>NC_044389.1:41432614-42047614 GCF_006542625.1 Nomascus leucogenys
AATTTCTACTAAGTTCAAATAGAAAAAGGACTTGACCAGCATTTGGTACAGGAAAAGGCTCTTCTCTCTCTACTGTCAATACTTTCCCTGTACATCTGAGCATAGAAATACTTTATAGAACCGTGGAACTAGGATGGAGAAAGACATTTGATAGCTTATATTCCAGAATCCACATTTTAGAATGAGAAAACCGACATCTTGAGAAGTTGGAGACTTTTTCAAAAGTCAAATCAAGGTGGTAGTCGTCAAGAGTGATGTCAGAGGCAGGTTAGAAAGCGGATGCTTTACAGCCAGCCTGCAGAAAACTGCCAATAATCCTCATCCTCTTGCCTCTCAAGCCTCTCTTAGAATGGCATTATTTTCAAGGTGTGTGGGGCATAATCCTTCATGTGTGTGGAGACATTAAAAATATTGAGAGCTATTTATTTATGAAAATATGTACATTTTTCCCCATAAGGCTAGGTTTACAAACTAGAGGCAGTTTAGTTTAATGGGTAAGATCATGGCTTCAGAAGCAGGACAGCCTGTGTTGATACCCAGATTTTGCCACTTATTAGTCATATAACCCAACTATTTAAGTAACTATCAAGTTGCTTCACTTCTGTGTGCCTTAAATTCCTCGTTTGTTTAATGAGGATTATAACAACACTGACCTCACAGGGGCGTTCTGAAGATTACATTAATTTATACATAGTAATTAAAACAGTGCTTAGTACACAGAAAAGTACTTAGTAATTTTTAGCTGTTATTATTACTAGAAGTTCATTCTTTTGTTCATTAATTCATGAGGCACAGGTGCCTTTCTAGGTGTTTGGCATACATAAAACACCATAATAAATGAGAGTCCATATTCTTATGCAGAGTGAGAAGAAAGCAAGCAGTAAACATAATAAATACATGAATTATATCATATGTGCAACATGCTAAGGGCAATGGGAGCAACTTAGGTTAAAGGGTATCTAGGGTGCGCCGAGCAGCTAGCAATTTTAAATAGGGTGCTCAAGGAAGGCCTAATTTAATTTTCATGAACAGCACTTACAGAGTTTAAGAGATGACAAGAGGTAGTATCTGACTTTTATGAGAAACTCTAAAAGGATAAATGCATAGGTAAAGGCTAAAACCTAATTTTAATAAGTAAGACTTAAAGAACTAAATATGATGCTATCAGATGCTTTTCTCCTAACCCATTTATTTCAAATTCTATGCATATTTATACAAATATTAATAATGTCACCACTGACCAATGGATAAAAGAAGATACCAATAAACCATGAAGATATGCAATTGGGAAAATAAACACAATTTTCTTCTTAAAGTAAAACCATATTTTACTACCATAAAATCCCCATTGATTTCTACAGTTATACCATTTTTCAACTCAACTTTTCGCCATTTCCTATATAGTGCTATAAACAAGTTTAATAGTTGATGGTCCTCCAGGTAGATTTTATGCCTTTTTGTTGTTGTTGTTTGCTTTAAATGTTTCAACTGTTGATCATGATTATTTTACTCTAGAGATATGATATTTCTTCTCTTTAAAGACAATAAAATGGATGCCACATTTTTACTCCTGAGGTTTTTAATAATATTATCATTTTGCTTTTATAACGTTTTGGATGTTAATAAGTTATATCTCTCTGCTCTACTACAATAATAACTCCATGTGGGGAAGAGGGAACCCACACCATACTACATTTAAAAATGGCATCTGGAATTTTTCTAAGTTTTTAAAACACTATGAAGGTAGCTCTGATCCTCAAAAAAAAAGCCTGATTTCTTGTTGGAAATAATCTCTGCTGATGCAAAAAACAAACAAACAAAAAAACCCATAGGTCAATATGTTGTTTGTGCTGATGGAAAATTGGACATGCCTAGCATTATAACAGCTTGATTTTTTTGTCTTCAAGTCCCACACCGACTATAACCATCTGGCATTTATAAAGTCGGCTCTCAGGTGATGATGTAAACAGCAATGGAAAGTCAACATCAAACAAAAATTGTGTAAAGTCAATTTGATACCTATCCTTTTATTCTGGTTTCTTTTTCCCCCCTTCATCCTAATAATCCTACACATTTGCAGTGAATTTAGTGAGGTATGAGGTAGCAGAGAAACAGCTACATGTTTGACTTATCCCGGACATAAAGTCATTGATGGAGGTGCAAAGGTTACTGATGGGCCTCTCCCTAGCGGATACTACTTGCTGCACAGAAAATATGGAGGAGTAATTTGAAGCACGGTAACTTTGTGTTTGGCTGTGTATTTATTCAGCACCCGCTCCCACTCTGTGGTCGGTATTAAGGATACCATATGGACAAGGTAACACTATTTCAGTCTAGGTGCAGGACTAAGCAATTACAGGAAAGTCTGATATGTACCTTGATAGAGGAGAGAGAGAAGAGCACAGCAGCGGCACCTAACTGAGGTAAGTAAAGTAATGGACAATCAGTACCTGGAGAAAGCTGAGATCTGAGGGAAGAGCATGTCCTAGTCCAGTGAAAGACTGTGGCAGTGTATGGGGGGCAGGAGGAACATTTTGAGTGGATGCCTACAGATCACAGGAGTGAGACAGATAAGGGACAGGGACCCACATGCCAAAAAGATGACTAAGAAAGAATTAAAACTTCAGAGATGTTCCAATAAAATAAAAAATAAAAGTACACACTTATCACTCAGCTTTAACCAATCAATTAATCAATTTGGGGTTATATTATTTCATCTCCTTCTTCCTATGCTGCTTTCCCCATCCCAGAATATTCTGAAGCAAATCCAGGACATATAATTTCATCTGTAAATTATTTGAGAATGCATCTGTAAAATATAGGGGCTTCTTTATACCATGATGCTACTTAAAAATTAAGAAAATACATTTTGAAAATGAATTTAGTGTGAAATTTGATACAGCAACTGTTAGGAAGAAATCAACTAATCTGAAAGAGATGAAAATCTTTTAGCCTGCAGAATATCACTTGGTCCCAGTGTTGAAACTACATTGGCATAAGAAATGCTTTATATTTATGATAAATTTCAAGTACTCACAGATACACAGGGGAATGAAACCATACAAATGCCTTTCTTTCTTTCATAACCGTGAAAAATAAACTTGGTGTTTAAATGATAAATGTTAATTTTGAAAGCACCATTAAAAAATATATTCCATGAAGTCTCAAAGATCTATTGTAGCAAGCCTTACTACAAAAAAACTAAAAAAAAAAAAAAATTTTAAAAAAATTAGAGCAATTATTTTTTGCAAAGATTGAGCAAAATAACACCTCAACACAGATAATAGCAAAAGAGAAAAAATGTGAATGACCTTTCATTAATTCCCTCATTACTAATTTATTCATTTGGACAATATGTAATGTGGGTCTACTATGTGATTGATACCAAGTACTAAAAATAAACTGGTGAACTCTTAACTCTTGAAACTCATAATCAAAAATATAAAATTATTGATTTCAATTGAGAAATCCATTTGCTAAAGGAAAGGAAGCCCAATCAATATGTGTGTGACTCACAGTAGGTGTTTAAAAATGCTTATTTTTATTATTTCTTGTTTATAAGAAAGACAAAAATAATATTGATATCTGAGAAGTAAAATCTCTTTGGGGTGACTCAGGAAAGACTAGTAGAGGAACAAACACAAAGCAGACATTGTGACAATTCATGATAAAATTATTTGTCACATTTATACTCCCAATTCTCTTGTGATATTTGAAAATATGATTCATCATATTATATAGTACTTTTGAAAAAAGAAAAAGATGAGGCATTTTCTGTGACATTTTATTTACGCCAAAATTTAGATAAAGAGCATAATTTATGAATTTCTTGAATCTGTATTTTTACTTACAAATCAATTCACCTATCAAAACTTTACAACAAAAGAAGATACCAATTATTTAACCCTTTCAACATGCAGCCTAAATATCAAATTCCAAGCAAGCAAAAATGATGAAATTGGCTCTTTACTCAAATTCGGTTATGAAAATTTATTTAATACTTACAATTTTGTATGCTCCAGGAATTGTATATTAAATAGAAAAATACTAATAGCAAATATGTGTTTATAATATATGTATTACATACAGATACTTGCTGTTTATATTAGCAAGTATGTGCAATATAATTTATATATTGTATTTATATACATTATATATCTTTTGTTTATATATAAATATAAATACACACATACACACACACACCTTGGCTACCCACAAATTATTCTAGAATTTCTAAAATATTTTAACATTTGCTATAATTTTAAAGACAATGAAACCAAAACATCCTTTCACTTTTCTAACCTGCCTTTACTGGAAGAGTAACCTAAACGAAAACATTCAGTGATGACTAACTAGGATGAATCAGATATAAAACTCCATGAGGGTTGGAAGTATCACCTGCAGCTCATATGTGTTCTCTGTCATCCTAGGACCCACCAGAATCTCTTAGACGTCGTAAGAGCTCAATGTATTTCTGGTGAAAACACACATCAATGACATAAAAGAAAGTAAGGCAAATGTTAAAATTGCTATATTACAAATCATAAACAAGAGAAACATTGAAATTCTGGGGAAATTTCAAAAGTTAAAACAAAGTCATAGCGCAACTAATTCTGTTTAATGGAGAAATGTTGCAAATTTGATAACGATGTTAACTCTCTGTCTACCCATTTTCTAGCAGAAAACATTCATGGAGTTCTTAAAAAGGTCTCTACCAAATGAAGGATATAACAATTCACCAAATAGTGATTTTAACCCAATATCCTTATATAAAGTAGCTATTTAAACATACTCTCCTAATGTACTTTTCTCAGTTTTATTTTTCCAAAATAATATAATTATTAGGTAGGGGGCAATTGTATCATTATAGTAAACTATAATATGAAAAACTTGGATTAATTGGTACCATATTTCTATTATCCATCTATTTAACAGAACTAAAATTGCTGCTGGTATAAAGAAAATATTGAAATAATGTGTTTAGGATAAAGGGTTATGGTGCTGGAAAAATAATATTAGAATTATTTCAAAGGAGAACTAGCAGGAGAAAATTTGCCTCTAGAACCACAGAAGCTAACAACAAGAGTAAAACTATAAACCAGGGAAGTCACAACAAAGAGGTTTGTTCCCTAGAGGACAGAGCCAGGAAGTTGGCCTGCTGTGCTTATGTTTTTAAAGTTCTGCTTTAAATCCTATCTTGGCAGGCTAAGAAAAACATAATGTGGTAAATTTTCTTTTCCTCCCTGCTGATAGATGAGAAAACATTCAGTAACACTAACTCAAAATGCAGAATAAGAAAGCGGTGGCTCACGCCTGTAATCCCAGCACTTTGGGAGGCTGAGGCGGGCAGATCACGAGGTCAGGAGATCGAGACCATCCTGGCTAACATGGTGAAACCCCGTCTCCACTAAAAATACAAAAAATTAGCCGGACGTGGTGGCGGGTGCCTGTAGTCCCAGCTACTCGGAGAGGCTGAGGCAGGAGAATGGCGTGAACCCGGGAGGTGGAGCTTGCAGTGAGCCGAGATCGCGCCACTGCACTCCAGCCTGGGCGACAGAGCGAGACTCCGTCTCAAAAAAAAAAAAAAAAAAAAAAAAAGCATGTTAAAGGCACAGGAAACAGGCTGGCGCGGTGGCTCATGCCTGTAATTCCAGCACTTTGGGAGACCGAGGCGGGCGGATCACGAGGTCAGGGGATAAAAACACAGTGAAACCTCGTCTCTCCTAAAAATACAAAAAATTAGCCGGGCATGGTGGCATGCACTTGTAGTCCCAGCTACTGGGGAGGCTGAGGCAGGAGAATCGCTTGAATCCGGGAGGTGGAGGTTGCAGTGAGCCGAGATCGCCCCACTGCACTCCAGCCTGGGCGACAGAATGAGACTCCGTCTCAAAAAATAATAATAATAAAATAAAAATAAAAAAATAAATAAAAGGCACAGGAAACAAAGTTCATAGGTGGATTGCAACGAAATGCTAACACCGCTCGCCAACCCCCTCCCCGCAAGGAAGGCTCTAAGATACGAAATGTAGTAGCCTGAATTTGACTGAAAAAATGTTATCAATGATGTAGTGTGACAATATAGATCTCAAAGTAAAAGTTATTTACCATGTATTACTCTCAAATAATGGCCAACAGGCATTCTTCATATCAGCTCTTGAGTCAGTAGACCTTAAAGAAGGCAGATCTATAAGGGAATTAGAATGAGGTCTTTCAATACCAGAGTCATAATAAACTAAGTGTAGCTCAACTTAGCTGAGAGAAGAGTGAAAAATTTTTAATATATCCATTATGGTTCCAGTGTTCAAAGAAGTTCTTTACACTTATAATGATGTGGTTAAGCAAACTGATGAAGAATCAGAGGAGGAGGTTTTTAGCAGAATATATATAAACGCTTGTGTCTAATTAACTGTTCTTATAAAGAAAAGAGACAATGGGACTCCTATTTTCCTTATAATTAGTTCAAAATCTCCTCTCCCGTTTCATCAATCCAAGTGATCTGTCACAGGATCCGTCAGGAAGATGGCCCAGCAGGACTTGACAGCATGTTAGTTAGCTGACTGAGATCAATATATGCCCCCAAAGACCTGAATGCAGGAAGTTCCTTGCAAAGGTATTGCAAGGCTTACAAAAATGAGATCAGAATGACCTAAGTATAAAGAGAACAGATTGGCACATACAGAAATTTAAAAATATGGATATTCTCCCAGGATGATGACAGTAAATTTTACCACCTAATTCTTTTCAAGATAATTTAAAATGTATCATTGTATAGAATAAAACTGCCTGTAGTGAAATTTTGACAACTCCCCTCTGTGTGCTAAAATGCTGTCACCTGAGAAATTTGAATTCTTTGTGCAAATTGTTCATTTTTGACAGATTTATCCTACTTTTATGTTTGCCGCATTAATCAAAGGAATTTGGAAAAGTTAAAATTTAGCTTTACACTCAAAGAATAGGAAGCATTATTAGCACAATTTGGAGGTACTAGGTATTTATATTATAGTTGTCTATAAAAAGTAAAAATTGTCATAGAAGTGAAAATATTTATAAAGTAACAGTATAGAATTTGATTGATTTTAAGATACTCTGTATTAGACTTCAGTAGAAATATCATTTCATAGTTATGCCATATTATTTAATAGTTTTATGTTTTCTTCTTTAACAGATATCTTAATATTTCTAAAATGGTCATTCCATTTCATTATTTCAAGTTAACGTAGGAATAAATGAATCATTTGCTTCCTATTATGTTTCCATTTTGGTTTCCTTTACTATATAAAAAATATCATGACATTTCAAGGCAGCTCTTACTAAAGCAAAGAAAGAGTGAGTGAATGAGTGAGAGAGACGTCAGTGAAAGACAAATAGAGCGCTATGTCGTAGATGAATAGAGCTTTCTCTCATAAAACAGACTCCAAGATTAAATATTCAGAAAATTTATGTATTAAATCAGACCTGTTTACCTAACAACATGTACCAACTAATACTCATTAAAATTCTGGAGAACACTTGAAATGGGGAAAAGTGGAAGAGGTGACTTTAATAGAATATAAAAATTCATAGTTTAGAATTTCAATATTAACTTCAAACAATGCTTTTGACTCTTCCATAAACCAAGGCTCAAATAATTTTTTCACATAACTCCTGTATGAAAAATCAAGCTCAATCAATTTCAGATAATTTACTTTATGCTTAAACAAAAAAAAACTTTGTCCATTTAAATGTTCACTGGGCTATGTACTATCATTGGGGAGTTTTCATATTTTCTTAATTTGAATGTTTTAAAGATTCTCACTGATACCACTAGTGAATAGAAATAAAAATGTAAAGGAGAAAATTCTGCACATTATAGTCTCATTTTCTTCCTTCAAGGAAACAGTGTCTGATAGATATATTAGCTTGCCTCATGTGGCATTAGAGGTGGTAAATCTTATTCATAAAGGATTTTTCTTTTAAAAATCATATTTTGGGGAAACAAGCAAAGCAGCAATAAGACACCAAGGACATCTTTATAAAAGACAAAACACCTCTACTAGAGTAGATTTAGGAGTTTTTTTTTATTGTGTCATAAAATTATATGCCTAATGCATCCCTTGTTTCCAGATACCATATACCATTCAATATTAATCCTGCTCAGTTTAAATTGTTTGGGGAAGGGCTTACTCTCTCCAGTACCTCTAAAATCAGAGAGGTGAATCTATTATCCAGGTTTGGCCATTCAGAGGGTTTTAACAAGTATGTCAGAAGGCACAATCAGATTGTTCCCTGATGACCGCTGAGCAGTGCTCACAGAGAGAAGGAACACTACTTCTACAAGAATACGAGCTCTATGAAAAACACAGGTTTGAAGATGCCCGTAGTCATATTGCTGACATCTGGAAGGAATTATCTGAAAAAGAAGCCAATCACAGAAGCAAGCAGAATTGCAGTGATGGTGTGAGACAGAGCTTTTATAGCGGAACATGAACTTTGTAGGTCTGAAGCAAGCCTCACTCTTTGAAAGCCCAATTACCAGAGAGACTGAATTCCTTATTTTAGTTTTGGCAAATTTGAGTTGGGTTTTCTCACTTTCAAACAAAAGCAACTTCACAGATACTGTGTGTGCAAATGTGCATATGTGTCTGGGAAGCAGAAGTGTTTTCTTCCTTTAATAAGTTTATCAGCTTTTTTTCTTTGGCCATTCAAAAGTTTACTCACATGGTTTCAATTCAACTAATTCAGCCACATATAATTCAACTGACACATCTTAATATTCTGCTTTGAGAATGAGAATATTCAGAGGGCTAGCATATGATCATTTCAAAATTATTCATTATCAGTGCTCTTCAAGTGCTCATTAGTTGATAAAGGGGAGACAACTTGGATATTTCAGATAGAAACGTCTGCAAATAAAAAATAAACATGGTAAATCACTTCACATGCTAGTGAGAGAGAAACACTCATGTGTATTTTACATATATTCAGAGAACATGAGATTACTAAAGCATTAAGGAGCATATTCATTACTTAAAAATTATTTCAAAATTCAAAATGTTTGAGGTACTGTTGTGTCTTGATAATATACTTTCGGGATGTTAGGCATAAGTGAAAACCCTTAACAAACCCTACTGTAAACAATTTATATTATGGAATGCTGGACTTGATATTATATCCTCTTTTGGTATAGAAGGAGCAATTGATGCCTTATACCACAAGGCTTCACAATATCCCTCATTTTTCTTCTTTTTGTATTTCATTGCTAAGTGATTTAAAATGCCACAGTCCAAAGTTCTACTTGTACCAAGAAACTATGGTTTCAAAGAAGCAGTGTGGATTATTTCAGTTTATTCTACTACAGAACACTTTACCTTCTTGAGACGAATGTGGGAGTCTATTTTCTAAAAACAGGCTGAACAATAGAGTTTAAATCCACTCTTAATTTAATTAAAAACCTGTTTCACATCATGCCATATTGGTTTTTATCATCAACATTTTACATCAGGTGCTGGAGCTATCCTCAAATAGCCTTGATGTTCTAAGAATTGTTCCTAGAAATTGTATTAATATCTCAAGAAAAAAATCACATAAACCTACCAAAAGCCATTATCCATTGCTTCCACCTTCATGATGGCTTTATCAAGATGGCTTTACCAAGTACCAATCACTAACCTTATTTCTAAGAAAAGCATATTCTCAAGTAGATTATCTTTACAGAAGAGCCATGATGTTTTCACCTACAGGTGTAAACCAGAAAAGCAATGCTGAATACTAATGTGCCGAACCACCCGCCACTGAACATTTGAGGAGATGCTGTGCTTAGGAAAATATGCAGCTAGTAGACCTTCTCAATGATCTTTTCAACCTGATAAAATTGCAGTTAACTGTGTAGACAGCAGACTTGTTTATATAAACCAGGTATAAAGATCAATACTGAAACTGGCTGAAGAAGTTCCAAAAAAGCCATTTGTCCTATCTGCTATAAAGTGTACCTTTAAAGAAAAAATTAAATTGTAATTCTAGAACATTGTCATCACATCATCCTGACAATATTACACACAAAAAGGGATCATTTTCATGATAATCTTTTTAAAATTATGCCTGATGGCCTGTAATTGATTCTGATGCTGAGAAGGCTCTAAATGAATTTAGTCTAAACCTACCTGTTCAGGATAACCCATTAAAATAAACTTGCTTATTAGAAAAAGACCAGAAATGTCTAACAAGTATCTTCAGTTATTTTCTAGAATAATTCTAGGAGAGCTTCCCTATCAAAATGACTCGCCAGACATTAACTTTTTTAAGACAGCACTTGCACTGAGGTTAGGAACATCATTGATAGTATCCTTATCTAAATGCCACTCTGCTTTTTATCAAGAAACAATTGACCTAAAAGAAGACGGTACAGACTAGAATGGACCCTCTACAATAGACTCATGAAAATAATTAGCTAATGGATTGTGCCCAGTTTTCTCAGTGTTCAAAGTGCACTCAATGCTTCAAAACAGCAGTCATTCCTCCTCAATTTCATGATGATAACTCAGGTTCTGCCTTAACTGTATTTACTTGGAGAATCTTTAAAATATTATATATGTATATATTCATAGCTATGTTTGTATATCTGTATCTATATATCCCATATATACAATATATACATACATTATTTTTCCTGTTTCTGTTTCATTTCTTTGCTCATTGTTACAGATGGGTTAAGAAGGTTTCTTTTTGCTAGCCCTTACAAGGCTGAGCCAAGTAAATTTCACTAACTTTAATCAAAGTCACATGTCCCAGTACACAAGAGGTTCAATGGTAAGGCAGTGTCGTGCCATGGCATTGAAGACAGGTTCTAGAGATGCAAGACTTGTGTACTAACTGCAGTTGCATAACCCATGAACTCTGTGGCCTGGATATATTAATCTCTCAGCTTCAGTTTCTTTATCTATAAAAAGCAAACAATCCCTTTTCATACGATTGTGGTGGGGATTTTTTTTTTAAATCATATATAAGAAGCAGAGTGCTTGTCACATAATAAGCACCCAAATGTTGAACTATCGTCATCATCATTGCCTGTATCATCACTATCTCACAGTTGCTGCCTCTGAGACAAACAAGACAATACTAGCATGGTTAATCAAATCCCTTCTGAGACATAGGGTACTTTAGCTTGGTGAATAAGAAGCTGGTATTTAAAGAGCATATTGTTGCCTGAGGTTCAAAACACTATCTTTAACTGAGGCACGCTGGGCAAGTTGTTTAGCCTTTTGGGGGTTCTGCATCCCTATCTGTAACATAGGGCTATTGATAGATACTTCACAGAGGGCAAACCATGGTCTTCAGACAAAAGCTGGCCATGGCCTGAGTATGTGTGGTCTGTCATAGAAGAATGTTTCCTCTATTTTTAAAAGTTTAGAAGAAAAAAACATACAGAAGTAGTTATAGAAAGAGAAAAAGGAGGAGGAGCAGCTGCATCAGAAGTACTTCCAACACTGGTAGCAACAGGGATCAGATGTAGCCTGCAAAACCTAAAATATTGACCATCTGATCTTTTACAGAAGAAGTTTGCTAGTCCCTGTCATAGAATTATTGTGAATGGTAAAGGAACTAATATGTGAAATATACTAAGCAGATAACCTGGCATAATTGTAGTTATCATTCTTGCTACTAAACTTCTCAGCATTCCTCTAAAGACCATAGTAAAGGATGCACCATAAAAAAATTCTTCTTGGACCACCTTTTAACTGCTGATTATAGATCTATCTATCTATCTATCTATCTATCTATCTATCTATCTATCTATCTACCTACCTATCTACCACTGTATAAATATACAATATGTAGTGTATATATATATATGTTTATATATAATATATAATAATATATTATAATATATATAAAATATCCTAAACTCGTTTGAAAGAGCCTTCTGAAAACAATTCTAGCCAGGTGCCAAGGCTCATGCCTATAATCCCAGCACTTTGGGAGGCTGAGGCTAGTGGATCACTTGAGGTCAGGCATTCAAGACCAGCCTGGCCATGGCAAAACCCTGTCTCTACTAAAAACAAAAAATTAGCTGTGTATAGTGGCGTGCGCCTGTAATCCCAGCCACTTGGGAGGCTAAGGCAGGACAATCCCTGGAACCCAGGAGGTGGAGGTTGCAGTGAGCCAAGATCATGCCACTGCACTCCAGCCTGAGCGACAGAGCAAGACTCTGTCTCAAAAATAAATAAATAAATAAATAAATAAATAAATAAATAAATAAAGAGTTCTACTTTCCATGGTTCAAAAAATATGTTAAATGTGGCAAAAGAAGACGTACAATATTATCTTTGCCAAGAATCATTTGGCAAAAAGAGTTTAGATGATTTTGTTTCATGCATCTGCATTTAATGGCAGTCAGTCCTACAACAAAGATTTCCATTTCAGAAACATGATTATGTAAATGTAGACAGACACACAGACACACATAGACACACATGCACATATAGAGAGAGGAAAGAATCATAGGTGTTGCTTTGTGTGTACCTACCATGTGCTCAATTTTATCATAAGCAACAGTCACATACTATGGGACTCGGAAATTAATTTCCAGTGGGATTTAATGTGATTTTTAGCTCTGATAAGTTTTTAAACCTAAAAATTGTTGATCGTTATCCCTTGCTATTTTATTACTAATAAGTACAACACAAGACAATAGTATAAAAGTTGGTAAAAAAAATTGTTTCAGAAAATTCATGCTACCCTATTTGCCCATAAGGTGCAAAGGTGGAAATGAAACAGAACTGAATAATAAAGATCGCGATACGTTTTCTAAACATCATTACATCATCCTCACCCTTCTATTTGCCAAATGTTCTAGAAGGCCATGCCTTTTCATATTAATAGATGGCTGTGATCCAGCGATTTTCATAAAGTCACAAAGCCCATAAGAGGTGACTGTGAAAATAAAATAGCTAACAAGTATGACAATACATTAATTAACATTAATAATTTGACATTATTTAACATTGATAATGACATAGATCCTGATACACAAGTTGAACATGAAGGAGAAAATCAACCAATCCATTAAGAACTGGGAATTCACTGACATGATAGTGAAACTTAATCTAGAAAAGAATATATGTTGTTGGGTTTTTTCTCTAGTAGTGTGAATATCTGGAATAAACATGCAGATGTTTTCTTGGTTTATCATTTGGCTTGTGTAAAAAATAAACTGTTATAAAAGGTAACATGAAAATGAGGATGAGGATAATGATCACACTGATGATATTTACTGAGTATTTAATTCTGCTAAACTTTCTGTGAACTATTTTATAATCTCACTTTCTATCCTCACACAAATCAATGAGGTAGTTGCTATAGTTCTTTCTACTTTATCAGAGAGGAAACCAAGTCTCAGTTTAAATTAAGCTTTATTTTTTCCCCACACTCTGCCTAAAATTTGCATTAAGTTAGGAGAAAATATAATCCCCAAATTAACACCCAGGATCCTTTAGAAACACCTTTCTGTAGGGTACTTAATTCCAATATTTGTTTAAAATTAAACAATTGATACTTTGAAACATTAGTCTTCATACATAATAAAATGTGAATATCCTTCTAAGACACCAGAGTTGTAATCAAAACTCTGATTTTCCTATGTTTTAATTTACCTTGCTTAAATTCTCTGTAGACACAAGGCTTTTGAGGAACTGAAAGAAGGAAAGTCTCTAATTTCACTTGATTTGGCCATGTAAGGATAAAAGGCAAGGGCTTCTGAGAAATCTCTTCAGTTCTTTGGAGAAGTAAAGGGATGCTATGCCTGAGAAGCAAAGGAAAAGCCAAATTGACAGGACAGGAAAGAAAGGGAAGGCTGTGAATGCTGAACTTTAGAAATGCTAAAGATAAGGGGAAAACAATGCCACCACAAGATCACATGGTTCAATTACCAAAGCCCCAAATATAGAAGGGGTACTAACTGCTCCATGCTGAAATACTTCTTTGTATTTTTTTTATCCTTTTGTATTTTGTTTTCTTTTGAAATTTGTATCTACTCCTTTACAATTAGATTCATTAATGTTTAAACAACTCTAAAGAAAAATTCAAGATCATATATGGTAAGTAATCAACAATTACTTATAAAAATTGTAACGACAGCAATCACCAAAAAAGCGGCTATCCAGAGTTAGCATGAAAAAAACTCAAGCAAAACAGTAAAGCCATTTTCAAAGTCATGATAGATTTAATCATGTGTTATTATTAGAACAGGCATCTCGTCTTTCATGAAGTCATCAACAAATACTTATTGAATCCACATACTATATACAGCCAGTGATTCTCCAACCCTATCCCCTCAGAATCTACCTTCAGGGCATTGTCAAATTTCATAAGAGCTCTGACTTCAGTTTCTGATTTGGTTCCTTTATCTTTGATCTAGAGAGACCCAGCTTTTCTAATCTCCACCAAGACTTACTATAGTAAAGAGGCACAGACACTGATGACAGAAAGAAGTCCAACAGATATGCTGGGGTGGAAAAATGCTGAGCCTCTCTGTGGAGGAATTATGACGAAGATTCAAAATGATTAAGGCCTAGATCCTTCCCTTAGAGGCCCCATTCTAATAGAGACAGCAGAGAGGTGGCAGCATGTGCAGGGCGTCATTTGCATATTACAGCACAGGGACCACAAGCAGTCCATTGTGTCGGGATGCAAACTACAATGTATAAGGAGTAGGATATGGGTGGCTCACGCTTATAATCCCAGCACTTTGGGAGGCTGAGGCAGGCGAATCACGAAGTCAGGAGTTCGAGACCAGCCCAGCCAAGATAGTGAAACCCTGTCTCTACTAAAGATATAAAAATTAGCTGGGTATGGTGGTGGGTGTCTATAATCCCAGCTACTCAGGAGGCTGAGGCAGGAGAATTGCTTGAACCAGGGAGGCAGAGGTTGCAGTGAGCTGAGAGCGCGCCACTGTACTCCAGCCTGGGCGACACAGCTAGACTCTGTCTCCAAAAACAAAAAGAAGTAGGATATGAGGCAAGGTATGCAAACAGGATCAGATTATGCTTGTATTTGCCAACTTGGTTGATGCATAATCTGGGGAAGCGAAATAAAAAATCTCTCATTTTATTTTTTAAGAATAGTAGTTGCTTTGAGTTTCTCAATAAACTACACACACATCTATGCAATAGTGAAAGCCCCCATGAACAGCTGAAAAGTATTCATTTGCAGATGGTAGTTGATAAGCTGGAAAAGTGACTCATTTTCTTTATGTATATATATTTTATTTCACAACTTGTACAATATACACTCCCTAGACATAGTTAAATGGAAATGAGTTCAAATGATTTGCTCAAGATCACATATGAACTGGAAAGAATAAAATGCAAGAATTCTAATCAGTAGTTGCTGTCTAATCATTCTTGAGGTGTTCTTTTTAAATATAGGTTGAGGCCCACACAGTGGCTCACACCTGTAATTCCAGCCCTTTGGGAGGATCACTTGAGGCCAGGAGTTCAAGAACAGCATAGCAACATGTTGAGACCCTGCCTCTACACACAAAAATAAATATTAGCTGGGCATAGTGGATTGTGCCTGCAGTCCCAGTAATTCAGGAGGCTGAGATGGGAGAATTGTTTGAGCCTAGGAGTTCGAGGTTGCAGTGAGCTATGATCATGCTGCTGCACTACAGCCTGGGCAACAGAGCTAAAAAATAAATACATAAATTTAGGTTGAGCACAAAACTGATAATTTCCCATGTTTTAGAGAATAGTTATAATTGTTCTACTTGATAGGTAGAAAGATCCTATGAATAGCTCTTCAATTTCTCAGTAGCCTGACATAAAATTATTCATGTAAAGTGCTTTTACTGCATAGAAATTGTCTGAACTGCTTAGGCATGAAAAGAGGTTAAGCGATAAGAAGTTATTCATGTAGAAGTAATTGTGAAAGCAATGACAATAAGTAACTTTCCTTAAAATAATTTACTGTTAAGATCTACGCTCAAAATTGTCATTAGTTCACAAGCAAACATGAGAGAAAACTGAAGAAGCCACTACCTAATGGTTTACCTCATTTAGGCTTCAAACTTACAAATGAGCTAGTGCTTCTTACAACACTGCTAACCTATTCTTTAAGTCAGTCAATCATCACCAAGTACATTTTGAGTTCCTCTTTATGAAGAGTATCTCCACAGGCAAGTGAACAATCACTTGTCTTTCCCTTCCAGGAATCTCAATAACAGGAAGCTTTTATTTGTTTCAAATGGAAAGAAACAGACAACAAGAAATGAATCATGGCTGTACGGATTAGCATTATTTCTTCAAATAAATTCACAGAAAAATATCACTCATTATTTAACAAGAGACAGGTGTTTTCTTCTTAGGTTAACTTGTTTAAAAACCAACCAATGTGGTCTTTTCAGAGAGTATTACAAGCAGAAATTTCCTTTCTCTTTTGAATATATTAGTAAAAGACATCACAAAGGCATAAGCTACTACAGTGAAAAAAAATACTAAAGACAACATGTTGTAATAATTCCTCCACTCATGTCCTTATCTTGTGAGAGCAAAATGACCACCTGGCTAATGCACAGGTGACAATGACTTGTTTTCTCTCCACTGGTAAATGAAATGATAAGTACAAGAAATGGCTAAATACATTTGTTTGGATATTATCAATGACACTAGTTCACATGTTTAAAACTCGTTAACAACAAAAATAAGTATGATCTACCTGGTTCTCTCAAGGGCAATATAACCTTACCCACTATGACCGTGTCTGTGCAAAGTTAATTATGACATCATGCAAATAGCACCTAGCACCTTTTTTTATCTAATAGATTTCCAATGATTCGATGTGCTGGTCATTACATATTAGAGATTTATTCTACTTTTTCCAGGTTTCTAATGTATTTTAAATCTGTATTTTACTTTAAGTTACTATTTTTCTTTTTTGAAATTAAATATGTAGAATACATTCTCATTCATAGTATAGATTTAGGTAAATTATGACTACACATTTGTTTTTTGCACGACCATATGTTGAGGTCATATTTCTCAAGGTAAGTTTCATCAAGTTTATAAAAAAAGCAATAGGGAGTTAAAAAATAAACTATACTTTATAACTTATCGTTCTGAGTTTTGGAAGTATCCGTTAGCTGTCTGGAGGGTAGACTGAGAGTGGGAATAAGGATGGGGAGGAGTATGTTGAGAATGGAGGCTGGGGGTAAAATTAGTTGTTGCAAAAGACAAGTAATGTTGGGAGCCTGACACGGTTTGGCTGTGTCCCCACCCAAATCTCATCTTGAATTCTAATTCTCACAATTCCCACATGCTGTGGGAGGGACCCAGTGGGAGGTAACTGAATCATAGTGTGGGTCTTTCTCCTGCTGTTCTCGTGAGTGAATAAGCCTCATGAGATCTGATTTTTTTTGTTTGTTTTTGATGGAGTCTCGCTCTGTCACCCAGGCTGGAGTGCAGTGGTGCCATCTCAGCTCACTGCAAGCTCCGCCTCCCTGGTTCACGCCATTCTCCTGCCTCAGCCTCCTAAGTAGCTGGGACTACAGGCGCCCGCCGCCACACCTGGCTAATTTTTTGCATTTTTAGTAGAGACGGGGTTTCACCGTGTTAGCCAGGATGGTCTTGATCTACTGATCTCGTGATCCACCAGCCTCGGCCTCCCAAAGTGCTGGGATTACAGGCGTGAGCCACCACACCCGACTGAGATCTGATGGTTTTATAAAGAGGAGTTCCCCTGCACAAGCTCTCTGTCTTTGCCTGCCTCCATCCAAGACATGAATTGCTGTTCTTTGCCTTCTGCCATGATTGTGAGGCCTCCCCAGCCACATGGAACTGTGATTCCAAAAAACTTTTTTTTTTTTTTTTTTTTGGTAAATTGCCCAGTCGCGGGTATGTCTTTACCAGCAGTGTGAGAATAGAGTCATACAATAAATTGGTACCAGTAGAGTGGACCGTTACTGAAAAGATACCTGAAAGTATGGAAGCAACTTTGGAACTGGTTAACAGGCAGAGGTTGGAACAGTTTGGAGGGCTCAGAAAAAGATTTAAAAATGTGGGAAAGTGGCCAGGCTTGCTGGCCAATGCCTGTAATCCCAGCACCTTGGAGGCTGAGGCGGGCAGATCCTGAGGTCAGGAGTTCAAGACCAGCATGACCAACATGGTGAAACCCCATCTCTACTAAAAATACAAAAATTAGCTGGGCGTGGTGGCAGGCACCTGTAATCCCAGCTACTCAGGAGGCTGAGGCAGGAGAATCGCTTGAACCAGGGAGGCAGAGGTTGCAGTGAGCCGAGATTGTGCCACTGTACTCTAGCCTGGTGACAGAGTGAGACTCTGTCTCAAAAAAAAAAAAAAAAATTAAAAAAAATAAATAAAGGAAAAGTTTGGAACTTCCTAGAGACTTGTTGAATGGCTTTAACAAAAATGATGATAGTGATATGAATAAGGTCCAGGCTAAAGTGGTCTCAGATGGAGATGAAGAACTTGTTGGGAATTGGAGCAAAGGTGACTCTTGCTATGTTTTAGCAAAGAGATTGGTGGCATTTTGCCCCTGCCCTAGAGATTTGTGAAACTTTGAACTTGAAAGAGAGGATTTAGGGCATCTGCAAGAAGAAATTTCTAAGCAACCAACCATTAAAGAGGTGACTTGGGTGCTGGTAAAGGCATTCAGTTCTATAAGGGAAGCAGAGCATAAAAGTTTGTTTGCAGCCTGACAATGTGACAGAAAAGAAAATCTCATTTTCTGAGGAGAAATTCAAGCCTGCTGCAGAAATTTGCATAATGAGGAGCTGAATGTTAATCCCCAAGACAAAGGGGAAAATGTCTCTAGGGCATGAGAGAGGTCGTCATGGCAGTCCCTCCCATCACAGGTCTGGAGTCCTAGGAGGAAAAAGTGGTTTCATGGGCCAGGCCCAGGGTTCCCCTGCTCTTGGTACCCTGTGTCCCAGCTGCTCTAGCTGTGGCTGAAAGGGGCCAATGTACAGCTCAGGCCATGGCTTCAGAGGGTGCAAGCCCCAAGCCTTGGCAGCTTCCACGTGGTGTTGAGTCTGAGAATCCAGATAAGTCAAGAATTGGGGTTTGGGAACCTCCACCCAGATTTCAGATGTATAGAAATGCCTGGATGCCCAGGCAGAAGTTTTCTGCAGGGGTGCGGCCCTCATGGAAAACCTCTGCTAGGGCAGTGCAGAAGGAACTCCACACAAAGTCCCTACTGGGACACTGCCTAGTGGAGCTGTGAGAAGAGGGCCACTGTCCTCCAGATCTCAGAATGATAGATCCACTGACACCTTGCACCATGCATCTGGAAAAAGCTGCAGACACTCAATGCCAGCCCATGAAAGCAGCCAGGAGGGAGGCCACACCCTGCAAAGCCACAGGGGCAGAGCTGCCCAAGACCATGGGAACCCACCTCTTGCATCACTGTGACCCAGATGTGAGACATGGAGTCAAAGGAGATCATTTTGGAGCTTTAAGATTTGACTGCCCTCCCTGGATTTTGGACTTGCATGGGGCCTGTAGCCCCTTTGTTTTTGCCGATTTATCCCATTTGGAATTGCTGTATTTACCCAGTGCCTGTACCCCATAGTATCTAGGTAGTAACTAACTTGCTTTTGATTTTACAAGCTCATAGGTGGAAGGGACTTGCCTTACCTCAGATGAGACTTTGGACTGCGGACTTTTGAGTTAATGCTGAAATGAGTTAAGACTTCGGGAGACTGGTGGGAAGGCATGGTCGGTTTTGAAATATGTGGACATGAGATTTGGAGGGGCTAGAGGTGGAATGATATGGTTTGCCTGTGTCCCCACCCAAATCTCATCTTGAATTGTAACTCCCACAATTCCAATGTGTCATGGGAGGGACTAAGTGGGAGGTAATTGAATCATGGGGGTGGGTCTTTCTCCTGCTATTTTCATGGTAGTGACTAAGTCTCATGAGATCTGATGGTTTCATAAAGAGGAGTTCCCCTGCACAAGCTCTCTCTCTTTGCCTGCTGCCATCCATGTAAGACATGACTTGCTCCTCCTTGCCTTCTCCCATGATTGTGAGGCCTCCCCAACCATGTGGAGCTGTGAGTCCAATAAACCTCTTTCTTTTATAAATTGCCCAGTCTTGGGTATGTCTTTATCAGCAGTGTGAGAACAGACTAATACAGAGCCTAAACTAATAGTTCTGGTTTTTAGCCTCCAGTTATTTAAAAGGGTTAAGACATACTTCCATCAGAAACACTGATTCACAAAGCAGTCATTCTCAACAGAGAGAGAAAGAGTGAGAGAGACCACATTCATACAACTTTTATTACAGTATATTGTTCTAATTGTTTCTATTTTATTATTAATTATGGTTGTTAATCTTTTACAGTTCCTAATTTATCAATTAAACTTTATTATATGTATGATTAGGAAAAAGCATGCATATAAGCTTTGGTATCATCCACAGTTTCAGGCATCCCCTAGGGGTCTTGGGAAGTATCCCCCACAATAAGGGCAGGCCTACTATACATAAATGAATGTACAGCCAACCATTGCCATGGGAGTTGTGTGATATTCCCAAAATTTGGTTTAGAACTTTGTTTAAAATGAACATATATTTCAAGATATGGGCAATCAATTTCCAATAATGTCATAGTAAAAATAACCTATTTGTTTTAAAACCAAGAATTTAAATATGAAATACATAAGGCAGGTAAAAAAGAAACCCCAACATAATGATAATCTGTAGTGACCAAGGAAAAGTTAAAAGTTAAACGGAGTTAACTTTGCTATAAAAACAGTGAAGTATAAAAGTTACAGAAAGGATCTCTTCCAAATGACTAAAATGTATCCTAAAAGTTTTAGTGCTTAAACACTCTCATTTAGGTAGAATATTCTGCTACTCAGCATGACTCATTTTTTAAGAGATTCAAACAGGAAAAGATTTATTCTACTTTTAATAACAGGTGCTGAGGAAAAAGTATGGCTCATTTATGCATTTGTATTTTATATTTTGCCATTCTAGTTTTGATTATTCAATACTTTTTCTGTGCCTGTTTTGGAAGCTTTAACATTGTAGTTACATAATGTATGTTCTAGTATATAAGCATATTTTGGCAAAAGTGAAAATACTGATTAAACATTAATTATACTTCACTAGTAATGGAGACTTATTTCATTCCTTAGAGAATTGTTTGAAAATCAAATATCAATCAATTTTACTATGAAGCATCAATTAAATACTTAAATTTCAAACTTGCAAATTAAAAGAAAGGTTAGTTTCCTATTACTAGCATATAATCGCTCAAGCATAATTAGAAAATTGAAGCAAAAGGAACTTTATTGTATATTTTGAAGAAAAAGTAAATCTTAAAAATAAGCTTCTTGCATATAATTGACAATATATTTGATAATCCTTACATAAAGTGATTACAATACTCAAAGCAATTGCTTTACTCAGCATGCTTGGTGATTAATTGGCCTGTTTTCAAGTGGGTCATATAGTAAACCCCTCAGAACCTTTCTTCTCTTTAGGAGTTTCTTCCTTTGTTAATAAAGACCAACATATATGTGTGTGTACACACACACACACCACACACACACACACACACACACACACACAGAGAGAGACAGAGAGAGAGATTTTACTGGTATCTTTTAGTGAAAAGTGTTCCAAGAAAACATAAATTTGGTAAATAAATACATAATTTTCATTCTAATCAGTATAATCTAAAATCGAGGTATAGTTATCTTTTTTAAAATCCCGAAAATAAGTAAAAAAAATCTAGATAAACAACATATCTTTAGTTCATCTGTTTATGACATAATGCATGAATTTCTAATATTATGACTCCTTTGATAAATTTGATTAAAATGTTTCTTATTCTCTAATTTTAAAAGTGAAGAACTGAGACTTGATTTAAGATTCCATAATTAGACTTTAAGATTTAAATCTTCATTTAAGATTCCAATAATTGGTTTTAAAACAAATAGGTTATTTTTACTATGACATCATTGGAAATCAATTGCCCATATCTTGAAATCTTATTTTGGAAAAAGCACTAATTAGTTTCCATAATTGTAAACTCATGATATCAATGGACATACATAGATCCTTAAACTTTAATACACTCTCAGTCTACATTAACATGGTCTGGTATTTTGAGTAGCTTAATAATCAGCCTCCTAAATTCTTTTTCTGGCAATTCAGAGATTTCTTCTTGGTTTGGATCCATTGCTGGTGAGCCAGTTTGATCTTTTGGGGGTGTTAAAGAACCTTGTTTTGTTATATTACCAGAATTGTTTTTCTGGGTTCTTTCTCATTGGGGTAGATTATGTCAAAGGAAAGATCTGGGGTTCAAGGGCTGCTGTTCAGATTCTTTTGTCCCATGGGGTGATCCCTCGATGTGGTGCTCTCCTCCTTCCACTAGGGATGGGGCTTCCTGAGAGAAGGACTGCATTGATTGTTATTGTTCTTCTGGGTCTAGCCACCCAGCAGAGCTCCTGGGTTCTGGGCTGGTACCAGGGAGTATCTGCAAAGAGTCATGTGATGTGATCTGTCTTCAGTTCTCTCAGCCATGGATACCAGCACCTGTTCCAGTAGAGGTAGGAGGGGATTGAGGTGGGATCTTGGTTGTAGTTTTGATTGCTGCACTGGTTTTCACGAATGCTGGTTGTGCTTGCAGTAAAGTTGTCACATGGATAGACTCAGGATCTCTGGTTAGCCAGGATGTTACAGGCGGTAGAGTTAGCTGTTGTTTTCTCCTTTCTTGGGGCAGGGTTGTTCTTTTATGAGTTGCTCTAATGGTTATAGCAGCACAATTCCCAGTTTCAAAAATATGAAACCAGCCCAAATGCCCATCAATCAACAAGTGAATAAAGAAAATGTGGCACATATATATATATGTGTTGTGGACAGCTATTGGTTTTGCAGTAGCATTTTTAACCTTATTGCTTTCTTCACTTTATCATTTTTCTATCATTTTTTCTAAGTTATTTTCCAGTTTTAATTTATGTGCTCTGTTTTATGTGCCAAGGTAAGGCATCTTAAACCTTTTCTGGATTTTTTAGAGTGATGAAACTGTTCTATATCTTGATTGTGGCAGTGAATTTATATGAATCTGTCATAATTTTTTGTACCCTGTATTAAAATGAGTGACTTTTACTGTATAAAAATAATACTTTATTTTTTAATAATAAAACTATTTTGGAAATAAGGCTGGGTATTCATAAACAAAGAAGAGAATATATTTTATAAATAGTTCTGACAAGGTTTCAAGTACTGATAAACTACTGGAAAAGCATAATTCTTTTGAATGAATTTGTTTTGGGTATTAAATTCCACTGGATGGTCTTCTCCCTTCATTGGCATAAACTAATATGGGAGTCCCCAATACACTCTTTATGTTGTTACTTTATAAAATTGTAAAGAACATACAATAATATTTTCAAAGCCTACAGCACTAGATATTGTCTAGAAAAAAAATTAGTCATTCCCAAATCACTGTCTTATATGTGTCTATGCTTTTTTTAAAAAAAAATATGACTATACTCTTAATATTTACTAAAAGCTGGGATATTTGAAAGATAATGTGAAGATAGTTGAAAATCTTTACAGAATTTCAGGAAGTCCAATAATGTCTGGATAGCATATGCAATTAGTGAAAAACAATCACTCATCTTATGTGACATATCAATTCGAGAAAAATGATACCTTCAATTGTGATGGTATTGAGTTATTCATAAACTTTATCATTTATAGAATATAAGAGGAATCCTTTTATCTTTTCCCATTGCTTCTAGCAAACTCTCAAGGTATACCTTGCCCAGGGAACTAAGAAATGTCTAACAAATGTATTTTAATTAATTTTGTTTCAAATTTTTCTTTATCTTTTGTGTACTCATGAATGCCATCAGTCTTAGCATCACAGTATTAGCAGTGTGACAAGTTTATTCTCTTTTTTAATACTGAAGGATCTCATAAGTAATCAGCTTAAGACTTCACAAATATCTGTTTTTTATTGTCACTATAAAATGAGAGTTGTCAATATAAAATATTTGATTTTATTTATACATTAATAAGCCTATCCTAGATGTGTGCCTACATATGTGAAAGCATAATGGGCAAATGGTAGAATATTTTTGGAACAAAATCTCATTTAAGGTAAAAATCTTATTAATTTATAAGCTCATCTATGGGGTAAGAGCTACAATTTTTTAACACATTGCTTATGCTTTCCAGTATGAAGTCCTATTCAGACAGGGAATCTGTTTAAAAATAAAAACAAACAAAAACTAAGGGAAGTGTAATACTCTGATGGCTAATGGCAATAGCAGCAAAGATAAGGGTGCCTTGCCAAATATCTTGCATCTCCTCCTCTTCCCCATGGTCTCCCTTTTCCCTCTTTGAGTATTATTTTATCATCTTATGAATGCTCTTCCTATTCTTTCTCCATCTGGGTTCTTTATTTAAAGTCTGTCCCCAATGGGAAGGTGTTCATTTTTGGCAAGAGTCATATGTTACATCCTCACAGTGCTTGCCAAATAACCTCACTCAAAGCAGAATGAGTGAGTGAATGAATGAATATTTAAACCGTAGGAAGAAGAGTAAGAACTATTGACTAAATGCTACAAACTGGCTGCTTACAAATCCATTTCAAACTTTATACATTTCTAGTAAGAAGAAATCAGCCTTTCTGAAGACAGCCATCAAACCAACATTGAATGGCTTTCTATTAGGATGAATGTAGAATGTATGGATCAGTGGAAACATGAAACTAACATTCTGCAGATAAAGTTGTACATATTATCCAGCTAGTATATATAACTATCTTAGATATATGTCTTTTAAGCACATAGAAAAAATCTCTATTGTCTAATTATACAACACTACACTGCCAATAGCTCTGTCACCCGGCCTGGAATGCAGTGGCATGATCTTGGCTCACTGCAACCTCTCTGGCCCAGGTTCAAGAGATTCTCCTGCTTCAGCCTCCCAAAGAAGTAATTTTTAAAAATACCATTCCAAAAGCTCCACTGTTTCTTCCTAATCAAAGTTTTTACTCTGGAAATGTTACATTAAATTAATCTTAGCAAGGAAGATTCCCCTAAAACCACTAAGAATAATCAAGCTCTATAAAAAGGATAAACTCACTGCAGTACGCCTAGTTGCCAGAATACATCTCTGATAATGTTAGAAATAGCACTGCATTGATGAGCTTTTATTTGGTTAAAGAAGGAGAAAGAGAGAGACTAAGAAAATTCTATGGGTTTATTCAGATAATCTGTGGCAGAAGAGCTCCTGAAACAAGAAGACTTGCAGTTACCCCTCTAAGTCAGCTATATTATCAGCCAGCAGGCAACCATGCCTTAACATTGGATTTACTCAGGTTCCAATCATTAACAGATTACATTTTGTTTCCATGTTAGAAGGTAGGTAACAATATTTTGAAATTTTAGACCTTAAAAGCAGTGCCACCTACTTTACACGAAAGGCATCATGTGAAAAGGCAGAGTTGTTGAAGTTAATTTTGCCAATTTTGCATCACTTTGGAAATGAACAAGATTTGGAGAACTGCAGAATAAAAACTGGCCAAATAAAAAAAGTATATTTTATCAAAGAATAAGAATTTGTTTTCACCCAGTGATTTCTGGCTACTTGATCATGCTCCTTTTAGGAAGAATGAAGCATGAATACTTTCTCTTCCAAAGCTTCTTTTCAGATATTTCAAACTACCTTCTATGTCTCTCTCTTAAACTCCCTCCTAACCCCCTTTATTTATCCCCTATCTAGCCACCTATCAATTTACAGATCTATCCATCTATTCATTTATTTACATGTAGCACTCACATGTCACTTACATGTCATTCATTGTTTTAAGTACTTTACAAATATTAACTCACTCTTCTTAACAAACTTGAGATACAAGTACTATTATAATTTCTCTTTTACTGATAAGGGTACTGAGGCTGAGAAAGGCTCAGTAATTTGCCCAACATTATGTAACTAGAAAGTAGCGAAGCCATTTTTGAACACAGACAATTAGACGCGATAGCCATTACCTAAATACCCTCATCTTTCAACCTTTTGTCTATTGGATTATAGTTCTCAGAATTCATACCAACATAGGCATCCTCCTGTGAACCAACTCTCACATTTTGACATTCTTCCTAAAAGCTGATACCCAGGAGCTCTGAATCCAATCCTTAGGAAGCGTTCTGACCAAATGGGGATAGCATGAAAATGTTCACCTTTGTTCTAGGTGTCATTATAATTATTACTATTATGAATGTACCTGAAGACTGCATTCATCTTTCACACCCCATACCCCAAACTGGTGCTAAAAAGTGAACCTGTGGTTCTCCACATTCTGTAAACTTGTGAAGAGAGGGACTGAATGTGTTTGAGTCATTGCATCCGCAGCATCTTATGAAGTGACTGGAAAAAAGTGAGTCAACTAATACGTATTTGCTGGCCGAAAATGAATTAAGGGGTTTTTGTCGTTGTTGTTCACATGTCAAGCAGAGTCTCACATTTTGGAATTGTATAATACACAAGGAAATAAGAAAACCTAAGCAGAGGACTTAACATTTAGCTGTGTTAGATTTTATCTTTTAATTTTAGATCCTTGATATAGGCTGTTCAAAACCATTTGATTCTTGATTTTATCATTTGGTCTATTAGGGTATTCCTTCTAAATAATCTGCCATCTAGCAATTCAAATTGTCATATCTTCTATATCTTCGTCAAAGTTATTGATGAAAAATATTGAGCAAGAGAGGGCCAAAGACAAAGCTTGTCAACATTCTCATATGACTACTTTCTAGGCTAACTCTGATTAATAAACATATTGCTTTATTCTCCTTGGGTAATTCAAGCTACTTGTGAGGACGTTACATTATATTAGGTCGTCATAAAAGTTGCATTTTCTTACATCAAAACTGTCAGATATTGGCAATTTCATATAGTTTAACCTAATCTAATGTAGTCCACATTTCTTCATTTTCTAGGAGTGTCATATGAGATTTTGCTAAATATCTCATTTAAAAAAAAATAAATCCACATGATGCATAACTTTAATAAGATGTATATTATTTTGTTTAAGATTTATTATTATTAACTTGATAAATTTTACAAAAATAAGAAATTTTGTTATTTGGCATAACTTGACTCTTCAAGTTTGTTGCCTCTATAATCAAACAATGAATTCCTCATCTATGGGGCCAAGGCTGTTACTTTATCTCCCACAGCTTTCAGTAAAGTATTTTGCATATCATAAATATTCACCAAATGTTGAATAAATAAAATAAAATAATTTTGAGTGTGGTCATAACTCATTCAGCAAAGAACCTTCATTGAGAGGCTTTATATACAATTTCCTAGAACTACCTCTTTTCAAGATATGTCCTATCACCAATCTAACTTCTATTGGCTTTAATAATTTTTGGCACGGCCCACTCACATGTGGACATATCATAAATACATAGAGGGAAAACACCCCTTTTTCATAAAAAAATAACCTCATAACCTCTGAAGGTCTATGGGAATTAAATACATACTGAATCACCCAGGCACTTGGCTCAGATATAGAGACACTGCTGATGGTGGCATGACAAAAGCATAAGGTAAAGTAACATCATCTGCCACAATCATAATGAAATCCCAAAATGAGTCACAGAATCCCTTAAGCCACTGATATCAAGAAATGCAAGTTTAACCTCTGTTTGGCCCTCAGGCAAAATTGATGCCACATTTAAATACTCTGATATTAGTGTTTTTGTATCACTGTATCAACTACTACATGACACTCTAATGCTGATCCAATAGAAATTAATTTCTGATAATGCCAGGTCTAGTCAGTGGAGGCTGGGAATACGTTTCTTATCAAAATCAAGAGTTCTTAAGGAGGCTTATGATACAACAAAGTCACTTATAATTAGAGAAAAATATCAGCAGTGACTATGGGATTCTTTCCAATTATGGATTTCTCAGTGCTTGAATTAAGACTTTGGCTCTAAAATGAAGCAGACTGACACATTCAGACTATGTCTGTCAATATTTCTGGGCTAGAAAGCTCAAATAACTCCAGTATCCTTCGTAAGCTGTCTGACTGCTTTACTGGCAGAGTCTTCTTTCTCTATCAGCATGAATTTAATATTAAAAGATTATTGCTTATTTATTTATTTATTGTTAAAGTAAGCTTCCATTTTCTATCATTTAGTAGTTTTAGGTTAAGAGGGAAAAAACAACAGTGAAATTAGCAGTGTCCTTGGTATGTGAATGTGTATTTATCTGTACTATTCTTTTGAAACCACAAAGCCAAAGCATTCTAAAATATTTTTTCTCATAATTTGACCATTTTCCCCATTTTTCTGAGGTTTATTATGTTTATCTGTGGATGACTACTGTAATATTTTTAGCACTACTTATTAAAACTGATGTCTTAAAGTCTTGCTCAATATTGCTAATTAACTTCTTCATTACCATAAGCAATGCTGCTAAGCTACAGTACTGTCATAAAAATTTTTTAAATGAATAAACAAAATCACGTAATATAAACAATGATACAGCTGCTCATTGTTTATACAGCTCAGCAAATAATGGCCAAGTGCTACTGACTGAATCAGTGAATATTATTCCTTCTCATTAATAGAAAAAGAAAGGAATGTAGAATAAGCTGTGCACATCAAAATAACAGGGAACTCACATATTTAGGGTGCAATCAATGTTGCATCTCTGTCTATAGTGCTCATCAATACTTTGCCAAAAGATAACTACATCCTCATCCCATTTCAAGTAATACGGTCCGCTTATTTTAATCATAAAAAATTGCTTTGTAATTTAAAAGGATCAATTCCATTACACATTCACTGTAATTCATTTAAGGTCTGAAGCACAGAGTTGGGCACAAATTTAAGTATTCAATAAGTATTTGTTAAAAGAGTGAAATATGCAAAATTACATAACCTTATCATTTAGAATAATTAAGGACACCTAAAAGCCCTCTGAATTATCTCAGAGACAGTATACTTAGAATCTAAATATAAGTAATCATGATGGCTATTAGTGAAACAACAAATGGATTCATATTTTAAGCTTTACTTTTTCTTATAGTTTAGAAATGATTACACTTCCCAAGGCTTGTGTAAACTTTAATTTTACCGCTTTTACTATTTCATATTATTTTAAACAGGAATAATATCAGAATTCCCACACATCCTAATAGAAATAGGGTAGAGTATGAATAAACAAATCAACATCAGTAACAAAAATCAATGACTGTATTTTCATTTCTAAATTGGAGGTAGAGTGGGATAAAACTAAAAGAATTAATGAAAACCGAACAAAGATCTTCAGAATAACCAGCTACTACTCACCCTAAGTCACCAAGCCAAATATTTCTGGAAGTAAACTATAATGATGCATATAGAAAAGAGGTGAAGAGAGAGGTTAACATAAAGAAATGTTTCTCTTAAAAGTACTTATTTCATTAAGTGAGACAACACTACAACACTTCCTTTTTTCTTTTTCCTTTTTTTTTTTTTTTTTGGAGGAAGAGTTTTGCTCTTGTTGCCCAGGCTGGAGTGCAATGGCACGATCTCGGCTCACTGCAACCTCTGCTTCCCTGGTTCAAGCGATTCTCCTGCCTCAGCCTCCCAAGTAGCTGGGATTACAGGCATGCGCCACTGTGCCCGGCTAATTTTGTATTTTTAGTAGAGATGGGGTTTCTCCATGTTGGTCAGGCTGGTCTCGAACTCCTGACCTCAGGTGATCCACCCGCCTCAGCCTCCCAAAGCACTGGGATTACAGGCGTGAGCCACCATGCCCAGCTGAGACAACATTTTCATGAATAATTTCAGAAATTAAAAAGATATGTTTTTAGAGTCCCTAAATTTTAACCATATTAGAATATTTAATTCAACAGATTCAGATTTGAAAAGATGCTTTTAAATTTTATAGTCTTAGTTGGATTAAAGTCAACAGATGTTTCTGTCTTTAAGAGAAAAGTAAGAGCAACAGGGTCTGGAACAAACACATCAGCCTGATTCAGGATGGGCAAGATCTCTGGTTCCCTACATTCACTCAGACCTCAGCTGGCAAAGCTGAGTGCCATTCATGCTGGCCTTGCAGAGTCAGAATAAATTAACACAGTCAGAAAGAGGGATTGGTCTCACAGCATTTCAAAACAGCTCTTCATCTGTCTATGTTTAGGGAAATCAGATGGAAGAAGGAATCCATCATGTGTTATAGACTATGAGTTAGTACACTGAGAAAATTACAAACATATGTGAAAAATTGAAGTTCTACCTGTTCCTATTTTTGAGTATGAAACACAACCTTTGCCTTAAGTTAGAATATGGAAATCCAAGGTATTGCCCATGGTGAGAATAGAAGCCTATTGGTTCCTTTTCTAAATTCCTTTAACCTATACTAACAGGTCTAATTTGTCTTTTTGTCCATTTTTCACCTCTCTCCCCTCCAACATATGAACAGATCAAAACACTGCATGACTGCCTAGAGTCTCATTGCTCTTCTCACTGTATTAATTGATTCCAGCTATTCAAGGTGAGGATAAATGGCCAGGATAAGCCTGTGACAGACATGCCCATCCTATATCAGGCGGCTGCTCTTCTCTGTCAAGCATACAGGCAGTAATTCTGTGAGGACACAAAACAGGGTCATTTAATAAAACAAAGTGATGTGCTTCACTGCCTGAGCAGCTTAAGTCTAGAGAGGGAGGTAGTATATATATATTGCTCCACAGCTTCTTCATAGATTAATACACTTATTCATGCTAAGATACAAATTCAATTAAATGTTAGGAAGTCGAGAACAGTGATTCTTTTCCAAACCCAGAATCCCATAAAAAAATACTGACCCAGGCCCTTACTTCAAATACTGAATCAACACATCTTAGGGCTCTGATTTGATGGGATGTGGGAGAGACAGAAAATTAGCATTTTAACATGATCCTGGGGTGATTTATATAGCCTCCTTGCATTACATAGGAAATTTAGAAACATCTAATTAGTCATTAGATAGAAGATTCAGAAACATCTACATAAACATCTTCACAAAGGCAATCAACAAAAATAGTCACAGAAATTTAAAACACAAAAAACAGTTTAACATATTTTTATTATATTTTGTAGCTTATACTAACCTAGTAGTAGTTATGGAATACACAATAATTCTCTCCCTTTTTTTTTTTTTTTTTTTTTTGAGACAGAGTCTTACTGCAGCACCCAGGCTGGGTGGCTCAGTGCTGGATGTCGGCTCACTGTAACCTCCACCTCTGGGTTCAAGCAATTCTCGTGCCTCAGCCTCCCGAGTAGCTGGGATTACAGGTGCCTGCCACCATGCCCAGCTAATTTTTGTATTTTTAATAGAGAACGGGGTTTCACCATGTTGGCCAGGCTGGTCTCAAACTCCTGACCTCAGGTGATCCACTCACTTAGTCCTCCCAAAGAGCTGGGATTACAGGCGATAATTCTCAAATTTAAGCAGCTTGTTACAAGTAGATTGCTGGGCTCCACCCCCCAGAGTTTCGGCTTCAGTCTAAGGTGGGACCTGACAATTTTTCTTTGTAACAGTCCTTAAAAAAATTTCAGTTAAGTGTAATCTATATGCACATAGGTTTGATTATACAAATGAATATGATAGGACACTTCTAATTCACCCAATAATTTAAACTCACTGATCATTAGAACAAAATTATTTGACTCCTCAAATAATTACATAACATTGTAGTAAAACATTCTAATATTTCCTCTACAAGTGATTTTTTTTTTTTTTTTTTTTTGAGACAGAGTCTCCCTCTGTCACCCAGGCTTGAGTCAAATGGCATGATCTTGGCTCACTGCAACCTCTGCCTCCTGTGTTCAAGCGGTTCTCCTAACTCAGCCTCCCAAGTAGCTAGGATTACAGATGCCCACCACCGTGCCCGGCTAATTTTTGTATTTTTAGTAGAGATGGGGTTTCACCATGTTGGCCAGGCTGGCCTTGAACTCCTGACCTCTGATGATCCACCTGCCTTGGCCTCCCACAGTGCTGGGATTACAGGCGGGAGCCACCGCGCCCAGCTTACAAATGATTTTTAATATTATTACACCATGATAATGACCATCAGTAGTGCTTCTCTCATCAAAAGGATTCACTCAATATTAGGCTAACAGTCAATACTAACGGTTAATATTAATAATAACAAGGTTGGATGAATATACCTACCTACTCCTACCAAGGGAATGTAAGTACAACATAAAAAGGGCATAGTTGTATAAATTTTTAAAAACCGAATGTTGCAGATAGGCAATTTTTACCTGTTTTACTGTGAAAGCTGAAAGCAAAAATTTTAAAGTTTCACCTCTGATTAGAACGGTTGACTCTTCTTTTATTCAAATTCAATGTTGGCATTTTTACACTTAATGGTTTTCTTTTCATGTTTTTCAGGGTTTGTCCTTACAAACAACTGGTGAAAGCTGTTTGTTTGAACTGTTCAAATGTGAAAGTCAAGAGAGTACCGCTCAACCAAATAAGGGTTGAGCATTCCTTCTCTGAAATGTGTGGGACCAGAAGCATTTTGGATTTCAGATTTTTCCAGAGTTTGGAATAGTTGCAAATACATATTTGAGATATCCTGGGGATGGGACCCAAGTCTAAGCATGGAATACATTTATGTTTCATCAATATCTTATACACGCAGCCTGAAGGTAATTTTATACAATGTACTTAACAATTTTGTGCATGAAACAAAGTTTTGACAGTCTTTTGACGGCAATCTATCACATGAGGTCAGGTGTGGAATTTTCCTTTTGTGGGAGGTTGTTGATACTCAAAAAGTTCTAAATTTTGGAGCATTTCAGATTTCTTTTTTTTTTTTTTTTTTTTTTTTTTGAGGCAGAGTCTCGCTCCGTCGCCCAGGCTGGAGTGCAATGGCGCAATCTCGGCTCACTGCAGGCTCCGCCTCCTGGGTTCACGCCATTCTCCTGCCTCAGCCTCTCCGAGTAGCTGGGACTACAGGCGCCCGCCACCACGCCCAGCTAATTTTTTGTATTTTTTAGTAGAGACGGGGTTTCACCATGTTAGCCAGGATGGCCTCGATCTCCTGACCTCGTGATCCGCCCGCCTCGGCCTCCCAAAGTGCTGGGATTACAAGCGTGGGCACAGTCCGGCCCCTGCATTTCAGATTTCTAATTTTCACGTTAGAGATGCTCAATCTGACATGACACTAGAACTATTTCTTAAGTCTCTGGAGTGAAAGACCAACCCACTTTGTTATTGTTTCCCTAGGAGAGTAGATTCAAGGTGTTACATACTTTTTCAGGGCTATTTAATAAACAGACAGAAGTAAATCCCCTAGCAATACTCAAAACTTTTAAGAACTACATTTTTTTCTTCCTTAACAAATAAATAAATAAATAAATAATAAATACTAGAAATAGAGTAAGGCTCTTCTCTTGCAGTTTTATTTTCACAGTAATACTTTGGCACTTTCCCGGGAATTTGTGTGTCCTAATGACAAGGAGGTGCCAATTAGTTAGCTGGATAACTGTCCTGAACAAAATTAGCAGTTTTTACATTCCTTCATGGAATTCTAAGTGAACTATCAGTCCTGTGTTCATGTGAATTATTAGATTAATCTTCAGAAATTTATTTCAAAATTTCAAAGACTGAATATATTCACTAAAATGTTTGGTATAATACAGAAGAGCTCAAATCTGAACTACTCAAATATTAAGTACCATTAAACCTTTGGATCACATGTAGTAAAAACATGTACTGCATAAAATAAAAAGGCATATAGTGAGTAATTAAAAAACCTTTTTTTAGAGAAATTTTCTTTTTTTTTTGAGATGGAGTCTCGTGCTCTATGGCCCAGGCTGGAATGCAGTGGAGCGATCTCTGCTCACTGAAAGCTCTGCCTTGCGGGTTCACGCCATTCTCCTGCCTCGGCTTGCCGAGCAGCTGGGACTACAGGCACCCGCTACCACGCCCGGCTAATTTTTTGTATTTCTGTAGAGACGGGGTTTCACCGTGTTAGCCAGGATGGTCTTGATCTCCTCACCTCGTGATCCACCCGCCTCGGCCTCCCAAAGTGCTGGGATTACAGGCGTGAGCCAGCGCGCCCGGCCAGAAATTTTCAAATATAAACAAAAGCAGGGAAATGAATAAAGACCTAAATTACAAATCATTTTAACCTGCTTTCAAAAACAATAGCAATACATAATGAACATTTCTCAGATCATTATATATGTTTATTTAATAGTCGCACTGTTGACACAGTAAGTGATCTAATAATTGCATACAACTTTAAATGGAAAAGTATAAATCAATATATTCGAGAAGACTCTTTTGTTGATGCATTGTTTTGGGAAAAAGTTCTCATGGAAAAGATTTATCAACACAGAAATAGCAACCGAATTTTCTTTTTCTTAATACAGAGGATTTCATCACAGATACATTTAATTTACATAAATTCAAGTAGTTCTTTTATGTTATTACAATACTATAAAATTATACTTTGTAAAGATACTTTTCATTATGTACTCCATACTTTGTACAATAATATATAATAATATCTGTACAGCACATAGGAATATATTTTTTAAAATTCAGTATATTTTATGATCTATTGAAGAAGTTTCAAAAATAAATTTGATTATACTAAACTTTAATAGTTGATTTCAGACCCTGACCCCATCATATAATTTATTTCAACTAAGTGATTATTTCAGATATTCAATTTCTTATGTGAATTCTGTCCTGCAATTTAAAACTTTTATAAATCTTTTCTGGTTATCTCGTTTTAGTAGTAAATAAAATGAAATAAAATAAAAGAACTCAAAACCCCTACCTTCATTCACATATAATAGTCTTCTTGCTCACTGTTAGGTTTAGAAAATTTTACCTTTTCGGTGCGTGAGGCCTCCTTCCCTGCTGCCGCCTAGTCGTGCAGAGGCAGAGGCTTGGGTGCGTTTAAGATTCGGCTTCACGGCCTGGTGCATTGGCTCACGCCTGTAATCCCAGCACTTTGGGAGGCCGAGGCGGGTGGATCACAAGGTCAGATCGAGATCATCCTGGCTAACATGGTGAAACCCCATCTCTACTAAAAATACAAAAAATTAGCCAGGCGTGGTGGTGGGCGCCTGTAGTCCCAGCTACTCGGGAGGCTGAGGCAGGAGAATGGCGTGAACCCGGGAGGCGGAGCTTGCAGTGAGCCGAGATTGCGCCACTGCACTCCAGCCTGGGCGACGGAGTGAGACTCTGTCTCAAAAAAAAAAAAAAAAAAAAGATTCGTCTTCACCGGTAACCCACCACCATGGCCGAGAAGGCATTGCTGCTGGAGGTGTAATGAACGTTAATACTGCTTTACAGGAGGTGCTGAAGACTGCCCTCATCCACGATGGCCTAGCACGTGGAATTCACGAAGCTACCAAAGGCTTAGACAAGCACCAAGCCCACCTGTGTGTGCTTGCATCCAACTGTGATGAGCCTATGATGTAAAGTTGGTGGAGGCCCTTTGTGCTGAACACCAAATCAACCTAATTAAGGTTGATGACAACAAGAAACTAGGGGAAAGGGTAGGCCTCTGTAAAACTGACGGAGAGGGCAAGCCTCATAAAGTGGTTGGTTGCAGTTGCGCAGTAGTTAAGGACTACGGCAGGGAGCCTCAGGCCAAGGATGTCACTGAAGAGTACTTCAAATGCAAGAAATGAAGAAATAAATCTTTGGCTCACACACACACACACACACACACACACAAAAAGGAAAAAAAGAAAATTTTAGCTTTTCTATTACTGTAAAACTGGGAACTTGAATTTGTGTCATGGTATTTCAAATTCTTAACTCTAGAACATTCTCAGCTAAATCAATAGTCTTGTTCATCCACTGAGCTACTTTGCCATGTTCCTGAAAGCTTTTAGTTAAAAAAAAAAAGCTGTCATAGGAATCCAGACCATCTGGCAGTCAATATATTCATACTTGGGGGATAATTCAGTGAAGGTTATGAAAAGTAGCAGAATATGCTGCCCCAAAATATGCCACTTGGCATATTGATGATTTTGAACTAAAGACAATTGGAAACAGATACAAGGCAAACTCTAAGCAGACTATAAATTTACAAAGGTATCCCCTCTCCCCTCTCTACTAGGAAAAATAGAAGTTAATCACCAGAGACAACTTTAAACCTTTATCAGCCTGGAAATGGCACCAGAAGAATCCACATAATAAACCTTCCTAACTACAGTAGTCTCCTCTTTTCCATGGAGAATACGTCCCAAGGCCCCCCCGTGGATGCCTGAAACAACTGATAGCAGCAAATAGTACATATACCAGGTTTTTCCCCATACATACACACCTATGACAAAGTTTAATTTATAAATTAGGCACAGTAAGAGATTAACAATAATTTATAATAAAATAGAACAATTATGACAATATACTGCCATACAAATTATATGAATACAGTCTCTCTTTCTCTCAAAATATTATATTGTACCATACAGTCACCTTTCTGTATCCATGAGGTATTGGTTCCAGATCTTCCTGGGGATTTTCTGTGGATGCTTACGTCCCTGATATAAAATGGCATAGTATTTGCATATAACCTACACACATCCTCCCATACAGTTTAAATCATCTCTGCATTATTTATAATCCCTAATACAATGTAAATATAATTTAGACAGTTGTTATACTGTATTGTTTTTCTAAAAAATCGTATTATTTTTTATTTATTTATTTTTTTTTGAGATGGAGTCTTGCTCTGTCACCCAGGCTGGAGTGCAGTGGCGCAACCTCAGCTCACTGCAAGCCCCGCCTCCCAGGTTCACGCCATTCTCCTGCCTCAGCCTCTCCGAGTAGCTGGGACTACGGGTGCCCGCCACCACGCCTGGCTAATTTTTTTGTATTTTTAGTAGAGACGGGGTTTCACCGTGGTCTCGAGCTCCTGACCTCATGATCCACCCGCCTCGGCCTCCCAAAGTGCTGGGATTACAAGCGTGAGCCACCGCGCCCGGCTAATTTTATTTTGTTTTTTTTTTTTTTTTTTTATGTTTCCATTTCCTGAATTTTTTCTTTTCTTTTTTTTTTTTTTTTTGAGACAGAGTTTTGCTCTTGTTGCCCAGGCTGGAGTGCAATGGCGTGATCTTGGCTCACTGCAACCTCTGCCTCCCAGGTTCAAGTGATTCTCCTGCCTCAGCCTCCTGAGTAGCTGGGATTATAGGTGCCTGCCACTGTGCCCTGCTAATTTTTTTTGTATTTTTAGTAGAGACAGGGTTTCACTGTGTTGGGCAGGCTGGTCTTGAACTCCTGACCTCAGGTGATCCCACCATGCCCGGCCCATTTCCTGAATATTTTTGATCTGATGTTGTTTACTCACCTGTTTGCAGACCTCAGTTGACCGCAGGTAACTGAAACTGCGGATAGCAAAACTGCAGATAAGGGGGAACTACTGTAGCTCTCATGTTCCATTAGCTTCCCCCATATATTTACCTTCCCACAGTTTGCTGCCCTTACAAGCTGAAAGTTCTTTTCCTTTGTCTTGTCACTTCTCTACAAAATCTGTTGTTTTTTGTTTAGATGCTATATAACCGTAAATTCCAATCACCCCGTTGAGTTACTCATCAGAGTTCTCCCATGTGCATCCATGAAGAACTCCTTAATTAACTCCTGTTTTTCTCTTGTTAATCTGTCTTTTGTCAGTCTAATTTGCTGGGCCCCACCAATGAACCTAAGTTAGAAGGAAAAAGGGTTTTTCTCCTTGCCTACAGTGGTATAAAAATATTTTTTTAAGAAATTAAATTATCAACAATTATTTAATAAGCACAGTACCTGCAATGCATGGCAGTTATAGGCCACACTCAATTAAAATTTCAGAATAAAATTTTACTTTTTGGAAAAGTGAGAGCTTCTTTTACTAACAATGTAATAATTTGGTGGAAAGAATTATAGGAATAAAAGGTTGCTGGTGCTTTAGGAGGTTATAATCTGGACTGTTTTGCATTATTATTGCAGCTTGAGGCCGAATGAGACAATAATACTAGGAAAAAGAAAACTGCACTATAAGATCAATTCTTATTCATTATTTCACATATACCAATATTTGATTTAGTATATTACTAAGGGATAACTGGTCACATAATGCTTTTCTCCACGTTTCATGTTGTCCAGGGCTTAAAAAATCTCTGGTGCTAGTACAGATGATTGTCAGATTCAAGTCTTCTCCAGCTCAGTATTATCCACCTGGACAAGTGCATGCAAACTGTGCTCTTTCTTTTTTCTCTATTCCACCCTGTACCCTTTTACCAAAGAACAGTTCAGTATGATCGACTTTTATGCTATTTTAAGCATCATTGTAATGAACACCCTATGCATGTCTTTGCACACAAGTATGAGAGTTTCCCTAGGAAGAAAACTTGGTAGTAGATTTCCAATATACCAGGTATGTAAAACACGGTATTTTTTAAACATGGTATTTTAAACATAATATTTTAAAACATGGTAATACAAGGTAGGAAAACATGGGTTTTAGTAGGTGAGGAGGTTGAGAACACACTACCCCATAATACAGAGCTCTGACACATTGAATATTTTAAGCTGAAGAAATTGAGAAATGGCAAATGCAGGAGGGTATCTCTGATTTTCTCCTGAAGCATTTCATAAGAAACTCAAATGAGAGCTGCCCTCCATATACCCAGTAGAAAGGGGCATCTTTGTCTCCAAAGATAGAGGCGAAAGAGGAATCAGAATGAATAGGTTTTGCTAAATTTCCTCCAGTTTACTTCACTTAACCCACACTTTGCCCTATCACACTTTTTCATAACTTTGCACACTTCATCAAATCTCACATAAAAATACTCAGGTTTAACCATTTTGGGGGGGTCTTCATTTCCTTAGGAAGTCTCTCATGTCATGTAAAACTTAAATTAAATAAATATGTATATTTTTCTATTGTTACTGTCTTTGGTTACAGAGTCCCAGCCAAGAATGTAGACAGATAGGATGAAAATATTGTTTTCCTTCTCTGCAGTTTCTGGTGATGAGGATGGGATTGCATTGGCTAGGACACTCAGCAGCTCTGGGGCTGCCACTGACTAAGCCAGCAAAGAACTCTTACTGAGTCAATTTCCCAGATCTCTACCTGCAGTGGCCAGTTGAGAGAGGAAGGTAAGATTTTTTTTCCTGTCCAGTCCTTTCCAAATTCAGATTAGCAGGAGAAATTTGTAAATATTATTGCTTTGAATTGTGACTCTCACAAATTTGGTTCTAAGTACTCAGCGATTATCAATCCTTTTCCTCCCAGGGACAGCCATGGCGTTACTATTTGTCTCACTTTGTATCTTGAGAGCTTGGCTTGACTTTACACCTGTCAGGGAACACAGATTGTCAGGCCTGCATCTGCAGGTGGCCAACTGTTAGATAGGGGCCCTGAGATATAAAGATGGCTGAACAGAAATGTGGGCTGCACCCCATTTGCAGCTGATATCCTACTGGCATGACTAGCTCGTAGGAGGTTTTGTCTACATCTGTCATTCTTCTATCTTTGGTAGTGGTGCTGGATCATGAAGGTGGCTTCTTTTGCACCCTCTCTGGGGAAGTCTCTTGTATCTGTGGTTTGCCTGTAAAAGGGATTATGGATTTTGATTTTGAGTCACATGGAATAGATACCTCTTTGGTTTAAAAAAGGTAGGGGGGAGCGGTTGCAGTTGGCTCATGCCTGTAATCCCTGCACTTTGGGAGGCTGAGGCAGAAGGATTGTTTGAGCCCAGGAGTTTGAGACTACTTTAGGCAACACAATGAGATCTTGATCTCTAAAAAAATAATTAATTAAAGGAAAAGGGTCCATCTCTTCTCGGTCTTTGTAATTAGGGGAAAAAAGGGGATTCAACTGTGCCAGGAAAATTTACTGTTTGTCCCATTCAAAACCTGACAATCATATTTCAAAGGATTTTTTTTGTTCAAAATACTCTACGGTCAGAAATGGGCTTAATTGGAGGCTGACCTTCAGAGCCTGAGAGGAACTATGTTTAAGGCCTTCTCTCCTAATATGGAATTAGGCAGTTATGAAAGGAGTTATCCAGCTTGCTTTAGGCAGACAGTAAGGAAAGGGTCCCTGGAGAACTTCCAACCCACCCCACAAGCATTTATACCAGATGTTTTGTGCAGATAACGGAACTTGCTTGCAAAGGGGTCTTGCCTAAACATGCCCACAGTGGAAAATTCCATTCCTTAACACATGTGCAGTAAGAGAAATAAATCAATATGGAGGGACTCAGTCTAAGGACACACATGTGCACTGGAAGGATGGGGTAGAATTCACATCTTAAGCCCTTGTATTCAACTGTGGAGGGAGCAACTGGAAACTTGCTTTCAGGACCCCTTTTTGTTTTTTGCTGAGAGCTTTCCTTTTGCTTAATAAATTCTTCTCCACTCACTCTCTGATGACCTTGTGCCTAATTCTTCTTGGTTGTGAGAAAAGAACCCAAATCTAGTTGAGCTAAGGAGGAAAAACTCCTCATCACTTAGAGAGAAAGAACATTAGGAAGGCTTTGTGTAACAATTTATTAAAACATTCTAAAGGCATGCAACTCATAGGGATCTTTATTTCCATCTTAATGGAAATATATTCTCTGATATGAAGTAGCAAATTCAAGATAATGTAATTTGATAGGTAGGTCAGCCTCTTTATTATTCAGGATGCAACACAGTTTTCTGAAGAGTTTAAAACAACTACCATTGTCTTACAAATTCAGTCTATACAAACAGAAATGCAGCTCTAGGAGCAATTCAAAGCCCGCCCATTCTTCTTAACAATCCCCAAATCTCTCCTGTTCATATCGAGATGCTTGCAGATACTTCAAAAAGGCAAAACATTGGAAATATAATTATACTGCACTTAGAAAAAAAATACCTTAATTCTATGATAATTCCCCCAGAGAAACCTTACATCCTTTCTTTGTGCCTTTCAGACATAAATATTTGACCCTGTCCTCTCTAGGACCTGAGGGCGATCTTTTTGCTATGCAAACTTCCTGGGAGATAACTCTTGCTTCTAAATTAAAGGAAAAAAAAATAATAGGCGTTTTGAAAACAAACTGCTCCAGTGTCCATCACCCAAAATTTAGTCCACGACTTCCAGAAAATTACTTATTAACAATAAACAAAAATCTTAAAAGCCTCCTCTATAAATGTAGGTAAACAGGTAACCCTAACCTGTCCCATTTGCCAGAAATACAATTTGGATACAAATCTAAAGTGGAGATAAACCAGTAATTTTTTACTAATAAGTTTTACTGAATCAGGACTAAAATTTTAGAATAAAACTCTAAGATCTCTGTTTGAAGCTGTCTGTATGGCTATGTATATTTAGGTTTACTTGTATATGTATATGTAATGTATACATGATACTTTCCTACCTCTGAATAGTGTTACCAAATTAATTTATAAAATTCTGTAATGGTTTATTCATGTTGGCTTAGAGATAAATGAACACTTACATAAAATAAGTATTCCTGAAACCTCAGGAAATATAGAATGTGAAAAGTTTTCATGTTCACATGACTTGGATATGTTTGTTGATATAAAAGATTAGTTTAATATGGTTGGTTTAATAAAAATAGCTATGTATTCTGAGTTATTAGCATTATGTATAATATGAGCATACATTTTTATTCTACTGGATTTAGTAGTCAAATAAGGCTAAAAATAGTTAAGAGGGAAATAAGTTAAAATGTTGGTTAGCTTTGTTTGGTATTATACTATGTCTGCATAAAATCAGTTTCCAAAAAATATTTATGGTAACTTGCAAACTTAGAATTATGCTAAATTATATAGATATGTGTGTATATATATATGTATATATGTGTATATATATGTGTATAGTGTGTGTGTGTTTCAAAATTTCCAAATAGAATAAAATACTGAAACATTCATTACTGAACATAACTTAAATTTATGTATTTTTGGCATCTTGTTTTTATATGGTATAAAGAAACTAAATATATTTGGGTATGTTAATACACATGAGAAACTATACCGTGAGGAAATAGCATATACCTATAAAACACAAGATAGTATATTCGTAAATGTGCCAGTCAGCTACAGAATACTGACATATGACAGGCAATTCACAATCGTCTATTTCCTAGTTTTCTCTGAAAAAGAAAAGTTGCTTACTTTGAGGGCCAAGGCAGGCGGATCGTGAGGTCAGGGGATGGAGACCATCCTGGCTAACACAGTGAAACCCCATCTCTACTAAAAAAAAAAAAAAAAAAAAAAAATAGCTGGACATGGTGGCATGCACCTGTAGTCCCAGCTACTTAGGAGGCTGAGGTAGGAGAATTGCTTGAACCTGGGAGGCAGAGGTTGCAGTGAGCCAAGATCACACCACTGCACTCCAGCCTGGGCGACAGAGCAACACTCTGTCTCAAAAAAAAAAAAAAAAAAAAAAAAAAAAAATTGTTACTAATGGTTAAAAAAAAATAAATGAAACTACTATGAATAAAAAGAGTAAAGAAAAAAACTCTTTATGCAAAGTGTGCAAGAAAAGTAGGATGTGTTTTTTATTTAAAAAGAGAAATGTTGTATGAAGGATATATTTCTTTTTTTAAGGGAAAAAAAGAGCAATTTTGTCCTAAGGTAGAATGACTGGTTGTTCCAGAATGAGAAAAAGGAAAAGAGTATGACCAAAACTGAATGGATGTTAAAAAACATGTAGAGGGTTTGTAGGAAAAGAATTTTATGTGTAGTCAGCTGCTAGGATAGAATGGATTTATTTCTAAGTTAAAGAAAATGAGACAACATTATAAGCATACTGATGTAAAACCAGAATGATAGTTTTCTTGGATTATTGGTCTGTTCTTATTAAAAAATAAGAGATTTCTCTTTATCTTTTAAGTAATCTACTTAGGAAACAAAGATTTTTGTATCTTAGCAAAATAATTTCCTGTGCTTCATGTTGTATTTATCAGATCTTGGCTTAGGAAAACCAAGTTTTCTCAACATTAGAAGAGCTAAAATTTTTTCACAGTTATTTAACTTACGGTATTTGCCTTTGAAATCTTTTATTGTCACACTAGTTAAATAAATAAGTAGTGTTTCATAGTAGTAAGCCTACTTAATGACATGTTCAAAACTTTTCACATTTTTGACAAGCACCTCAATGTCAAATTTAAATAGTCTTTTTGACCTCAAAACTAACTTTGTGATTTCCCAGAGCACTCCGGAAAATCTTAAATAATATGTTATCTCATCTTGTAAAAAGAGAGATGTTAAATTCATTACATTTATTTGAGATACTGAATTACATAAGAAGCATTGCCAAATAAAAAGTAATGCTTAACCTTCTTTAATTTGTATTTGTATGGGTATATATTTTTAATATAAATGTTTCAAAAATTTTATGAAATTCCTAGAAATTTGTCAATGTTCTTTCCGTCTATATAAGTCAATCATAATCAGTTATCATAGAACATTATATGCCACATTATAATAAGCTCCTATCAGATCTTTAACCATGAACACTTTAAGTCTTTTGTCATTTACAGACAATTATTGTTTTACTCAGATTCTTCTCTGAAAATGTTCACAATTAGCAGCAGGCCAAAATTGCTCTATCTTCAAAGAAATTCATGAAACATACTCTAATAAATACTCTGAAGTGCAGGTTTCTGATAATTTTATTTATTTGTTTCTTTATTTATCTATTTATTTATTAGAGACAGAGTCTCACTCTGTTGCCCAGGCTGGAGTATAGTGGTGTGATCATAGCTCACTGCAGTCTCCAGCTACTGGGCACAAGCACTCCTCTCACCTCAGCCTCCTGAGGATTTGAGATACTATAGGTATGGGCCACCACACCAAGCTAATTAATTTTTTTTTTTTGTCGAGATGGGGTTGCACTTTTTTGCCCAGGCTGGTATTGAACTTCTGGCTTCAAGCAATCCTTCTATCTCAGTCTTTCACTGTGGCAGGACTACAAGTGTGTGCCACCATGCCAGGCTAAATTTTAAAATTTTGTGTAGAGACGGGACCTTGCTTTGTTGCCCAGGCTGGTATTGAACTCCTTGCTTCAAGCAATCCTCCTGTGTCAGTCTCCTAAAGTGCTGGGGTTAAGGGCATGAGCCACTCATGCCTGGCCTCTGGCAATAATAAGATCATATGCTTTGACTGGGTAAAAATTTCCAGAACTCTAGTTAAAAAATCTGATTGATTCATAAAACTAACCCAAGATCATGCAAAATTATAACTGAGCTGACATAACCAACTCCATCTTGCTTCTAACCTCCAAACTGTCCTTGTTCCTTCCTGGGTGTAGGCTGAACTAACTTTGGGAGGAACTTAGTTTATAATTTAAAACAAAGATGATAACAGCCCTTTCCCAAAACAAACTTCCTTCTTGCCTGGAGACTAGATTGCCTTTGTAGGACTAAGAAATTAGCCACAAGCTTAGAAATTACGGTTTAGGAGTCATGAAGCTGGAGGCTACAAGATTCTGACCCTCCCTAAACTACTCCTAAGATCAGTGTTTGAGATGTTTTTGCAAACCTTCACTTGATGGACCAGTTGGCACCACCCAGATTGACAAAGTGTCTCATTTGATCTTGTGGTCCCCACCCAGGAACTGACTCAGCACAAAAGGACAGCTTCAATTCCTTATGATTTCATCTTCTACCTCATCACTTAGCACTCCTGGTTCACTGGCTTCCCCCCACCAAGTCGTCCTTAGAAACTCTGATACCCAAATGCTCAGGGAGACTGATTTGAGTAATAATAACACTCTGGTCTCCCACACAGCCAGGTCTGTGTAAATTATTCTTTCTCTGTTGCAATTTCCCTGTCTCAATATACAGATCTTGGAGGGTGGAGCCGAGATGGCCGAATAGGAACAGCTCCAGTCTAGAGCTCCCAGCGTGAGCGACGCAGAAGACGAGTGATTTCTGCATTTCCAACTGAGGTACCAGGCTCATCTCACTGGGGAGTGTTGGAAAGTGGGTGCAGGACAGTGGGTGCAGCGCACCCAGCATGAGCCGAAGCAGGGCGAGGCATCGCCTCACCCGGGAAGTGCAAGGGGTCAGGGAATTCCCTTTCCTAGTCAAAGAAAGGGGTGACAGACAGCACCTGGAAAATCGGGTCACTCCCACCCTAATACTGCGCTTTTCCAACAGTCTTAGCAAATGGCACACCAGGAGATTATATCCCCTGCCTGGCTCGGAGGGTCCTATGCACAGGGAGCCTCACTCATTGCCAGCACAGCAGTCAGAGATCAAATTGCAAGGCAGCAGTGAGGCTAGGGGAGGGGCACCCACCATTACCAAGGCTTGAGTAGGTAAACAAAGCAGCCAGGAAGCTCCAACTAGGTGGAGCCCACTGCAGCTCAAGGAGGCCTGCCTGCCTCTGTAGACTCCACCTCTGGGGGCAGGGCATAGTCAAACAAAAGGCAGCAGAACATTCTGCAGACTTAAATGTCCCTGTCTGTAAGCTTTGAAGAGAGCAGTGGTTCTCCCAGCATGCAGATGGAGATCTGAGAACAGATAGACTGCCTCCTCAAGTGGGTCCCTGACCCCCGAGTGCCTAACTGGGAGGCACCCCCCATTAGGGGCAGACTGAAACCTCACATGGCCGGGTACTCCTCTGAGACAAAACTTCCAGAGGAACAATCAGGCAGCAACATTTGTTGCTCACCAGTATCTGCTGTTCTGCAGCCTCCGCTGTTGATACCAAAGCAAACGGGATCTGGAGTGGACCTCCGGCAAACTCCAGCAGACCTGCAGCTGAGGGTCCTGACTGTTAAGAGGAAAACTAACAAACAGAAAGGACATCCACACCAAAACCCCATCTGTATGTTGCCATCATCAAAGACCAAAGGTAGATAAAACCACAAAGATGGGCAAAAAACAGAGCAGAAAAACTGGAAACCCTAAAAATCAGAGTGCCTCTCCTCCTCCAAAGGAACACAGCTCCTCACCTGCAATGGAACAAAGCTGGACGGAGAATGGCTTTGACGAGTTGAGACAAGAAGGCTTCAGATGATCAAACTACTCCGAGCTAAAGGAGGAAGTTCAAACCCATGGCAAAGAAGTTAAAAACCTTGAAAAAAAAATTAGACAAATGGCTCACTAGAATAACCAATGCAGAGAAGTCCTTAAAGGACATGATGGGGCTGAAAAACAAGGCACGAGAACTACATGACGAATGCACAAGCCTCAGTAGCCGATATGGTCAACTGGAAGAAAGGGTATCAGTGATGGAAGATGAAATGATTGAAATGAAGCGAGAGGAGAAGTTTAGAGAAAAAAGAATAAAGAGAAACAAACAAAGCCTCCAAGAAATATGGGACTATGTGAAAAGACTAAATCTACGTCTGATTGGTGTACATGAAAGTGACGGAGAGAATGGACCCACGTTGGAAAACACTCAGCAGGATATTATCCAGGAGAACTTCCCCAACCTAGCAAGGCAGGCCAACATTCAAATTCAGGAAATACAGAGAATGCCACAAAGATACTCCTCGAGAAGAGCAACTCTAAGACACATAATTGTCAGATTCACCAAAGTTGAAATGAAGGAAAAAATGTTAAGGGAGGCAGAGAGAAAGGTCGGGTTACCCACAAAGGGAAGCCCATCAGACTAAAAGCTGATCTCTCGGCAGAAACTCTACAAGCCAGAAGAGAGTGGGGGCCAATATTCAACATTCTTAAAGAAAACAATTTTCAACCCAGAATTTCATATCCAGCCAAACTAAGCTTCATAAGTGAAGGAGAAATAAAATACTTTACAGACAAGCAAATGCTGAGAGATTTTGTCACCACCCTGCCTTACAAGAGCTCCTGAAGGAAGCAATAAACATGGAAAGGAACAACCGGTTCCAGCCACTGTAAAAACATGCCAAATTGTAAAGACCATCGAGGCTAGGAAGAAACTGCATCAACTAACGAGCAAAATAACCAGCTAACATCATAATGACAGGATCAAATTCACACATAGCAATATTAACCTTAAATGTAAATGGGCTAAATGCTCCAATTAAAAGACACAGACTGGTAAATCGGATAAAGAGTCAAGACCCATCAGTGTGCTGTACTCAGGAAACCCATCTCACATGCAGACACACAAAAAGCTCAAAATAAAGGAATGGAGGAAGATCTACCAAACAAATGGAAAACGGAAAAAGGCAGGGGTTGCAATCCTAATCTCTGATAAAACAGACTTTAAACCAACAAAGATCAAAAGAGAAAAGGAGGCCATTACATAATGGTAAAGGGATCAATTCAACAAGAAGAGCTAACTATCCTAAATATATACACACCCAATACAGGAGCAGCCAGATTCATAAAGGAAGTCCTTAGAGACCTAGAAAGAGACTTAGACTCCCACTCAATAATAATGGGAGACTTTAACACCCCACTGTCAATATTAGACAGACCAACGAGACAGAAAGGGATACCCAGGAATTGAACTCACGGATATCCAGGGATTATCCAGGGATATCCAGGAATTGAATCAGGTTAACAGGGATATCCATTTTAACAGGGATATCCAGGAATTGAACTCAGCTCTGTACCATGCGGACCTAATAGACATCTACAAAACTCTCCACCCCAAATCAACAGAATATACATTCTTCTGAGCACCACACCGCACCTATTCCAAAATTGACCACATAGTTGGAAGTAAAGCACTCCTCAGCAAATGTAAAAGAACAGAAATTATAACAAACTGTCTCTCAGACCACAGTGCAATCAAACTAGAACTCAGGATTAAGAAACTCACTCAAAACGGCTCAACTACATGGAAAGTGAACAACCTGCTCTTGAATGACTACTGGGTACATAAAGAAATGAAGGCAGAAATAAAGATGTTCTTTGAAACCAACGAGAACAAAGACACAACATACCAGAATCTCTGGGACACATTCACAGCAGTGTGTAGAGGGAAATTTATAGCACTAAATGCCCACAAGAGAAAGCAGGCATGATCTAAAGTTGACACCCTAAAATCACAAATAAAAGAACTAGAAAAGCAAGAGCAAACACATTCAAAGGCTAGCAGAAGGCAAGAAATAACTAAGATCAGAGCAGAACTGAAGGAAATAGAGACACAAAAAAACCCTTCAAAAAATCAATGAATCCAGGAGCTGGTTTTTTGAAAAGATCAACAAAATTGATAGACCACTAGCAAGACTAATAAGGAAGAAAAGAGAGAAGAATCAAATAGATGCAACAAAAAATGATAAAGGGGATATCACCACCAATCCCACAGAAATACAAACTACCATCAGAGAATACTATAAACACCTCTATGCAAATAAGCTAGAAAATCTAGAAGAAATGGAAAAATTCCTCAACACATACACTCTCCCAAGACTAAATCAGGAAGAAGCTGAATCTCTGAATAGACCAATAACAGGCTCTGAAATTGAGGCAATAATTAATAGCTTACCAACCAAAAAAAGTCCAGGACAAGATGGATTCACAGCCGAATTCTGCCAGAGGTACAAGGAGGAGCTGGTATCATTCCTTCTGAAACTATTCCAATCAATAGAAAAAGAGGGAATCCTCCCTAACTCATTTTATGAGGCCAGCATCATCCTGATACCAAAGCCTGGCAGAGACACAACAAAAAAAGAGAATTTTAGACCAATATCCCTGATGAACATCGATGCAAAAATCCTCAGTAAAATACCAGCTAACTGAATCCAGCAGCACATCAAAAAGCTTGTCCACCATGATCAAGTGGGCTTCATCCCTGGGATGCAAGTCTGGTTTAACATATGCAAATCAATAAACGTAATCCAGCATATAAACAGAACCAAAGACAAAAACCACATGATTATCTCAATAGATGCAGAAAAGGCCTTTGACAAAATTCAACAACGCTTCATGCTAAAAACTCTCAATAAATTAGGTATTGATGGGACATATCTCAAAATAATAAGAGCTATCTATGACAAACCCACAGCCAATATCATACTGAATGGGCAAAAACTGGAAGCATTCCCTTTGAAAACTGGCACAAGACGGGGTGCCCTCTCTCACCACTCCTATTCAACATAGTGTTGGAAGTTCTGGCCAGGGCAATTAGGCAGGAGAAGGAAATAAAGGGTATTCAATTAGGAAAAGCAGAAGTCAAATTGTCTCTGTTTGCAGATGACATGATTGTATATCTAGAAAACCCCATTGTCTCAGCCCAAAATCTCCTTAAGCTGATAGGCAACTTCGGCAAAGTCTCAGGATACAAAATCAATGTGCAAACATCAGAAGCATTCTTGAACACCAATAACAGACAAACAGAGAGCCAAATCATGAGTGAACTCCCATTCACAATTGTTTCAAAGAGAATAAAATACCTAGGAATTCAACTTACAAGGGATGTGAAGGACCTCTTCAAGGAGAGCTACAAACCACTGCTCAATGAAATAAAAGAGGATACAAACAAATGGAAGAACATTCCATGCTCATGGGTAGGAAGAATCAATATTGTGAAAATGGCCATACTGCCCAAGGTAATTTATAGATTCAATGCCATCCCCATCAAGCTACCAATGACTTTCTTCACAGAATTGGAAAAAACTACTTTAAAGTTCATATGGAACCAAAAAAGAGCCCACATCACCAAGTCAATCCTAAGCCAAAAGAACAAAGCTGGAGGCATCATGCTACCTGACTTCAAACTATACTACAAGGCTACAGTAACCAAAATAGCATGGTATGGTACCAAAACAGAAATAGAGACCAATGGAACAGAACAGAGCCCTCAGAAATAATGCCACATATCTACAACCATCTGATCTTTGACAAACCTGACAAAAACAAGAAATGGGGAAAGGATTCCCTATTTAATAAATGGTGCTGGGAAAACTGGCTAGCCATATGTAGAAAGCTGAAACTGGATCCCTTCCTTACACCTTATACAAAAATTAATTCAAGATTGATTAAAGACTTAAATGTTAGACCTAAAACCATAAAAACCTTAGAAGAAAACCTAGGCCATACCATTCAGGACATAGGCATGGGCAAGGACTTCATGTCTAAAACACCAAAAGCAATGGCAACAAAAGCCAAAATTAACAAATGGGATCTAATTAAACTAAAGAGCTTCTGCACAGCAAAAGAAAGTACCATCAGAGTCAACAGGCAACCTACAGAAGGGGAGAAAATTTTTGCAATCTACTCATCTGACAAAGGGCTAATATCCAGAATCTACAATGAACTCAAACAAATTTACAAGAAAAAAACAAACAACCCCATCAAAAAGTGGGCAAAGGATATGAACAGACACTTCTCAGAAGAAGACATTTATGCAGCCAAAAGACACATGAAAAAATGCTCATCATCACTGGCCATCAGAGAAATGCAAATCAAAATCATAATGAGATACCATCACACACCAGTAAGAATAGCAATCATTAAAAAGTCAGGAAACAACAGGTGCTGGAGAGGATGTGGAGAAATAGGAACACTTTTACACTGTTGGTGGGACTGTAAACTAGTTCAACCATTGTGGAAGTCAGTGTGGCGATTCCTCAGGGATCTAGAACTAGAAACACCATTTGACCCAGCAATCCCATTACTGGGTATATACCCAAAGGATTATAAATCATGCTGCTAGAAAGACATATGCACACATATGCTTACTGTGGCACTATTCACAATAGCAAAGACTTGGAACCAACCCAAATGTCCAATAATGATAGATCCAACAATGATAGACTGGATTAAGAAAATGTGGCACATATACACCATGGAATACTATGCAGCCACAAAAAATGATGAGTTCATGTCCTTTGTAGGGACATGGATGAAGCTGGAAACCATCATTCTCAGCAAACTATCACAAGGACAAAAACCCAAACACCGCATGTTCTCACTCATAGGTGGAAATTGAACAATGAAAACACATGGACACAGGAAGGGGAACATCACACACCAGGGCCTGTTGTGGTGTGGGGTGAGGGGGGAGGGATAGCATTAGGAGATATACCTAATGTTAAATGACGAGTTAATGGGTGCAGCACACCAACATGGCACATGTATACAGATGTAACCAGCCTGCACGTTGTGCACATGTACCCTGGAACTTAAAGTATAATAAAAAAAATATATATATATATACAGATATTTCTAGGCAGTGGGCAAGGTGAACCCATTGGGTGGTTACCATCAAGCATAAAAAGAATTAATTACATGGAACTAAACGAACTGATAAGGAATTTTATAATTTTTAAATTACTTTTTTGATTGAGACATTGCTGGTTCTTTAATATTCTGTTTTTCAAATTAAAGAAAACTTTTTCTCTTTTTCTCTCAAGATATCTATACCTTACAACAATCTGGCAAACTATAAAGAAAAATAAAATATTTATTTGTTTTCTCTACCTGATCTCTCCAGATTTGGAAACTATTGTTGATTATTCTTATTTTCAAGGCAATATAAATATATGCATAAGTTCAATAAGAATATGTACTTTTTATAACAGAAAATAAGTGGAAACATTGGTTATATTGCTAAGCCTTTGACTGGAAGGTCATATTTGAGAATAATATGTATAGAATCAGATATGACTAGAAAGTTTTAAGGAACTAAATTTGATTTCATGGGACCAATGATTACAAAGACCCCTGGAAAACTGGCCTTGGACCTGGCTTACAGAATTCTCAGCCTTACACGTGAATCAGGAAGGTCACTTCCCGGCAGGCCCAGGAACCTCAAAATACATTGAGTACCTTGGGAAGAGTGGATTTCACCCAAATCTATAGGTGTCACAGGCAAAGACTGATGGCAAGTCCCTTGGCTTGGCGTCCTAGCCTCCAGGCGCTTTTAAAATTCTAATCTGAGATTCCTTATCATAAGTTCCAGGGAAGCAAATTCAAAGAAGCACCTATGTGGTCAAGTGCATTCTTGCTGCACTAATGTAAATAATCAGGAAAAGTTTAATGGGGTTGGACTTTTTTTGCTGTCAAATTAGTCTTACTTTGATAGAATTGGAAGTAACTATAGAGAATAAAATTATTCCAATATTATTTCAAACATAGAATCTAATCCTGTTCTCTGTCTTTGAAACTTTATTATGTCTCTGCAAAGTAGACAAGATCATGCTAAATTCTAGCATCCTCCAATACCTGACTATAACTCTTCAAATAAATGTTTCCAGTTTTTCTCTCACCCTCTTAAGTTGGTACCACTGAGGGTTAAAACCTTACTGCTCAGGTCCTTGTTAGGAATATCTAAAGAAGCCCTGGACGTTGATACTGGAAACTTCCATACTTTGCTCTGAGAAGTAACCGTAACTCTTTCATCACCAGAGGCATTCAAACTACAAGCCAGGAAATTTATTGAATGACTACTTCCATTCTCATGCCATCATCTAAAGATACTTTGAGCCAAATGTCCTGAAATCTTGAGTGACTGCCTTCTGGAATCAAAAACAGAATTGATAGTTTGTTCTAACCAGTTATCTTTTTCATTTTTGTGTTTTTTTTTCCATAGAAATATGCCTTATTAAATGCTTGATTGTTCATACCATCTAGAGGAGTTCAGGGAGGGGAGCTCCCTACTTCTACCTTTATAGTGCCTCCTGAAATGAGATACAATTATTTAACTGAGCTATCCTCTTCTTAGGACTGACAGACTTATTCAGTTGGATATGGGACAATCTACCAACTCAGTTTTTGGACTGTAAAACTTCCTGGGGGAAGTTTCAGTTGGGATAATAATAGGTTCAGTACACAATACCCCAAAATATGGCACCTTGGCATATTGAATACATATATATTTTTGATAGAGGATCTTGCTCCGTCACCCGGGCTGGAGTGCAGTACAGCAATCTTGGTTCACTGCAACCTCCGCCTCCCAGACTCAAGTGATCCTCCCACCTCAGTCTCCTGAGTAGCTAGGACTACAGGTGAATGCCAGCATGCTCTGCTAATTTTTGCATTTTTTTGTAGAAACGGGGTCTCACCATGTTGTCCAGGCTGGTCTTGAACTCCTGGGCTCAAGCAGTCCACCTACCTCAGCCTCCCAAAGTGCTGGCATTACAGGTTGTCAGCCTCTGTGCCCAGCCAGCATATTGAATATTATAACCTGAAGAGAAACAACTAGTGCAGGAAAATACCTCTGACAGTACCCTAAAGCAGAACATAAGACCATCATGTAAGAAGTACTCTCCAAATACCCAGAGGAAAGGAGCATTCTTATCTCTGAGGATGAAGGAACACTGAGAGAAATTTGAATGAACAGAACTTGCCAACATTTCTCCAGTCTACTGCTTTTAACTCATACCCCTTTGTCCTATCACATTTTTCCATGGTTTTCCATAATAATAGGCTTATTAGGCAATATAATAATAGGCAATATAATAGGCTTTCCAGGCAAGTAATAGGCAATATAATAGGCTTTCCAAGCCTATTATAAAAGCACTGAAGTTTAATCACTTTGGGGGTCTTTATTTCCTTAGGAAGCCTCCTATATTATAAAAAACTTATATTAAATAAAAGCAAACATTTCTATTCTTTTTTCTTGTTAACCTGTTTTTGGTTACAGAGCCCAAGCTGAGAACCTATAAGAGCAAGAACAAAATACTTTTCTTCCCTAGGCAAGTATGGACAAATTGCTCTCCAAGTGGTTATAACATTTTATATTCCAACCAGCAGTATATAAGCACTCCTCACTTTGTCCTTAATCATATCGTTAACTACTCAAGGTCAGTTAAATCAATCCTGGGAAATAACTTTTCAAAATAAAAAAAAGCATGTTCTTTCATCACTTTCTTTAGAAGAAAGTGAGCCCATCCATTACTTGTTCATTTATTTTCAAATAAAAAATGTGTATTTCCCTTTTATTTCTCTTTTCCTTTCTTCATTCTACTTTTCACCATTTCCACCATTTTGTCAATCCTGCTCATAGATTATGAGCATGAGAGTGTTGTTAGCAATACATCTGAATGTCCAGTTTACATCAAAATTAAGAACATGCAAATAATATATGCTAGAGTTAAATCTAATACATATTCAGTCTCCAAATCTCTAGTCTTTCAAATTGTTCAGAACCTCTGCAAAAGTTTCTAACTAATCTTTCTAATCCTCCAATAATTAAATCTTCGTTTCTTCAAATTTGTCTAAATACACACACATACCAGAAACCACACACCACTATACCACAATCCACACACCACTCTATCACTATCTTCTGTATGCATGTGTGCATTATATACTTTTTTCTACTGAAAACACAAAGTATTTCAGCTTCATAATTCAGAATTGGGCCCAAATCTACACTTAAAAAATGGGTTCCTCTGGGCCGGAGACTTTATATCTCTGAGTCTTAGTTCCCTTCTCTGTACCTAATAGTGTTTGTTTTTAAGGGTTAAATATGTAATCTCAAAAGAAATAATAAATAATAACTTATTATGGTTCCTAGTTAACCAGTGAATAAGGGGCAATAACATATTTCAGATTTTATTTATTTAAAAGTCATACCTTATTTTCATTTAGAATAATAGGTTAAAATTAATTACCATTTCAGTACCATTTGATACACTAAAGCAAATTCTTAACTCAGGAATTTGGGGGGAAGGTTTCGGGATGAAACTGTTTCACCTCAGATCATCAGGCGGTAGTTAGATTATCATTAAGGAGCACATAATCTAGATCCCTTGCATATACACTTCACTATAGGGTTCTCACTCCTATGAGAATCTAATGCCACTGTTGACGTGACAGGAGGCGGAGCTCAGGCGGTAATGCTCACTCATCTGCTGCTCGACATCTGGGCTCACCTTCTGCTGTACGGCCCTGCTCCTAACAGGCCATGGACCACTAAGGAGGAATCCTGCTCTACAACACCGGTTACTGTTTGCTTGTCCCGATTCCACTTCAAGATTGACATGTCCTTGTTGCCTTGCATTTATTTGCTCCTTTAGCTTATCTGCTTTGACTTCAGTTCTAATATATATCCATCCTGCTTCTCCTTACCTTGTTTCTCAGTTGTGGCACCTGTATTGTTTTAAATCCCTGATGGAGGCAATGTGACAAAGCAGAAAATCAGGCAGACGAGGATTCTAAATGTAGCTCTGGACTACATATGTGACATTTTAATTATTAAAACTCTCTGATGCTCAATTTCTTCATCTGGTAATGAGTATGATGCTGTCTTTGCATGATTATTGTTAGACTTAAATCTGATAGTCTTTGTAAATGGCCAGCAAACACCTAAAAAATAGTAGGGAATACTGCTTTTTTTTTTTTTTAATCATCCCCTTTTTTCTTTCTTCTCAATTTGTTTTCAATAGACTGTAAGTTCATGAAGACAGGGCCAATGCCTGCCTTGTTCTTTGTTGTAACAACCACAGAACATAGAATAGTGTCACGGTTCAGCTCTACTTAAAGACATAGTTTCTGTCTGAAGGAAAGAAAGGAATAAAAACAGAATCAGTCAATGAATCATCCATCTTCTGACTTAATTTCAACTCCTACTTCTACATCTCACAGCAGATCTTTGTGCCTGAATTCTATTTTTCATTTTTGTCTTTTTGTTAATTCTTTCATTTCCACTTTACCTCACCACAAACTACTCATGGCCCTCAGTGGGCTTCTCATAAAATACAGAAGTCTAAATTTTCATTTACTATTTAAATATGAATGCTAACAGCCAAATTATCGAAGATATTGAAAGGTTTGCCATGTTTTAAAAGTAATCTATTTTATAATTTAATGAGTAGTGTGTTTCTAAATATAGTACTATTTTCTTGTTTTGAAAGGCAAAAGTTTCTTCAAAGACATTCGCACTTAACAAAATAATTAGCATTAGAGATAATTTTCAGATAAATTTTAATGTCAACAAATACCTAACTCTTCGCTTACTCCTGTATGTTTTTTTGGCAGAATTTTTTTTGTTTTTTTTTTTTTGTTTTTTTGAGACAGAGTCTGGCGCCTAGCCAGAATTGTTTTTTCTAACATTATAGGAAAAAAAATAAATTTTAAGGCTAAAATATTGCAGTCACAAGGCATTTTATATAGAAAGCACTGGCTAATTTTGATTTGTATCTTCGCTAGTATAAATAGATGCAAAAAGTTGGCCACTGATTTGTACTACTGAAAGGCATAATGAAAAGCAGCCAGAATTCTTTTTAAGTAAATAAGATGAAGTATTCTCCATCTGTTTTCAGGGAAATCAGTTAACATACCTCATCTTGTAAAATTATATAGTATAGTAGATTTTACCTGTTATTTACGTATCTTGAATTATTTTGTCATTAATCATTATTATCCGATAATTGAGCTTTCTAGTGGTAAAGTAGTTATTAAGCAGGAAATACCATTGTGCTTAGAAACTCATACTATTGCCTGTCAAGCCTAGTCCAAGGTATTTGAACACTACTTAAAAATGCTAAAAACAGGCCAGGCGCGGTGGCTCACGCCTGTAATCCCAGCAATTTGGGAGGCTGAGACGGGTGGATCAATAGGTCAGGAGATCGAGACCATCCTGGCTAACACGGTGAAACCCCGTCTGTACTAAAAATACAAAAAAAATTAGCTGGGCGTGGTGGCGGGCGCCTGTAGTCCCAGCTACTCTGGAGGCTGAGGCAGGAGAATGGTGTGAACCCGGGAGGCGGGGCTTGCAGTGAGCCGAGATCGCTCCACTGCACTCCAGCCTGGGCGACAGCGTGAGACTCCATCTCAAAAAATAAGAAGAAGAAGAAGAAGAAGAAGAAGAAGAAGAGTAAGAATAATAATAATAAAATATTAAAAACAGAGAAGTGAAGCATATGTCTGACTTGGCTATTCTAACAGCTATTACGTATTAGAGTCAACTCTCACTTATCCGTGCTAAGATGGGTAGAAGCATAGCATTCTTAAGGTGGAACCACTAGATAATCATTACTTTTGGCACTGTTACCAACCCTTACAAGATGTGCCAATAAAGAGCAACAGCACTATTCCAGTTCCACCTGCCTGCCCTCTGGTGGACATGCTAATAAGCAGTGAAACGGCTACAGAAAGGACAGCTGGTGTGAGTGGGAAGCTTATTCACAAATAAGTCATCTTTCTTTATTACTGTGAAATACAGGTAGAAATGATTTTGATTTCATGTCTAATAATTATACATTTATCGGGGACATCATTCTGTAGAAACAACTAACGTTAGAGCATTTGTGAACCTTTTTATTCCTTGCCTCTTCTCTCATCCATTTGGAAGGTCACCTAGTCAGATGAATAACAAACTAGGTTCAGCTGTGTAGTTAAGTTCAGCTTTGCTTTGTACAGGACTGTGATTCTTCTACTCAGAGCCTGAAAGGCAGATGTCATTCTGGGAAGTTTTACCCTCAATTATGAAGAAATAAAAATACAGGAAAGGTTTTAAAAAAAAGCGTAAGAGAAAATTCAGCTGCTGTGAAGTGGCAATGGGATAGCTCTTGCAATTTTCGCAAGCTTTGGCTGTGCTCCCTGAAAAATCAGCAGCAGCAATGTCCTTCCGGCAGCAGCTGTCACTGCAAGCAAAGCAGCAGCACTGGAAAGAAAAAGAAGGGGCTCCTCTGCAGACAGAGAAAACAGCTGATGCATAAAAATACAGACAGGGCTGAAATTACCAACAAGTTGCTGACTGTTTTTTCCTTCTTGTAAAGTTCACTCAGCTACTAAGATAGATGTAAATTAAACTTCAGAGACAATGTGGTATCTCAAGTGGAACTGTGAAGGAATCATACCCTAGGCTGAGGACAAGTTTGATTTAAGATCCTACTACTTTTAGGCTCTATTTTCTGACAAGGATACACCATATTTAACTAAACCATTCAGGAAGCAGATTCAGCTACCTATTAAACACGTGGCAGTTTCAAAATGTTCAGGATTCTCTGCCCAGCACTCACATTACTCAGCTGTCATAGTAAAGGGCTCAGATATATGATGTGAAAATTACATTTTAACGAGGTGTCATGTGTGTTTAAAGTTCTTATTCATCACTACACAGCCACAGCTTATACTGGAGACACAAATGCACTTAATTTGCATATTATAAGGACAGAAGGTGCACCATATCCTATTGTTAAACTGTTATGTGTAGGCTTTTTGTTGGTTTAGATTCTACTATCTTTAGCATACATAAGAATGGTTATATTTACATAATCTCAAATGGCTTTCAAGAAAATGTGGATTGTGTTTGGGAAGCAGAACAGCAGGTAACAAGACAGTAGCTACATCTCTTTATCATTCTATTGTTAGTACTTATTGCTGTATGTGTTTTCACTAAATCTCAACCAGTAGATTTTTAGATCTGTTAGACATACTAATTTTAGGAAATTTTTGAAACTCAGCTTCTCTGCCTGTTATTACCAATTTGAACCTACTTCCCCCTCCTCCTTCAGTAGGAAATACTGAAAAACATTTGAATATTTAACAACGAAAATTAGACTGTTTGATGGACAGCTTAGAAACAAACTGTAAGAGTCAAAGAAAATACCTCTCATCTCACTCCTCTTTATTAATGAATAATCAATTTGGCAGAAGGTGGTTTGGGAGAGAGAAGAGTTAAGGGTGAAAGTCAGTCAAAACCAGGCACTAATCATAGCTAAAAGCAAGTGATGCAACTATCTGACCCCCTCCCACCAGCTGTATCAGGATATAACATATGGTTTTAGAGTTATGATGCTCATGTGAGAATCACTCAAATAACCTGCAAAGCAGCTAAGTATTATTTGAACATTTTAAATGTACGTCTTACAAAAAATAGCCAATTAAAGGTAATAATAAAGGTATACTTTTATATTGTATTTTATAAGACAGGAAATAGGCTCAGGTGAAAGTATATTTGAAGAAAATTCTCGATTTGATAGTTCTGTATCTGGTGCTCTGCCCAGAAAAAACAGAGGAAGTGCTTTCACATGTACTTTGTACTCAAGTGCTAATGCTTAAAATCATTTTGGTACCTGTGTCCAAAGCTGAATCACTGGTTCTTTAGAAAAAATGTATTTTCAAGAGAACACAACTATTACGCATTTCTAAATATAATATATTTTCCATTTTCTTCAAGTTGAAGAAATCCCTACAATTTGTCAACTAAACAATTTAAGAATATGTTCTTAATATAGAATTCTTTAAACAGTTGCCCACTTTCTTCCATACTGTAAAATTACTGACTTTAATTTCTTCTGGAAGAAAACACATTAGGTATTAATATACTTCTCTTTATCACACGCTAAAGTGCCCCTTAGATTACCAAAGCTCACAACAATGTGGGTGAAGCAAGGGAGAAGCTGGGGGTAGAGGGTGGGGGTGGGGAGGATGACTGAGTGACTTAAGAAAACTTAGATTATAGATCCATGTGCTGACAGTGAAGATGACTACCTGAGGAGCATACACAGAATCTTAATAAATCACATTTAGAAATTATACTTCTATTCACCTAGTATCTTGAAAAAGCAGATTTAAAAAATGTAGTCCATTTATCCATTTAATCATTCAACAGTCTTTACAAAGCACCAACTATTTATCAGACATTTTAAGAATTTGTAGACAGGCTGGGTACAGTGGCTCACACCTGAAATCCCAGCACTTTGGGAGGTCAAGCTACTCAGGAGGCTGAGGCTCGAGAATCACTTGAACCCAGGAAATGGAGGTTGCAGTGAGCCGAGACTGTGTGCCACTGCACTCCAGCCTGGGCAACACAGTGAGACTCTGTCTCCAACCAAAAAAAAAAAAAAAAGGAATTTGTAGAAGAAACTGACTAAAACAATATCAATAAGATTATTACAATGTGAATCAAAGTCTACTTAGTTCCAAAAAAAACTTTTTATAAAAAATTAGAGCTTCTTTGGAGTTGTATTTTCCTTAATATGTGAAATATAACTGTATTATTTAAAATTTTAAGAAATCATTTGCAAATATATTTGCTATATGAATGCTAAATAGCAGTATAAAAATAAGTTCTGATTTATGTTTCCACCAATTTCATGCTGGGAAATGACAAAAATGCTGGCAATTTTACATTTAATATCATGTAGAATAAGTGACAACAGGATAGTGTTCCAAAAGTAATGTTTTTAGAGAAACATAGTAAATGAATTTTAAACTTCTTCTAAACTTTGCCAAGAAAAACTGGCCAATTAATGATCTTTTTCAAGGAGAAACTTCACTTAGAGTCTCTGAAAACATTTTAAATACAAGTTTAAAAAGTCAATTGAAATTAATTTCTTAACACAGCTATTGTTGAAAACAATGTTTCACAGATTGTACAATTTCTCAAGATATTTCTTCTGAAAAATAATGCAAACATACATGTCATACAATTGAGCAGCTCAACAAAAGGTAGGGATTTTAAAAAATGTGACAATTAAAAGTCAGGGGATGAGTGTTAGGAAAAGTAAGGAACTGGAATTAATAACTCCTGAAACCACTTTTAGAATACTTTGAGGAGTTAAGCTTTTTTTTCATGTATTTCCTCCAAGGTTACCATTTCAGACTTTAAAAATGACCCTTGTAGAATGTAAACTAGTACAGCCACTATGGAAAACAGTGTAGAGATTCCTTAAAGAACTAAAAGTAGAACTGCCATCTGACCCTGCAATCCCACTACTGGATATCTACCCAGAGGAAAAGAGATCATTACACACAAAAGACACTTGCACACGTATGTTTACAGCAGCACAATGTGCAATTGCAAAAGTATGGAACTAGCTCAAATGCCCATCAATCAACGAGTGGATAAAAAAACTGTGATATAAATATATAGAATGGAATACTACTCAGGCATAAAAAGGAATGAATTAATGGCATTCATACCAACATGAATGGACTTGGAGACTATTATTCTAAGTGAAGTAACTCAGGAATGGAAAACATCATATGTTCTCACAAGTGGGAGCTAAGCTATGAGGATGCAAAAGGAATAAGAATGATACAGTGGACTTTGGGGACTTGGGGGAAAGGGTGGGAGGGGATGAGGGATAAAAGACTACAAATTTGGTTCAGGTATACTGCTCGAGTGATGGGTATACCAAAATCTCACAAATCACCACTAAAAAACTTACTCATGTAACCTAATACCACCTGTTCCTCAAAAACTTATGGAAGTAATTAAAAAAAAAGAAAAAAATGGAACGATAAAAAGACTAAAAAAAAAGACCCTTATAAAAAGAAATCATTTGATTTCATGGTTGAAGAGTAGATACAATTTTTAGAGTACAAATACATCGTAATTAACTTGTAATACGAACTACAAATGATGCTTGTATCTAGGGGGTGCCTGGTGCTAACATCCGGACAATTTTGGAATAAGTTATATGAGCTGCAGTGCTTTAAAAGGGCTTTCACTTAGAAAATGTGGATAAAAATGGTCCTTGTAGGGTTGGTGCAAATCTATTAGGTTGTTACTGTATTGTGCCTATTACATATATTTTCTCATTAAAATATAAAAATAATCTTCTGAGGTAGGAGTTATTTTTCCATGTTATAGTCTGAGGAAATCGAGACTGAAGACTGAACAAACTGCCCATAGTCAAATAAGAGACAGAGAGAATTGAAACCCATGTCCTTCTGACTCCCAAGCTCATGTTCAGAAGCCTATGCTACCTATGAGTAAGCATCACCAAGTGTCACCAGAGGATCTTTACATACCCAAGAGAAGTATATTTGCCTTTTATTTTTCAACACCAGATCTTTTTACAGGAGACATAAAACATAGACACCCCTTTATATAAAAAACTTCAAAAGAATGATTTTTCATTGATTGGAATACAGTTACAATCATCGCAAAAAGACTCAGCCTGCTACCAACAGATGGTAACGACAAATATACTTTGGGTCTACAGATTTAGGATTAGTTTTTGACTCTAACATATTTGTAATAAGTTGAGGGTTTCTGTACATAGACACATAGGACCCAAAATAAAATGGCAATAAGAATTCACTAAAGGCAATTTCTTTGGGGAAAAAAAAAGTCAGTGTAATTTACTAAAGAAAAATACCCAGCTGAAACTGTTTGTGTGAAATAAGATAAACAGCCTCTATTAACGATCATTGAAATTTTCCTATCAGTACATATGATGCATAAAATTTATTTCTATACATATTCTTTCCACCTCTAAACTGCAATAAGTCCACGCTAAGGCACTAGCTTTTCAATTTGAGCATTCATGCATGAAAATTGATAGTTTTTTGTGATTATATTGACAAATTTAACAGGTGAAATTTCACTATTTGTAAAACAGACAAAGTCTTAATTGTCGTTGTTCAAAAGGAATGAAAATTCAATCTCCTGACTTAAGTTAGGAATTCATTTTAAAAGCTGAAGTCTATCACTTCTTAATGTTTGCTACTTCAATAGCATCCTTTTGTTTATTAATTTATTTTCTGAGACGGAGTCTCGCTCTGTCACTCAGGCTGGCGTGCAGTGGTGCAACCTCGGCTTGCTGCAACCTCCACCTCCTGGGTTCAAGCGATTCTCCTGCCTCAGCCTCCCTAGTAGCTGGGATTACAGGCACCCACCACCATGCCAGACTAATTTTTTTGTATTTTTAGTGGAGACGGAGTTTCACCATGTTGGCCAGGCTAGGTTTTTGAACTCCTGACTTCAAGTGATACGCCTGCCTTGCCCTCCCAAAGTGCTGGGATTACAGGCGAGAGCCACCGCGCCCAGCCTTCAATAGCATCCTTTTAACAAATATGGGCACTAGTACATGAGGGCGAGATGGACCATGTTTTAACTCCCATAAACAGACAACCAAATACATTTTTAAAAAATGAAGGTATAATTTTCCTTATGTTCACAATTATAATGATTCATTCTTTTACCCACCCCCCATATGTATGTACATACATACATATGGAGGGGGATATGTACATACATATGGAGGGGGATACATGAATATATGAATATATAAACATACAACAATAACCATATGAATATGTATACTAATACACATATGACTATACATATATACAGTACAAACAAAAAGCATATAGTCATATATGTGTATGAGTATATATATTCATATGTTTATTATATGCTAAAATTGTATGTATGCTAAAAATATTTTTGGCAAGTTTTTAAACACATGGGATTATGGTACCATCTTATTCTTTAAGGACATGTTCCAGTCAAAAAAACCTAAGAACCATCCATAACAAAGTTTTCACTAACCAAATATAAATTTTAGTTTAAGAATATCACAGCTATGAAAGGAGTGTCTTCCCAGAATCCTCTAGATAATGGATTATTGATTAGGTTTTAAACTGTAGAATGCAGTGGGTTAAAAAAAAAAAACAAACAAAAAACCTTACCTGTACAGCAGTGAGTCAGACAATAGAGTTGGTCTAGGAGATTTTGTTGAGGACTTAGGAGAAATTGCTTTTGTTGCAATTGCATATTTAGTCTTTTCTTTCCGTAAAAGCCAGTTCAACATAATATCAGCATTGCTGATTGTGGAAACAAGTGCTGTCACTCTGACTGAAGACTTTCCATGATTAGAGAAAATACTACCTAATTTGTCATTCTATCTGAATGAGAAGTGAAAAGCCATTCATTCATTCATTCATTCATTCATTCATTCCACAAGAGTGATTGAGCCTTATTATATATATGCAATGTATTACACTAGAGTCAGAGAAGACAGAAATAATGTTAAGAGAAAAATACAACAAAAGAAAGGGTTAGGCAAGGCCATTCGCCATAAAAAACTTAGAATCTACTTCAGTAAAAAGATATGCATATACTAGACTAAGTTAGAAGAATGTCGTGCTAATAAAAGAGTAATTTGAAACATAATGCAGAAAATAAGAAATATTAACAGGATTGCACTTTATTTTAGCAAAGGTTTTGTGCACTTCACTATATAAAGAACTAACCTGCTGAAAATGACAAATGCCCTTCAAAGAAGGAGGGCTAAAAATTGGAGTTGAGCAAAACAAAGGAGAGTCAATTTCTTGTAGTTACACATTTTTACAGCTGAATGGCAAAAATAATTTAATTTTTGAATTGCTATATTACCGTCTAAATTCAGACACCTCTATCTTAGTTTTCCATTATACTTTGTCTTGGAGAAGACTATTATGGCTAGTTGATATGGTTTGGCTCTGGGTCCCTACCCAAATCTCATCTTGAATTGTAATCCCCATATCCCCACATGTGGAGAGCAGGACCTGGTGGGAGGTGATTGGATCATGGGGGCAGTCTTCCCTGTGCTGTTCTTGTGATAGTGAGTAAGTTCTCATGAAATCTGATGGCTTTATAAGGGGCTCTTCCCCTTTCACTTGTTCATTCTCTTTTGCCTGCTGCCTTGTAAGACATGCCTTTGCGTCTCTCTCACCTTCTGCTATGATTGTAAGTTTCCTGAGGTTTCCTTAGCCATGTGGAACTGTGAGTCAATTAAACCTCTTTCTTTCATAAATTACCCAGTCTTGTTTATATCTTTACAGCAGTGTGAGAATGGACTAACACACTAGCTAAAAATTTTAACCTTTAAGAGAATTGTGTTCAGTTGAGTACATAAAAATGAAAAAAAAAAGCTATTTATGATTGTCTTTATACAACATTAAAAGTAAATGGTATGTTTTCAATGGAAAAAGGGCACTTTTAAAGAATTACAATTAAAACTCTATAAAAAATTGCAATGTCTTATACAAATCGAGGTATATTTTTACTGTACTTAGCAGTTATGAAATTTTTCTCAACATACAAATTAAGTTCATTCAGAACAGGCAGACTCAAACTGACAACCTTCCCAAAAGGGGAGGTCAGATATGATGTGCTCTGTGAGGTGAATACATTGGTGCGGGCTCCTGAAACATAATATCAAGTTAACCCTTTGACATGTTCCAAGTAGACAGCACTTCTGTGGGCATTTCACAATTAATTAGACAGGCTGGCATTCTATTTTAGCAATAGTTTTGTGCAGTTCACTACACAAAGAACTAACCTGTTGAAAATAACAAATACCCTTCAAAGAAGAAGAGCTAACGACTGGAGTTGAGCAGAACAAAGGAGAGTCTACTTCTCGTAGTTACACATTTTTATAGCTGAAAGTGATCAGCAGCAACCTTCTTTAGATGTAAAGGTAAAGAACAATTTTCAGGTACACAGGCCAGAAGACCACAAAGAAAGTTTAATAAAAACATAAAATGAACTTGCTGAGAACAAACAGTAAATATTTCCCCAAAGAGTACCACAAAAGGTTGAACTTACCTGATCTACTATCCAGAGGTCCAAAATCCAAAGAATATTTCACGACGTGATAGTTATTCCATACATAAAGTAGGTTGTCCCTGGGGTTGTAATCCACAGCTGCAATGTACTGGTATGAATTAGGAAAGGGTACATCCACCAAACTATCCTTGCTTTGGTCGGTGTTGTAAATGTAGTCAATCTTATTTCCAGTGGCCTCATTGTCATCATCCTCATATACAGATTTGACCACATACAGAATTCCACAAATCATAAAGGCATTGGAAGCTGACCTTTTATCATATGCAGTATCCCATGTTCCTTCAATCCGGAGGGTGTACGGGTTCAACTGACTAATGACAATTTTACCATTGTTTTGTTCTGTTGCATAGATTACCCATAGCCCATTCTCATCTACTGCCAGGTCTATGTCAGATTTGCCTCCCCATCGGTAAGGGGAGGTATCATGGTAATTGGCATTCGCTATGATAGCCTCTCCACTCTTTATCCTAGTCCGCAAATCAAACTTTACTATGTTCCTGGTGCGCTCTTTGTTGAAGAACAAAGCTCCATCATACACTACAAATCCTGTGCCATCCACCCTATGAGGGAGCTTGTAGGTTGTAGTTGGTCTTCCAGCAATGAAGTCATCCTTGGATGAATACTCAGTCAGGGTATCAGTTCTGTAGGGAGTCCAGGGCATATAATAAATCTTGTCAGATGCCTGCAGAGGGTCTTTGCACCACGCCCCAGATTGGTGGTCGGACTCAAACAAATGTTCACTCTGGTATACTCCTTTTAGTAGTCCAGGACAAAGAAAAACTGTTGGAAAGGAAACAGTTAAAATAAATAAATATATTAATTTCATATTTTGTTATATAGTCTTATTTTTCACCAAATGGAATGCAACTCTATCAAGAGATACCCACCATCACTTATTTTGCTGCATTCTTTTAAGAACACAAAGTATTCTTCCACATTAATTTTGGTTTCATTTCAAAATCATTTTGATTTTGATAACTGAAAAATATCTAGGCTTTTTGTGAGTGGCTGTGCATTCCTGTGATTGTTACCTTTGTAAACATGCTAAAATATTTTTGAAAATATATATCAGATGTAACATATGTCTATGTATTATATAGACATATAAGAAATACAAATGTTTACAAACAATACTTTTAATAGTTCACTGAAGAACATATTTCGAAACAAAAATTATTGTTTTCATTCTGATGAAATTCACCATTCAGTAGTTATCATTAAGAAACAGATGAATATCTCATAGTAATTTTTTAATAAAGGAAAAAGAAAAGCCCTGTAATACAGGCCACTGAATCTTTTGGCAAAAAAGCTCTCAACGTTGCTACAACACACACAGAGCATGCAACCCACACAATAAAAAATGAGTGATGGATGGATACTGGAAGGAAAAGAGAAAGGAAGAAAAAGAAAGGAAAGAAGGAATAAGGAAAGAAGAAAAGGTGAAAGGTTACAGAAAAGAACCCAAGATCTGGATTTTAATCAGTTAAAAATGTCCTGTTAAATACAGTAGTATTGGAACTTAAAAACATGTACCTTTTACTGTTACATGAGAAGAGCATTAAAACCCAAGATTACTTGCTATAATATTTTGCTGCTCATACTTCAGAATGAAAATGGCCAAGAATCATCTGATTCAGTTGATTTTTAGTATGATTCAGTAGCGTATCATGTGAATGGTGGTAAGAAAACCTGGCTGATTCATCTGTAGTGAAGGGGCTATAAAGCAATGTTTCCCAAAGGGTGGTACTTGAATCACGTGTTTCAAGTGGCATAGCTAGATGTTACACAGAAAGAAAAAAGGGATCCTTAGCCACATGTGTTTAAGAAATGTTATATTAAATATAATTGTGGCAGAGAGTCTAATCGCTTAAGTACATTCGTGAATCTCCAAGGCAGAAGTGGGAAGGGTGAGCAAATTTCACACACTAATTGGATCATGGCACCTTTATCATAGAGCTTCTTTGGAGTATAGAATTCCGCTGAACCTACTATGGGAAACACTGCTCTAATATATTTGCAAAGCAAACACACTGAAAAATAATCATGCAGTCTACTGTTATGTTTGGAATGATTAGAAGTGTACTGGGTGAAAAAATTAGAAAATCACAGTCATTTGGATATTGACCCTTTTTTAATGATTAAAGTATTATTATTTTGGCATTAGTGATTAGCTTTTAAACAGTAACTATAAGCATGGATGCAATGAAAAACAATCTAAGATGAAACTCAGGTAGGTTTTGGAGATTATCAAAAAGAAAAGTACATTACTAAAATGCCCAAAGTTTTACTTTTAGAGAAATAACAAGTTTGGGAACAGGCTAACTACCAAAATCTTCCATAGCAAGGATAGAGGGCCATCATCAATATACAATCCATAATAATATTGATTATAAGACTTTCATATGCTTGCTATAATTATAAAGGATAAGTATTCATTGTTATCAAAATTGTATATAATCTTTATGCTAAATAATCATCCTTGATGACTAAAGTAACTTACTTTAGGTGGTTCAAAAAACTTTTTCCCTTTTCCCCCAATAGTTAAAAATTAATGGAATAGGGAAACCATGCCAGAGCTATGAAAAATTACGTAGTATAGAAATAAAAACAAATTAAAGCAACCACTATTCATCACCATGAGTTGGATTTCTAACTACTCAAAAATAGAGGGGAATAAAATACACTGTTGAAAATTTTATACTACTAAACTCTTCTTAGATAAAAGAAGCTGACTCTTGTCAGTAATACAGATTAAAGTGAAGTTGAGCAGCAGAAGTAGTAAATAAATTTTCATAAAATAGATAAGAATTAATAACAAAATTATTTTAACTAAATGTTAAACTGTTAAATAACTTAGCCTATAAATAGTATATAATTTATGAAAGGTATTTAATTACCTTTTTGTTCCACTTCTATTGGAGAGAGAGAAGTAAAGAGAGAAAGGAGAAAAGAGAATAGATTAATGGTACGGTATTGGCCAAGCACTTTTTATTCACCTCTTCCAAACTGAAAGTAAATAATTTATTTCACTCATACTTGCTTTATTGAACATTATATGTTTTAATAAAACCCATCTCTCTAATACAGTTATTTAAAAATAATCATATTATATGCTTTAAAATATAATATAAACTTTGAGAAAAAGGGCAAAAATTAATCAAACTATGATTAAATAAACACACCATTCCAAATTACAGACATAGGAAATGCAATATTCATAATAAGAACACCAATATTTCCATTGGAAAGGCAGGTCGGCAATTATACAAAGAAAGCTTTCAAATAGTTTGACTAGTCTCACTTATAAATATTATAGTTTATACCACTATTTCACATAATAGTTGTGCTTTTTATGCATTTCAAAGAATTTGTTCAGAAGGAACTACTCGGCAACTCATTTCCTAAGGCCTAAGATTTCCTGTAGCTTGTCAGTCGTACGAGAAATGCACCTCATGAGACTACACATTAATGTGGAATGATCTTACCCTAAATAAATTGATTTGGAATCCTTATTGAAGAAACTTTTATCCCTCCCACTCATTAGTATTTGATATTACTGTGGAAAAATACTGTGTTTCAGAAAAATATGTTATCAGAAGGTTTAGAAAAATAATGAGCCACTGGCTCTGGTCTTTTCTGAAATTCTTAACAGAGTCAACATACACTTATAAAAATAGAGATCCTCAAACATGTTATGTTTATACATTTCAAATTAAATTCCTTAATTATTTTTAAGGTACTGACCAATACAAGTCAGTAAAAATTTTGGAAAATTGTTAACATATTCAGAAACTCATCAAGCAGCATCTCTTTATCTTATAAACATTTTGTTTCACAGAGACAATTTGCTACATTCTAACATGAAAAAAGGGACCAATGAGAAAAAAGAGGAGAATGTCAGGGAAGAATGAGTTCACAACACAAACTTTAAAAAATCACAGATTTCAAGTGATGTTAAACTAAAGCAATTTCAGTGGAAGAGATGAACTGAGATATGCACAATAAATAAATTTAAAACGCTAGTAAGGTTTCAAAAACAAGTAAGAAATACCGTTTGGGATAATTACATTTGGGTGATATCTTTTTACTTAATCTAAGCTTGCATGTCTCCAGTTATTGTGAAAACCATACTCGTTTCTCTCCAACGACTTTTTTGAAGCCTCAATATCATGTTGCAAAGTGATACTGAGTGGTGACATTCCTCAATCTCACCAAGGAAGAACTGGCATATATCAAAAGTTCTGCTTAGAAAGTTGCAAATAAGGTTATCAAATTTTAGATCCTTCATCTCACTAATTAATAAATATTATTATGTTTTAAATAATTTCAACTTTTATTTTGGAATCAGGGGGTACATGTACAGGTTTGTTACATGGATATATAATGTGATGCTGAGGTTTGGAGTATGACTGATCCCATCACCCAGGTAGTGAGCATAGTATCTAATAGTAAGTTTTTCAACCCTTGCCCCCCTGCCTCCCTCTCTACAAATATTATTTTTAATAATATTTCTTGGACGCTTTTAAAAACTGTATTATACTGTCATATTTATCATCATCCTCAATTAACCTTTATTGAGTAACTCCAGGGTTTACTGGACTGTATGTCTCGAATAGGCTACTACAGGCATCTCAAGCCTTATCTGAGATGCACTTCATGCTTATACCAGAATAATAACAAACCTATATTCAGACTGACAACTAAGCACCTTAACAAACTGCATAATCGATAGTCTCAAAAGTATAGATATTATAACGAAGGCTGAGGTTGGGACATACGAAAGCTGACATTTTTCAACAACTAGCCTACAAAGAAGTTTTCAGAACTAATTTGGTTCCTTGAAATAGCCTTAGATAGCGATATCTTCCTGATAAATACAGAGACAGAGACTTACATTCTAAAACACAAAAATGCTCGTTCATGGAACTTTAGTCTTCTTTCACATAAAACTCATAGACAATCTTATTTTTGAGTGGAAATATCTTAACTTCTTTGTGAGTTTTATTTCTCTCTTCAACAAATACTTAATGAGGAAGACAGGCTATGTAACAAAAAAGTATTGGCAATGGTATCTGTTATATTCTTCAAATATTATCCTGCACTTTGATGGAAATTTTTATTTTTTGAAGAGCTTTAACCTCTATTAACTCAACTGCCATTTGGCAAAATTTTGATTTTGATTTTCTGGTCTTGTTTAGTATCAGAGAAATTGGCATAAGCTGTAGAATAAGTAAAGCTTGCCTCTGTTGATTGCTGGTTACTCAAAATGAAGATTTATTAGGCTGTTGTGCTTTGGAGAAAATTATTATGATCTTGCCCATGTCATGACTGGCTGTAGCTCATTTATCATTTATTTGATATTTTCAAGACTGAAGTAAAACAGTCCTATAATTTAAGTTGAAACAAGCACACACAAATCATATTCCCATAACAAAAACTGGCAAGACAACATAATTTGTCATTGAAAAGCTTAGTAACACTAAGGATTGGCCAGTCATTACCTATCATTTAATTCTGATTCTAGAAGCTTCCCTTCACTGAATGAATAATCAAATTACATGAATACAAGAAACAAGCACACTACTGTATTCTGCACAACCACATAATAAATACTCAGTGAATAGCTCTTGAATTAAATACATAATCCAAGTAACATTGAACAATTTTGCTTCTTGATATTTTAAGCATGTGGTAAAAAGAAAAAGTGGTGAAATAGAATCTGCATTCACTACATAAAATCATAGTGCAATGCATTATCTGTGTAATGTCTGTATATTTTAATGGGTGGGGAGGAAAGTAAAATTTATAAGCAATTTGTATCTCTAACCCATTAAGTATAAAACTGGAGAGCAAAAGAAGAAAAAGTATATGGGTGGTATTGTGGGTTATATTGGCAAAAAACATTTGTTGCTATAAAACAGCCTGCAGTGATCTAAAAACACAGGCCTAAAATACTCCCTTCCCTCCTCTCTGTAATGAGATAATAAATAAATGAATTGCATGATGACAACCGTGCAAGGGCCTTTTTCAGGATCTCTTGTTTTTTAGTCTAGTCTAATATCCTGAATGCTGGCATAGCTGTCATTGTTCATTTCCAAACGTTTTTGAAACTAGTTAGTCTCCTTTTCTCTCTACACTTTTAATTTCCAAACTATTTTTACTGTGCATTCAGCCTCTATAAATATGTTTATATATTTCCTTAAAGTGATTTCATCGTTGTCCTTTCTCAAACTAATGTCATAAGCTATATCCTGTGGTTAGAGTAAATGACAAATTCAAACTAAGGAGAATTTTATTCTGTATAAAAGAAAGAAATAGGTAAAAATGACAAGTAAATTTTCCTCTATATTTCCCAAGAGTTCATAAAATAGATATAATAGTGATGTTATTGTTTCAAAAAATAAGATATTTGTTCAGCCATTTCTGAATCATATGCAATACCTTTGAATTGCATTGTTTAATTAGAAAAGGTACAGATCAGAGAGCATACGTATGTACTGCCAAACTTTTTAAAATTACATCACAAAATAGAGAGAAATAAATTTGTTGCATGCCAAAAATTGTTAATGCCATAACTAAGAACTATGAACTTGTATTCAATTTTAATGTTTAAATTTTCTTTTAAACTATAGACATCATAGAACACATTTTCTATTTACAATGCAGAATGTTACAATCCAATAATGCCCCTATATTTCTGTAATCTATAAGAAAAAAGACACTTATAGGGGACATAACATGGTAATAAAATATTAAATAATTTATAAACAATTTTTTTCATTGCAATGTAATAGTATTGTTAAAAGAATGATTTTCCTTGTAACATTTGGTTTAGACTATTAAAATACATTTGGGTACCCTTATCACATGGCAGCTGGGCAGTTGGGATATGGCAGAAAGGCAAAATAAGAAAGTAATAAAAAAATCACAACCAGTTACCTATAAGTTGCATAATCGAAAGCTCACAATAATACCAGTTGAGCATCCCAGATCTAAAAATCTGAAATAAAAAATGTTCCAGGCTGGGCGTGGTGGCTCACGCCTGTAATCCCAGCACTTTGGGAGGCCGAGGTGGGTGGATCACCTGAGTTCGGGAGTTCGAGCCCAGCCTGGCCAACATGGTGAAACCCTATCTCTACTAAAAATACAAAAATTAGCTGGGCGGGGTGATGCATGACTGTAATCCCAGCAACTTGGGAGGCTGAGGCAGAAGAATCACTTGAACCCAAAAGGCAGAGGTTGCAGTGAGCCAAGATCGCGCCACTGCACTCCAATCTGGGCGACAGGGTGAGACTCCTTCTCAAAAAAAAAAAAAAAAAAAGTTCCAGTGAGTATTTCCTTTGACCATCATATTTGAAAATTTTCAGATTTTTTCAAACAAAAAAATTTTCAGATTTTGGAGCATTTAGGTTCTCCAGAACAATGAATATATTTCAAAATCCCAAACATCCAAAATCTGAAACATTTCTGATCCCAAGAATTTTGGATAAGGGATACTCAGCCTATACTTTGTATATGAACGGCATTTTATAATTTAATAAAATGCTTTCACATGAATCATCTTATTTAATTATTGAAGTATTAACAGCAGAACAATGTGATATTGTATTTATTATTCCCATCAGAGAAGAGTAAAGAGGGTCTAAACACTAAAGGATTTGACCAAGGTCAACCCTGGTAGGTGGCAGAGTCCTGCCATTTGTCTAATACCATATGCTGTCTCTCACAACTTACAAACTCAATGAAACACAGTTTAATTGTTGTACTCTTGCTCTCCATTTCCTCCCTGTCATCAAACCCATGAAAAAGCACATTTTAGAAAAGACAAAAATATAAATAGAATCTCCCTGAGGGTAGGCACTATATCTGGTATAATATTCATTCATTAAGTACTGAAATTTTGCATACAAAACTGAGTAGACTTTTTTTTTTTTTTTGAGATGGAGTCTCACTCTGTTGCCCAGACTGCAGTGCAATGGCGCAGTCTTGGCTCACTGCAAGCTCTGCCTCCCGGGTTCACGCCGTTCTCCTGCCTCAGCCTCCCTAGTAGCTGGGACTACGGGTGCCTGCCCCCACGCCTGGCTAATTTTGTTTTGTATTTTTAGTAGAGATGGGGTTTCACTGTGTAAGCCAGGATGGTCTCGATGTCCTGACCTTGTGATTTGCCCGCCTCAGCCTCCCAAAGTGCTGGGATTACAAGCATGAGCCACTGCACCCAGCCTTAAGTAGACATTTAAATGCAGGCATTCTCATTATCCCAACTTTTCAAATGCGTAAACTGAGGCACAAATACCATGGCTCTATGGCTAATAAGCTTAGGTAGCTAAGCTTTGTTTAGGTCGAGTTGAAACAGGAATTCAGGTTTGGATATTATTCATTATTGATGTTCAATAAGATAAAAATTCATCTTACTCATCTACAGTGCTCAACACATAAACAGAGCTTAATTGATATTTGCCATGCTTTGTGCAATGACTAAATGGCACTATGGTATTTTCAAAGAAAGGGACAGAATGACACACTTCAGTGCTATCACCACTTGAGACTAGTGTACTAGTGTTACAAAGCAACTCTCTAGAGAAGATAAAATACAGGAAAAAATAATGGTTTCCACATTTCTTGACTAAGGAAAACCAAGGTTTCTCTTATCACCGGAAACAAACCTGTGCTGAATAACTCATGCCTCCCTAATTGTTATTATTCCAAAACAGATAATTCTCTTCTTCCATTCCACTTCTACCAAGAAATACAGAAGCACTTCAGTAAATAGAAATAAAAAAAATTGTGAAGTTCATTCAATTTTTTGGTATATTGCATATCAAAAATTCTGACAGACATCTGTCTCTTTCAGTAATTAAAGTACTAATCCTTTATTTAATGAGAGACAGGAGTAATCTCTGCAGCTCAGCTTCTAAATTATGTTTTTCAAATCATACCTATGCATCACCGAATAAAAGTGCTGCTCAAGTACCTTGTATTACAATGGCTTTATATAATTTGTTTCCAAAATTAACACCTCCTAATGAATTTCATCCTGGAGTGTGCAGATTGAAAATGTCAATAATTCATAAAATGCTTTTGCTAGCCATATTCTAATTTAAACACTTAAATGCAATATCTATAGATGCTACAGAAACTGAGATGGCCTTTTATTTTGTATTAACATTCCATGCCATTGATGGATCTGCAAAACCTTTCAAACTATTAATTTAGCCTTTTAGAAGAAAATGCAGCTCTCTTAGTAGACTCTTTTGAGAATCTATTTATAATAGCTTTAGTAAAAACAATAATTTTTCAAAGTTATTATTGGTAATACTTAAAGTTGATACAAAATTTGCTTCTTCAATGATGTACCCTTGTTATAATGATTTGTTACTACTATGTGATAACCACATGACATTTAAAGTTGCTAAACAAAAAACAAAGGCAGAGTTACCTCAGATTGTATAAGACTAAATATGCCTGTTTTTTTTTTTTTTTTTTTTTTTTTTTTGAGATGGGGTCTCTCTCTGTCGCCCAGGCTGGAGTGCAGTGGCGCGATCTCGGCACACTGCAAGCTCCGCCTCCCGGGCTCACGCCATTCTCCTGCCTCAGCCTCCCGAGTAGCTGGGACTACAGGCGCCCGCCACCACGCCCGGCTAATATTTTGTATTTTTAGTGGAGACGGGGTTTCACCGTGTTAGCCAGGATGGTCTCGATCTCCTGACCTCGTGATCCGCCCGCCTCGGCCTCCCAAAGTGCTGGGATTACAGGCATGAGCCACCGTGCCCGGCCATGCCTGTTTATATATTAGATTCACTGAATCCATCTGTGGAGCTCCTGTTATGTGCAACACACTTAACAGCTGTGAATAGAGACAAATAGTAACAATCATAACACTTAACAGTTACTGAATGTGTACTCTGTGAAGAGTCAATCTGTGAATCATTTTATTTCATCCTCATCGAAACTCATGACTTTGGTGGTACTACTATTACAGGAGTTATTAAGAAATTATTTTAGGTATGTAAAAAGGGTAAGGAGTCCTCGGTAAGGCTTTTTCTTTTAATAAAAACAGCTCCCAAAACATTTCTTTTCCAATAGAAAAGTGAAAAGCCTGAGTGGCAAGCATTGATATGTAAATGCTGGGAAACAGAAACCTGATCCACCCAACATGTTAGTTCCCACCCTCTTCTAGTCACCACATATGCCAGGTGTCATGGCTGCCTCTAGATAACACCACCTGTGCAAGACATCATGGCGACCTGCATCTGTATATTAAATGGCTAAGGTGGGAGGGCCAGTTTTTTTCACCGGCTACGTGAATGACACACTTGGTAAAACCAATCCCCTGGGCTCTATGCAAATTAGACACCGCCTCCTCCAGCCTCCCAGTATAACTGGCTGCTTTCTGTGGAAGGGGCAGGGGTTTTTATCTGTTCAGAGCCCTCACTCCCTCTGTATGGGGGAGCTTTTTTTCTTCTTTCTTGCCTATTAAACTTTCCTCTTCTTAAAACCACTCCACGTGTGTCCGTGTGATTAATCTTATCGGTTCGAGACAAGGGACCAGGGTGTTTCTCTGGTCATTGGTGCCATATCACTATTACGACCATGCTATAAAGGACAAACTAATTTCTGCTTCAGGGAAACTTATAGTCTAATAATTGGTGATTTTCAGTATACTTATTTACTAAAGATAAGCTGTTCTTAAATGCTGTCAAAGAAATCTGTGTAAAGACATTAAAAAGAGACAAGAATAGAAGTGAATGACAGAGAAAGGGGGAATTGTCAAGAGAAGCTGAAGTTAGAAACACAAGGCATAACAGTTTGACTAAAATTAAACTTCCTATGGAAAATGTCATCTATTTGCTCCTAAGACATGTATTTTTGACTGATTCTTATTACTAGGTTCTATACATCCAGCTCTGGATATGTAACAAATATGATATTAAAAATGAATATAGATCTAATTTCAGAAATTTGGTAAATACTTTTAAATTAATAGTCCCAGAGTTTGGAGGCTGAAAGTATGTTAGATGCCATTTAGTTTGAGTTGATATTTTATAAATAAGAAAAATGAAACCAGATAATTGAGATATTAGCTCCAAATCACAGTTTATTTTAGATTAATTGGCATTCCAATTTTATCAAACACCAAAAAAACTGATGAGTAAAGATCTTAAACCTACCTTCTAAGGGCTTCAGCTGACATATATAGGATATATTTGACTTACTTTCTACATGTCAATTTCTAAAGAATTCTACAATTAATTTTATTTTTTGTTTCAGTTCTAGAAATCATATTTGTACTAAGGAACATATTATTAGTCACCATGTTATTATTAAATACAAAATACTTTCTGTTCTTTGGCTAGTGAATGCGGCCCCAAGTTGACCGAGGCAGTTGAAAGAATTCTACAAAGTGACAGAGTATTCCATAGTTCTTAAGCATTCCTAGGCTATTCCTCAAGATTTTGGGTTTTGTTGGTGTTTTGTTTTTTTCTCATGGAATGTCTTGTTGGGTTTTGTTGTTCTATTCTCTTGCATGAAATGAGATAGAAACTTACCATTCCAAGATTAATTCACAAGATTTCAAGAGCTCTGGTAGAGATAATAGTTATAATACTATCAGAAATAAACTAACTTCACTTCTTACAGCTAAAGGTTTATCTTGTCAATAGAATTAGGATAGCAATTTCTGCCTTCAAAATCCATAAAATTGTTAAGTGAATCAAAAATTATCACATTACTTACTACTTTATTTTAAATACTCCTAAGGATTAAAAAGTAAACTGTGGGCCAGGCATGCTGGCTCATGCCTGTAATCCCAGCACTTTGGGAGGCCGAGGCAGGTGGATCACGAGGTCAGGAGATCAAGACCACGGTGAAACCCCGTCTACTAAAAATACAAGAAAAATTAGCTGGGCGTGGTGGCGGGCGCCTGTAGTCCCAGCTACTCAGGAGGCTGAGGCAGGAGAATGGCCTGAACCCGGGAGGCAGAGCTTGCAGTGAGCCGAGATAGCGCCACTGCACTCCAGCCTGGGCAACAGAGCAAGACTCCGTCTCAAAAAAAAAAAAAAAAAGTAAACTGTGATTTGGGGCTAATATCTGAATTATTTGGCTTCATTTTTCTCATTTATAAAATATTGGCTCAAATTAAATGATATCCAAATCTTTAGATTCATTATTATAATCTTCCAATATGTGTTTCTTATATATTTTTATATAATTTCAGAAAATTCAATGAATCTGCCATCTCTAGAAAGAAACTTTTATACAAACAGTATTTGTTTTTCAGGCTTTCTATGAAATTTCTATTCATATTTGAAAGGCCAAACATTTTGTAAAACCTACATGAAGCTTCTGATTTACCTTTTATTTTTTTCTTACCTAATCTGCTTTGTGTTTGTCACTGAGCACTCACATACCTCAAAAGGGGAGTGATGGGAGGAAAGGATGGCTTACACAATGATTGTTGCTTGTGAAAGTGACTCTGTCCATGTAAAACCCTCAAATATACTGTGATGGTTAGTATTGAGTGTCAACTTCATTGGATTTAAGAATATACAGTATTTTTCCTGGGTGTGTCTGTGAGAGTGTTACCAAAGGAGATGAACATTTGAGTCAGTGGACTGGGAGAGGCAGACCCACCCTCAATCTGAGTGGGCACCATCTAATCAGCTGCCAGTGCAGGGGCTAGAATAAAGCAGGCAGAAGTTGGGAAGAGCAAACTTGTTGAGTCTTCTTGGCTTCATCTTTTTTCTGTGCTGGATGCTTCCTGCCCTCACACATCACACTACAAGTTCTTCAGCTTTTGGACCCTTGGGCCTACGTCAGTGATTTGCAAAGGCGCTCAGGCCTTCAGCCACAGACTGAAGGCTGCACTTTCAGCTTCCCTACTTTTGAGGTTTTGGGACTCAGACTGGCTTCCTTGCTCCTCAGCTTGCAGGCGGCCTATTGTGGGACTTCACCTTGTGATTGTGTGTCAATACTCCTTAATAAACTCCCCTTCATATATACATCTATCCTATTAGTCCTGTCCCTCTAGAGAACCTTAATACTGTTGCTAAGAAAGATTTGTAATCTGTGGAATTCCTCCTTATTGATATTCACATTTAAGTTATTCTTAGTCCTACTTATTTAGCATTTACACTATACCAGTATATTTGCTGGGTACTTCCTCTATTATCTTATTTAATCCTCACATCAACCCTGCTGAGATTATTGTCACCATTATGCAGATGAGGAGACAATAGAAGACTCATATAACTAGTAATTGGTAGAGCTGGTGTTTGAACTTTGAAGCCTGCACTAAACCTCTGTGCTATGCTCCCTGGGAAAACAGAACATAAGGATTATGATAATTATGAGAACAACTTATATTTATTAAGTGCCTGGTACTTCCTTATTATCCACTTAATGTACTACCATTAGCAATTAGATAGTGTCATGATTTCAATATTACAAAGGTGGAAACTATGTTACAGATAAATAAATAGTAAGTGCCACATTCAAGATACAATGCCAGGCTTCTCACCACAGCACAATTGCTAAACCACTATCTTTCATGTGCAAGCTACTATTATTGAATATCTCCATTGATTAAAGAGGAAATACTATTCCCAGCTACCCCTATTACTTAGTACATGCCATCAGTGCTTTATCTGCTAAGTTATACTTAGCAGAAATAGAAAATTACTTGATGGCCTGCTCTTAATAAAAATATGATTGTGATTTCAACAAACAAAACATTTGAAAGTTAATATCAGTAACTAGGAATAACTTATCTTAAAAAAGTATCACTCTAGTAGGGCATGGTGGCTCACACCTGTAATCCCAGCACTTTGGGAGGCTGAGGTGTGTGGATCACGAGGTCGGGAGTTCGACACCAGCCTGGCCAATATGGTGAAACTCCATCTCTACTAAAAATACAAAAATTAACTGGGCTTTGGTGGCGGGTGCCTGAAGTCCCAGCTACTCAGGAGGCTGAGGCAGAAGAATCGCTTGAACCTGGGAGGTGGAGCTTTCAGTGAGCCGAGATCATGCCACGGCACTCCAGCCTGGGTGACAGTGTGAGACTCCGTCTCAAAAAAAAAAAAAAAAAGTATCACTCTGAGTTTTGCTAAAGAATCTCTTCTCAGAGTCATCTATTTAAGATCTCTTTTCAGATTACATTGTTTTTCTTGGACACCATTTAAGGCAGTATCACATTCCAGACTTACAAGGCACAACGTTGGTCACTTGGAAAGCAAGGAGCCAGCATTTGAGTTAAGTCAGTAATGTCTGACAGGGGATGGGAGCAGTGGCTCAGGCCTGTAATCTTAGCACTTTACGGGGCTGAGGCAGGCAGATCACTTGAGGTCAGGAGTTCAAGACCAGCCTGGCCAACATAATGAAAACCAGTCTCTACTAAAAATACAAAAATTAGCCAGGCGTGGTGGTGGGTGCCTGTAGTTCCAGCTACTCAGGAGGCTGAGGCAGGAGAATCACTTGAATCTGGGAGGCGGAGGTTGCAGTGAGCCGAGCATGGCCACTGCACTCTAGCCTGGGGGACCGGGTGAGACTCTGTCTTAAAAAAAAAAAAAGAAGGCCGGGCGCAGTGGCTCACGCTTGTAATCCCAGCACTTTGGGAGGCCGAGGCGGGCGGATCACGAGGTCAGGAAATCGAGACCACGGTGAAACCCCGTCTCTACTAAAAATACAAAAAAAAAATTTAGCCGGGCGTGGTGGCGGGCGCCTGTAGTCCCACATACTCGGAGATGGTGAGGCAGGAGAATGGTGTGATCCCGGGAGGCGGAGCTTGCAGTGAGCCGAGATTGCGCCACTGCACTCCAGCCTGGGCAACAGAGCAAGACTCCGTCTCAAAAAAAAAAAAAAAAAAAAAAAAAGGCATGACAGAGGTGAAAGAAACGCAGGGGTAGAAGAACTACATATGCCAAGAAGAAAGTGGTATACATAAAACTATTTGCTAGTATTTGTCTTACTTGAAAGAAAAATCATATTTTATTAATCATGTATGTTACAGTACATTTGTAGAAGTAGCAGTTTTCTCATGTGGTTCCTCCTGTTTCTTCTTTCATTCTTCAGTGACCATCACAGTGTGTTCATGACAATTCAGTAGCATGATTCCATTGGCCTAACCAAATATACTTAACTGGATAGTGAATGGTTTCTACTTATTTTCCACTCTTTATAATGGATTTAGTTCTGCAGTATTGGGATATTTAATACAAGAATTGCATGCCTCTGAGAATGATGGCATCATATGCCGTAGCTGTTTTCCTTACGAATTTATGTTTCTCCTTTGAGAGATAGTGACAGATACTTTTTAAGGAATATTTAAGAATAAATATTTAAGGAATAAATATTCCTTAAAAAGTAGTTATAAATTGGGTAGGTTAAAGTTGACAAAGGAAATAATAAGCAGATAGCTATCCAAATGTATATAACGTGATACACAATCCAAGGTGAGAAACTGAATAGAAAAATTAAATTAAAACAAATAGAAACACAGCATAAAGTATGCTTTCCCTCTCATTCTTTATAATACTAAGCCAACATCTGTGAGGCAATTCACTAAATGCATGTCTTGTTTGTTTTAGTGAAATGTGTCAAATTAGAGGAAAAGTCAGTTTTAGAGAATGAAACAAATGACCACATTATTCTTTGCTCTATTGGACCACTGTCAACATACTTTACAGTCTATTTAAACTAACTAGTTCCAACTATTTTTTTTTCCTTAAAAGCCATCAGTAGAAGGGTCATGAAAAGAAATTTGTTAGTGAGATCATTAAGGAAGGAACTACCAACAATATAACACTACTAGGTGTAACTTTCTCACCAATTAAATCAGCTTCCTGGTAGACAACAGTGGTTGATACCTATTAAACTGATTAGCATTGAAACTTATGAAATCTTTAATTTTATGTTTATATTCACTGTAAGTACTGTATAAATATTAGTATATCTTCCACATAAGGTGATCTTTTTTGTAAAAAAATTCGACTTTAAAGAACAAACACATTTTAAATAGAAGTTATATGTTTTCAGCAACCACTATGTAATGACAAATTCTGCTAACTTACTAGAAAGTAACCTGTATATGTTTAACGACTGCTTCATTCACTGCTTTGAAATATTCACTTAAAGCAAGCCACTCAATAAGTATTTTCAATTTATTAAATAAATCCAAGGGTTTTCTATCTCAGGTGCTCTTGAATAACAGGTACAACTTTATTAGTATTAAGACAGGCAAATTTAAAGAAAAAAATAAAATAGCTACATGGATTGTACTAATGCATGCTGAAGTGAATATTTTCTGATTATAAAGTTTAATTATCTATTTGTTATTTTTGGTTGATATTCTAATTACAAAAAACCCCATCAAAACCCAAAAAACAAATAACCATGGTCTGTTCCATTATGCCACATTTTTATTTTATTTTATTTTATTTTATATATTTATTTTGAGACAACTCTGTCACACAGGCTGCTGTGCAGCAGGTTGCAGAGGGTTATTGCAACCTCCGCCTCCCAGGTTCAAGCAATCCTCCCTCCTCAGCCACCCGAGTAGCTAGGACTACAGGCATGTACCACCATGCCCAGCTAATTTTTGCATTTTTAATTGAGATGGGGTTTCAACATGTTGGCCAGGCTGGTCTCGAACTCCTGATCTCAGGTAATCTGTGTGCCTTGGCCTCCCAAAGTGCTGGGATTACAGGTGTGAGCCACAATGCCCAGCCCCATTATGCTACATTTTTAAATAATGAAAACTGCAAACAAAATAGCTTACATTTGAGGGCATTTTAAACATAATTAAATAAGTGCATAAATTTAAAACAAGAAGAATTTATAGAAACAGTAGCGAACAATTATTGAATGTTTACTATGTGTAAACTCTTACTACTAACTTAATTATCAAAACGACTTTTTGACAGGAACTATATTATCACCATTTCACAGATAAAACAAGTGAGGAGCAGAGACATTAAATTACTTGCACAAGGTCACAAATCAGGTAAGAGATAGAGCTAGGAATTTATAAGACAATCTGGCTCCAAGGTTTATGCTCATTGGATAGCATATAATTTTCCAAGAAGATCACAGATCAGTTGGTACTGAATTATTTTTTTCTCACCCAGAAAATGAAGTAACACAATTCCAATGCCCTATTTCAAAGGTCAATGGATTTGAAAAATATATTCAAATGCATGATGTTTTAAATGAAATCTCAAGTCATGAATTTTGGATGGTTTGTCATATATATATATATACGCACACACATACACACACACATATAAACTATGTGGCCTATAGAATTTGGCATCTACTTAGAAAATAATGATATACACATTTGGAAACAGCGTGGAGGTAAAGTTTTAGTTTCTGAGATTTATGAGATGTATATTTACTAACCACAAACAATTACATCTTAACCCACAAGTCTTTCCTTAACATCAGTTCACCTTTCATGCATCTAGATGCATGAATTCACCACACCACGGTCAAGTTCTAGACTCTCCTGTGCCTTATTAATTTTACAGAAGAAGAGAGATTTATCATAGAAAATATTAACTCCTTAGTGATGGAAGTTAACATCAAAAGCCTACATTATAAAAGGAAAAACAGTATAAAATCCTGGTGTGCTGCAATGCTATGACAATGGGCTTTTTGTTCTTTTTCAAAACACGCATAGTTTCATCTACCATTGTAAAACTGATGTCTTAATAGTACATCTAAGTTTATGCATTTGGAGGATTTGGCAGTCTTTTATGAATCTTCTCCCTCAGTTTAGTGAACTATATATTATCTATTTGAATTCAGGGCCATTAAGTTCTTGCAAAGTGTTTATTGCACTATACATATTATTGGTCCTGTCACTGAACAGTGCCCTCTTTCTGTTTTATAGCTAATGTAGCATTTCTCCATGACATCAATAGATTAAAACATTTACTACCAGAAAAATTATGTGAAAATGGAGCAAACTCATTTTGCTACAAGCTAACTCAATAAATCTGTCCAGTTTACTGATGTTCACTTTCCTTTAAAATCGGTACGTATTTATCTTGCAAACTTCAAGAAGGCAGAAGAGAGAGGTTAATTTTCTTTTTTTCTACCCCTGGCAGCAATGCTACACTGTTAATGTTAATAAATGGCAGTTGAATAGAACCAGATCTATATTTCTGATATGTACTCAGGAAAATTTAGAAAAGGGTCAATGAGGGATGTATTAAGATTTTAAAAGGTTCTATCTACTGTTTCTAGAGCCACACAACTCTTTCAATAACAGAAGAAGGAAGTACAGCTAAAGTTAATTGGTTGAATTTTATGATGCTAACTTGATGCCTTTCTTAAATTTATCACCAATAAACAAGTCATTAGCAAATCTAATTTGCTTCCATTTGAGCAAATAAAAATAAAATGCAGGCAAATTTAGTCCTCTATTTTTAAGCTGATGATTGAGGAATAAAGAAAATGGTAGAAATAGTACTTTTCCTGACAGTATTGTCAAGGAAAGGATTTTTTTTTTTACTTTAAGGGCAAACAAACTCCCTCTTCCAATTCCTTTCCTGTTATGAAAGGAGATGGTTATGAAAATGGCTTATGTTACTGCCTCTAGAGCCATGCTGACCAACTGGCCAAGCATGCAGCACTTAGAATAGATGCTCAGAGATAATACAAGCTCATCTCTCCAAGTTCTATGTGACAACTTTGTCCTTAGTTATGGCAATACAGTGGAAAGAAAATAATAAATGTTTATTAAACCAGATCACATCCATAGCTGTAAAATAGCTATGCAACATCTTTTTTTTAACTACCACAAGTGCAAAATATCTCTGATTAGATACATGCCAGAATTTTTATTATGATACATTTAGTCTTATTTCTGAAAAGCTATGTGTGAGTGAATAAATGTCTTGCTTTCATTTATGTATATTATTTTCTTGAACATATATTAATACTTTCCTTTTACACAAGAAAAAGCAAGTTGCTTATAAAGCCATTCTTCCTTAATTAGCTGTTTTGGAATTAAACATGATTCTCCTATATATGCACCCCTGCACACACCACTTACTATTGAATACTGCCTTTAACAATCTCCTATACATTCATCTTAAAATGAATGAAATCCCACCTTCACTATGACGTTTTCAGCCTACTTTTAAAAGATAAATCTTAGGAAGAAAGTTTTATAGATATTTGCCACTTTGATCTTTGAGTAAGACATCTTCAATTACAGTGTTAAGAAGAAGTTCAATAACCAGTCGAATGCAAGAAAGAAGCAGATTTTGTATAATATTGGTCAACTGTTTCAAAAATGTAAGTCTCACTTGACCAACAATATTACAGCTGCTCTTTAAGAAGGTAGATAATATGTTAAATGTTAAAAAAGGTGGTAAGATAATTAACATTCTACCAAATCAGATCTCTAAATGGTTATGTAATATTTTCATAATACTAAATAATTAAATACTTGAAATACTTATTGATTGATGATGCCTACAAACGTTTTGAGTTACTCAAACATAAAATGATCACATATTACCATGTGGCATAGCATTCCAGTTTGGGAATCCCTTAAAAAGTTGAGCCCAAGACAAGAACTTTGATGCAGGTAGTTTACTGCAGGATGAATCCAGGAAACAAGTGTGAAGGAAAGGAGATGACGAAAAAGAGGAAAAGCCAAAAATATGTTGCTATTATTACAGTTGTTGCTATTGGCAAGAAGAACCAAATTCTGTCAAGATCCCTGAGAAACACAGACTGCCACCCAGAACTGTACAACTGAAATAGGAAGCTGGAAAAATCTGCATGAGCTCCTCCTCCCCAGTGTTTGAGGACAATCTTTACCAGTATGACATCCACAGCACACAAGCAGATGGCTAGGGTGCCTACAAAGCAAGCCACTGGCGTGGAGGAAAGTCTTAGGGAAGAACATATAAAGACAAATAGGAGGCATTTGAGATGGGAATTAGGTAGCTGAGGTAGGCCTGAGTGCCCACAAATAGTTCATTTCGGTTTGGCTGAAATCAGAATTGGGCCAAGGGGATACAACATGTGTGCAGAGGCATCTGCTAAATTGTGTGTGTGTGTGTGTAATCAAGTACACATAAACAATACAATACAGTCACCATAATCTTTAACCCCGATTTTCTCATAATATCAAGTTTTATATTTATTTAGCTGTCACTTCAATTTTGTTACTGCAAAATATATTTTTAATTGTGTATGTGTGTGTGTGTGTGTGTGTGTGTGTGTGTGTGTGTATTACATGGCAGCTTTTCTTCACTCATTCTCCAACAACAAAAAAAAATCTTTTTTTTTTTTTGTCTACTGCTACAACATTACTAGCTTATTTTTGTAACTTTCTTTCACATGCAGCTAAGAGTGGAAAGTGCAGAAAAGAATTGTAGCTAGAGGTCTAACATTTACACATTCCATGGAACTCCTCCTGCAGGCAAAAAAAAGGGGATAAAATAGAACTTGTGGCTAATTCTGTCTATTCTCTTGTCAATCCTGGGAATGGAGAAAGAGAAGGATAAATCACCTAGACCATGAATCCTGAGTTCGCAAACAGCTTAGACACACCTGATGATTGGGACTTGAACCAAAGTAATAATTCTTTTCTCCTACTTCATTTTGTGATATAACATTTATTCGAAGTTAGCCCTTGAATAGCCTTTCCTGTTTTGATGAGAGAAAATGTGTTTAGATAGACCTCTATTGTAAGAACTTATTAAATAAAATACTTTCTACATAAAAACCATTGTTCATTTTCTGGGCTCTTATTTCTTGGTCTTTTAAAGTACACCTTAGAAAGGAACTTTGAAAAATCATCGTTAGTTCAGTATAATGTAAAGGAGTAGAGAATTCTTGAATAAAAAGTATAAAAGAGACAGAGAATGCTTGGAATTTCAACTCATATACTTTCATTTACTGATTTACATATACAAAAGTGAGCCCTCGCAACTTTTAAGATTCTGAGAGAATATAATAGACCTAGAATTAGATCAAGGGCGATTAATTTAACACCGTAAATTAGCAAGGAACTTGAAATGTTTATAAGCAATTTAAAAGCAACAGAATGTATGCTTTGGTGAACACTAGGCACACAATAAATACTTGCTGATTGATCAACTTAATGAACTTAATGATGAGTTAATAAGAACTAATTTCTAGATGGAGAAAGAACATACAGGAAAAAAACGAGCATACTCAGTGCTTGTCACACAAGCATAACCAGCTCCAAAATTTCCTCTTATTGCAGGAAATGAGCAGAAGATATCATTACTTACTGGTATAATTAATATAAAAATGCAGGATATGTTTATTACTGTAAAAAAGGGCTCCAGAGTCAAGCTAGTGATATAGTAATATGCATTAATATTTACATAATTAAATAATTATAAAGTTTTATCATTACATATTTATGCAATTACTTTTTAATGCACAGAATTCTTTGCTGCAGCGGCAATATCAGGCCTCATCATTTTCCGGGTATCTGGGTATCGTGCCACTCATATCCCCATGTTTGACTGACAGTCTTAAAAGCATTTAATAGTCATTTTTGTCAACAGGGACAATTTCAATTTTTTTTTTTTTTTTTTTTGAGACGGAGTCTCGCTCTGTCGCCCAGGCTGGAGTGCAGTGGCGCAATCTCGGCTCACTGCAAGCTCCGCCTCCCGGGCTCACGCCATTCTCCTGCCTCAGCCTCTCCGAGTAGCTGGGACTACAGGTGCCCGCCACCACGCCCGGCTAATTTTTTGTATTTTTAGTAGAGACGGGGTTTCACCGTGGTCTCGATTTCCTGACCTAGTGATCCGCCCACCTCGGCCTCCCAAAGTGCTGGGATTACAAGCGTGAGCCACCGCGCCCGGCCGACAATTTCAAATTTTAAACAATACACTTCAATGCAGAAACACAGAACATAAGTGTATACAGAGAGAGTCATATCAAGAGACAAAAGGAACTAAAACCACAGTGATGAATAAATAAGACAGCACTGGCTTCATTCAGATGGAAGCCATCTTTTGAATTTAAATAGGTGACCAAAGTATGTTCACATAGTGGTATCAGTGATGTAACTACATGGACCATAAGTCAAAACTTGAGGGGATTGGGATATATTGTAGTGAATTACACACTCTAATTTTAAAATTCCATTCATTTAAGTGAATGGAGTTCAAATAGTATAAAGGGCATTGTACATACAACTTCTGATTTATTCATCTTACAGTATCTTCATCTTGTGGATAAGGGATCTGAGGCTAAATGAACTGAATGGTCTGAGGATACATGGCTTGAAATGTATGAGTTTAGGGTTTCAATTCACTTTTGTAGATTCCTAAACTTCCTTTTTTTTTCTTTTTTTGGCCTAAGACAAGGTCTTGTTCTCTCACCTAGGCAGGAGTGCAGTGTGGCAAAATCATGCCTCACCGTAGCCAAAACCTCCCAGGCTTAAGTGACCCTCCTGCCTCAGCCTCCCAAGTAGCTGGAACTACAGGCATACACTACTGTGCCTGGTTAATTTTTTATTTATTGTAGAGACAGGGTCTCAATATGCTGCCCAGACTGGTCTCGAATTCCAGGGCTCAAGTGATCCTCTCGTGGCAGCTTCTCAAAGTGCTAGAATTATAGTCATGAGCCACCACACCCGGCTCAAAACTTCCTTTCTAACCAAAATGCTATACTGGTGTTTGCGAATGTAACTGAGTATGGAATGAAATGCAAAGGTGAAATATAATTTTTGTTGCAATGATTCCTAAAACTCTCAAACATGTTTTTCCCTGATAGTGTTTAAAGCTAGTGGTACTCTAACTGACTTACTGAAAATGGCATCTATTCTGTTAAATTAAGTTTGGCCCAAAGCTGTTCCTGTACATATTTTAAGCTTGACCTAAAGTTTTCTCCATATATATTGAACTGCAATCTCATTTGATGTGTAAATAGACTGTAACTTGGTCTTATAACAAGTAGTGAAGTCTCTGCCAACCACAGACAGCCAACCATTCAAAGCAGGTTCAAGTAAGTCACACACTTAGCTGTAACCAAACCAGTTGTTTTTGTACTGCACTTTTGTTTTCTGTATGGCACTTTCTTTTTTCTGTCCATAAATGTTATCCAATCATGTGGCAGCCCCAAAGTGGCTCTGAACCTATTCTGGTACTATGGGCTGTCCAATTTGCAAATCATTCTTTGCTCAATTAGACGTAATGTTCCTGAAGTTTTTCTTTTAACAGTTCTACAATCATGCTATTTTATATACGTATATATAATGAAGCATATGTTTAAGATAGCATTGTTAGGTTTGTAAGATCCCCTGTTGCCAGTTGGATCTTCACTTCAGTAATGGAAAGGACAGAAAGTAACACTAGCAATCATTGCCTACTTTTTATGTGCAGATTTCCACATTGCAAACTGAACATCATTTATAACTAGTGCAGTGAAATACATTCTCCTGCAAAAATAGTAATAGGCAAATACACTTTGGTCGCATTGTCTGTGAATGTTGATAGTGGTGCTGCAATACGTCTTTTATGAAAACAGCAATCCCTGATAGAAGAAGAAGTTGTGCTCCAAAATGGTACTTCCCATTAGATCTTGATATCTTGGGATTGGTTCTCCCTTAGGCACAATGTCCACCTGTTGGTAACTTTCACGGTCATAGCCCCCACATCTACATAACGTATAATGTGCTACAAATCCTTCACAAATGTGCCATCAAATTTTGATCAAAGTGGAAAGTTTATTAATACAACTGAGAACTATAATGTCTGCTGGATGGAATGTTAAATTAAGTGAGTAGAGTCATGTCGTAGCATGTGAGATACCATCTGAAGTACAGCCAATGTGAAAACAAAAACAATAAACGAACAAAAAAATCAATAATATTTATTTGGAGTGTATGAACTTTGCTTGACAAGTATATTAGAGTGTTGTCGGATTAGCAAATCGTTATATAGAGAGTGCAACACACTATGTGAATGTACAGTGTTACATGATTGAATGAAATTTATTCATTCAAGAGAACGACCAAGATTCTGATACTTAGATGTGTTTTTGAATACATGTGCTTAAATAAACATGTACTCAAGTTTAGCATCATTTATGTATACCTTAAGAATAATAAGCAATACCCTTGCTTAGTATAATTCATTCAAAATCCAACTTGAAAATTCAAATATTCAATAAACTGCTACAGTTCTGTTAGTTTGCCACCTGGGCATAAGGACCTGTGGATCCGTTATTGAGGTAAAAGATAATGGCTCTGGTTGGCAGGCACATGGAATCTTGCAAGTAAGAATCTCTTAGAGAATAAGGGATATTCCAAAGTGAAGTCTCAAAAGGCCAACACCTCCCCCTGCATAAATTTAAGGATATTTTAAAGTTCTAGATTGGATCAATGGCCACTCCCCAAGACTGATCCCCATTAGCTTTTCTTTATGTAAATGTCACCTATTGTTTCTGAACAACAGAGTCAATAATATTTCTTTTACAAATATAGACACACAGGATTTCACAAAGGAGAAAGGCTTTGACTCCAAAGCCTGGGACAAACCTACCACCCAGCCACAGACTTCAGAACTGCGTTTAAAGCCATGGTTTAACCAACTGGATAAAATGAAGAACTCACTTCATTTTTAAATGTCTATAAAAGTAGCTTCTGTTAAATAATTCCAGTTTTACAAACAATAAGTATGTTTTCTATATTAGCAAAATCAGCTTGACTATAATAAAAATATATGCTTCCTTGAATACTTTTCTAAGACATAGCATGGCTATATCATGGTAAAAGTCAATGAGACCCACAAGCCACGTCAGGAAGTTGGATGCATTTTTTCTACTTAAATTTTATTCTATCATGCTGTGTAATCCTCCATGCCAAAGTACTAGCTCTCTTAGATACACCAGAATTTGATTGTAATCATTAATAGAGTAAATAGTAACTACTACTGGCAGAATTCAAATTTTTCTAGGTAAAAACAATTTATTCAATAAATGTTGTACTGGATGTTTTTTCTCAGGGGTTGAGGGGCACAGTTATTGGCAAGGTTGTGAGACCAGGTTTTCTAGTCACATAATTAATTTCCAATTCAATCCCAGCCAGTTCTATCAATGCTTGCCTATGTAACAGTGAGTGAATTCTATATAATCTTTCTTTGCTTCAGTCCCCTTTTTAAATAAAAATATAATAAATATCTCTAACTCCTTGGCTTATTGTGATGCTCACAAAAAGCCTGGCACAGATGTTTGGAAACTAACAGATATTCTTATTATTATATGCAAAATGATTAACATGATTGAAGGATCAATGGTAAACATAAAACAGGAAAACACGGTACTTGCTTCCACAGATTTCACAATTTTACTAAGGATATGACTTATACTCATGTAATAATTAGGCAATTAACTGCATAGGCCAATTAGGTAACATAAAATAAGCAGTAAATTACCAAATTACGTATAAATTAGACTAAAATAAAATTAGCTAAAATAATGGGCTAAATTTAAGAAGCTGATACAATGTGGTAGAAATGGTCAGAAGAGTGTAATAATAAGATCAATATAACAAATTATGAAATTTTCTATGCGTATAATAGGCCTTGAAGTTTAAGAATTGAGCTGAGTGCAGTGGCTCACATCTTGAATCCCAGCACTTTGGGAGGCTGAGATGGGCAGATCACCTGAGGTCAGGAGTCGAGACCAGCCCGGCCAACATCATGAGACATTGTCTCTACTAAAAATACAGAAATCAGTCGGGCATGGTGGCATACGCCTGGAGTCCCAGCTACTGGGGAGGCTGAGGTGGGAGAATCACTTGAATCCAGGAGGCAGAGGTATCAGTGAGCCAAGATCACGGCCACTGTACTCCAACCTGGGCAGCAGAGTGAGACTCCATCTCAAATAAATAAATAAATAAATAAATAATGAATAACGTTTAAGAACTGGCAAAAATGGAACAGGAGACCTTTCAACTTTGATCAATTTTTATTTTTAGCTGAAAAAACCCATATAAACAGAAAATACCATGTGCGTCTTTGAATTTTTTATTGTTTTTCTATTATTACAAAAATAAAATCATCCATCTGATCTGTGCAGTAAACCCATAGCACACATTTACCTATGTAACAAACCTACACATCCTGCAAATGTACCCCTGAACTTAAAATAAAAGTTGGAAAAAAAAATAAATCATCCAAGGAAACTGAATTTCCAACATGAAAATTTCAAATAAAAAAAAAACAAAGACCGTAAAACTTTAAATAACAAGTAGCTAGATTTTTTTAAAGTACCTTTAAAAACATGTTTTAAACCATATTTTAAATATTGAGTAAGAATAATCAAAGCTCTCTTGCTAATAATGAAAAAACACAAAAACCAAAAAACATAGCAACTACAATTTAAAAAGGCATTTGAAAGGTCAGATTTATGACTTTGATACATTACTTCACTAGAATGAGACAATATATAATGCCTTTAAATCCCTCTCTGTACCAAGTGACACTCATTGTTGGCACAGTGGCCACTTTCTCCCAGAGCCAATATAAATTCACATGATACTTTTCATGAATAAACATGAAAATATCTGCAGTACTAAACAAAAAGAAGACGGTAAGTTTGGAAATAATCCAATAAAGCAGTGCCAAGTGACCCACAAAACTTGAATCTCAGAAGGGAACAGCTGAAATCTGGGTAAGGTGAATGTAGCATATTTAAGAAAATTTAGTTAAATTACACATTAAACCCACAAAAGAAAAGAAAGAATAAAAGCAAGAGAGAGTGACCCACATTGAATCTGAAATAAATTAATACAAGCAGTGACATGGTGAGTTGAGCCCTCCACAATGTCTCTAATGGGGTCTTGTTATGCTTGCAGAAGGTATCAAGCACATATGGGTCTATCATCAGGGGGTCTCAGAACAGTGGATGGTCTTACATATCGTGGAAGCATGCTGGGATACATTTGAGGAACGTTAAGTACATGAAACTCCAGGGTTTTCCTTTCTTTTACTTCTTCTTCATTTGCTTAATCTCTGTACACTTACAAATATTTGTAAGGTCTGATTAGAAAACTGAAAAATATTTCTAAGGTCTGATTAGAAAACTGAAAATGTTCACATTTGAGCAAAATTAATCTAACATAACCTTAAAAAAATCAAGGTCAAACACCTTTAAAATCAATTGAAAAAATAATATGAACTAACTAGGCATATTAAAAGAAATGGACAAGTTGTTATTTATTTTTAAAAATCAACATTATCACTCTGTATTTTACCTTTCGTTCACAGTATTAGCACAGGCATATTTCATTTTATTGAGCTTCATTTTACTGTGCTTTGCATTTTTTGCAAATTGCATTTTTTGCAAATTGAAGGTTTGTGGCAACCCAGCATGGAGCAAGTCAATTGGCGCCATGTTTTTCAACAGCACGTGCTTACTTGGTGTCTCTGTGTCACATTTTGGTAATTCTTGCAATATTCCAATTTTTCATTATTATCATATCTGTTACAGGGATCTGTGATCAGTGATACTTGATGTAACTATTTTAATTGTTTTGGGGACCACGAACCATGCCCATATAAGATGGTGAACTTAATAAATGTTTGTGTTCTGACTGCTCCACTGATCAGCCATTTCCTGTCTCTCTCTCTCTCTCTCTCTCTCTCTCCTTCTTTGGGCCTTCCTGATTCCTGAGACAGCAATATCTAAATTAAGCCACTTCATAATCCTGCAATGGCCTCTAACTATTCAAGTGAAAGGAAGAGTCCAAGTATCTCACTTTAAATCAAAGCTAGAAAAATTAAGTTTAGTAAGGAAGCCATGCTGATAGCTGAAATAGGCTGAAAGTTAGACTTCTGGTGCAAAATGGTTAGCCAAGTTGTAAATGCAAAGGAAAAGTTCTTGAAGGAAATTAAAGGTGCTAACCCATTGAACACATGAATATTAAAAAAGCAAAACAGTTTTATTGCCGATATGGAAAAAGTTTTAGTGAACTGGACAGATCCAATGAGCCATAATATTCCCTTAAACCAAAGTCTAATCCAGAGCCAAGCCCTAACTCTCTGCAATTCTATGAAGGCTGAGAGAAATGGTGATGTGGAATAAAAATTTGAAACTCGAGAAAGTTGGCTCATGAGGTTTTAAAAAAATAAGCTGTCTCCATAATTTTAAAATGCAGGGTGAAGCAACAAGTGTGCATGTAGAAGCTGCAGTAAGTTATCCAGAAGACAGAAGATCTAGCAAAGATAACTGATGAAGGTAGCTACACCAAACCACTAAATAACACATAATCAATGTAGATAGAACAGCCTTTTTTTTTTTGAGACAGAGTCTCGCACTGTCACCCAGGCTGGAGTGCAGTGGCACAATCTCGGCTCACTGCAACCTCCGCTTCCCGGATTCAAGCAATTCTCCTGCCTCAGCCTCCCGAGTAGCTAGGATTACAGGCATGTGCCACCACACCCAGCTAATTTTTTTGTTTTTAGTAGAGATGGGGTTTCACCATATTGGCCAGGCTGGTCTCGAACTCCCGACCTTGTGATCCACCCACCTTGACCTCCCAAAGTGCTGGGATTACAGGCGTGAGCCACTGTGCCTGGCCAGAACAGCCTTTTATTGGAAGTAGATACCATCTAGGACTTTCCTAGCTAGATAGGAGAAAACAACGTCAGGCTTCAAAGCTTCAGTGAACAAGCTAGTCTCTTATTAGAGGCCAATGCAGATTTGAATTTAAGTTGAAGCCAATGCTTATTTACCATTCTGAAAATCCTAGTGCCTTTGGGAGTTACACTAAATCTACTCTGAGCTCTGCCTGTGCTTTATAAATGGAATATCAAAGCCTGGATAATAGCACATCTGTTTACAGGATGGTCTACTCAGTATTTTAATCTCTCTTTTGAGACCTGCTCAGAAAAAGGTTTCCTTTCAAAATATTACCACTCAACTGGGCACAGTGGCTCATGCCTGTAATCTTAGCCCCCTTGGGAGGCCAAGGAGGGAGTGCGGATTGCCTGAGCTGAGAAGTTTGAGACCAGCCTGGGCAACATGGCGAAACCCTGTCTCTACCAAAAATACAAAAAATTTGCTGGGCGTGGTGGTGCATGCCTGTAATCCCAGCTACTTGGGAGGCTGAGGCATGAGCATTGCTTGAATCCAGGAGGCAGAGGTAGCAGTGAGCCGAGATTGTGCCACTTCACTCCAGCCTTGGCAACAGAGCAAGACTCTGTCTCAAATATGTGTGTGTGTGTGTGTACGTGTGTATATATATACATATATATATAAAATATACATATAACTATAATCTGTAACTCATATATAAATATATATCTAACATATAACTAATATATATAACTTATGTATATCTAATATATATAAATAATATGTATCACTTGTATGTATACACAAGTGATCCACCCACTAGTCATTGAAGAACATACCTAGCCACCTCAAAGCACTGATGTGAAAATGTACAAAAACATTAATGTTGTTTTCATGCCTGCTAACACAATATTCATTCTGTAGCTCATGGACCAAAGAGTAATTTCAATGTTCAAGTCTTATTATCTAAGAAATGCATTGCATAAGGCTATAGCTGCCATAGGTAGTGATACCTTTGATGGATCTGGGCAAAGTAAATTGAAAACCTTCTGGAAAGGATTCACCATTCTAGATGCTATTACAAACATTTGTAATTCATGGGAGGAGATTTAAATCTCAACATTAACAGGAGTTTGTTCAACTCAATCACTAGAAGGTGGTTCAACTTTCATGCATGACTTTGAAGGGTTCAAGACTTCAGTGGAGGAAGTCAGTGAAGATATTTTGCAAATAGAAAGAGAACTAGAATTAAAAATGGAGTCTGAAGATGTGACTGAATTGCTGTAATCTCCTGATAAAGCTTAAACAATGAGAAGCTGCTACCTATGAATGAGCAATGAAAGTGGTTCTTTGAGATGGAATCTGCTCCTGCTGAAGATGTTGTGAACATTGTTGAAATGACAATAAAGAATATTACATAAATTTAGTTGATAAAGCAGTGGCAGGATTTCAGAGGGTGGACTTCAATTTTAAAACAAGTTGTTCTGTGGATCAAATGGTATCAAAAAAGCCTGTCATGCTACAGAGAAATTCTTTGTGAAAGGAAGAGTCAATCCACATGAAAACTTCACTGTTGTCTCATTTTAAGAAATTACTACAGCCATTCCAACCTTCAGCAACCACCAGCCTGAGTAATCAGCAGCCATCAGCATCAAGGTGAGAGCTTCCACCAGCAAAAAGATTAGGACTAGCTGAAGGCTTGGATGATCATTAGAATTTTTAGCAATAAAATATTTTTAATTAAGGTATGTATTTTTTAGACATAAATACCATTGCACACTTAATAGACTACAGTATAGTATAAACAATACCTTTATATATACTAGGTTACCAAAAAATTTATATGATTTTCTTTACTGCAAGATGTGTTTTATTGCGGTGATCTGGAACTAAACCAGCGATATCTCTGAGGTATGCCTGTACTCACAGAAGGGCACTTCATACGGAAATATTTACTTACTGGTAAGTGGGAGACTCTGATACATTTTTTCAATCTTGGATGTGTTATGATATCAAATAACAAAGTCTGCGTATACATGACCTTCATTAGCAATTATAATTTTTATGTTCCCATTAAAATCCTTCAGCAAGTAATAGAGTTGCCCTGTGAAGCATTGTTAATTAGATTTTAAAGATGGTTACACATTAGGTCTTCTAAAAACCATAGGTGTTATATCTAAAGAAAGAGTATGCTGGTCAGCATTTTTTAAGCAAGTATTCCATGCCTGCAATGCCAACTGACCACCTGCTGGGGAACAGATACTGTTCCTCATCTTATCTCCACTCTAACTTCCAAACAAACCCTTTATTTATGTAGGAAAAAAAAAAGACTAAAATAAAAATCAAAGCAAACAACGGAAGGAACGTATACAGAAGTATCATATAGTCTGCTGGAGAATAGAGACATAGATTCTGTGATGACACAGTTTGGTCTTTTTTTAGTCCATTTTCTCTTTCATCTGCTCCTCTCTGTCACTACCTAGCAAGACTGTCCTAATTTGCTATCTCCAACAATAGAAATAACAGTCTTTATGCCTATCTCTTGTAAGTGAATCATTTTTTTTTCTAAAATCTTATCCTATTGTTCTAATACTTCATTTTTAACTCCAAAATAAAAAATTATTTTTAGGTGTTGAAAGAATAAGCAGTTTTCATTTTTACATATTTTAACCAGATAGATGTCTAACACAGGATGTTTATGTAAAAATAATTAAATACTAATTTCTCAGCATAACCCTTTCACTCCTCAAGCTTAGTAATTGAAATAAACTTTTGTTTTTACTCAAAATTTTTCTGTTCTCAAAAGCACTTTCACAGAAGGATTGTAAATGGATCATGTTTCTTATTTGAGACTAGGGTACTGAAAAAATATCAACCAAAATTTGCTGAGCATCTACATGGTTTCAGGCAGTGTTTTAAGCATTTAAATTTATTTACTGCCTGTAATAATTTTATAAGATAGATACTATAATTCCCATTTTACTGACAGGGAAACTGAGGCATGGATAATTTATGTAAATTACTTAAGGATTCTCACTCATTATGATAAGACTACTTCACAAATAGTACAATAAAATACAAAGGAGGTTATGGAGAAACAAGGGGACAAAGAAATACCTTGTGTCAAAATGGGGGAAATGTATGTTTAAAAAACATCACAGTGATACTGAATTAAGACACAAGCAAGATTCTAGAGTGAATGAAGAGATGGCTCCTCATTACTTAAGAATGAAAATGGAATCAGTTACAAATTATATCAAATGAATATAACTAGAATATCAAGAAAATACAGGAGTGAAGCTTCAACTACGCTCTAAATGTTTTGACAAAGTTAATCTTGATATAGGTATAGATATAGATATAAGTGCATAGAATGCAGAAATAAAAGCAATAGTGATGATTCACTTAAGAGGACTGAAAGTTGTAGCCAATGAGTTGGACACAGTAACTGTACGCAAAGGGATTCCCGGGTAAGTTAATTTCGAATAATGATTTCTGGAGGCTTTCAGCAAATTTCTTTTCCTTACACTAATCACTTTAATATTAATTATTCCCTTGCAGAAATCAAAGGCATAAAAATAAAAGTAAAATCTGAAATTCACACAAAACCAGGGGCTCAAATAAAATGAAAGTCAGAATGAATATTTTAAAGAATGAGTTAAATGCCAACCAGGAATAAAGGGCTGATGCTACTAAAATGTAAGTGCAAATTATAAAATAAAGTTATAAAATAGCCTTAAAAAGATGTTTTGTTCATGTGCAAAAGTTGTATAGCTACTGAAAAATCCATGTAAATGGCATCAAATTGGCTGGATTCACAGGGAATAAGCCTTCTGATCATGCTGTCAAAAGAGACAATGCATAGTGCCTTGGAAAGAACCAAAGTATTATTTTCTGTTCTGAGTACCTTATTTTGAGAGCAATGTCATTAAGGACAACTAGTCTGGAGGTTGAAATTAGAAAGAAATGACATCTAGAAAGCATGAAAAAAGGAACTGGAGTATTTAGCAGAACAAAATTTGACAGGAATGGCCTGGTATTCCTATTATCCTTTACATATCTAAATCCCCTTCAGTCAGTCTGTGGTCAGCCCTGCAAGTGACCCCTTCCTCAGTAATTCTAACACACAGTCACTGAACCAGTGATCTTACACTTATGTCTTAATTCTGTAATTCCATAATTCCTTGTTTCATGACTTTTCTTCATTTTTTTATTCCTTATCCTCATTTTAGACTTAAACTGTGCTCCTATCTCAGTACCACCTTCTTTAACATTCCTCAGATCCTAACAACTCAAGACTTTTCTTCTAGAATCTTCATCATATCCTAAAATATGATTCTATTGTAAAAAATATCTTCGAATCTGTATTTTTTAGATTAAAAAAAGAAGGTGCCTTCTAAGCTATCATGAAGTTATCACCTCCCTTCAATTATTTTGGTTGTGCGCGGCGGCTCATGTCTGCAATCCCAGCACTTTGGCAGGATGAGGCAGGTGTATCACCTGAGGTCAGGAGTTTGAGACCAGCCTGGCCAACACAGTGAAACCCCATCTCTACTAAAAAAAAAAAAATACAAAAAATTAGCCAGGCATAGTGGCATGCACCTAGTCCCAGCTACTTGGGAGGCTGAGGCAGGAGAATCACTTGAACCTGGGAGGCAGGGGTTGCAGTGAGCCAAGATCACATCACTGCACTCCAGCCTGGGTGACAGAGTGAGACTCCATCTCAAAAAAAAAAAAAAAAATTGTACCTTTAATGTGCTTCTGATATCTTATTACGTTGTCTTATAAACTTACTTGATTATGTAGCCATTTTCTTCCCTCATCAAATACATTGTGTGGCTGATATTCCATATAACCTACTTTGAGATAGGCTGCCTTACAGAATTCTATAAAGCTAAGGCGCTTCTGTTTCTTTAAACTCTGGCTTTTTGTGATGTTAGTTTATTTGCTAGAGTCTGCATTAGCTGAACTTTGACACACCTTCTCTATATATGTCTTCATTTGTCTTCCTTCTCCAGTCCTCCAGATTTTACAACTTTTTATTCTCTACCTTTTCTTCTTTAGTCATTTTTAGATGTTCCTACTGCTCCCAAAATTTCAGTTGTACCTCATACAAATAATTCTCCAATGTCTAGTTCATTTCTGAGTGACAGAATTGTGGTATCACTCTGTGTAATGACTCTGAAGAAATCCAAACTTCAGGTCTCTACTTACAAGTGGGGTTAAAGAAGTATTTTCTCGGCAAGTTTTAAGAATTAAATTAACTTTTCAGGTAAAATGCCTCAAACATTTACTCTTAGCTATTGTCATTCTTTCTCTCCCTAGATCATTCTTGATCCCCAAGCTATTAGTGCTGCTGAACACTGTATTTCACCAGCATCTCAAACTTAATATGTTTAAGACTTATTTTTAATCCTCAAATGACTAAATCCAACAAGTAAACATTTCTTGATTTTCATTTTGGAAATTATGATATCACCACTGTACAATCACCATGGCTCAAAATTCAGTTATCGACTTTTTACTGCATTCAAGAATTTGCTAGTTTCTGTCCAATTTTCTCTATTACCTCACCCCAATCTCATTTGTTCTTATTACCATCATTGGCACCTTAGCTCAGTTGGATTACTTGGCATCCATAGTACGGCATTCATCTGCTAATTCAGTTACCTGTCTATTCTTTACCGAATCCACGGTACCCTGAAGGCAACTGCTATATTATTCTATAAAACCGTTTTGCTAATACTTTTGTCTTATTTTAAACTGACAAGTAAGGAGAGTTCTGTTCTCTCTTCAATCAAAATTTGCTATTTTATTTTCCACTGTTTTCTAATGTAAAACCTACTTGTGTTTCCTAGTTGAATTAAATTTCTTTTTTCATATTCTATACTGTGATACTTAGGGCAACACGCCTAGTATTAGAGTCCTTAAAGTAATTATGTAGACTTTCCAGTAGACTATGAGTACTCTGAATATAAAAAGAATGTGTTATTTACGTCTATATTCTCTTCATCACTTTGTGTAGTGTTTAGGAAAAATACAATATTTGTTGAATTTGTTAAGTATATTTGTATACATTTTATGGATTGACTCATGTACGACCTCTTCGTCCCTCCTTATTCTTTCCTCAAGTAATGGTTTTCTGCATTCTTGTAACAACTTACATAGCCCACATGACATATATATGTCTTCTCTGTGTGTGTGTGTGTGTGTGTGTGTGTCTGTGTGTGTGTGTGTGTGTGTGTGTGTGTGTGTGTGTGTATCTCCTTGTTGTTTGATCACAGATCTGAATTTTCCTACTAGGCTGTAACTTCTTAAAAGCATAGTTTATCCATAGTACTTTTTTTCCAAGTTAAGCAATTTTCAAGTTGTTTCTGAATGAATAAAATGGCATATTATATTTCAAAATCTAATACATTTAACATTATCTATTCCTATACAATTGCATGATTGCATAGACTTAATTATAGGATTTCTAGAATGAATTATTATGTTTTTAAGAATCACTGAACATGTGGTTAAGAGATAAGACCAAAAATGTCGAACATACAACGTTAGAAATAAAAATCCTAATGGGTCTGTTTACCCTTCTATATCCCCGATTTCACATTCTACTAAGAGTGATTTTTTTTCCCTTAAACTCAAAACTGGCTTTAAGCCCTTCAACAAACTTCTGCAACAATCCATAATCCTTTACCTGTCCCACAAAGCCCCATAAGATCTGAGCCATGTGTCTTTCTCTTTAACTTCATCTTATTTTATTTTGTTTCCTGCTGTGCTCAGTGCCTAGTACAGTGCTGGGCACAGAGTAGCCAATTAATGTATAATTACTGAAAAATAATAATGAAAATATTAAATATTAAAATTGCTAAGAAATATTATTTTTAAAAAAAATTTATATCTTTTTGGAATGAATCTGATATTCACCTTAATCACCCTTCCCTCAGTTTTTCCATCATTTAAAAATACTTGTTAAAGTCATATCAGAGTGCACTCTCAAAATCACTTTTGGAGAATTCAGTTTTCTCCTTCACCTCATTTTTCCAGCTGTAAACCTGAAAGCATCTATTTCGGCTGCCTGGCTACATCTTGGGGATGCTGCAAGCACTAACAACAAGATCATGTTTTAAGGTGCTCAAGACTTCTTTGGATGAAAGATGTTACCAAGTACAAAGTATTATTACCATCTCTGATAGGATTACATTCTGAACGGGAAAGTATAAATGGAAGTCCCTAGAGGAAGAAGCACACTAATGGTTTAAGTGAGATGCTAAAGCTTCAAGATAAATTAATTTAAGTCAAAACCCTACAGTTAAAAAGAAAGTAATTTTAACTGGATTAAATAATGCCACCCATAGCGTAAGAATAGTCTTCCATTTACATAATTTTAAGTGGATTTTCGGGAAGTCTATGTAATATGCAATTATCTCAGTTTATAAGCTGTGGCTGGAATCAAAGGTTGCAACACACCATGACTGAATGGAGACTCACACAGCAAAATGATTCTCTATCATACCTAATCACATATGTCATAAGATAAACTCACAAATTACTAACAGTTTTGTAAACAATTTATTTCATGTATAATTAATGGCATTAAAAAAATACTTGAGAATACCACAAGAGTTTGAATGAGTGTAACCTCTTTTCTCCTTTGGCCTCAGCTTTTCACCTAATGCATAGCACAGCACTGGAGCTAGCTCAATAAGTATTTTTGTATTTGTTTGTTTCTTTGTTTGTTTTTTTTTGTTGTTGTTTGTTTGTTTGAGATGGAGGCTCGCTCTGTCACCCAGGCTGGAGTGCAGTGGTGCAATCTCGGCTCACTGCAAGCTCCGCCTCCCGGGTTCACGCCATTCTCCTGCCTCAGCCTCCCAAGTAGCTGGGACTACAGGTGCCTGCTACCACGCCTGGTTAATTTTTTTGTATTTTTAGTAGAGACGCGGTTTCACCGTGTTAGCCAGGATGGTCTCAATCTCCTGACCTCGTGATCCGCCTGCCTTGGCCTCCCAAAGCGCTAGGATTACAGGCATGAGCCACCAAGCTCGGCCTCAATAATTTTTTTCAAACGAATCAGTGATGTTCACGATCATTGCTACTATATAACTTCAAATAGGCAAGTACGTTTTGGTATTGGTGCCGCAAAGGAAGAGTTAGAATCTCCACAGAGAATGAGTTATATTCTCTTCCACGACTCCCAATTCCTAATAGTGGGGGAGCCTGTTGAACAGTATTTCCTGATTCTAAGTATTTTTCCATAGCTTAAGAGTTAACGGTATAGAGGAAAATGATCTGCTATAGTCTAATGATCACTCCTGGGCTTCATGTAACAGAATTTTTTCTGGTTAAGTGGTAAATATAAAGAGCAACATCCCCTAAGTATAACCAAAGTATGCTACAATTATTAGGCCTTGAGAATTCAGAACAGAGAGGAATCCAGGTGATCGTTTTCTTGAAAACACCTCTGCCACTTACACCTCTTGTACGGGGCTGATGTTTGTTACATTGAACTTTTGGATGTTTTTACCTATTTTTATCAGAGTTCAAATAATAGCAAATGTTTGATTCAAAGCTTTATTGAGGCCTATTTATTAGTATCCTTCACCAAGAATATACTTCTTCCTTGAAGTTCTGGATAATATTTCTTTCTTTTTTTTTTTAGAAGGAGTTTCACTTTTGCCATCCCGGCTGGAGTGCAATGGTGCGATCTTGGCTTACTGCAACCTCTGCCTCCTAGGTCCAAGCAATTCTCCTGCCTCAGCCTCCAGAGTAGCTGGGATTACAGGCACCTGCTACCATTCCTTGCTAATTTTTGTATTTTAGTAAAGACAGGCTTTCACCATGTTGGCCAGGCTGGTCTTGAACTCCTGACCTCAGGGGATCCACCTACTTCAGCCTCCTAAGGTGCTGGGATTACAGCCATGTGTCACCGTGCCTGTCCCAATTCTGGATAACATTTATTTTAAAATATTTGTCTTTACTACTATAAAACCTGATATGTGATATTTTTGGATTTTACCCATCCATCATAATAGTTATTTGTGCATTTGTACATTTGTATTATTTCTTCTATTTGGTGATAAATTTTTTAAGGATATTGAGGTTACCTTTGTATTTAATCTTCAATTGATTATTTAATCAATGCTACTACGTATCTACTATATTAAGTAGTGAGATACATAAGGGGTTATGAATATGGATAAGAAAGATATAGTTCCTGATCACATAGAACTTGGAGAATATGGCCGGGCACAGTGGCTCACACCTGTAATCTCAGCATTTTGGGAGGCTGAGGTGGGCAGATCACTCGAGGTCAGGAGTTTGAGACCAGCCTCACAAACATGGTGAAACCTCGTCTCTACTAAAAATACCAAAATTTAGCTGGATGTGGTGGTGGGCGCCTATAACCCAAGCTACTCAGGAGGCTGAGGCAGGATAATTGCTTGAACCCGGGAGGTAGAGGTTGCAGTGAGCTGAGATCACGCCACTGCACTCCAGCCTGGGCGAGAGAGGGAAACTCCGTCTCGCAAAAAAAAAAAAAAAAAAAAAAAAAAAAAGTAAAAAAAAGGAACTTGGAGAATGTATCACCTATCATACACATAGAAGGCATTCAGTACATATTTATACAATGAAAATTTAAAAAATAAGATTTTTGTGATTGGTAGAATTTTGAAATATAGTATCTGTAACAATTAAAGTTAAAATATAAGCTAGTTGAACTCCAAGTACACTAAATAGTTAAATTAATAAATCATAACTTAATTTGACAGTATTGGTAAAGAAAAGAAATAAAGTAGATAATTAAATTCCCACTTAGTCTACCATTGTCTTATAAAAGGAACATTACCATAAAGATTAAATATCATCTTCAGGTAACTTACCAGTTCCTGGGCAGGAAAAACCCTATCCTAGAAAGTATGCTACTTTCTAGAACAAGATGTTCCCAATAACTTTGGGAGCTCAAGTCGTATGCAGACTCACAAATGACAAATTTGATCAAGAAATTCTGACCTCAGAATGGCTGAAAGCTAGGTCTCTAGCACCAAACAGTCAAGTTGTGAATACAAAGAAAAAGTTCTTGAAGGAAATTACAAGGGCTACTCCAGCGCAGACATGAATGATAAGAAAGCAAAACAGCCTTATTGCTGAAAGAAAGTTTCAGCAGTTTGGATGAAAGATCAAATGAACTGTAATATGACCTTAAGCCAAAGCCTAATCCAGAGCAAAACTTTAACTTTCTTCATTTCTGTGAAGGCTGAGAGAGGTGAGGAAGCTGCAGAGGAAATGTTGGAAGCTAGCAGACATTGGTTTCTGAGGTTTAAGGAAAGAGGCCATCTCCATAACATGAAAGTACAAAATGAATCAGCAAATTCTGATGGAGAGGCTGCAGCAAGTTATTCAGAGATCTAAGATAATCGATGAAGGTCAATAAAACAACATATTACTATGATTACAACATATTACTATGATTACTACACTAAACAACCAATTATCAATGTAGACAGAACAGCCTTCTATTGGAAGAAGATGCTATCTAGTACATTTCTAGCTAGAAAGGAGATGATAAGGTCTGGCTGTAAAACTTCAAAGGATAAGCTAATTCTCTTATTAGGGGGGAATTTAAGTTGAATCCAGTGCCCATTTACTATTCTTGAAACCCTAGAGCAGTTTAGAATCATGGTAAACTACTCTGCTTATACTCTATAAATGGAATAACAAAGCCTGGATGATAGCACATCTGTTTACAGCATGGTCTAATGAAATTTTTTTTTTTTTTTTTTTTTTTTTTGAGACGGAGTCTCGCTCTGTCGCCAGGCTGGAGTGCAGTGGCGATCTCGGCTCATGCAAGCTCCGCCTCCGGTTCACGCCATTCTCCTGCCTCAGCCTCCAAGTAGCTGGGACTACAGCGCCCCACCCGCCCGGCTAATTTTTGTATTTTAGTAGAGACAGGTTTCACCGTGGTCTCGATCTCCTGACCTCGTGATCCGCCCGCCTCGGCCTCCCAAAGTGCTGGATACAAGCGTGAGCCACCGCGCCCAGCCGAAAATTTTAATACCACTGTTGAGACTTGCTACTCAGAAAGAGATTACTTTCAAAATATTACTACTCATTGACAATGTACCTAGTCAGCTTAAACCTCTGATGATAATGTACAAGGACATTAATGTTGTTATCATGCCTGCTAACACAATGTTCATTCTGTAGCCCATGGACCAAAGAGTAATTTCAATGTTTAAACCTTACTATTTAAAAAATACATTTTTGTAAAGCTGTAGATGCCATAAACTGTGATTTCTCTGATGTGAACAAAGTAAATTAAAAACTTTTGGGAAGGACTCACCATTCTGGATGCTGTTAGAAACATTTGTGATTCATGGGAGAGTAAAATATCAGCATTAACAGGAGTGGCTTCTAACCCTTGAGGATGAATTTGAGGGGTTCAAGATTTCAGTGGGGGAAATAACTGAAGATACGGTACAAATAGCAAGAGAAGTAATAGAACTAGAAGTGGAGCCTGCAGATGTGACTGAATTGCTGCAATCTTGAGGAGTTGCTACTTATAAATGAACAAAAAAAAGTAGATGTTGAGATGGAATCTAATCCTGGTAAAGATGCTGTGAAAATTGTTGAAATGACAACAAAGGATTTAGAATATTACATAAACTTAATTGATAAAGCAGTATCAGGGTGTGAGAGGACTGACTTCAATTTTGACAGTTCTTCTGTGGGCCAAATTCTATCAAACAGCCTTGCATGCTACAAATAAATCTTTTGTGAAAGGGAGAGTCAATCCATGTGACAAGCTTCATTGTTATCTTATTTTAAGAAATTATCGTAGCTATTCCAACCTTCAGCAACTACCACCCTGATCAGTCAGCAGCCATTAGCATTGAGGCGAGATCCTCCACCAGTAAACAGGTGAGGAGTAGCTGAAGCCTCAGATGATGGTTAGCACATTCTAGCAGTAAAGTATTCTTAAATTAAGATGTGCATATTCTTTTTATAGACATTGCACACTTAATAGACTATAGCATAATGTAAACATAACTTTTCAATGCACTGAGAAAGCAAGAAATAAAAATCTTTCTTGTAATATTTCCTTTATTCTAGCGTTCTGGAACTGAACCCACAGTATCTCTGAAGTATGCCTATATTTAAAAGGACTGGGGCCAGGAGCATGTAATCCCAATACTCTGAAAGGCCAAGGCAGGAAGATCACTTGAGGCCAGGATTTGAGACCAGTCTAGGCAACAAAGCAAGATCCTGCCTCTAAAAAAAAAAAAATAATGAAATGACAAAATTTTAAAATAGTATAGGACAGAAAAATAGCATGATATAATATAATGGGTGCCTGAGTTGCAGATAAAATATAGAAGATACACTGTTTTGAAGTCATTATTACCATCTTTTGAGAATTACACTCTGCATATATATGTATTTTGTTGTTGTTCAATATTTGTAGAAGCAGAAATCTACAAGTCACCAAAAGTTAGTTAGCAAATGAATGTCATACTTAAGATCCAAAGATGTCATTCATACTTTTAGCATTCAGAAACTTAGAAGTTACTAACTGCCTTGACAAAGAATTTGTACTTCTCACTCCTCTCATAAATGGAATCAAAGTATATCTGTTTCACATCACTGTAGATAGTCTTTACCAAATTTCACAAGATGCTATTTAATATCAAGCTGAAGAAAGCTGACACTGCCAGTCTTTTCTTGCCAAATATTGGAAAATTTAATTAAGTAGACATTTGACTGCAAGAAGGCAATGTTGAAAACTAAATAAACTTTATCCTTTTAACCTTATTGACTGACCAAAGTAACACAAAACATCAATACCTCATCCGCGACGAGAACTGATATTGGATGAACTTTGTCTCTGTCAAGGATGTGAGTACTAATGCAGGTGGTGGAGCAAGCCTTAAAATCAAATTACTCTGATGTGACAGTTTAATCTTAGACTTAACATAGTCTTTATTCCACCACTTTAAAACTTCTTGGTGATTTAATAATACTGAATTTAGGGATCTAGCATAAGCTTTAGACATGCCAGTTAGAATTCTGGCATGCTGTATCTTTGGTTTGTCTATCACATTAAAAAAAAAAAAATAGAACAAACTTTGGTTGGAGCTAGAGCTATTCATTACTCTGAAGCTTTAGAAAGGTGAACATGACAGTTTACTGTTTAATTTGGTTACTTTATATAGGAAATTAAATAAATAATTGTAATAATAGTGAATTAAAGCATAAGATAATAGCATCAAACAAAAGGTTATACTTTCTATTATCATTCCAATTATTACTTTTCTTTTCACAAAGTGGAGATCATTAGGCCTTACAAAGTGAATAATAATAATAATAATAATAAAACCTATTCTTATCTTTAAGTTGTTTTATTCATAAATTTTGGCGTTGGCATTTTCCTGCAAGTTCTACTTTCACACAGGAAAACATTATAACAAATCAAAGTAATTTGATTACTTTGGTTTGTTTAGGGACATGAAGAGCTGCTAAAAAGGAAACTGATTGGAGCATAATAATTTTCAAGGTAGGAGCCCACATTTTTCCATGACTGGTCAAGAACACACTAAAGGTACCCACTAGATGTTTGTTAAAGGAGTAGAATCATGGAATTTTTCAAAGTAAAATAAAAATTATAATAGATTGAACTGGGGAATAGCTATTCAAAAATTTAAAGAAGTATTAACACTATCATTAAGACAGGAAGAGAAAGGCCAGGCCTGGTGGCTTATGCCTTCAAGCACTTTGGGAGACCCAACAGGCAGATCACTTGAGGCCAGGGGTTCGAGACCAGCCTAGCCAACATGGCAAAACCCCATCTTTACTACAAATACAAAAATTAGCCGGGCATGGGGGGTAGGTGTCTGTAAACTCAGCTACTTCGGAGGCTGAGGCAGGAGAATCACCTGAACCTGGGAGGTGGAAGTTGCAGTGAGCTGGTATTAGACCATTGCACACCAACAAAGGGACAAAGCAAGACACTGTCTCAAAAGAAAAAAAAAATAGGAAGAGAAAGAGACTAATTGGTGACTAATGACCAGTTAGAAGGCAGACAGAATTAAGCAACCAGTACATACTTTGATTCTGGGTTCTTTATATGGGGTTGAGAAATAGAGGGGAATGAAAAGAAATTCAGAGAAGAGGGTAGAAAAGAATTGCCAACTTGGACAAGCTACTTAATTCTTTTTCTATGTTCCTTATGTTTAAAATAAAAATCCTATCACCTAACTAAACAGATTACTGTGAGAATATGATACTATTGTGTGCAAAGTATTTAGTGCTGGCACATGGTACTTGTTCAATGAACAGCATCTACTATTAGGAAGAAGCTTTTAACTTTGTCTAGCAATTTCTCTTACTTTTCTGATTAAGACAAAGAGGAGAAAATCAAGTAGGAGAGTCATAATCTATTTTTATTAAACACCCTAGAATATTCTTTCTCAATCGTTTCCTGAGCTGTCATCTCCTAAGTCATTCTAGCTTCCACTCCAATCAGAAAATGAGCTGCTAGTGTTTAATGATTAATTTGCATCAAAAAATTACCTAGCAACCATCACTAATATAAAATTAGATCTGAATTTCTGTAAAAGTCTACAGTCTACTAAAAGGATCTGAAGATAGATGAACACTACTCAATGTCATAATTTTAACTCTTAAAAGTACATCCAGGTAGAATATCTCAAGAGCTTAAATCAGAAGGATACAGTAATTTTTATACCCTGGTATTCAGAATTTTATGATTTAGTTTTTCCAACAGTAGGCTAAATATCCGTATTAGATAGACTTTGTTAAAGTAATTATAGCAAACTTTTATCAAGCACTACTTGTGTGCTGGAAACTGTTTTAATTCTGTTACATGCATTACTTACTCAAACAGTCAAAGTAACCATGAGGTAAGGGTTTGTCTTGAAGAAATAAACCTTTTTCAAAAGCATCACATTCACTTGGATATTTGTAGTAAACAATGGGACTCTTTAACTCCAATATCCATAAAAAAGGAAAAAGGTTCCTGTTTTCCATGGGTTAGGTTAAAAAGAAAAATAAGGCCAATATGGCCTTCATAGATTGGTCCCTATCAGCCCTAGATCTTCAAAACCAGTAATAAATGAGATTTTTGGTAAACAGCTCCTAATAGTGTTCAAGCTACTGTCTGAGGATAAAGATAAGGTATTTCAACATTTTAGAAACTGTCATCAGGTACCTAACAGCGAGTGTCAGGATTTGATCAAGTACTATAATTCGTCATAAATTCTCGAATTGTGTGTTAGCATCAGTGCTAATCACAAATGCAGACCATATCAATAAATGAATTAAGAAGTACAGAGTCCTAAAGACACAGAATAACATATGTTTCTCACTTTACACTTACCATTCATTCTTAAAAAGAGAAACACAAGCCATCTGTTGCAGAGCAGTCATTCATAACTAATGAGACTCAAACTTGGTATTTGAACCCCTTTAATACGAGTATTAGTGAGTGCCTAATAAAGTGGAAGGAGAAATTCTTAGAGCGTTTTCTTGATAATATCCACAGTCATATTCTTTTCTAAGCAGGCAAGTTTCTTGAAGATAGCTTGATGTGTCTGAATGAGTAGCTCTTGATAAGTAACAGAGCAGGACAAGACCAAACACTGCCATTAAAAGTTTCTATTAGACTCTGATACACACAAGTAGCCAGCTACCAATTCTATTGGTCCTTGAGCAATCAGAATGAATCCAAGAGAAATAAAGAAAGGAAGCCTTGTAGAAATAAATACATTTCCTCTCCAGCAAAAGTGAATATGATCTCTCTTCTGATCCTTCCCTGTTACCCTGTTAAATGTAACATCAAATGTGTTCTCTAAGAGTTAAGGTGAATATGGGAGACAGCAAGTCAAGGAAAACCATAATGGGAAAACTGTTATGTTCTAACTTTTGGGAGATTCAGTCTTTCCTTCTCTCCGTAATTCCATTAGTTTTTCCTTTGATTGTTTTTTTAACTTTAAATTAAAAAAAAAAAAAAAAAGAGACAGGGTCTTGCTCTTTCCGTTAGGCTGGTGTGCAGTGGTATGACACTGCAACTGCAACCTCCTGGGCTCAAGCAATCTTCCAACTTCAGCCTCCCTAGTAGTTGGGACTATAGGCATGCACCACCACACCTGGCTAATTTTTTATTTTTTGTACAGACATGGTCTCACTATGTTACCAAGGATGGTCTTGAACTCCTGGGCTCAAGCCATCCTTCCGCCTTGGCCTTCCAAAGTGCTGGTATTATAGGTGTGAGCCACTTTGTCTGGCCAACTTCAGACAACTTTTGGTATCTATGAAGTTTCTGTCACTGAGCATTGAACACATTTCAAACTTCTTTAAAAACTATACCCAGAAAAGATTTGCGAAAGAAATTTGAATGCATATTTGAAGGCTTCCAAAAAGCAAATGGTTAGTGTGTAGCGATTTAGTGTGTAGTGAACATAAAAGTGTGTATTGAACATAAAAGCAAATTTTACACCCACCTTCCCTAATAAAAAGTTCATTTACTGGCTTTCTCTAGGTAATTTTGAAACAAGTTTATAAGAAACACCATGAAGTTTGAGAACCAATCATAGGTAAAGAAAGACTGTTCTTTTACAATATTGAGAAAGTTGATTTTTTGATGTGTCAGTATGCCACCAAGTGCCTTATTATAGATCATATTGAAAGCAACCAAAGGCCAAACCATCAGTCACATCAGGATCATTTTGAATTCTGAAATTTCTCTGGAAGAATCTGAATTAAAATGAGAAACCAGATAGAATGCAAATTTCAATTAAAGATATTATATTTTAATCTTTTATATTTTTGAAAGTAAGCCTTAATAACTCCTTCCATCTCTAGAGTATAGAAAAATTACTTTGGAAATTTAAAGAAACAAAGCAGCATGATGGACAGAGAAGTCAAATGGCTGTTAAGAGCCAATGAGTTCTAATTGTATAATCATTGACTATTTCACTTATTCTAAGTCTTAGGTTCTTCACCTATAAAAAGAACTAAAAGATGGTTTAGATTGTTTTATAATTAAAATCCATTGTTACTATCTAGAGACAGTATGTCAAGACTCATATAATCAGGGTCAGCCAATATTTGTTGAATGAAATAAAAGAACATGGCCCAAAGACCAACTGGAGACATTTATGGACATGGGTAACTCCTTAAGAAGAGGGAGAGGCTTGTTATATATGGGGAGAGCTGGGCCTGGAGGGAAATCAGCTAGTACCAAAAGCTAACACCAGTGGAAGGAAAGTAAGAAAATAAAAGACATATGATTCGTGAAATTGTCAGTACCAGCATATCAACTCCAAAAGGGCTGAAGAACAGGAAATTTCAGTGACAAAATAAACCAGTGAGCTGAGCGTAGATTCAGAAATTTTGCCTGCTGCTACAGTGAGTCATGATTGGTGCCATTGCACTGCAGCCTGGGCCACAGAGTGAGATCCTATCTCCAAAAAATAAAAGTAAATAAATAACTAAACAAGAAAATTTGTCTGATGTATTTTAGCTATCACCTGGGGTTAAAGAAAGCAACTGCATAAAAGAGAACTGGTTTAAGAGCTAAATCGTATGACAGATGCCTTTGTAATTAGCTCTGTGTGGTTCAGAGCGGGAAATAAAATCCAGCAGAGATCTGAAATAAAAAATGAAGAATTAAGGCAAAGGTTTTGTCTGTGAAATTATACAAATAGTCAAGGCAGGTAGAGAATGCGATAACTCTAAGATGCCTGGAGCTCCCCAAATCCTAGGATAAATTAGGTGGATTACATAATTCCAACCTCCAGTGCCTGATAGCACTGATTATCAGAAGACATTACAAATGAGTAGCATGCAATAGGTGTATTAATTTGAATGGCTATGATAGACTGAGCATTTCTAACGTGGCCATCATGGTACATAGCTTTTTGAATACATTTCATTTTAATTTTTCACAGAAACTCTGTCAATTGATTATCATCTCCATTTTCTAGGTGAAGCCATTCACTCAGAGCAGTAAAGTAACTTGATTAGAACACAGCTAGTAACTGGCAAATTCAACTCTGATTCTAAAGCTCTTACTCTTAACCACTAAGTTACATTCTCTAGTGCTTGAGGGAAATCAGTTACACAAAGACAGGGAAAATGTGGCCAGACCTAAAAAAGATGTAAATTATAATTAGAATATGTCTTTGCCATAGAGATATACTAAGAAACAGCCACTTCTTTTTCATCAAATCACTTACTATTCTATCCTGTATTTGTTTCTGTTTTAGCCAAAGTAGAAAAGCAATTAGCCATAGAGAGAAGAAACCATGTATTTATAATATATACTATGAAGAACCAAATAGTATAGAGTTCCTTTCCCAGTCTTTGGTCCTATCTTGTTATAATTACTTGGATGATGATGGAATGATGAGAAAACTATATGTTTCTGGAAGTTAGGAACCAGTCATGTTTGTATCATGGGGGTGTGGGCATTTGGACTTCATACAATATTTTCAATATAATTAAGTTTTCATGAAATGTTGGTAAAATTAAATTAATACATACAAAGCAGACCTGTAAGTCAATAAATATGCATTTAATTCAAGTTTTACAAGTCAATTATTGTAAAAAATTTCTGTCTGTTTGAAGTTATGAGAAAATATAAATGGAAAACTCACATTTATTTATCCCATTAATCTAACACGTATATTCACAAACAACTCTTTATTTACCCATTCACTATTTTTGCTGCCTTATATAAATTGTAGATGAGTGTAATATAGTAAAAATAAAATTTATTAAATGCTAATTTGACCTGGGTTTGCCTTGGGTTTAATATATTCATAAATGAATTTAAAATGACTTTTATCTTATTATAATGGTATACTTTACATCCCACCCTTCCCTAGTCCATGACAGACAAGGTATATGTTTACATTTTAAAATAATGTATTAGAAATATACAATAATCTTTATTTAGAAAGCAAAACTATTAGAGGCTAGTGGCTCCTTCCTCCATCTTCTATGTATACCACTCCAACCTTTGTTTCAATTGTCATATATCCCCCTTCCCAACATTGACTCTCTTGACTTCCTCTTATAATGACATTTGTAATTAGATTGGAACCACTCAGATAATCCAGAATAACCTCTCATCTCAATATACTTAATTTAATCACAACTGAGAAATCTCTTTTGACAGTTGAGGTGACATATTCATTCTGAGAATTAGAATATGGACTTCTCTGGGGGAACTTTATTGAGCCTATCATACAATAAGTATTTATTTGACTTTGGATTTTATTAAAGCGTTTTGAAAAAAAATTGGGCAATTAAAAATTTTATGGTATTAACAGGAATTATGATCTCCTACCATTTGATACATTTTTCCCAAAATATAAATAAAAGTATTAACATATATATTCCTTTACTAATTACTAATTTTCATGAGGTACCATGTTAAATTTAAACATAGAAAAGAATATAATTCTGTCATTTGTGACAATACGGATGAACCTGGAGGACATTATGTTAAGTGAAATAAGCCAGAGACAGAAGAATATCTCATGATCTCATTCATATGTGGAATCTAAAAATGTTGATTTCATAAAGGTAAGAGTAGAACAGTGACTACCGGAGGCTGGAAGATGGGGAGGAGGAAGGAATGAGGAGAGATACGTCAACAAGTAAAAAGATACAGTTAGATGGGAAGGATAAGCTTTGTTGTTCTATTGCACAGTAGGGTGACTATAGTTGATAATAACATGTTGTATATTTCAGAATAGATGGAAGAGAGTATTTTGAATGTTCTTACCATAAAGAAATTAATTCTGAAGTGCTGTATATGCTAATTCCCTGATTTGATCATTACACAACGTATAGGTGTATAAAAATGCCACACTGTATCCCATAAATGTGTACAATTATGTGTCAATTTTAAACAAATCTTTTAAATAAATATTTGAATGATGAAGTGCTTTCTAAACCAATTATTTAAATTTTTTAGTTTCATAAGATTCATGATTGGAGTAGAAGAAAATCAACAATGCTAATTTATAGCATTTTAATCAATTTTACATTTATTTAGAACAGTTTTATCTGGAAATTTACTTCATAGATCTCACACAACATGTTTTCTGTAAGATCTTTTCAGCAACAAATACTTTGGGATGAAAACTTTACCTTTGTATGTCTTTTACTATTCTTCTTGTATGAGGTATATTTTTAAAACAAGATATTTTAATTCCACATGTTTATACTGTTCAATTTCAATAACTTATACAAATGTCTTTGAATTAAATTTAAGTGCATAAGTTTCTATATTTTACTATTTTGAATAAAGCTAAATGAGCATGGTTGAGCTAACCCCTTCAATCTTTTATGTCTATAATAAAGTTTTACTTCCTAAACCAAATATTTTCCTAACTCTGTCAATCCAATTAATTTTTAATGCTCTCAATTCATCTTGATTCCTTACTAATTAGTATCTAAGTGTACATTTACATATTATTAATCTAAGTCTATATGAATATAAGTCTATAATCTGTCTATATGAATCTTATCTAGATGTTTATATCATCTGATATTTGTTTGATATTTGATGTAAGTTTACCTTCATATTACTGTAGTATAATGTAATATTTTCTAAAATATATATGAGAAAGAGAAGGTCAGTTTATTCAATTTTCTTCTGCGAACATGTTTTGATTCTCAACAGATCCTAGAAACTCGAAAAAAACAGATTTTCATTATCAGTAGTGGTGATGGTGCTAATTGCTGGTTAGTAGTTCTCCAAGTCCGTCTACCTCACCTAAGTGGACTTGGGCCACACTGTCTTTCTACCACTTATGAGAACAGGCCAACCTCTTCCCTACCTCAAGACCCTTGAAGCTCTTCTCTCTGCCTTGAAAGTTCTTCCCCAGCCTCTTGGCCTATCTCATTCTCATTCTTCAGGTCTCAAATATCCTCTTCAGATATTTCATCACACCCTCTGTAAGCCAGCCCCTTCGTTGTTCTTTATCATAGAATCATATTGATTTGCTTCTCTTTTATCATGAAGTTTTGATTTTTTTATCATTAACTTTGATATTTACATGTATTGGTTCATGTGTTCATTATTTGCCTTACCCGTGGGACTAACATCTTCACTGGCATTTAGCACAGTTATTGGACCATAGTAGGCAGCAATAAACTTGTTTGATAGAATTATTGCTGCTGTAAGAACTTATTACTAGCTTTTGAGAATTAAAAGAAAAAAATGGGCCAGGTGCAGTGGCTCATGCCTGTAATTCCAAAACTTTGGGAGGCTGAGGTGGGTGGATCTCTTGAGCCTAGGAGTTTGAGACTAACCTGGGCAACATAGTGAGACACCTGTCTCTACTAAAAATTAAAAAAATTAGCCAGGTGTGGTGGTGCATGACTGTAGTCCCAGCTACTTGGGAGGGAGGCTCAGGGGGAGAATTACTTGAGCCCAAGAGGTGGAGGTTGCAGGGAGCTGTGATTGTGCCACTGTACTCCAGCATAGGTGAAAGAGCAAGATCCTGTTTCAAAAAAAAAAGTGCTAACAATTAAGAGTGCTTTTTACATCTATTAGAATGAAACTCTAGAGCAACAGTTGCAAATTTAAATACCTTTCAGAAGCCAGGAAATATTTAAAATTATTCAGGTGAACCTTTAGAATACAATACAATGAATTACTGAAAAATACAACAAACAGAAAAGCACAGAATCCACCCAAAGTGGGCAGAACCAAATCAGCACTAGCCTGTTGTTGCCGAAAGGAACACAAGGTCTGTGTTGCTCCAGACTTTATGTTAAATCTGACTTTTAGGTGTTGGAGGCCTAGGGAATCCCTCGGCAGGCTGAATCTGGCCCATGACCACTACCCTGCAGTCTTTGCTCTAAAGTCTTTACCGGGATCTGATCCTTCCTGGTCACACATAAGCTCTTTGCCAGCCCATTCTACTTCCTTCGTAACAATACTCCACTACTGGATTTCATGAAGTCTGGATGTCCCAGCCTAGATCATTACAGGAATTAGATTAGTGGGAACACAGAGTCCTGATGAGACTGTCTAGGAGTTCTTGATCTCTGGATCACTGACTCTTACTTTTTCAGAGGCCTGGCCTTTCACCTTTTTTCTCCTTTGTTTCTGGAACTAATACTTTGTATTTGGCCAATAAAAACCTCTGCTTTATTTAATTTAAACTAGCCAAAGTTGATTTTCACAAATTTTTAAACAAACATTTCTTAATAATATATCAATTAATGACATTCAGAAATGGCTCACTACCTTTTCCATGTTGTACATTGTAATTGGTACTAGATTCCAGAGAAATCACAGCATACAGGGAAGTCCAAGATTTCTGCCTTGCCCGTCTATGGGTTTATTTTCCGTACCTCTTGCATTTTATATTTCATGCAAATACCAAATGGTTTTGGTTTCACATTCTCCATGCAATTTATTACCTAGCTTGTCCTCTCTGCTAAAAATGATTGCCCTTCTTTTCTCAGAAAAGTGTATTCATATTTTAAGACTCAGCTCTAGCAGGGCACGGTGGCTCACTCCTGTAGTCCCAGCACTTTGGGAGGCAAAGGTGAGAGAATCCTTAGAGCCTAGGAGTTCGAGACCAGCCTGGTCAAAGTGAGAGCAGCAGGAGGCAGCCAAATGCCTAGGCAGATAGGGGTTGGTCCCCAGTGAAACCCCACCTCCAACCCAAAGACAGTTTAAAGCCTGAAAGCCAAGCTACAAGCTAAATCCTTGGACTGGATTGAGAACTTGTCTTCCTGTTTGGTGTGCTTTCCTCTGATTGATCCCCACCCTTCACCTATTTTACATATAGCTACCCTTTCCTAATTGTTTTTCTACACTGTCATGCCCACCTTTGAGTGGTGTCTTCACTTTAACCTTTTTTGTACACTCGCAAACTAATCAGCATGCACTCCCCATTGTGGGTTCATAAGAGACCCCAGACCCAGACACACGGGGCATTTTCTCATCTTCAGGTACGGGAACCACTCCTGTATCCCCTCATTGCTGAGAGCTTTCCTTTTGCTTAATAAATTTTACTCTACTCACTGTCCAGTGTCCATGTGGCTAATGCTTCCTAGTTGTGAGACAAGAACTTGAACCTAGCTGAGCTAAAGAGCAGAAAGACCACAACAACAAGCAAAATGCCATTTCTACAAAAAATACAAAAATTAGTTGGGTGTGGTGGCATGTGCCTACAGTCCTAGCTACTCCGGAGGCTGAGGTTGGAGGATTGCTTAAGCCAGGGAGGTCCAGGCTGCAGTGAGCTGTGAATGTGCCACAGCACTTCAGCCTGGGTGACAGAGCAAGACCCTGTCTCAAAAAAAAAAAAAAAAAAAAAAAATACAGCTCTAGAAGGGTCACCTTCTCTAGAAGAGCATCCATGAAGACCTCTATCCCCACCACCACCACCCTAGTCAAATATCAGCCACTTTGGATCAGTGTGCCTTCTCTGTATGTTCCTAATGTGAAATGCTTAATTGCTTAAGCTAACATTGTAAATTTTGGGACTCTAAGCCCCACTTGACTGAACTCCTTGAAGGAGGACAGAATCTTTATCTTGGTTTTTGACCCCTAATATTTTATTATAGTGCCTGGTATGCATTAGGTACTCAATAGATGGTGAATGAAAGGAAGATAAAAGAAGGGGGTCTCACAAGCAGGTAATATAATCTAGTTGAGAATAACTTCCATGCACATGTGAAACAGTCCAACAAAGGTAGGAGGGAGTTTATGATTAGAACCTGTAAGAAAGTATACTTGCTGGGCACAGTGGCTCATGCCTGTAATCCCAGCACTTTGGGAGGCCTAGGCGGGAAGATTGCTTAAGACAGGAAGATTGCTTCGAGACCAGCCTGGAAAACATAGTGAGACCCTGGGTCTACAAAAAAAAAAAAAAATTAAAGAAAGAAAGTAACTCCAGCTATGCTTCCTATTTTCTAAACAGAATGATGATAGCAACATATATGAATATAAGCAGGGTTTAAATTAATTATTAATTAACCATTGGTTCATTTCCCAGAGCTTCATGAATCATCTGTTATATAAAAGATTCTGTGAAGGAGAGAGAAATTATTTGGAGGGAAAGAAACTGTGGTAAGGGAGAGAAAGAATGGGAGAGAAGAAAAAAAACATTCTGTTGCTCTTGTTATAAATATAATTCTAAAAAAATTTATATAGCTGATACAGAGAGAGTAACATTTAAACAAGGGACAATACTTGCTATATTATACAAAGGCATACATAATAATGATAATATGAAAAAAGGTGGTTGCTGGTAACATTCTTGAGGATTGTAATCACCAAGTGATTTGGAGAAACTAAAATTTATATAATGTATATTTTTAAAAATAGATCCTTCTTTTGAATTAATAAGGTCTTATTTGCAGACAAGAGTTTTTGTGTTTATCATTCTAGCAATGTATGCAGTACTTTTGGAGAAGCCATTTGACTAAATTTTCTTTCTTCTTCCAGTCCTTCAATACATATTTATTGAGTATCTACTGTATGTATGAAACAGAAAAAGGCACTGGAAAGAAATTAAAATATACCTTGGACATTTTTGTGATCTTTCTAAAATTAAAAGTATCAGTTAATTTCAGCATGATGACTTAAAAATATGTAATTATTTATTTACATAATAGTAACCAAATGTGTACACATTTAAATATGCACTGATTTGGACATTAGTTGCAAAAATGTATTTAATCATTTATAATTAAATATTTAGATTGTTTTAAATGCTAAATGTGTAATACATTTTTCTTTTAGTAAAAATGATTAAACAGTTATATAATTATTTATAAATATCAATTTTCCAATAATGCTCATTTTTCTTGCCTGTTCATAAGGATAATCATGCACACAACTATTCAAATGGCTAAAGTGACTAGTGAGAAAGTCTTAAGTGCTATAACAAGGTTGTTTTAATCAAACATTCATTTCTAGTCACTTTCCAAATTGCGTACTTCCCCCTGCAATTTTCTAAGAAAATTCACCATGAGAGAAGATTGCTAGAATAAGTAATATATGCTTTATTGTTCTGAAAAAAAAAAAAGAAACAAAGAATTGAAGAGAAAAGCTGGATTGTGAGAGAAGACAAACACCTTTTGAGTGTAATGTGCGTGAAATTGTATGCCTCCGAAGAAAGACAATTTGTCAGCAGGATACAAAGTAAAGATTCTTTGCTCAGAAATACTCTGAGTAGGTGGTTGGTGGTTTTATTGTCTTCTCCCTAATACAAGTCATCCCTGTAACCCTGCTGAATGAAGGCAGCTCTAGATGACACAATTTCAATCTCAAATCAGGTCAGAAGTGAAGGAAGTAGGGTGAGAAGAAGAAGAAAGATGGAAGAACAAAAACGTGGCATTGGTAAATGTGAGGTTTAACCTCTTGAATATTTGGGTCATCTCCTAGGGAGAAAATATCCACTAAGGAAGAATATCAAACCTCCTAAGAAAATGCAAAGGCTACAAAAGTCATACTGGAACTGAGGTGTGCGGGGAACAGAGAAAAGTATTGATTCATCTGTTCCAAATTTTGTCGGGAAAAGTGTGCCTGTGAACCCAAACAAGAAAAAACAGAACAGAAGTAAGAAGGTAGGACTTAGAAAAGATTAAATGTAACTTCAGTGATTCTGAAAAATGAGTACAAAACACTCAAAGAAGGTGGTCTCAGTAAACAATTTAAAAACTAACTCTTCTTATTTTCTTTCTCGTTGGCATCTTTAAAAGTCTTATCATTTGACTGATTCAAGCTAAGATTCCTCTAAAGTTGTCATTGTTCAATTATGTACCTATTTAGTGACTCCTGAAATTCCGTGCAAAAATTATTGCAAGCTTTTCTCAGATACTTTACTTCTCTTATGTGATACAATGAACTTTATTGACTCTTTGTCTGTATTACCTTTAATATGCTTCATTATTATTGTTTACCTATAAATTTTGTTTTTCTACATTTTGTCCATGAAAAAAGTCTCACCTTAAAAATGAATATTGCCATGGAAACACACACACACACACTAGTATGTATAAATAAAAAAAATGTTTCTTCTACATATCAATATTAAGAATAAAACATTCATAAATAGTAAATATATTACTACAAACACTAAAGTTTGTGGTCATAAATCTGAAATGGAAATAGATATTACTAAACTGTATAACAAACAGAAACTAACATTGTTTGTTCAGTTGTTTAATTCCAATATTAATATTAAATCCTAAGTCTGAAATTTCCCTCACACTAATGAAATAGGGATCTTTTATCAAGAATCATAAAATATCATTAAGCACAAGGATTTTCTCTAATACAGGTAATTAAAAAAGTATTTTACTTAAGAGCCTCATTCTAAAGTGCAAGTAGTATTTTCACGGTACAAACTAGTTACTTCATAAAGGTTTGGGAAAATAAAAGTTTGCAATGATTCAGCTGCTTTAAGAAAAAGGACAAAAACGTCTTTAAAATAAATAGGTAAAGGACTAAGAAAAACAGCTTGGGCCCTTGAAACACTTTCTTTCACCACATGCCATTAATGTACTGATGAAAATTATGAGTTAAAAATATTATATAAGATTAAATACAATGAAATACAAATTAAATATAATGAAAATACAAACGAAAAACAATTACAGAGAGAAATACAGCGAGGTTCTTAAGAACAGGTATTAGAAACAGACCCAAATCTAATCGTTGCCATTCTCTAGCTAGTCTACATTTCACATGAGACATTTCACTTTATCTGCTGAACTTCAGTTTCCTCTTCAGAAAAATGGTGATACACATAACAAGGAGGATCTTGTAAAAATTAAATAACCTATGCATGTAAACAATATCGATGTAGAAAATGGCATGTGTTTAAGTGTCAATAAACTATAACTATTTTAAATAAGTAAATCTTCTCACCATTAAAGAGTCATTAATTTTATGCTTAAGAAAAGAAAAATAGCTGAGTGTTGTTATAAATCAGAATTTATTAATAGATCAGGGAAGGTCTACAAGGTGAGATCCAGGAAAAGGACCTAGCTTTTTGTTAAGTAATCAGACTATATTCTAAATCCAGTGATATGGTTTGCATGTGTGTCCCCTCCAAATCTCATGTTGAAATGTGACCTCCAGTGTTGGAGATGGGCCACGCAGGATATGTTTGTGTCATGGAGGCAGATCCCTCATAAATGGCTTGAAGGCCTCCTCATGGTAATGAATTCATATGAGAACTGGTTATTAAATAGAGTCTAGGAGCTCCCTTTATTGCCATATGATGTACCTGCTCCCCCTTCACCTTACACCATGAGTAAAATCTCCCTGAGGCTTCACCAAAAGCCGAGTAGATGCTGGTGCTATGCTTGTACAGCCTGCAGAATTGTGAGCCAAATAACTCTTTTCTTTCTAAATTACCCGGTCTGAGGTATTCCTTTATAGCAACACAAAACAGACTAACAAAAGCACTCATGCTCTCTGATCTCTGGTTGTCTTTCTCCTAAACCAATCTACCTTTCAAATGAGTCACTATAGTTTATTTTATGATTTATACTTTCTTTTCGATTATTTTCTTTTCAAATCATGTTAAGTTTATTAAATGAATTCCAATTCTGCATTGCACTTTTAACTGAAACATACTCCAGATAGTTTAAACAGACATGATCAGGCTACAACATATAAATTAAACCAGTGTATAAACTGGCAAGTGAGTATACCTGAGTGTATAATTCTTATTTACTAAAATTATTAGATACATATTTTGATATAATATTTCTAAGGCAGGCAGTAAACTTTCAGGATTATCAGAACTCTCTAAATATAGGACATTAAGGAACCAAATTACCAATCTCCAAAAATTTATGAGAGAAAGGAAATCTGTGGTAAACTATAATCCTTTTATGTAAAAGTGTACGAGCAAGTTCTTATTTATATTAAAGTGATTTCAGTAGATGATATTTCAGAATGAGTTTGGCAGAGGATTTTGAAGTGGCTATCCTCAAAGACATTTTAAAGTAATACAGGAAATTGAAGAGACAGCTGTGAAATTCTTTAATTTAAAAAAAAATGATAAAATCTACAATCTGAAATTTTACTTCAGCTTTTATATTTCAAAATATGAACATAAAAATATGAATGTAAGTTTCCTAAAACTGTCTTTAAAATCAAGGTATAACTTATTGTGTTTTTAAATAAAATTCGTTGATAGAACAGGAGTCTTTATATTTCACGAAGGTCTTATTATGCAACCCAAGTATAATTGTCCCAATTCCAAGATGGTTTACAAATTTTATTTCCTTATAATATCACTAGTGAACAATAATCGTCAGTAGGGGCTTTATCTTTTCATAGAAGGGCCAATAGATATAACAATATAAGAAGCGTAACCTAAATGAGATATCAATAAATCCTGTACTCTGAGGCTTTTTCATAACAATGAAGATCAGCTTATAAAACTTCACAAGATGAACTTTCTCTAATCATTCATTCTATAAATGAAGCTGAATGAAATGTTCTCTGAATTGTTTTCACTATTATTTTAAAATTTCAATTCATCTCTTATTGGCCAAATTTCTATTACTGAAGTATTTATACTTCCAGCTCATGAGTAGTGTCCTGCTTCTTTAATAAGTGTGAATGAGGCAAGCCTAGAACTATCTTTACAAAAGGAAACTTGCTGATCCCCAGATACTTTGCTTCTTATGAAACATCAAAGGAAGTTGAAACCTAGGATTTGTTTATGATCCCAGGTGTTTTCTATCTCTGGGATAAGCTGAATATCTATTATGAGAATACATAATTTCCTGAGTGATTTTCACTAAGAATCTCATAAATAATTAACGAGTTAGATACAAAAATTGTTTTGAGATGGTGATTCTTATTTTGAGTGGGAAAGTCAGAAAATGTTTCATTTTAGATTTTTTGATTCTTCATTATTCCTGAAGAAAAGATATGTTGTTGGCATATACCATACCTGATAAAAACATTGCAAAGACATACTTCTTGAAGCTGTAAGACATATAGCCTGAAGAGTACTTCAAGTTCTTTTAATCTTTATTTTTTCTTTCTGGTCTACTCCTTCTGGATGAATATATTTCTAATTCCCAAAATATTGGCAGCAGATGAAGCTTAGATATAATTCTTCTATCAAATTCAAAATGTATCAATTGCTACACATTATATATAAATTTGTATTGTTCATTTTCACCTCTTATCTGCTTGGACCTGGAGAATTGGTATAACACTCCCCCAACCTTTTTCTAAATGTTTTATATTCTTGCATTAATTAAGAAAAGTGTGTTAGAACAGGCATTCATATACAGAAATAATCACAAGTAAACGCCGTAGGATAGGGTAGGCAATATCTAATTCTTCTGATGGCAGGGAGGGTCTATGATTCTCGAAAATTAATATTAGCCAATTTTTTCATTTAATTTATGTGATTTATGTTTTCATAGAGAATATTTGTCAATGCATGCAAAACACAGTTTAATATCTTTTCTCTTTCCAAGAAAAGTATAGGAATATACATACTGTAAGGGACACATTCATACTGCACTTCAAGGTATTTATAGGTTCCTGGACACGGGTCTGGAAAAACGTCAGGACCTGCCACCACTGCACACTGGGTTCTGTTATTGCATCTGAAGTCAAAAGAAAGGAAAAGAAGTAGTAAGCTTATGCAAAGTTAAATTATTATCAACATCAACACTAATTTTATTTTAGTTCCTGTTATACAGATTTAAATAAGATTTTGCTTTAGGCCTATTAAGAAAATATCCGTAGTACACTTTTTAGAAACTAGACATTAAAATCAATCTATTCAGCTTGCTCATATTAGCTAATTTAATATTTGGTTGAATACAGCATAATTTCTAGTTAGAAGTTAAATATTGCTGAAGCAACACTAACTGGTCCACAGGATATTGCCAATGTAACACAAGTAGGAAAGACTATTTGATAGGAAAGACTCACTCCGGTACAAAAAAAAAAGTATTTTAGAAAATATAACCACAGAGTTTATTAGGCAGTTGTAAAATAAATTCACTGACTATGACGACATTCATTTTAAAGGTATCAAAAGTGGTATTGAAAAGGTTTATCTCAGCCTAACAGATTAGTAAAAAGTTAATATTTAAATGTCAAAATGGATATTTGAATTTATTTTGTAAAAATTAATATAATATTACTACTTATTAAAACCATTTTAGGAATTAACTGTCATGTTCCTTTTGTTCAGCCAAATAATGATATGATCCTCATGGATTACTTAACACAAAGGTCAATATCTTATAAAATAATGACTTTAAATTTATAAAAAGAATAATGACATACCATTATTAAAACATAAATATACGATGGAAGTGGAGGTTATCATGTTAGGTGAAATAAGACAGGTACAGAAAGACAAACTTTGCACGTTCTTATTTATGGGAGCCATTAAACCCACGGAGCTATAGGGTAGAAAGATGGTTACCAGAGGCTGGGAGGGGAGTGAGGGGTAGGGAGGGGAGGAAGTGAGGATGGTTCCTGGGTACAAGAATGGTTAGAAAGAATGAATAAGACCTAGTATCTGATAGCACAATTGGGTGACTACAGTCAAACGTAATTTAATTGTACATATAAATGGATTGTTTGTAGCACAAAGGATAGATAAATGCTTGAGGTGATGAATATCCCATTTACCCTGATGTGATTATTACACATCGCATGCCTTTTTCAAAATATCTCATGTTCCCGTAAATATACACATCGACTATGTTCCCACAAAAATAAATAAATAAATAAATAAATAAATAAATAAATAAAACTTTCTAAGCCACAGAAAAAGAAAAAAAAACATAAATACAAACTTGGGCACTTTTGTGGCAATTAGGCTAAACAAATCTAAATTGATTAATTCATGGGGAAAAACAAACATGTTGAAATTAATTATAATTCTGAAAAAGATACCCATATTCACAGTGGACTAATTACTGAGAATTTCACGCAGAAACGTTCTAAATTCAAAAATTTATCCTTAAGTATATTTTCTATAAAAAGCTAATGGTTTTTCCTACCCATAATATTGGCACTAACTCTATAACATGAGATACTCTAATTATCCCCTGTGTTTTATGTTCTTGTTTATTCATTTCAGAAATATAATACCTCAGGGCTAGATTCTTCTGTTAATTCCTTGAGGAGATGTTCTGTTCTCTGATGTGACCTCAGAATACTTGCAAGGATACTGGCAACATAAAGAGCATCTAGAGCAGAATTAACTTTGATTTAGTGTAAAAATACGTTGTGTTTACCGGAGGCTACCATTTGTCAGGCTTAATGAGGATTTTATTTAGTCCCTAAATTTGATTCATTAATGAATGTCTTAAACTGAAAAATATATTCTGTGTTATCAGTGAAAGATGAATAAAATCTAATACTCCACACTCATCAGGCAATTTAGCATAACAGCTAATCCTGAGGGTTAACAAGTTGTAAGGTTTTTCTATGTCAGAGGCTGATGATCAGACAAATGTATAATAACATTAAGGTAAATGTGGCTGTCCTCACACATGCACCACAAATATGTTATCTTGCTGTTTTGGTGTCCTCACACCTTCTTAAAATAGTAGATCTTTCATATTACAAAGAAATTATTTGAAGAAGCTCTTCAAGTGACATGTTTTTAGCAATTAAAACAATACAATTTTCATATTACACCTTGAATATACAACCTCATAAATCCATCTCAGGTTTTTAATACAATAGGCAGGGATATGAACTCATAAATTTATTTTTGTATTTGTTATAGAAAAATTAGCAATTATCAGGAACACATTCAAAGTAGACATAATGGAAAGGTGGCACTATAAAATTTAATATAATGTAAATATTCTGTAAATGTAATATTAATTCTAATGTGTGAATATTTATACATATCTCCTTTTCTTCCTATCTTGGTCTACAGTCATTTTATTCCCTATTATTAACCTTTTTAATTACCACAGCTCTAATTTTTAAAAATGTATTTAGAAGCAATATCTACTCTTGTAATTTTCAGATACAAACAGGCAACTGTAAATATTTTATTTAAGTACTCAATGTACGATATAAACAGATCAGCTTACTACTCATTTCTGACCAGAGCAAAATAGTCAAAATTTACAATTATGGAAGAATATGTTGCACAGAAAGTTGTGTTGAATCAATAAGGATTTCAAATGGTTATGTTTATATAGATTAGATAAGAAAACATAACCTGGAGTCTATACACATCCATCTATCTGTCTGTCTGTCTGTCTATCTATCTGTCTATCTACCTAAAAATGCATCGACAAATTTACATATTATATATTATCAAGTTGTAAATTACTAATTATTTATCTATATGTAAGAAAATTATAAAAGCAACGATCTGTTGTAAATATTAGTTACCATTGTGAGTTCCAAATAGCTTATTTAATATTAACCGAAGATGAGTCAAGAAAGCCTTCTAATTAATGAGATAGTGTCTGTTCAGTGGTATATAAAACAAAAAATGTTATGCCTATAATATATTTATAGTCATTATCATCATTGTTCTATATAAAACAGCAGTAATTTATAACATTCACTTTTCAAAATAATTTATGATTCTATTACTATATCAAAAGTTCATTATAAATTATGATTATTAAAAAATAAAATGGAAAAGGTAGATTCGATCTCTGGAATACTATTTTTATATAGGATACATTATAATATTGATTGTTTAAAAACTAGCTATATTTTGAAAACAGGAGTTTAAAGGTTCTGTCCTTTTCTTCGCTTTCTTTTTTTAAATGACTTCAGTTACCGTGAGTTAAAATGAAATTAAGATATAATTAAAGATTTGTAAACAATTTAGTCCACAAAGACTCCTTTTATAGTTATTTCAAAATTTTTAAAAGTAAATTCATTCTAAAATACTATAGATGAAAAAAGTGAGATAAAGTAATCTAATGTTCTCAAATGCTTTAGTTTCATTGTTTATTTTTAATGTAAACATAAATTAAAAGCATGCTTTTCTGTATCCCTCTTACCTGATGTTTTGATACATGTATACAATGTAAAATGATTACTACAATAAAGCTAATTAACATATCCATCATCTTACAGTTATATTTTACTGTGTTGTAGAAGTATATAATACAGTATTGTTAACTGCGGTTACCAGGCTGTATATTAGATTTCCAGAATTTACTCATTCTGCATTACTGAAACTTTGCACCCTTTGATCGACATCTCCCCATTTCTCCTATCTCTCTAGCTTCTGGAAACTACCATTCTACTTTCCGCTTCTAGAAGTTTGACTTTCTTAGATTCCACATACAAAAGGGATCAAATAGTATTTGTCTTTTGATGTCTCACTTACTTCATCTAGCATAATGTCCTCCAGGTTCATACATGTTATCACAAATGACAAGAGTTTCCTTCATTTCTAAGGCTGAATAATATTCTATTATATATTTATGTATATCGCATTTACTTTTTATCTATTCATCTGCTGATGCCAGTTAGGCCAATTTCATATATCTTGTTTATTGTGAATAGTACTGCCAGGAACATGAGACTACAGATATCTCTTTAAGATACTGATTCATTTCTTTTACACATCCATACCCAGAAGTAAGACTACTGGAACATATGGTAGTTCTATTTTTAATTTTTTGAAGTACCTACATGCTGTTTTCCATAATGGCTATACCAATTTACATGTCCATCAATAGTATACAAGGATTCTCTTTCCTCTACATTGTCATCAACACTTATTTTTTGTCTTTTTGAACATAACTCTTCTAACAGGCATGCAGTGATATCTCATTGTGTGGTTTTGATTCACATTTCCCTGACGATTAGTGAAGTTGAGCACTTTTTAATATATCTGTTGGCCATCCATTTGTCTTCTTTTAAGAAATATTTATCATGTTTCATTGCTGATAGACTGAGTCCACTTTTAAATTAGGTTATTTGTTTTCTTGCTATTGAGGTGTTTAAATTCCTGATATACATTGGATATCAACCCCTAAATAAACGTGTAGACCAATGGTACAGAATAGACAGCCCGGAAATTAATCCACACGTTTATGGTCAATTAATTTTCAACAAATGTGCCAAGAATACACAATGAGGAAAGGACTGACTCTTCAGTAGAGGAAGCTGGGGAAACTGGATATCTACATGAAGAAGAAAGAAGCTGGATCTCTATCTCACATGATATACAAAAGCCAACTCAAAATGGATTAAAGATTTACATGTAAAACCTAAAACTATAAAACTATTAGAAGAAAACATAGGTAAAAATCTTCTTAAAATTGATCTGGGCAATTTTGGGGGGAATATGACCCCAGAAGCACAGGTCAAAAAGCAAAAATAAACAAATTGGAGTGCATCGAACTACAAAGCTTCTGTACAGCAAATAAAACAATTAACCAAGTGAGGACACAAGCTACAGAATGGGAGAAAATACTTTTAAACCTACTTGTCACTTCTTTCTGAGATGAATTATGCTACCCTCACTTTTACAGAAGACGGAATGAAGATGTTAAATGGCTTTTCAGACTCTCAGTAATCAAATAATAGTCAGTGGAGTCCAGAACAGTGGCCTGAAAATCATGATACTGCTGTCTTGTGGGAGAATGAGTCATACATTTCATGGTCACTCTGGGACCCTGATTTAATCCACCCTGACCTGATTGGTTCTCAAGAGTACTATGATGATCTGATGAAATAAAGACCATCTGCGAAATATCTGAGTGACCCAGAATTCATTCAGTCATGATGTAGATCAGGCATTATATAACCAGGCCCTCACAATTCGAATTGGCATACAGAAATTGGAAAGATAAATTTCAGAGCATAGTAATAGTATGATGCATATTTATTTATATATAGACTTTTCCACAATCAAAAAGATATGCAATTTTAATTTAACCCACATAGAAACCTCCAATTTACATGTAACTGTCACCTATTGATCATGTTTAATAAATGTTAGTTAATATGTTGAGTTCTATTAGTTATCAGCACTAATTTTAAAGCAATATTGTTTAATTCAAGAATGTCATATGATGACTGTCATAGAAGATACACATCTTCCCAAACCACAGATTAGTAATAGGAAAGATAATCATTTACTGTTAATTTGTCCATTTCAACATGGTTCATTGCAGTGTAAGTGTAGTAAGTGTGACAATGAAAAAGTCATTTGTGGGTAAACTTTTCCTCTATTTGCCACAACATACAGCACCATACAGTAAAAATGATATTGCTGGATTTACATGCATATTGACTATTCAAATAATTAGCCCATTTTTTCCTGCTAATTTCAGTAAAATTGAGAGAGGAGGCAGGTAGGGGCTGTTTAGGCAGATAAAGAGGGAGAGTTTCAGAAGGGGGACAATGCCTGCAAGAACACACCTATACCGCCCCTGTTATGTAGCTAGCAGGAGGGAATGTGGTTAAGAACTTCCTGTTATACCAAGATGCTTGCTCAGAAAGGACTTTCTAGTTGCCTATGCAGGCACAAACAAGGACCAAGGATATCCTACAATGACCCTGAACTCCTTATAATTCTATGAGCATTCATTTAGGCATTCATGGGTAATCCAGATGGAGTTACTATGGCCAATCCCAGGCATACACAAACACAACACCCCTGGGGGGAACTTTACCCCTCCCATTAAGGCAGAACCCACAGAAGACTCTTTTTCTGACACATAAAAGACCTAGAACTCAGCATCATTTTTTGCAATCATCTTTGGGTCCCCTCTTGCTGCTGAGAGCTTTTCTGTCACTTAATAAATCCCACTCTGCCTTACTCACTCTCTGGTGTTTACATGCCTTATTCTTCTTGGTCATGGGGCAAGAATTTGGACCTTGCTAAATGAAGGTGTAAGAAGACTGCAACAAAATGATGTTTCTTTCACTTCCATTATACTGGCAAAAATTAGCAGCCCACTATCTCATGTTCAATTATAACATACTTGTACATGAAGCATATAAAAATAAGCCTTAAACATATTTTTTAAAAATTCTCACATAATAGACATATAAAGATGATATTAGTTGATTGCACAGCACTACAGATCTAACATGGTATCATTAAAATAATATATATATATATTTTTGAGACAAAGACTCACTCTGTCACCAAGTTGGAGTGCAGTGGTGTGATCTCAGCTCACTGCAATCTCCAACTCCTGGATTCAACAGATTCTTCTGCCTCAGCCTCCCGAATAGCTGGGACTCAAGGTGCGTGACACCACACCTGGTTTATTTTTGTATTTTTAGTAGAGATGGGGTTTCACCACGTTGGCCAGGATGGTCTCGATCTCTTGACCTCATGATCCACCCGCCTCGGCCTCCCAGAGTGCTGGGATTACAGCATGAGCCACCGCACCCAGCCTAAAATAATTTAAGTAAAATATTGTAGTGTTTACATACTGGGAATGTAATTCACAGGGGTTCTAGGTTAATAAACCCTTCAATTATGAATGTTTATCCCGTTCTAAAGTCAGTGTACACAAACTATTCCTCAGAATGCTAAGAAACTTTTTAAATGAAGTTTCAGTCATATATAAAACTCCACTGAAAAGCACTGACTTTTTAAAGACAGGATAGGATAATGTTAAAAAATAGTGCCTCGTGCCTTTTTGGTAGCAAAATTAATCATATGAATTTATATTAGCACTTATTAAATAATATTTATACAAAAGCATGTGTTATGCAAAAACACATCCACTTAGTATACCCAAGAAGTTCATAGCATCTAACAGATGATGAATCAGTGCATGATTCATATAGGAAGATGGAATTATTCTCCAAGAGGAAAATATTTTACAGATACCTTATAATTTAAAAAGCCACATCATATTATATTAATGTTTAAAATCTCAAAATAGTTTAGGTGATCACAGTAACTATGGGTTTTTAGTTCTCAGGATGGAATGCAGCAATAGAAGAAAACATAAATAGATGCATATATCAGTAGTATTTTGCTCAATGTCAATCAACTGAACAATTCACTATTTTCCTCCTCAAGACAGCAGCTTCCTTATTTTCTACTGCCTGTCATCCTAAGACTTGCTTATATGACATTCATTCTGAACTTAAAAGACCAAAAAAGATGAGACAACTATCTAATGGTAGAAAACAAATTATGTAGGTCATAAAGGAATCAACTAGATTTCAAATAAAAAGAGACTAAATGGCTACGAAATAAAAACATTAATCATGATTAAAAATAAAAGTTCTCCCATATATATATTGTAGCCATACATTCAGCATTTATTAAAAAGTTTAATGATGTTGTCCACTTACAATTTAAGGGGCAATTTAAGAAGAGTTATAAAAGTAATAAGACTCCTAATCTGGCTTTTAAAAAAATTTTTTTTGAGACAGGGTCTCACTCCATTGTCTAGGCTGGAGTGCAGTGGTATGATCTTAACTCACTGCATCTTTGATCTCTGCAGCTCAAGCTATCCTCTTACTTCAGCCTCCCGAATAACTGGGACCACAGGTACACAAAACCATGCCCACCTAATTGTATTTCCTTTTTGTAGAGATGAGGTCTCACTGTGTTACCTAGGCTGGTCTCAAACTCCTGGGCTCAAGCAATCCTCCCACCTCAGCCTCTCAGAGTGTTGGAATTACAGGCGTGAGCCACTGTGTCAGGCCTCCACTTTTTTTTTTTTTTTTGAGAAAATTGTTTGTAAATCATAAACTAAAAGTACTATAGGATCTTTCAGAGGACATTATGCCAATGCATGTAAATGAAGACCTGTGATTCATAAAGTGATTCTCTAGCTCCAATTCTTTCATTTCCTATATTCTTTTATTTCCTATATTCTTTTATATGTTACTTCACTAACATTCCGTTACCTTAAAGAAATATAATTTGAATCCAGCAAGTGAAAATATAACCAAAGAGATGCGTAAGGAAGACTGTGGAACCTAGGATATTGTATTCATTTTTTTTTGTTGCTTCTATATCAAACTATCACTAACTTAAAGGCTTAAAAGAATGCAACTTAATTATCTTATAGTTCTGAAGGTCAGAAGACCAAACTAAATCTTGCTAAAACCAAGATGCTGGCATGGTTTGTTTCATAAGAAAGCTTTGGGGAAAATCTGTTTCTTTCCTTTTTTCTAGACTCTGGAGGCTGTGCCCTCATTCTTCGGCTTGTGGCCCTACAACACAGCACCTTTTCTTACTCATTTCTAAAGTCACATCACATTTCCCCTCTTCCAATCTTCCTATGTCCCTCTTAAAAGGACCCATGTGATTACATTTATGGCTCACCTTGATAATCCAAGATAATCTGCTCATCTCAAAAGCCATAAAGTTTCGTCATATATGAAAAGTCCCTTTAGCCATATAAGATAACATTTCACAGGATAAGATCATAATTCAAATATCAGGGTGGGGTGGGGGGTCATTATTCATCCTAACACATGTAAGTAAAAAGACATATCGAAAACAGTGTCTCTTGGAGTGGGCACCTTCAAGTCTTACCTAGTAAGATGCATGTCTGCCAAGGAGCATGGCTAAAGTGGTCATTATTCCTGTAATGTACACTTATTTTCCTTAAAAGGCATGTAAGCCACATTTATACATATTATCCTCTAGTACAAATAAATGTTCTGACTTTAATTTGGTTAAAAGATTATGTTTGTTTGTTTTGCTTTTATCACAATGAAATTCTCAGCATACAAAGCATATTGCTATAGATGACAGAAATTGAGCTACCTTTTAGCTGACCAAGAAAGGCAAACTTTTAAAGCATTTTATGGAAATTGGAATCTATTTTCAATTTGGACTTACATAAAACCTCATAAAACGTGAAATATCAAACATTGAGAAATTTTTAACCAAATCCACTGATTTGTATTAACGTTTCAGTGTTACTATATTTTTCTAGAAACAAATGAAAAATGACTCATGTTGATGGACTGAAATAAATCATTTTATTCTGACAAAATACAATTTATGAATTCTCTACCATATTACAAGATCTTATTTGCCTATGCTCTAAAAATTTTCAGTGGCAATTTAAAAAAATACTAACTTCTTTTGATTTTCTTACTATAAATGTATATTTATAAATGTATGAATCTTAAAGGCTTATTCCTAGGAATATATAAAATTGACTTAATAATATTCTGAAAATGTAGAAATGTGTTTGAAAATGTGGTAATCTTGCAAAGAAGTCTAATTTCCAAATACTCCACACACCTCTGGACAATATTTGATAAAACAAATTATCATATTCATCAGTCAACATCCATAGAATATTTCACAGCCCATTCCAAAAATAAAATGATTAGCTATGTCAGACACATGAGTAAAATTCATAGAAAGATGCATCCAAAATAAATGGAAATGTGCTTTTAAAATTAACAAGTTCACATACATTGCTTGGAAAAGCATTTCAGCCCTGCCTTCTGTACCAGTGATTTCTAAGCTGTAATCTTTCACTAGCTAAATGCTTTATCAATGGCCAGATAAAATGGTAAAAGGTTTTCATTTAAAAATAACCGGAATGGCATCTATATTCATTTATTACTATTTGTAGCAGCATTTTATTGCTGAATATTCTTTATTTGTATATATGGTTAACCAAATGAGTTGGAGTATGTGCCTGAATTCATTATCTGAAAGTGCAGCAAATAAAGATATTGTTTATTTTCACCTAATATAAAGGAGCAATATGTTATATGCACCTTATATATTGCATATGTTATATAATATACTACTTTATTTCTCTTAAGTTAAAACAATGTCCATTTCACTGTGAGTTAGTTAGGATATTATTATCTGAATCCATTTTACCAGACCACTTACTATTCTACTCTTTTTTCCTTTCTTTTTTTTTTTTTTTTTCTTCATCTGGGACAGATTTAATTCATTATACTTCAATGGAGTGCTGTAAGGCATTCTTTCCTTTTCTGAGCAACAAAAATGTCCTCTCCGCATGACTGGGCTGAGACAAGGAATGTCATACTGAATCATTTAGTTAAGACATTTTTCTTTCAATATGTGACATTTCCAAGTCAAATGACTTATGTATGTTTGAAAAAAGGAGAAACAGAATCAAACCTTTAGAAAGAGAAATGGAAAGAAAAGGAACTTTTACTAATACTAGATATTGAAGTCAAGTAACATGAAAGCCTTTAAAAAGAAAAATATAAGATGAGCTAGGAAAAATGGCTTTGACTTCCTCATATTTGCTTGTAATAAAGTTGTAAACAAAAGCGAAGGAATAACTGTGTGTGTGCATGTGTGTGTCTGTGTGTGTGCATATATACTTGGCTGTTAAAAAAGAAAAAATTACCAAAACAGGAATGCACAACAGAGGGAAATGAAGTCTGGCACCTAACTCTGTCATCTACAGATTTTTGAAGAGTGCAGTAGTAAGTTATACTACATAAAATAATCTTAGTCGTCTTCATGCTTTATAAGAATAATGTAACAGACATGGCATAGCATAAAAAACCATGAAGCAGAGCTCACAAATGCCAGTGACTGAAGACAAATAAATCTCAAGGCCTCCTTTCTCCATACATGTTTTAGCTCCCACTTGCTACTGAGTCTAGTCAGGCTGACTCTGATGTATTAAGTCCGGTGATGACTTTAGAGAGACACATCTCAATCCTGTATCCTACTGCTTCAATTTATGGTATCACCAGTAAGCAATAAATAGAAATCTCATGGCATTTCTATCAGAATGCTTCAGACAAAAACCAGCCAATGTAAATAAAAGTGGCTTAAAAATAAGAATCATATAATTTTGCATATTAAAAATTGAAAGGTGGGTTGGTTCTAAGTTGATTAATTCAGAGATTTAACCAGAGTCATTCCCATGGCTTGGATTTTATGAAATTCTTTTGGATTTTTCTTATGGTCTTAAGATGGTTAAGACGGTTACTGCATTTCCAGGTATTACTTGGAGATGATAACATAATCAGAAGAAAGTAAAGCTCTACCATGTTTTTTATTTTTGTTTTTGTTTTTTTTTTAAGATGGAGTTTCGCTCTGTCACCCAGGCTAAAGTGCAATGGTGCAATCTCGGCTCACTGCAACCTCTGCCTCTCAGGTTCACCCGATTCTCTTGCCTCAGCCTCCAGAGTAGCTGACACTACAGACATCCGCCACCATGTCCAGCTAATTTTTTTTATTTTTAGTAGAGACTGGGTTTCACCACGTGGCCAGGCTGGTCTTGAACTCTTGACCTCTGATGATCCATCCGCCTCAGCCTCCCAAAGTGCTGGGATTATAGGCGGGAGCCACCGCGCCCGGCAGTTCTGCCATTTAAAGAGTAAGAATATTCTACACATAAATCATTCAGAAGACTACCCCTTAAAGAACACTGGCCACATGACTCACTGCCTATGGCATGACAACATATTTATGCCTAAAATAATCACATAAGGGGAATGATGTTTACACGACCATCTCAGGACCTGAGAGGCACGCGGTTGCCTCTTAAGGACCTGGCCACCTACAGGAGATGGAACAAATAGGGTTTTTCTAGCAAAGAAGAAGAGGATGGGGGTTAGAGGATGGGTTTGTGGTAGGCAAACAACATTATATTACACAACATTCTCTCAAGTTCCCCTGTCTAATGAAAAGTACCTCATATTTAAGATACTATAAAGTTTGTACCACAATAACTAAGAACAAAAATAAACCTGAAACATATAAAAAATATGTTTTCAGACTTAAAGAACAATTATTTTACTTTAAATGTATATGATATGAGGCATTTTAGTGTATAGTCTGATTAAATACATTAAAATGATCCCTACTACGTGATCTTAGAAAGACATTAAAATGAGGCAACTCTTCCTTTATTGACCTGAAAAGAAAATCCATATTGAAATTTAAAATGAAAAGATTAAAAAAAAGTATTGTAGCTTATACACGCATAAAGGTAGAGAATGGCATGAACATATCTATAGCAACAGTGATTATCACTGAGGTGTAGGATAATTGTGATTTTCAGTTTCTTAATACTTTTTCTCCTGTTTTTAATAAAACAAATTAAACAGTTATTATTTCTTGATTATTACAAACCACATTTAAAATTTAAAGAGGATGACATTCTTTCAGGACTATCTGAATTAACTACTCCATATTCTGATAAAATTTAATGCTTTAAAAAATTTTACATATTTTACATAACATCTACAGAATGCAGCCTTCATAGAAGTTATTTTTTCTGTAATATTTCCCAATAGTTTCTCATATATTTACTACATATCTCTTTGCCCCCAAAACATTACATTTGTTTTCAGTACTGAGCCTCTTTTTAGGGATACTGTGCAGTTATAGATCACCTAGGATGTCTGGCATGATGGGAATCTAGATTGCCACATGCCTAGGAAGCCAGAACATATCATACACAAATGGATGACATCTGTTCAGTTGCCATAGGCCTTAAGATGATAACAGTGTTAGTTGATCTGTCTTAGAATGATTCGGATGACAACTTATGACATCTTGTAATAAGAGCAGACATTGTCTTCAGGGTTTGTTTCACATTTTTCTTTTTCAAATTTGTGGTTTTTATTTCATATTTAAGAGAAACATAGTAAAATGGAACTATAATACTCAATCCTAAACAATGAATTATCTGAAACATAGTCTTCATAACTTACATATGACTGAGAAAACCACCAACGTTTTAAAGTTTAGTTGAAAGAGAAAAAGGGAAAAAATTTGGTATTGTCACAGGAGCCTTGGGATGTCACTTTCCCATACAGAAACCTCTGTAGCCGGTGGCATGTTTGCCCGAGTTTTGCTCCGGCCTGCTGGGCTCATTCCCCCCACTTGACCTGGCAGGCTGCACTCAGCTTGTGCTACTGGCCTAGATCCCAAACCTGCCTAGGGTAAGCCAGGCACAGAGTGGTGAGGGGTGTGTGAGCAAGCGAGCATGGGGTCCCATCCGCTGCACACCACCAGGCACACCGGCTGCAGTGGGGTAGGCACCTTTAGGCAGAAGCACAGGTGCCAGCTCCCAGCGAGGCTGTGGCTGGACCAGGCATAGTACAAACAGCTTCTAGGGCTGGCATCTACGGCTGGCATTGGAGAATGCAGTTTCTGCTGGAATCCAGAAACTTGGAGATGCCAGGAACTGCAGAGCTCCAAAGAGGGTGTCACAGCCCTGGCTCAGGGAGCTCCTAGGTCTGGGCTCCCTGAAGGGCCACAGCTATTCTCACCTTCTCTCTTCTCTCCTTCCCATCACCCACAATGTAGTGAGCAAGGAGTGTATTTCAGCCCTGCTTGTGTTACAGCTCTTTCAGCCCTGCCATTTGGAGGGTCCCGAGTTCTTGTCCCATGTTCAGGAAGAATGAGGTACACAGACAAGTGAAGGGTAAGCAAAGCAAAGAGATGCTTTATTGAGTGACAGAACAGCTCAGAGGAGACCCATAGTGGGTAGTTCCTCTCCACAAGCAAGGTGTCCTGATGAGTGTTCAGCTTTCAGCAGAGAGGAGACCCACAGTGGGTAGCACCTCTCCACAGGAAGGTCATTCCATTGTCTGCCCAAGTCAGGCTGAATCCTAGCGTTTTTATGGGATTGGTCCATGCGTGGCCAGAAAAAAACCCTTAAGTTCTCACTCCATTCTGCAGGCAGCCCAGCCCCCAGACCTCAGGCTGTCCTTGGCCTGAAGATGGGGTTTCACTGGGGACCACCCCTTTCCACCCAGAAGCCTGTCGGCCTCCTACTGCCATTAACCTGCCATCCATGGTGCCCATGGGACACAGGCTGTTCCTGCTGAGGAGTGCCTGCAGGCCCATGCTGAGCTACACTCAGCCCCCACCTTTGGCCTTCCTCCCATGCTCATTGGCACCCAAAGTCTGGAAGTGGCCAAGGCAGCAGGCGGCTGGTATGTCAGTGCTGCCCTGAGTATGCACACACCTGGCTGGGTTGCAACAGTGCTCAGGCTTAGCCTAAACTTTGCTCCAAAACTGGAGTGAGAAGAGGCCAGGGCAGTGGGAGCACACACTTCTAAGCCTGCAGGGGCAAAGGGTCTTCCCAGGCCCCTAAGAGTGCAGTAATGCCTGGGTCCACAGTCATGGCTGGGCAGCTACAGCTGTGCCTGGGAGGGCAGGGCTCCTCCTGCGCCCGGCCCTCAGGAACACAGGGATGCTTGGGTCTAGAGCCATGGCTGGGAGGCAGCAGCTTCACACAGGGAGCATGAGGCTCCCGTCCTGCCGCCTCGGAAGGGAGCGGGACTTCCGTCTGTTCCCGGCACCTGCCAGCTCCGTGGAGCACAGCCCTGGCCTTGCCTCCCCGACTGTAGCTGGCATTATGGCAGTGGCCACTCCAGATTGGCTACCACTGCCTTCACTACAACCTGCTTTTCAGAAGGAAGAAATAACACTTAAAAGAACAAATACAAGGTATTTAGTTTCTAGTTTGCCATTTTCAATAATAGGCACTTGTTGCCTCTTCCTGCATTCAGAACAGATAAATAAATACTTAATGAATATTATATAAAATTTGAAGTTTTAGTCAAGGGACTTTTTAAATATTGATCCCAAATAAGATTACTCATTTTCTGTATTTTATTAGTTTGCTTTATAATTATGAAGTTAAAAATATGAAATATAAAGTATGAAATCAAATGCCTAATGCAATGTTCTGAAAGATATTATAATGAAATACACATGATCTCTATGTCTTGAACTTCAGAAATAAAATATTAATCAATATTAAGTCATAACACTGTTCTTTCCTTTAATAATTGTTTCCTTTAAAGAGACAAAGTTTCATAAATATTTCTGATAACTAACAACCACACAATGAAAATAATAATATTTGTATGAATACCTACTATGTAGTAGACTTTATTATTCACATATGTTACTTAGGAGAATGCTCTGATATAAGGCTGTGGTTTTCAATTTTTTCAAGAATATAGTCTCCCTTTATTAAGAAACCATAATTCTACTACAGGATAGTAGTTAGAGTTTTATTAGTTTTTGATTGAAAAAGTCAATAATGGAAAGTGATCGTTTTATCTTTACTATTTTTAAATGGGTCTATTCTGTATTATTCACAACAGATTGTATGCATATTAAAAAAATGCAATATGTGCAAATGTCAGGATATTGACAATGCTTAAAATGTGAAATAATTTTTAAAAACTCAGTCTAAAGCAAATAGGTTAGATATCATTAGTGAATAAACTCAGAAGTCTACATTTAATATTGTGAGAAACAAGACAAGTTATGTAACCTCTCAAGGCCTTAATATTTACTTATTTGTAATTTTAATCAGTGATTATTTTGAAGTAATAACATATAGGACAACATAACATACAACCCAGTTGAATATACATATTCAGTAAATGATGGGTTACTGAATCTAAGATATATGATCATACTTAAAAATAGTAAAAAGTAAGTTATTTGAAAAGGTATAAACAAAACAGGCTTTCTAAAGAAAATTGATCTAATTAATGTTTATAATGTAGATTCTAAATAAAATAAAATGATTACACAGGCAACCAAGTAAAGTATTCTACATCCAAACCACGCAGTTTCATTTTTGATCAATTGGGTTTAATGCGGAAAGTTACTCAGAAGAAAGACACCTCTTAGCACTATAAAAATCACTTTTCTTCCTTTACACTGGCTGACCATCTACTAAGATTATTAATGCATGGTAATCTTTATATCACTATGTCATTATACTTTATTCATCAACAGCTTAATTAGAGTACTCTTGATTAACAGAGACAAAAATAGGAAACCATTTAGTTAGGGAGAATTGGCCTGTACTTTAAGACCATCTCTATCTCCACATAAACAATATTTTTGGCTTTAGAGAGCTCTCCTTGCAAATAAATAATGACTAAATAAAAATCTATTCATTTAAAATAGATTTTAAAAAGGAATACATGTGGGTATAGCCAGAGAAAGTATGATTAAAATTACATATATGCTTTAAGAAAAAGATTCCGAATCAGAAGACAATTTTCAAAGTAACAATTGTGCAAGCAAACAACTTTATCCTTCTGAATTTTACTATACTCATGTAAAACAATAGGGACTGTAACAGAGCTTTACCTCCTTACATCAAAGTTAACACGGTGTGGGAAACTGTAGAGGAAATGTAAGTATTTTATAATTACATAGTATCATAACTTCAAAAGAGGTCTCACTGAAGTATGCATACACAAAGAAAGACACTAAAAAGCCTCACACATTTTTCAGGAATATCATTCAACTACTAAAGCCTAAACTTTTAGATTCCAGCCTCTGTGGCATCGTGTTTGGCATTTGGTTAAGGTGTGTTCCACAAAATCATTTGAGAGTGTTCCCTGAGTATCTTTCTCCGCTGTCCTCCAATCAGTCCGTATCCTACGTGTGCTCCTCCTAATCTCTGGTGTATCCCTTCTTAACCAGCTTCACTACAGCTTTTTTTTTTTTTTTTTTTTTTTTTTTTTGTAATCTTCACTTGATTTTCATGACCCAGCCTAGCATGAATACCAGGCTCTTCATAAGTAGTCTCTATTTTCTGATTAAATTGAGTCTCTGGTGGTTCTAAAATGGGAAATGCAAAATATAAATATCTGAAAGTGAATATGTAAGCTATAATTTCTTTCATTTATATTTTATAGGTATGCATGAAGAAATTAAGTAATTTCCCCAAGGCTGTATGAACAATGAAGACCCTGGGAAAAGAACTAACTTCTCTTTGTTCTCAATTCAAGGTATTCCTGCTTCCTTTTTCTGTAGTAATGGGACAATATAAAGCCAGTTATTAGATATTATGTGACATTTTTAATCTTTGTAATCTTTTGTATCATAAGACCTGTTTTTTAAACAGCAAATTAGATTGTTCATTTAATCAACATGTATTAAAAGACTACCATGTGTCCACTGCTGGGAACAAATATAAATTAGACATGGGACATGCTTTCAAGACCTCAGTATCTCTTAGAGGGGACAGGCATCTGGACAGGTTATCAGTATATGGTAGGTTTAGTGCACTTATGCACAGATGATACGAAAATACATAAGGGTCACTATTACAGATTGAATTGTAGTCCCCAAAATGATATGTTTAAGAGCTAACCTCCAGGAGCTCAGAATATGGTGTTACTTAGAAATAAGCTTGTTGCAGATGTAATTAAGATGAGGTCATACTGGAATAGGGTAGGTCCTCAATCCAATTTTACCAGTGTCCTAAGAAGAGGGAAATTTGGATGCAGATACAGACACGCACAGGGAGAATGCCATGTGGTAATAGAGGCACAGATTGGAAAGATGCAGCTGCAAGTCAAAGAATGCTAAGGATTAACAGCCACAACCAAAAGCTAAGAAGAGGCAAACAATGATTCTTCAATAGAACCTTCTAAAACAGTATCTTGCTGATACCTTAGCACTTCTAGCCGCTAGAACTGTCAAAGTAAATTTATGTTGTTTTAAGCTACCCTGCTTGTGGTACTTTGTTACAACAGCTCTAGGAAACCAACACAGGTCCCTAACCTGGGCAGAGTAAGGGCTTTCAGGCCAGGTTTCCTGAAGGAGGAGACTCCAGAATTGATTGTTAAAGGACAAGTGTCAATCAGCTTGATGAAATGAATGAGGGTAGAAAAGGCATGGCAGGCAGATAAAAAGAGAAAGGGAATTGACACAGGATGGTAATGTAGTGATCTGGAGGTCACTACGCTCTTAGATTAGAAGGCACAGACTGAGAAGGTTGAAAGGTAAGCAAGGCTCAAATATAGAGATTTAATATAACATGTTAATAACTAATAGTTATTAACACACATTGATCACTTTCACTGTGTCCAACACTGTGCAATGTGTTTTCCTTACCTTATCTTGTGTAATCTTCAAAATGACTCTACTGGGGCCATTTAAGTGAAAAAAAACTAAGGCTTAGAGAAATTATGTTATTTATGTAAAGGTTATCCAGCTAATAATTATATGAGCCTGGACTGATATAGTTGATCATATGGAATCATAGAATATGTTATAAGCAAGGAACAATACGGTCTCACTGCTTTTGATCCAGGTAAGCCTGTCATTTTTGTAGAAAATGAATCGGTACAGTACAGACCTGAAGATATAAGGATCTCATAATGGAGATGGAAAAAATAAGTGAAGTCAAGAAATATTTAAGATGGAAAATTGGCAAGTCTTAATAACTAGTTGAAATGTCAGGAGTTGAGGGAGGGAAGAAGGTGGGCTCCAGCTTTGGAATATGAATTGATGGTGGTGCAACCCATGAAGAAAAGGAATACAAAAAGAAGCATAAATTATGGTGGACTGACTTTAGGAAAATGACAGATGAATCACTGGTTGTGTGTTGATTTGCATACAGTAAGAGCACTGAATTGCTGCTACCAAACCTCCAGTGTCTTTCATCAAGCATTTGATCCTCTGCAATACCATGCTAGAATGTGCCATGGGGGCAGACAGAAGCACTCCTCTCTCTTCCTCTCCAATGTTTATTGCAGTCCCTAAGAGATTTAGTCTAAATCTCAACCTCTGATGTCAAAAGGAATAACTTGGGCATTCATTTGGTTTTCTAACAGATATGTCTGAAATGTTTAGCCCTTTCCAATGCAATATGCATACATTTATAAAATTTGAATGTTTCATTGTTGTTTGTTTTTTTCTCCAAGGCAAGGGGACATTTTCAAAATTATTCAGAAGGCCTTGACTTTCTCAGAAATAAAATTTGAGAAATGGTTCAGGTACCTGTAGTTGGTTAAGCATAGTATTAAAAAGACAGCTTTGTTTGTTGGCTTTTGGTGTTAAATGAGAATTTTTATATCCCATTAAAAAAAACTGAAACTATAGAGAGAACAATACCTATGTGAATAAAATTCCCATACTCTCATATATTGATTTGAGTTACCATTGATTGGCAATATATTTTGAACATATGAAATGATAAACATTTATTTACCTAAGGCATATATATATATGTATATATATGTCTGCAGATTGGGGCTCTTGGGGGATATGAAGTTTGAGTGTGCTGCAGGGATGACAGACAGTCCCTTTAGGCATGAAAGAAGGTGGCTGTTTCGTTCTGCAGCATTCCCTATAGTCTAATTATAGAGCAATACCTGCGTCAGCTTAAGGGAAAGCCACTCTTACGGCTTCTCAGTTGGAAGCAAGTTATATAAAAATGATGGGAAAAATGGAGAACTCTAAGAGTGAAGTACAATCACAAGAGGAGAGAGGGGAAAAACACATGTTTTTTACTGGCTACTGTATTTCAAGCATTTTAATCCACTTGATAAATAAACACATGTTTGCAAATAAAAAATATCAAAAGAATAGATATTTGGCAAGAGTGTGCAAACTGAAGGATGTGTTTGCTGCTTTTGCAAAGGTAAAGGAATACTGGGAGACTGCCATTAAGAGCATGCCAACTTAGAAATGCAGCAGAAGTTTAACAGAGAGAGAAAATGGCAAGAGAGAAAAATTAAGCAGTTGGAATGTCCAAATGGACATCTAAAATGTTTAAATTGACATGAACAATCAGTCAACTAGCAAGCAAGATGGTATATGCTGAGTGAAAATATGGTTAAAGCTAGAAAATTCATTGTTTTATTATAACTCCCTAAATCCTACATTGGATTTCCTTTCTGTCAGTAGTGACCCAGTCTCAGAATGTAGCATACAACTGCTACATCTCAACTTGCCAGAATTTACACAAATACTTTTTGTAAAAAACAAAACAAAATAAAACCTTTTGCATACCTTTCAAATATCTTTAGAAAAATCCTTTCTTGACTTCCATTTTACCAAGGAACCAAATAACTCCCCTATATAGTCATTTTTTACCTGTGGTTTTAAAGTTTGGATTCCAAAACTAAGGAATATTGGTCTCAATAAATATTTACCCTACTCTTCAAGGACTTCTTGAGGCCACTGCATGCAACAATGAACAAAAGCCTCACAGAATCTGGCTTTTGTATATTTCAACCAAAAAATACCTTCATTGCACTTTTCTTTTTCACTCAACAAGTGGTCACATATAAGTTTAGCTTTGTATAGAAATCATAATCTGAGTCATACTAATTTTTTAAAGACATTTTAAGATCCTGTAGTACAGTCACACGTATAAGTGATAGTATCAAAAGATAGCATTAAGAAGCATTCATAAAATATGTGTTATTGTCTACTGAAAGATGAAAAGTACGCCTCACTAGAACATTGCCCTTTCATTTGATTGCCCTTTTGGCAACAAAGTAAGAATCTAATGCTTTACTTCAACATCAAAAACCTGTGATTAAGAAAATGCATTGCAAGCCACCGGGGAAAACATAACAGAGAAAACATAACTAAGTCAACCACCAATCCTGAATTTCAACATTGACAAGGAAACAGGCATTTTTCTTTTTAATATCAGTGAGTAACCACATTCCAAATATATCTAGAATATCAGGAATTTAAAAAAAATATGTTTTTACTCAAAATTTAAAGATACAAACATTCTATTTGTTTCATTTGAATTAAATTCAAGTTAACTGTACACTTAGAGTTCTGTAAGAACTAAAATAAATCTTATTTGGGAATTTCATGTGAAAGTATAGTGCCATTTTATATCACAATTTCCTATAGCACTCAAAAGATGGAAGTCACTGATTAGAAAACTTTTTGAATGAATCTATCAATTAAGAGAAAAATGACAACCTTCTTGCTACCGACCACAGCCCCAGCTTTGAGCCAAAATGCTAAAGAAGAAAGATGGACATTTACATAAAAACAACTCAAACTTTAGCTTAATTTTTTCCAAGTGTAAGTGTATTTCTGTTTTCTTCAAAGTGTATTTTTTACTTTTACTTTACTTTAATTTATTATAGTTAATACTGATGACTGATGGGTAAGCATGAGAAAACATATTACAATTAAAGAAAATAATAAATAATTTGCTAGTGAAAAATTTATATATATACTTTTGATTTTATTAAAGTGGTTTTTGAATGTATAACTTTCAAATTGCATCACAGAGGAAGAGAGGCAGACTTGTATCCGTTAAAAATATTCTCTTAGAAATTAGGCAAACTTGATGATGAATCCTTAGTCACTTGTCAGCTATTATAGCTTACAAGTTACTTAACCTCGTCTAGTCTTCAAACTCATCTACATAGTATAGATCGTAACTGTACCCGCACTTGATAGGGTTGCTGTATGAACCCTATAAAGGCAAGTCATACAGTATGTGTGAGTACACTGCTGGCCACAAAGAAGACAATATTATTATATTTTAATACAGCTGATAGTAAGAGTCACACATAAAATAATAATAATGAAAAGACAAGTCATTTAGAAAAATCATAAGTCTTAAATTATTATTACCTCAAAACACTGTTTCATCCTCATTTCTTTCTATAGACTTACATACATGAGTTAAAGAATAAAGTTTATTTTTTTTGTTTTCTTTTTTCTTTCTGAGATGGAGTCTCACTCTGTTGCCCAAGCTGGAGTGTAGTAGTGAGATCTCGGCTCACTGCAACCTCTGCCACATGGGTTCAATCAATTCTCCTGCCTCAGCCTCCCGAGTAACTGAGATTACAGGTGCCCGCCACCACACCTGGCTAATTTTTGTATTTTTAGTAGAGATGGGGTTTCACCATCTTGGCTGGGCTGGTCTTGAACTCCTGACCTCGTGATCCACCCACCTTGGCCTCCCAAAGTGCTGGGATTACAGGCGTGAGCCACCACACCCAGTCTAGTTTCTTTAAAAGTAGGCTCAGGTATTATTACTATATAATACAAATTTCGTAATTATTTTTATTTTAGAAAATAATAGAACATAAAATGGAATAGAATTCTAAAAAGTACAGAAGTGTTACAATCCTTTTAATATTTAATTTAAAGCCAGTACATCTCTACAGCATATTAACAATTTTATATATTCATCTGGAAATGCTTAAAATCACCCCATAGTTAATAATGAGTAAAAAGAATCAAATTTAATATTAAAATCATGCTATATTTGTATGCATATCCAAATCTGATACGGAATTTTGTAAAATTTTTAATGTTAAGAAAAAATTCAAAATTTTTTTAATAAAAAAAGTCACATTCAATACAAATTATGATATTTCCATTATCAGAGATATTACAAAAACCAAAATATTTGTTGGAAGTTTCAAATTTCTGAATTAACTATCAGTAGGTACATAATAGGAGAAATTAAAAATTTAGCAAAAAAATTGCAGTTAGTATAATCCTCTCCTGTAGAATACTTTTCCCATGTATGCTGACTAAGACAAAAGTTACATTCTTTTTAGCCCAAAATATCTTAAAAAATATCACTGGACGAAATCCTAAATATATGGTGTTAGGTAACATGGGGTACCTTAAAACGGCGCCATACCTTAAGATGGGGCCGGTTCCGGGTTCTTCTCCACTCCTTGACCGGGTACTGTCTGAACCCGCCAAAGGAGGTCCAATCAGAAAGAAGCATCTCCCGCCTTCCCTTCGGCCCGCCCCTAGCCCAATCCACGTAGGCCCAAGGGATATAAAACCCAGCACGCCAGCAGCCCTCTCTCTCTCTTCTCTTCCTTCTCCACTCGATACCTCCAATAAAGATCTCTTGACCGCGACCGGTGTAGTTTGGTCTCCGCCTGGCCCCTTTCTTTGGTGCCATGACTCGGATCGGGACTCCCCACCCCCCTCGGTGGGACCCCGATCCCTTTCGGGCTCAGTCCAGACCCTGGCCGGTCTTTGCTCATTTTCCTGTTCGCCAACCTCTACGCCCAACACCGGCCTCATCTCGGTAAGTCTCCCCTTCCGGTGTCCGACACCAGTTGGCCGGCTCCCGCCTCGGCTGCCCACATGGCTGCCGTAAATCCTATTTTAGACTCGGCCTCCAGGGAGCAGGGTTCCCTCCTTTTCCTCCTCACTCGCCAGGCCTGGGCCCCTTCCCCTTTCTTGCTCCGAAAATCCTGGTACCAGATGGCCCACGGCCCTCGGCCTCCTAGAGGCCCTCAGTCCTTTCGTTTCGGTGACAACCGACTCGAAGGGTCTGACTCACAGCATGGTCATCAGCTGGTAGGGGACGCCCTGCCCAGCCCTTTGCCATATATTTCCATAAACCCCCTCTTCTCATAATGGGAGCCTCTGCATCCCTGCTGGCCGACTCTCCCTTATAATGCCTTTTCATTAAATTGTGCACTCAAAACTGGCCCACCTACCCCCTAGACAACCAAAACAGATGGCCCACTTATGGGTCCTTTGATCCCAACCTTCTCTGGGATCTCTACAACTATTGTGAGCGAACAGGAAAATGGGCAGAGATCCCCTACGTTCATGGCTTCTTTCTACTACGGGACAAACCCAACCCCTGCTTCCCTTGCAAGCCGCAATACCTTATCGCTGCTCTCAAGCTACCAACCTCTCCTTCCGCTGCCGACTTTGATCTGGCCGACAAACCACCCCCATACCACCACCATCCACCTCATCTTCCAGTCGCTGCTCAACCGGCTGAAACCGGCTACCAACCTGGACCACACGAAGAACCAAACTGCTTACGCCCCGCTCTCATGCATCTCCTAAGTCCTCTTCTCTGGCTTTCCACCTCTCACATCTTTACCCTTTCCTCCGCCGGCGGGCCCTCTTCCCAGCCCTATTCTCACTATGATAGAAAACAGCTGGGACCCTCTCTTCCACATGTCCCACTTCGCCATCTGGCTCCCACATCAACAAACACACCCCCTTCCTATATTATACCACTAAAAACAACGCCTCCTCCCGAGCCATACATATCGACAACCCCGCCGACCCGGTCTGGGGCCAGTCAGTTACAGGAGGCATATATCCCAGCAATGCCTGGGCATATCCAACTCAAACCATAACTATTTCCCGTTCCCTCAAAGAGTCCATCTCTAACCAAACCTTTAACCAGCTTCTCCTCAGAAACTACCAGCTCCCAGCGACTTGTGAAGACACGGCAGACTCCAGAGACAGTCTCACACCCTGCCAACCTCTTAAACGGCCAACGACTGGCAACAGATACCCAGGATTGGGGCGGGGGAGGGGGTAGGCCTGCCCTCCCACCCTAAATTAACTACTGTCTTCTTTTCTCTTCGGGCAGACCAAACTCTACCCCTAGTACCCCAGATGGCTACAGCAAGCCAATTCTACCAATTCTTAAACACCCTTCGCTCAGACAGCTGGCTCATTGCCAACCCATCCCTGCCCCTCAACTGGCTCATGGCACTGGAGGACAAGGAACATTCATGGACTTCATGTCTAACGAAGTCTTCATGTATAGCGCCCTATTGCTTGGCCTCATACTCATACTGTACCCCATGCACAACCCTGACAGTTCTCCCTGTTCCCCCTCCCCACAGCACCCCCACTCAGCAGGAAGCAGCCAGATGAACCATGACACCCGTTTTCCCCCATTTAAGAAAACAAAAAGGGACGAATGGTAGGTAACATGGGGTACCTTAAAATGGCACCGTACCTTAAGATGGGGCCGGTTCCGGGTTCTTCTCCCCTCCTTGACCGGGCACTGTCTGAACCCGCCAAAGGAGGGCCAATCAGAAAGAAGCATCTCCCGCCTTCCCTTGGGCCCGCCCCTAGCCCAATCCACGTAGGCCCAAGGGATATAAAACCCAGCACTCCAGCAGCCCTCTCTTCTCTTCCTTCTCCACTCGATACCTCCAATAAAGATCTCTTGACCGTGACCTGTGTAGTTTGGTCTCCGCCCGGCCCCTTTCATATGGAACTAGTATACTATTGAAGTTTGTTGAGAACAACAGCTTTTAGACTAATTGAATGTAGGGACATCAAGCTAGGTGGGGAAATAGCCCACCTAGTATTTACTCCTATAAGAACACCTGGATTTTTCTCTGGAAAGTCACTTATTCATATTCTCAATCTGCACAGGTATGTGACCCATGTGTGCCCACTTCATGTCCCTTGTCACAGTGATTGGTTTAGGAATAGGCATGCAATCCAAGAGAGATGAATGATATCCAAATCTGGAGATTTTGCTAAAAACAATGGAAAAAAGTTTGCTGGTTATCTTAAAACTCTGTTTGAAAGGTTAATCAAATAAATCTGGTGGTGCTGAGGGACAGTACGTGTACCTATAAGTGAAGCCCAATACAAAGGACAAAAGAAGTGGAGGAAGACAGGTTTCTGATTACATCACTTGATGAAGTAACACCCAAATGAAGAGATACCCAAAGCTAGTTAAACCCTGGACTTTTCCATTAAAAGAGAAATTTCCTTCTCTCTAAGGCATTTTTAGTTAGGTCTGAACTCCTTGCAACTGAGAGTCCTGAATAGTTGTGGCTCCTTCCAGCCAAACTCCATTTTGTCTTGGGCGTACAACGCATACATTTTAGTCAGCTCAGTGCTGCCATAACAAAATGCCACAGACAGGGAAGCTTAAATAACATAAATTTGTTTCTTACAGTTCTGAAAGCTACAAGTCCCAGTGCAAGGCCCAGCAGGCTTGGTTTCTGGTGAGGGCTCTCTACCTGGCTTGCAAACAGTTGCATTCTTTCTATGTTCTCATATGGCTGTGTGTGTGTGTGTGTGTGTGTGTGTGAGAGAGAGAGAGAGAAACAGAGAGAGAGAGCCTTTATCTTTCTCTTCTTATAAGGCCACTAATCCTATTATAACCCTGCCCTTATGACCTCATTTAACCTTAAGTAAGTTAAGGTTAAACTTACTCATTTCATCCAAAACAGTTACATTGGGGTTTAGTGTTTCAACATCTCAATATGGCCGGTAGGGAGGGGTGGGAGGACGCAGACATTATTCAGTACATAGCAGCATGGATTGATTTATATTATCAATGACCCTCCCACTGGATTGTGAACATTATTCTCTTCTGTATCATTAGTATTTAATACATTTTTCTGCCTATGGCAAATGCTCAGTAGTGGATTAAAGCATTAATTATTCTATTAATAGCAGTTTTATGAAACCTGTTCTTACAGGGGGAAAAAGTGGTTATAATTATGACAGAAACATAAATGTTGTAGTTCAGGGAAGCATATATGGAGATAATCTTAGGTGAGCGTATAGGTGTCCAGATACTTTCTACAAAATGATTTTTTAAATATACACCATAATATGGCTGATGATGTATGTATAGCATGTATTTATTAATATTTCAGAGGTCAGCATGAGTTTTTGTTAAAAGTTCAGATAGTAAATATTTTAGGTGATGTAGGAGAGATGGGTTCTATCATAATTATTCAACTCTGTCACTGTAGCAAGAAAGCAATAAACACATAAAGTGTGTTGAAACAGGCTTAGTTCATAATGATGACCATTGCTTGCTGACCTCTGCTTTATTTAATCAATCAATCCAAAGAAACTTTCATGATGGTTTCAACAATAACATGTATCTTTACTCTTCAGACTGGGTAAAAAATATAAGTAAAAGTAATGCTAAAATTCTATAATTCAAAAGTTTATGAAATAATATGAAAAAAATCCTATTTTAATTATAAAGCTTTGCACTCCATGCATTATCTTGGTGTCTTAAAAAAACCTCCTGATATTCTGATGAAGTTATCTACACTATAGGCCACTCTTTGAATGCTTGCCAAAATACAGAAAATAAGCTATGTTTTCTCTTACACATTTTTTCCAGTTCTTTTAGAGGGTGTTAAATACATTCCTTTCCAATATGCACATGGAAACTATGTCAGAACAAAATTGTTAACAATGAATACTTAATCTAATTCTTCGTTTTTGGCTTAATACATTTTTTCTTTTTTTAATACAAATTTTGTTTTTAAACATTATTAAAATGACCTTAAAAAGTTATTTATTTTGGGCCATGTTCGGTGGCTCCCTCCTGTAATCCCAGCACTTTGGGAGGCAAGGCAGGCAGATCACGAGGTCAGGAGATCGAGGCCATCCTGGCCAATATGGTGAAACCCCGTCTCTACTAAAATACAAAAAAAAAAAATAGCTGGGCCTGGGGGCATGAGCCTGTAGTCCCAGCTACTCAGGAGGCTGAGGCGAGGGAATCGCTTGAACACAGGAGGCGGGGGTGGCAGTGAGCCGAGATCACGCCACTGCACTCCAGCCTGGTGACGGAGCGAAACTCCGTCTCAAAAAAAACAAAAACAAACAAAAAAAGTTATTTATTTTGAAAACATTACTCAATAATATTTTAAGCCCTCCCCCAAACAAATACTAGTCTATAAGGAGTTTTGATTCCAAATTGCAGAAGCATTACCACTTGGGATATATTTTCAAAACCAAGGATGCTGATAAGGCTACTGCAATTAGAAGTGCTTTCATATAGCAGTTAAAGGCACAGGAATTTTGGTAATTTTTGATTTAGGAAATAATATATATATATTTAGTGATTTTTATGATTTAGGAATCAGAATAAACGTAAAAGATTTATATTTATGGTGTACCTTTATTAACTTTTCTTATCCCATTTGTGCTATTTGGAGATCACAATTATTCTTGCTATATGATCCCCAAAATAGAGTAATTTCCACTTTCTAATGGACAATTAACACGTTTTTAAGATTTCTATGCTTTTCTCAAATAGAAAATGCCTCCATAAGCTAGAACTTTTCTTCCTAACCTTTTTAAACTGCTAAGTAAATAGAAAAATATTTAATTTTGCCCCAAGAATCATAAGAACTGAGGCTGAGTATGAGTGACAGATTACTTATTTAAATCTCTTTGTCATTTCCTTGATTCCTTACTATTTTCCACTATTCTTTTTATTTTTGTCTGACAACAAAAACATATTCAAAAGATACTCTTCCTAAAATTATTAATCATTTGTTGCTCAAAATAAACATGAATACTGTCAGCTCACTCTTGCTTCATTTATAAATCTGGAAACCATATTCACTTTCATTATTTTCATAATTATTTCATTTTCATTTTTATGTACTATGGTTGGGGTGAAGTATGCACTCTAATCACAACCTTGCGGCTGGAAAGTCAAGTTGTCCTCCTCCGTTTATAAATACTTCTGTCAAATTATTACTATTTACTCATTTAGCTTACTTGGTAGTCAATTTTATGACAAAGAATCTCACAATTCCCCACCCTCAACAAAAAGAAAGGAAAAGAACCCAGAAAATATATTTAAAGACAATAAAACACCACCACCACCACAAGAGCTAGGATTCAAAGCTCTTCAATACTGTGAGTAAAAGTGTTAAAAAATAAAATTTACTATTTAAGTTTTCACAATATGTCATTACGAAAAATATGGAGAAACCTCAGCCAAGATAAGAGCGCAGGGTTAATAATATAACTGCATATTGAAACCGATAAAAATCTTTGGAAGCACTGTAACATGCTTTTACTCATTGCTTCTCATGTTACTTAGGATGTATTTCTTTTACATTTTACTTTTTAAAAAGTAACACAGTATTTTGAGAGAATTAATCACAGTCTAATTTTGGTTATAGTTTCTAAAAATAGGATTTTGTTTTATTAAAAGTGGTATTTTATTTTACAAAAAAATTATCCTGCTTAATAAATTTACAGTATACATCCTTATAGGATGGCATATAAAACGTCTACTCTTGTGGAAGACAAATATTAAATAACATTATTTCTCTCAGTAGATTTAGTTGCTCTAAAATGTTCCTCCACTTTCCCACAGTTACTGGTTGCAGTATTCTTCCAAAAGAGCAGGAAACAGCCAGACAACAAACTGCAGCTTTAACTCCACTTGCCCATCCTGAAAAATGTCACAGTAAAGTCTAGGCAAGACTGAGTCAGTAAATCTTTGTCACTTCTACTGGAACAAAAAATCACAATTCCCTCCTAAAATATGAAGGGTCACTATAACAAAAAAGTAAACTGGGTTGTTACTCAAGTCCATATTATACACACACATTTTTGCAGGTCAATATTTTGCAGAGGTAATAACTGATACAGAAAATGTACCATGTCTGTTGGTTCTGGTTCTTACTATGCTGACTAGTTGAACAATATTAACACTGACACATTTATTTTACTACCTATAAAAAAGAGACTGGAGTCTCTCTAAACGTTCATTTTAAACAAACAAGGATGCAAAATGATGACATCCAATTATTAAATTTAGCCCAGAGGAGGTTTTGTGTTTTGCTACATGTTATAAAAGTATCAATTAGTAAAATAAAGACAATGATAAAAGGCTAAACTCTTCTACAAAGTACATAAACTGTAAATCCGGCAAAAGAAGTAAAGAATCTCCAGAAAATCAATAAAATAGAAAAGAGCAAAGTTCCACCTACAAATCTATGGAGGACTGAAGGCATACAAGCCATAGGCAAACAGGTTCTGAGAATTAAAAAAGACCTACAACCTTAAACATTTAATTTGGCAAATTTAGATGTTGCTGCTATTAAGAATGAATTAATTATAAACCTACATCTTATTAATATAATACCAAATCCTAGAGGCATACATATCTGGTTATCATATTAAAAATTTATAAACTTGATTTTTTTAAATTGGCAAATAAGTGATGTTACATCCATATGTAACTACTAAGAGGAATGACGTGCTAGTAAACTATATTTACTAGCATGCGTTTCCAAAATACATTTTAACTGCAAATATCTAGTTACAGATCAGTAGATAAAGATCTTACTTTCTTATATATTATATAGTAAATATTAGTGGCATTAAAACATGACTGTTAAAATTGGTTACTTTTAGGAATTAGATTTGGGGTTGCTGGGAAACATAATTTAAAGAAAAACTTAAAAGTAAGAAAAATAGTATAGAAAATACTGAAAAGGAATAACTTCAAAGTCATGGAAAACTGTGTTCTTATCATGTCCCTAACAATTTTAAGTTATAAAACTATATATAAAAATGATCACATCCATTAGGCCTCAATTTCTTCATCAATAAAATTGGAACAATATCCAGATGAGTAGTTTAGATGAGAAGTAATTGAAATGATATATGTCAGGTGCTTAACAGTGTCTGGCACACAGCAGCTACTAAAAGAATGCCAATTCTCTCATTTTTCTGCCTGTTCATTAGTGAAAGGCAATGATGTTTTATATTCTAGACTGTTCTTTCTCCTCTAGTTAGAGAATAGAAGCATAGCTTATTAAAAATTTAGTCTCACAAACTTAAAAAAGGGATTACTCAGCAAGAAAAAGACTATTAAAATCTAAAAAAAAAAACCCAAAAAACAAAAAAAAACAAAAAAAATTCCTAATGCAAATTAATCTGTGACTGATAAGAATGACAAAAGACATAAATCCTGGACTTGATTAACTTACTGACCTGGAAAGGAATGTTTCTCATTTCAACATAGCCTAGCAGAAAATCACTCATTAAGGGTTGTCTTCAACTTAAAAAAAAAAAAAAAAAAAAGCAGATTTCATTTCCTAACTCTTAAAAGCTACTCACTAGAATCCTAGATTAAGTATAAAAGATTTCTTCTTTTACATATTTTATTTCCATTCTATTTTTTTAAGGTGGTATAAGATCTGGAATACTTAAAGTCAAATAGCATACAGCATATTCAAGGAGTACACAGGGTGTGCACAGTGTCTTCTATCCCTTCACCTAGCTTTGGTACAGCTGATTAGCACATACGGAATTGAAATAATAACAGCCATTATTTAAATACATGTCAGTTCAGTGGAATCTCTCTGAAAGAATTATTATGAGAAATAAAAGGAAATGGAACATATACATTTTATAAGAATATGTTGTGTGTGTGGTTATAGATAAAATGTCTTCCCACAGAATAGGAAAATTATGGATCATAAAAATTTACTTGAAGATTATTTTGCTTTGGAGAAAGTTTACAAGCTTCCTTTTAAATATAGTAATATACAATATCTGAGAGGCCATGAAAGAAAGAAAACATACAGTGGAAAACTGGTGGAAATAAAATAAAAGGCTATTAATAAATGCATGTTTTCTATTTACATAATTTCTTATACAATTTTTACTCATATATAATAAAAAGTGAATTTCAGTGTGAAAAGTCTATTAATTTTTGCATTCTTTTTGATAATTTCAGAATAGTACAATTACTGTATCAATGTAAAACACTGGAATATAAAATAAATTTATATCAGCTCTTATGCAAAATTTTATTTTTTAAATGATGTTCTCATAATCCTCTAAAAATCTGAATGGCACACCTACCATGAAAAGGCTAACGTCAAAAGAAAATACTTTTTCCCCTCACGTATAAACCATCAATGAGACTTCAATGCAGCATAAAGTCATGATTTTACACTGTTGTCTACCAATGTGTGAAAAAACAGGTATTCAGATGTGGGTACAAATCCTAGTTCTACTGTCTTCATAAGATAATAAAACTCAATTAATTTTAATTTTTTCATCTGTAAATTCAAAATGATGAAACCAAAGTTTTTAGGCAATTTGAAAAGTTAAATCATAGAATGATCGTAGAGTGATTTAGAGAATAAGCACTCAATAGTTACTATTTTTATTGTTATTTAAAAATAAATTTTAAGAAAGGTGTTGTATACCACATACATATATACATACATACACACACATATGAGAAAAGAAATAAAGGATAAAAATAAATAAAATTGATGACAGTATCATTGGTCAGATAAGAAAATAAGCCTATGAAAGGACAAGGGAAAAGGATATCAAAAATTGAACATTTTACAGTAAGAAGGAGTGTATTTAAATGTCTGTGATCAACTAGAAAACGGTGATAATAAAATTCAAAAGTATTATTATGAGACTAAACACATAATTCCTGTATTCATTCATTTCAATGTCTAAAGGGAATTACATTTCAGTAAAGAATAGGATTTATTTTTATTTACTACATAACAAGCACTGTGCCAAGTAGGCATCACATCATGTAATCATGAAAAATTAATCATCAAAATAACCATGTGAGGTTGGTATTATTATTCTTAGTCCTATTTTTAAATTTAAAAAATAGGTGAAATAAGCTTAGCAGAAACTTTATTTTAAGTCAAATTTATCTGACTCTATCCTTTAATGACCACAGTATTCTGTGTTCTTTTCAATATTACTTAGGAAATATAAACTGTTTAAGTGGAAACAATATATAGTGATCAAAAATATATTTTGAAAGAGCTTATAAAAAACTTTGAAAAATGTATTGTTGAATCCAACAAACTGAGTATTAGAAGAATATTAAGCAGAACCTTGTTCTCTCAAATTCTGCTTAATTCACAAAGGACAATAAACTTATTATAGACAAAGTATTTTTGTTAAAAGAACAAAACAAAAGGGCCCATCTGAGCAGCACTCAAGAATAACACTGAGATCTGCTGACTACCATATGTAAGAAACTAAATATTGTCTCATTATCTAAGCACTGTCAGGTGGAAGTCAATAGAGTTTTCTTAATAAAAAGTGTTATATGCAAACAAAAATTCCTATTGATTGCCTAATATGTGTCATGTCCTGAACCAGGAAACACTGGCACATAAATGAACAAAACATAGTTCTCACCATCATAGAATTATTCCACAGAGAAGAGACGGATACGGATAAATAAATCAAAAGGCTTATGATAATGTGTCACCACTACAAGATCATATAGTGGGAAAATGGAGCAAAGAAGGGTTTGCTTTCAAAATACCACCTAATGGAACTGTTGGTCCTAAAAAGGCAACTGAAGCTAAATATATAAACAGGGATCTTTGGGGCAACATGAACCTTTTTATTTAACACCATAGAGGGCAGATGTCTCTGGTGAATCTTGTCTGAGGGAGAACGATCTGTTCTGTAACTAATTCTTGTAAAACACCTGTTACAAACCTGGTGTTTGTATTTAATTCCTTTTTTTGCATTTTTTTTTCTATTCAAAATGAAAACATACTCTATTATTTCCTCTTGCCATATTCTGCTTGTTGAACAGCTTTGATTGGTGGCAGCAGCATGATCTGATAACTTGGTCACAGCAGTTTAAATGATTCTAAGTAGTAAGGCTGCTGAAAGTAAAAGGAAGTGTTAACTATTGTGGCCACTTCTTGCAGAAGGAGGTAAGAATATTATACTCTTAACTGCTCCTCAGGTTCCAGCTGTCAGCAGGAAAGTCAGAAGTAATTTATTCAGACAATTCTATGCTCCTTTAATGAGTGTGGGTGCTAGTTAGCCTCTATGAAATATAGACAGTCTCAATTGTTTGTCCATGTAACTTGTAACATGAAAGACTAAGTAGAAATCTAGATACTAAATACATTAGAAAAGATGGCCAATATTAATTAGAATTTAATATGGGCTATATGACTGAAGTTGAAAAATTATACTTATGAACACATGCTTCTGAACACATACTTCTGAAAGAGAAAAATGTGGATTCATTTTCCTTAATTTAACTCACTACTGAGACTACAATTTAAAAATCCTGTTTAATGAAATTTTATAACCTCTCTATTTCAGTATATGGTTGCTTCAGTAAAGTCTTCAGCAGAAAGTATATTTTATTAATTGAGTTAAATAACCTCTCCTAATGAATCAGTATGATTTTGGATAATAAACCTATTTTCCAGAGGGATTTTAATTTATATTCGCCCTTTCCTATGTCTGCGAGTGTAGCTGTTGAAATTTTCCTTCTATGTTAAAAGTACACAGTATAGGTTTTGATAACCAATTTCAGAACATGGCAGTAATAATGTTCAATCCTATTTTGGGACATAGTTTTTTTCAAATTTTTCAAATTTTGTATATGGTTATTTTATTTTTATAGGTATGGCATTTATTCACATACTACATTAAACAACATTCCAAACTCATATCTTACACCTAAGACAGTTATAAAGACCAAAGGCCTCAAAAACTTTATATCTTTTAATAATCATCACAATACACCTAACATTCATGAGGCAGTAGGGGAATGGGGACTGGAAGACAAATATGGCTTAAAAATGGGTTTTCTATTTTAGAGTACAAAGGCACTTTGAATTGTCACTTCTTCCATTTCTAAATCTATTATACTTACACAGGAAATAACCTCACTATTGTCTTTGGTTTTCTGGCTTCTTTCAGTAACCAGGTTTTGTTGAGGGATGTGGGAGTACAGTCTTACTGGCTTAGGAAATGTGGTCAGTATAAAAGGCCACCAAGCCTTACACCACACAATGCTAAAAAAGAACTACTTCACATATATGAGACATGGGACCACTCAAATTAAGTGAAGAGGAAAGCAGGAGGAACTAAATTTACATATAATTGAGTTTTTAATAGAAGAAATTCACTGAAGTGAGTCAGAGCCAAAATATCATCATTTAAGATTTGCTTTAACCACTGATCACGTCACCAATTCTGGATAAACATATGAGCAACATTATGCCTCTATAGGGGAGGGATAATTATACTGAGCCTTTCCTGTTTAACTTGGAGTAATTTTGAAGCCTAAATAAAACACTATTTGTGTAGAATATTTTGTAAACTGGAACTCAGTGCATAAACATTACTGCTAAATATTTGTAGTAGTAGTAACATAACAGGAGATTAAATCATGGTGTACAGTGGTTAGTAAAGATAAACTGTACTATAATTTAAAAAGTGGACTATATGCCAGAATAAGTAAATGTTCCTTTTTTATTGCAAATTACATACCAAAAACAAAGTGATTTTAAATGTATTTTGGTCAGTTTTGACAAATGCCTAGATTCATTTAACCCACACCACTATGAAGTTTAGGATATCCTACTACCCCAGTGTCTTTATACTCTCTTTCACTGAACCCCCACTCAACTGGCCCCCAAAAACAACTCATCTGATTTCTATGATCAAGAAATCATACAGTATTAAATTCATGGTGCCTGGCTTCTTTCACTCAACATTATGTTTCTGAGAGTCATTCATTTTGTTGCATGCATCACTAGTTTGTCCCTTTCTATTGGTGAACAATCTTCTATTGTAGGAATATGCCAGTTTGTTTATCCATTCTCCTATGGATGAACATCTAAGCTACTCCCTGATTTTGACTATTATCAACAAAGCTACTATGAATATTCTTATACAAGTGTTTTTGTGGATGAAGGTTTTCATTTATCATAGATAAATACTTAGGATTCAAATTACAGGGCCATAAAGTTGATATGTATTAATTTTTATGAGAAACTGACAAACAGTTATTATCCAGTCTGTCTTTTAATTGGGATGTTTATATTCAATGCAATTATTGTAATGTTTGGATTTAGGTCTACTATCCAGGTATTTGAATTCATCTCAGACAATCTGTATTTTGTTTCTTTGTTCCTTCTTTTTGCCTTGTTTTGGAAACAGATAACTCTACTATTTTTAGTATTCCATTTTATCTTTCCTAGTGACGTTTTTGGGGGGTGGGGGAACAGTGTCTCACTCTGTCACCCAAGCTGGAGTGCAGTGACATGATCTTGGCTCACTGCAACCTCCACCTCCTGGATTCAAGTGATTCTTGTGCCTCAGCCTCACGAGTAGCTGGAATTACAGGCAGGCCACCACACCTGGATAATTTTTGTAGTTTTTGCATAGATGAGGTTTCACCATGTTTGCCAGGCTGGTCCCAAACTCCTAACCTCCAGTGATCTGCCTGCCTTGGCCTCTCAAAGTGCTGGGATTACAGGCGTGAGTCACCACGCCAGGCCTCTACTGACCTTTTCTTATGCCCATATTAGTTTCCTAGAGCTGCTGTAATGCAGCACCAAACAAGGTGGCTAAAACAACAGAAACTTATAATCTCTACTAGTTTCTCGTGATTTGCTGGCAATCTTTGGCGTTGCTTGGCTTCTGCTGCATGAGCCCAGTTTCATTTTCTCCGCCTTCATTTTCACATAGTTTTCTACCTGTGTGTGCATGCCTGTGTTCAAATTTCCCCTATTTATTAAAAGGACACAAGTCATATTGGATTTGAGGTCCACTCTACTCTAATATGACCTTACCTTAACTAATTACATCTTTGGTGACCCTGTTTTCTAATAAGATCATGTTCCGAGGTACTGGGGGTTAGAAATTTAACATATGCACAGTTCAACCTGTTAACAGTGGTTCTCTGTGCTGGTCTTAGTTTTTGCTCATAATATTGTTATATGTACCTTTAATATATATCACAGTCTACTTTCAAAAAATAGTCCACTAGTTCATGACAAACCTAAGAACCTTACAATAGTATACCTTCAATTATCACCCTCTGATCCCTTGTGTTCTGTTACGTTTTACTTTTATATATGCCATAAACACATTATATTGTTATTATTTTTCCTTAAGTCAGACAAATGTGTTTAACAATACTAAAAATATATGTATATTTATTATATAAAAATATTTATGTATATACATCCTGTATGTATTTGCCTATATATCTTCCTACATAAACATATATTCTTATGCATATACATGTTATATTCCTATTTATATAAATGAAAATTTCTTTATATTTATTTACATATGATTCTCTGAAATGTTCTTCAACTCAAAGATCACTACATACATATCTGGTAACATTTCTTTTTAGCCTAAAAAACATTTTAAAAGCATTTCTGTAGTATAAGGGCTTTAGAGAAAAATTCGGCTTTTTAAATTTTGGGAAGTATCTCCATTTCACCTTCTTTTTAAAAGATATTTTGGTGAAGTATTAATTCTAGGTTGACAGTTTTTTCTTTCAGAACTTCAAATATGTTATTCCATTATCTCCTGGCTTCCACTGCATCTGTTGCGACTAGCCCACATGTTGTACACCATTTCAAATAAACCCCTTCATATATTTATACAGGAATTTTAAAATCCCTTACTGATAATTGCAACATTTGAGGTATGTCTACCTCTGATTCTATTCTTTCCTTCTCTCTTGGCAAAGGATTATATTTTCCTGCTTTTTTGTGTATTGTAATTATTTTAGTGAACGTGAGCATCGTGTATAAAAAATAAGGACTGAGGGAAGTAACATTTACACACAGCAAAAAGTACATCATTTGTTCAGACAGGTTGACAGTACAGTCCAATGAGTTAGTCTAGTGTGTAGTTTCGATAGGGGTTAGGAGGTGAATTGTATCCCCTTTTGCCCAAATTCATATGTTGAAGTCCTAACTCTCAGTTCCTCAGAACGTGTCTACGTTTGTAGATAAGGTCTTTTAAGAGGTAAAGTTAAATGAGGCCATTAAGATGTCACTAACTGAGACTTGTATATAGTGCGGCAGTGATACACAAATACGGTGGGTCCTGGTCCAATACGACTGGTGTCCTTTGAAGAAGAAATTAGGACACATATACACACAGAGGGAAAGATAATGTGAAGACACAAGGAGAAGATGGCAATCTACAAGCCAAGGAAAGAGATTTCAGGAAAAAACATCCGTGCCATCAGCTTGATCTTGGACTTCTAGCCTCCAAAATCCTAAGAAAACATTTTTATTTAAGCAATCCAGTCTGAGGTTCTTGGTTATGGCAGCCCTAGGAAACTGTTACAATGGGTCTGAGCCTTGCCGTTTTCAGTAAATTCAGTTCACCATGGGCTTAAATTTTGAGGTCAAAATCAGAACCCTCTCTGTAGCAGGACTTAAGAGTCTCAGTGCCTGGAGGTATTTTTCTTAGTTCTTGTGTGCTGTCTTCGGATGCATGAGAGGTATACCTCAACTCTCTTTTGCCTGTCCCAATCGTATAGGGCCATTTCCTGGTACTTTTGCAAGGCTCAGAACACCTGTGGGATTTATCTCAGTTCTTATCTCTACCATCAATGCACTGCACTTGTGAGGTAGAAGACTTCTCTCTTAACTCTTCTCTCCCTCCCCGAATGGAAGATATGCATTGGGTCACACAATGGAGAGTATCTGTGGGGCTTCTCTCAGTTCTCTCCATTGCTCTCAGGCTTTAGCAATCTGCAAGTGAAGTTTCAGCTCTTCTTTCTCTCCTCCTTCCCCAGCTTAAGGTCCAGTCTTGTGCATATGTACCTATGATGGGAGGGGGGATCTCAATTTTCCTTCCCCTTCTCCTGAGGTAAACTGTCTCTGCCACTTGCTCAGTGTAAGGCCCAGAATGCAAAGGCCCTTCTTTTAGTTCTCACTGAGACTACAGTAGACTCAGTATGCCTGCTCCTTAAAAGATTTACTTCTCAGTTTTCTTGCCCTCACCTCAGTCTTTCTCATGAGTTCTCAGTGAAGATGAACAGAAAAGAGATGGGGAATAGGAAAAGGTTCCCCTTTGTAAATAGGGCTCTTGCAGATTTCAAATGAAAAATGTTCATTCCAAAAATTAAAGCCATTATATATCCTGTATATAGTAGGAGGGATCACATTTGGATTTTAATTCACTCAGTTACTTTCTCTTTGGACCTTATTCTTTGACGAGCTACAATATTTTATTTTGTAGGTTATGCAGCTTACTTTTATCATTAAGCTGGGAAGGGCATTGACTTTTTAGAACTTTCTACATCTTAAATAAAAACAGCAGCCCATCACATTTCTTTTTAATTATCCTTTCTCATCTCCCCAATTGTTTATCTTCCTTTTCATTTCTTTTTTCTTTGGAGCTGTGTGTTTTGATGTTCTAGGGCTTGCGTATAGTTTGAAGTTTTCATCTTATTTTTTTCATAGCTAACAATGTTCAAGTGTTTACTAAATAGACACACTACATTAAATATCTCACACATATTATGCCATTTAATTTTCAGAGAAACACTACAAGAAAAGCACTTTAATGATGGCCTCTTTGCATGTAAGAAAAATAAGTCTTCAGTAACTTGGACAAGGTCACAGAGCTTGCAATGGATGAATTTAAGCCACAGTACTCTGACTTTGTATGGAGCTCTTAAGTAGTACACTGTTTTTACTTCTCAGTATACTAACACTTGCTTCATTTTTGTGCCCTTAATGGATGTGAAATCATATGCTGACAGAATGCTATAATTCAGGGGTGATTTACAATTAGCATTAATACTGAGACTGTCCACTTTATTTTATATTATAAAAGGAACACACAAAAGATAAAATAAACTTAGGATTGTACGTAAAATAGATGTCAAGTCTAAGTATGTGTGTCAAAACAATACTCATACTTTAAAACTCAAAATTGCAATATAGGTCCAGTTTTATCAAGTTACACCTCCAAGAATAAGAGAGTAAGAAAAATTGGTATTAGAGGTGCTCCAACAGTCAGCTCCAACACCCACTATGTATATGAGGACACAATCCAGTTGACTTTCTCTAATGTGCAGTTCACTCCTTTGTTATATAGAATAACAATATAATCTTCACAGGACCAAATAAAATAATACATGATGTCAAGGCTAAGTATGTGTGTCAAAACAATACTCATACTTTAAAATCCCAAACTGCAATACAGGTACAGTTTTATCAGGTTACACCTTGAAGAATAAGAGAGTAAGAAAAATTGGCATTAGAGTTGCTCCAATAGTCAGCTCCAACACTACGTATATGAGGGCACAATGCAATTGACTTTCTCTATTATGCAGTTCACTCCTTCATTACATAGAATAATAATGTCTATAATCTTCACAGGGTTCTGCAAGGACCAAATAAAGTCATACATGAAGATATATTTGAAAATCTATAAAATAGTTTTCAAATATTAGATGTGAACAACCCCATTAATACTGGGAAGCTCTAGGCTTTAAAAGTTATCAGTGTTATTTCCTGAAAAAATAAGTAATGAGCCTTTTAAAATGTGAATATCTCAGACTTCTATATAACGCATCAATCCTACACAAATATGGTAGATCAACTAAGGTTAAAACATTCTGGAAACCCAGAAAGGTCATTTATCTCAGCTGATGATTCTAATATACTGGTAATATGTATTTACACTTTATAAGGAAACAAGAAGAATTATTGTAATTCCACTTAGCAAGAGAAACAAAATAAGCAAGAAAACAGAACAGTTGTGTGGGTATAACAAGGCTCTGAAAAGGAAGCTGATAATTAACTTCCTGGTATAAAACATCAAGGGCCAATATCTAGGCTAGATTATGACACTAGTTCAATTTTATCATGAACTTAACAGGCATGACACCAGACTGTACATCTAAAGGCTGAACAAAGACTTTTCCTAAGCTTCCAGGCAGGGGAAGAAAAAATGAAAGTAGAAAGAGCAAGAAAGAGGGCAATTCCTTCATTGATTTTTAAACAATATGTGCTTTGATGATGACTATTGCTTTCTTTCATTAACTTAAAAGAACAAGCTAGTACTCACAGAGATCTAAAGACTCAATAAGATATTCTCATTCTGAATGTGACTTTCACAATATATATATATAGACATTTATTTAACATGAAAAGATTATTGCAACCTTAAAATTTCTAGTGTGCAAAAATAAATGTTTTTTTAGGTAGGAATTTCAAAACGAAAAACTCATTTCCTAGTATTCATCATTTTGACTGAAATAATAAAATTAGACATAGGCAAATAAAAATGAAGAAAGCAATGATCAAAATTAATAGCAATTGACTTGTCCTATTAGTAATTATCTTTGACTTGGTGAGTGTGTTCTAAGAAGTTGTCTAGATACTGTTTTATAGTTCTCTTATAGGCACCTCATTGATATAGGCACCTCATTGATATAGGCACATAAATAAGAGTTTACTTTTAAAGAAAACACTACTAGTTAGATTGTTCTTTTTGACATTATATTCAGCGGCCGGGTGCAGGGGCTCACGCCTGTTATCCCAGCACTTTGGAAGGCCGAGGAGGGGCAGAACAGGAGGTCAGGAGATTGAGACCATCCTGGCTAACAAGGTGAAACCCTGTCTCTACTAAAAATACAAGAAAAGAAAAGAAATAAATTTAGCTTATTTTAGTTGAGTAACAAGTGTCACATTTCTCATTTTAATTAAACTCATTTTCTTCTTCATCTGTGTAGTTAATCTAGCCAATAAAAGTTTGGTAACTACTTTATATGTGCCCATTACCTGGTGCTATTTTGTAATAATTATTTTAACAGCAATGTATAGGGTGGAGAGACTCAGCAAGATAATAAGCAAAGAGAAAACAGGAATCCCTTCTAAGAGTCTACCTCAGCATTTACCAATCGTTGATCTATAGAACACCAGTCTTATGAGATACTAACAGGTACTTTATGATAAAAAGGGTTCCTTGGTTAGATGCTTTAAAGAAATGTTGAGTTAATCAATATTAAATGGATTTCTTTATTATAGAACTTTTAAAGGCATTAATGTGCATTGTGAATCTCCAAGGGGTGATAAAGTATGCAGCTTTCCCAAATTTATTTGATCTTAGAAACTTTTTATTATTTTTTTCCAGAACATTCATTAATACATCACTGGTTATGACTATTCCATAAAATTGAATTTAGAAAGTGCTGATCTAGGTGAAGTCAGGATTACGGAGATGTCACTAGAAATACTGAGAAAGGTGCAAATTCATTAGACATAACAGAGGAACAACAAAAAGAAAACCTTTGAGAGTACTGTAAAAGAGTACAAAAGAGAAGGAACAGTCAAAGGTAACTGCCACAATTTTTAGCCCAGGAGATGGGAATATAATAGAATTACCAACATAAGTTGAGCTATGCTAAGACATGCCTGCTATCGATTACTTTAGTCATTTAATCATGTAGTAAGCATTTATTTAGCACTCAGAATTATTTAGAATAGTAAGATAGGTAGTGAAGGGAAAATTACAGTCCTATTTCGACCATAATACCTAATGACTGCTATGGTATCTTCTAAATGAAAAGGTAAGGAGACATCTTTCAAGGAGTCTACCAACCTCATATCTGACAACTACCATCTATCTCCCTGTCCATAGAACGGCTCCATATGTGCTTTGCACACATTTGTGTATCTACTGTGTGACCATGATTTACAACCTAACCAAATATTCTTTCCCGGTATCTGGCTAGCCAGCTGTAGCTGATTTCTTAAATTACAGACATGTAAACCTGATGACTATGAGAAAGTTGGCCATTTGCACACTTAAGCAGTAAGAATCATTTAACAATGACAAAAATAAGAGTGAAAAAAGAGAGAGTTATAAAGAGGGTAAGGGATAAAAAGTGAAAGAGTGAGAGGAAGATCAACAACAACAATCAACAGCATGTAGATTTCTGACTCCTTGATATCTTTACAGTTTTTGTCCCAGGACAACATGAAGTCAGATAACAGTATTTTACCAAAAATATTTCTTTCTCAATCAAGCTATTCTTTACTGAGTTCCTATTACTTGCAGTAAAAAGAGCTATGATTACAACAGAAATGTCATAAAAAAATTACATATATGAAATTTTAATAACATCAACAGTGAAAAAATTACTTCACCTTTCAAGAAACATTATATTAATTAGGAGGGTTTAAGTATGCCTGAAATATTACATGTGTATAAATCCTATGAGAATTTAATGGTCGATTCAGTTCAGAAAACTGGGATAATACTCTGTTCCAATCTACACAGTACACTAAAATCCATGAAATGTATAATAACTTTGAAGTTTTGATTTCATAGGGGTAGTCTTTCACATTTAAAGAAAGTGTGCATGCAAAATACATAGATGAAGAGATCTGTCATATGGCTCGCACTCTGCGGTGTTAAAATAGCAGTACTGGGAGGCATTTGCCCAAAGATTGGCAGGAATTGTGTCAACGACTTAGCATAGTAATTGATGGGAAATCCAGAATGTTTAGACAGAATTGATTAGAATTAGTCTCTACAGAATATCATGCCAACACATGGATACAATTAGGACACATGTTCAATGCAAATGACTGTGATTCTGGCAGTCTGCATTATAATTTTTGGATGAATCCAAATTACTTGGACTTTTTTTTTTCTTTTCCGAGACGGAGTCTTGCTTTGTCACCTAGGCTGGAGTGCAGTAGTGCGATCTTAGCTCACTGCAACTTCCGCCTCCCCAGTTGAAGCAATTCTCCTGCCTCAGCCTCCCGAGTAGCTGGGATTACAGGCTTCCACCACTACGCCCAGCTAATTTTTGTATTTTTAGTAGAGAGGAGGTTTCACCATGTTGGCCAGGCTGGTCTTAAACTCCTGACCTCGTGATCTGCCCGCCTCGGCCTCCCAAAGTGCTCAGCCTCACAAGCGTGAGCCACCACACCTGGCCACTTAGACTTTTTTTTAAATGGAGAAAAACCATATAGAACAACGTGAGATACTAATAGTTGATGCCCTGAATAAACAAGATGAATAGATTTATGTTGTTAAACTGCAAATACATGTCTACAAAGTAAGTAATAATAGGGGTGTAATTACTCTCACTACATTGCCAAGAAGATAAACATTTTTCTCTATTAATTTCTAATAGTGTCAGCATCAATTATTTGCAAATGTTCCAGGTTGTTCTTTCAGAAAATGAAAATGAATCTTTTCTATCTCTATAGTATTTTTAAGCGAAAGAGGTTCCCAAAGAGTCTCCATCTGTATATGACAAATTTCACTAATTCTCACCCTGCTTCTCTGAAAAACATATCATTCTCACCAAAGTCTCACTTGTTTTCTCAGCATGGATTTGTTACCCTAGTGCTGTAGCAAGATTTCAGGTCCCAGAGACTGGGAGGCTGTCATGCAAGTGAAGCTGTATTTGCTTTGTAGAAATAGGTGCTATGTAAACAGAAAGTACCAATACCATCCTGTGGCAGCACTTACTCTCTGGGGGTTTTATATACTGTCAACAAGAACAAAGTCCAATTTTATTTTGTTTAATGCTAAGATTCTTACACAGGGCTGTCCCTGAGCTGTATTTTGAAGCAGAATGAGTTGAATTTCGGCAAAGCAGTTCCCACCATCTTTACAGCCCTATCTTTGAGAAGAAATGAACACCTCCCTCAAAACCTGAACAAGAATGAAAAAAATGCTAAGAGTAATCTTTTCTGCAGGAGAAAAGAACCAACCATCTTCCATGCTAGGAAACTATACCAGAACTTTCTAAGTAGGGAAGTTAATATGTCAAACTGTGATTTAGACTCATACCCTTCATTTATAATTAAATTAAACTTCTCATTAGTAAGATGAAAAATGTTAAATGAAATTGCTGAATGAACTCAGTGATGGGTAAACCACATTATAAATACTCATTATTCTCTAAGAGCTTCTTTGTCTTAAAGTGAATACTTTGTCAAAGAATCTGAAACATGCATTATTTTCATCCTACTAATCATTAAGTCACTGTAGTTGTCAGTAGTAGATAGGACCCAGCAAGGCTGATCAGATTGGCAGTGCAGGGTAACAGTGAGGAGCAGAGAGATTCTAGGATAGAACTGCTCACATTTGTCTCCAGACTTCACCACTTCATGGACGTGTAATTTTTGGCCAAGTTATTAAACCTCTCTGTGTCAGTTTTTTTTCCACAATGTAATAGGAGACAATATTGGTACTTATATTTAAGGGTAGTTACAGAATTAAGTAAATTAATAGCAAGCCTTCCACATAACCATGTTATGTAAGTATTAGCCACTATTATTATTACTATTACCATTATCATTAGAATGTGTACCATGTTATCAAATTAACTCCAAAGAGAGTTACTCTGTAATATGAACCCATCTGGTCCATCCAAGCATCCTTTGTTATTCAGTTTGCTCCCTGCCTATCTGTAGAGCCTTATTTATGAATGTCCTCCTTTTATTTCCTCAGTCCTCTAGCCCACCCAAACACAAAACATATGACAGTGACTCAGATAACCTTCAAAGCAATGTGTTCATATTTTTTTAAAGTTTAATGCAAAAGAGAGATTTAAAAAATTGGGAAATTAAGGCAATATAAGCAGGCAGGGTGGACTTAGAAGGGTACAATCCCCTTGGAAATACCCAAACCCTACCATTTATTCTATTTTGTAAAATGCAATCTTTTGTAATTCCAATATACTGAAAGGCACTATTTACTTTTTTGTTGGTTTGTGTTTTTTTGTTTGTTTGTTTTTTAGATTGAGTCTCGCTCTGTTGCTCAGGCTGGAGTGCAGTGGCGTGATCACAGCTCACTGCAACCTCCGCCTCCCAGGTTCAAGCAATTCTCCTGCCTCAGCCTCACGAGCAGCTGGGATCACAGGCGCCCACCACCATGCCCAGCTAATTTTTGTATTTTTAGTAGACAGGGGGTTTCATCATGTTGGCCAGACCATGGTTGGTCATCGGACTCCTGACCTCGGGTGATCTGCCCACCTCTGCCTCCCAAAATGTTGGGATTACAGGCGTGAGCCACCACATTCCGCTAACTATTCATTATTAATAATTACCACTGTGCCAGCTCTGAAGGAATATATATGAACATTTCTAAAAAAGTATAAGTTTTTTTTTTTGCACAAGCTACAAGTAGAAAAGACAAACTTTAAATAAGGGAGAATTAATATAAGATCAAGTAAAGGTTCGAAATTCCACAAAATAGTAGTAATACAATGTTTCGTGATTTATCAGAGAAATGGTAATTGATAATAAAAATATTAATCAGAGGCAATAAAAGGTAGAGGGTTATTTTAATTTATTTGAAAAGGAGCAAATCCAGATTAAAATTATGAATTGATGAAGTACACTCTTATTGTAGGTATTAAAAATAATGGCAAAAACAGCAATTATTTTCACATCAACCTAATAGTTATATGTAATGACAGACATTTAATTTAAAATATGGAGAGGAACTCAAAAGAAACTACAACTGTGCACTATCTCTAAGTCAGATACACTGAAGTGTCTGAGTAGTATATTACATTTCATTTAATTTTCATAAAAACCTATATGTTAATATTTGATAATATTATTTCCTTTTAGAGATTAAAATAGTAAAACTCAGGAGGATTATGTAAAGATAATTTCACTGATAAATAAAAGCTGTTACTTAACTTAGGTCTATATCATTTTAAAACTGTGTTCTTTCATCAGCACCAAACTACTTCCAGTTTTCCTTCATAAAGTTATAATAGAAAATACAATTATAAAATAAGGGACTTATATAAACATAACTTAGGAAACATATCCTTGGTCTTGAAGTGAAATTTTTAATTAGTAATTAATGATTTTGGTGTGCTTGATCCCTCTTGAGAAAGAAGAAATTTCACATTTCAACTTTGCCATAGGATATTAAATTAGATCCTAATTAATAGGATATTAAATTAGAAATCAAAAGAGAAAAAAATACCTTTAAAGATGTTTGAGGAGATTATAAATGGCATACAGTCAATAACACCAACTTGGTTCTTACCTAAATTTTGCATTTGAAGAAATAGGCTGAATTATGAATTGTATGAAAATACGAATACTTGACGATAAGCACTTTAATCCAAATAAATGGATATTTAGAGAAAAAGAAATAGAGCTAAAGACACAAACAAAAGTCACTGTGTAAAACATTAATTTAATCACTATACAGGAATATTTTTAAAATAAATCCTTAAATCACATAAAAAAGTAAATATTTTCTTTGTAGATTTTATAGTGAGAAATGACTTAATATTTTTATCCAGGGTTTTCTAATTTGATTTTAAGATCAAATAGAAAGCCATGTAAATATATATTTTAAACTGTAGAGTGTTAAGAAAGTATAAGGCCATTTAATTTACTCTACAAAAACTAAGGAGTTCTTAATAGTCAGACACTTGCAGACACTTAATCATGGCTGTATGCTATAGAGAAATACATAAAATAGAGCAAAAGAGAACACTGCTAATGAATGCAGTTTTTACCCTTTACTTACTTACTGCTCAAAATTAGTTTAATGTTATGCCTAGAATACCCACACCCACACTTCTGTTCATCTTTATTCCTCCTTTAAGAAGCTTAGTTGTCTCTGTAAAGTCTTCCTTACCATATTATGCTGAGACATATGATTTACCAGTGTGATCCTGTATCATCCTGTATTGACCCCTATCCAAATTCTTAGCTTTGTATTATGCATTTTTATATATTTGTCTGACCTCTCATTAGGAATCTAAGGTATGTGAAGGGACAAATGGCCTATATTCAAATTCAAAAATACTCAAATTAATAAGTAGAAAATATCTAGGTAAGGGTTGATATAGAGAGAAATTATAAATTAGTGACGTAACTAATGTATGTGCTGATATATATACATATGCCAATTCATGTTGGTATGCATGTATCTATATATATGTGTGCATATATTTATATGCTTTATTCTAACAAGATTATTATCTAAAGCAAGTAAAAAAATAGCATTAAAGCATCTAATACTTATACATTAAGTTCATGTAGCTTTTGGAATAAATACTACCAATTATGTTTATGACTGAACTTTTCTGAGCACCCTATATAAAGAGCAACATGGCCTACCCCACCCACAAACATATACACTTTATCTAGTTTGTTCACTGCTTTATCTCAGTGACATGAACAATGCTTGGCATATACCAAGCACTAAATAAGTAACTGCTGAATGATTTGGCTGGATGAAAAACAATACTTTACCTTAATGTAATTACATACAAGATTCAAAGTTCACATGACATTGTTTCATTTTCTACATTTCACTTTCTACATTTGCAGCTGTATTGGGTTCAGTATCATTATCTAGGCAGTTTTTCAAAATAATTTGCATTTCTTAATAAAAGGCAAAAAAATTATCCCTAAAGTACCTGAGAATGAGGACATTAATGAGGCATATCTACTACAATAGTGTAATTTTAAAGTAATTTATAAGTTTAAAAAAATAGATTTCTTAACCGTATATAACAAAATATTTAAGCTGCTTTTGGGGGTAGTTTAGTAAATAAAATTACATCATTATAGTTAATCTTATGACAATGATTTATCGTCACTTCAAATGCTTAATGACATCTCATATCTCAACCTGGGTTCCACAAAACAACTAAACTCTATATAAAATGACTTTATGAACTATTTTTTTCAATGCTTCCAAGGATTACAAGACTGGTATCATTCTAGATGCATAGGAAAGCAGTAATTCGTTACATATAATAAATGTTTTAGGAGGCATTTAGGGCTTAATTCTTTCAAGGAATCCTGGTTGGGAAGGGCTTGAGTTGGCACTCACAAAATATTTGCTGAATGAATATTCTGCCCAAAACTGTTCTTCTTCCAGGTTTTCTTTCTTACTATCATCTATCTAGTAATATAAACCAAAAAACCCAGGAGTCATCCAGAATATACCTCATGGGCTCATTTTCTATATCCCATTCTTCACTACTTGTCTAAAATGCTATCATAGCTCCCTTAGACTCTAATAACCTATAAAAGCTGTTTGCTGACTCCAGTTTGAATATCTGCTCCGGCCCATCAAATCCACTCTACAGCCATATCTCTTCAAAATGCCAGTCGATTTTATTTTTTTCTTTTTTCACTAAGCCATTCATTTCCTAAAAAATGCAAATTGAAAAGACTGTTTTTCACCATTGCTTGAATCCATTCAATAAATCTTTACTACCTATAGGCTTAAGCCAAAATGTTGTCATGTAGCCAGTAAGACCTTGCATGATCTGAAACATGCCCGAATCTCTAGCATCACTGTTTATTCACCCCCTTGTACTCTGAGTGCCAGTTACAAACTTTAAATGGAGTCTTTAAGGCTGGTTTTTGGCTATGTTGTTTCCTCTTCTTGAGTTCCATTCCACCTTCATGCACTTTCTGACTCTTCTCCTTGGTTTCAGCTCATGTCCCTTTTAGGGGTTACACATGACACCCACCACCACCACCACCACCACCTCAGACTAGATCACATTCCTTTATTAAGTGCTCTTTTATAACAGTGTTATCTTTCAGAGGACATCTATCAGACTAATAATATACTTCTTAGGGTTATTATCCGAATGTTTGCCTTCCTCAATAGAGACTCCCTATAGCCTAGTAAGTGCCAAACACATATGAAGAGTGTAGTAAATACTTGCTGGAAGAATTAAGGTCAGGTACAAATTGCCTACCAGTTACTGGAAATTACAGGTAAGGATGGGAGAGACTGAATCAGTTCTTGAAACATGAAATGTGTTTTATTTTTGGAGAAAACTAAACAGAAATATTTCTGAAAGGATTGCATCCTAAAATTCAAACTTCACAAAATAAGGTGATATAGTATTTCCCGTTTTTCATTCATATTATTTTAAATTTATATGGTTATGACTACATACTTCTGCTTGAACACAATCCTTTCTCTTAAAAAAAAATTAGAGATAACTTTTGTTGTACCCACTTTTGAAAGAACCAAAGCACACTGATTGGGATGGTCTCTTGGAAAGTCAAGACATTGCTGAGTGAGAACTGGTTTTATCAGGACAGTGTGTACGGTCAAACTAAGAGAAGCAAGAACAACTGAGGAACTTAGGGAAGAAGACATGGCAAAGACTAAATGAAAGAGGGTAGGAAGAACAGAGTAAGGTTTGAAGTCAGTGAGCCTGGGTCAGTTCTTCAAATTGATAGACATGTTATTCTAGGCCATTGTGGGAAAGATTAATGCTTGGTTATAAAGGCAAACAATTTAAAGTTAGAGAGATTTCAAAACCATTTTCTATTTATCGGTCTATTAATGTGACCTCTGGAACATTAATTTTTTGAATGTTGTTTCCCTCTGAAATGAAAAAACTCGTGAGGAAATAGGTGGTTTTCTCATTTTTTGCTTAATTTTTCCTGAAAAGGATGACATTATAATAGTTTCTTTATGATATGACTAAACTTAGCATTGAGGAGAAAGGAGTAGAATGTTATGGTTAGAGTGAGTTCTTGAATATGACTGCTTTGAATTCAATCTGAAATTTATTACTTGCTAGCTATGTGATTTTGAGAAAAAATATTCAAATGCTCTGAGATCGATTTTCCTCATTTTTAAAATAGAAGCACAATTTGTATCTACCCATTTTTTAAGGGGATTAAATGAGATAATCCACATAAAGTGCACACCAGAATACCTAGCACATAGTAAATGTTTCACAAATGTTAACTATTCTTTTTTTTCTTTTTCATCATCATCTTCATTGTTGTCTCTTCTTCCGCCTCCTCCTTCTTATCATTATGATTTTTATTTTAATTATTATTATCCTATCACATGTATAAAAAGATTCTTAATGGATCAGACTAAATTGATAACAAAATCTTTGGAAAAATGGGAGGCAATGATGAGAATGTTAAATTAAGACATTTTTTGCAATAAGTTCATCCTCTCATTGTTGGATATGTGTCGTTTGTAACACCCAGTGAGAACATTATATGGACATTTTTGTTTAATCCAATAGCTATAATGTCAATATTGGTATGAATTAGCATTCTCTTTTTTTAATAAAATAATCTGCATATGGTGGGATTTTACTCTGAATACAGAAGCTTTACAGAATATTTTAAAAGAAAATGAAGAGATTTGGCTCATTGTTGTCAGGTCAATGGTTGCATATAATTTTACTTTAAAAGACTACTTTCATTTGAAATGTTTAATTCAGCCCCAAAGTTTCCTTGTTCTGTACACATGCCTCTAACTTGGTTCTGTAAATTCTTAGAAATCACTAAAAGCAACACTAGTTTGACATAAATATACCAACACAGCTACCGACATGCAAGCAGGCGCTTGATGAATAATTACTGCAGTCTAATTGTCTGACTAAAGTTTTGCTTACAAGTACAGACATAGATGAAAACAATAATTTCTTCTACCCTTAGTCTTCACTCGAATTAATTCTGTAGGTGGGGATTAATTGCCTTTTTCTCCCTTTAAGGCAAAAAAGGAGTTGTATAACTATTTTTCTCCTTTAATTTTAAATTTCATAGCAAAAATTAAAACCACAAAGGAAATAAAACACTAAAATTTCCTTGTTTTATTCAATTAATTAGCTCTGCTATCTTGATGACCACAAGTAAAGGGAAAATTAGCTGCTTAGAAGAACTAAATAAGCCTACTGAGGAAAAAAAGGGCTATGTTTGTCATACTGAGAACAGTTATTTACAAAGATTTTCACTAATATTAAGATTATAGTATTTTTTAAAAAGATAATGAGAAGGATCAACGTGTTAACACATAATATCCCAACACTGAACATTCATTAACGAAAAATATTCAAAATTAATAATTCTCCTTTTCCATTCAGGTTTTTACCAATTTACCATATAAAGTTCTCCAACAACTCTGAACACTAAGAAATTTGCAGCAAGGATACTGTATCCTGGGGTCAGCTGGCTAGAGAAAAGGAAGATAGTAATCTTTTTTAGAAAGAGTGTTATTGTTGTATTTATCACCATTGTTGCTGCTTAAAATCAAGACAAAAATTTTATCTGTGATAATTTCATTGTAACATCAAGGCCTCAATCCATCAATGTTATAAAATAAACTATATAATTGAGACAGGATACAGATAAAAAATGAAGCTAGAAAAAAGAAAGTAAGAAATGTAAAAAAAAGATATAAAAGCACTAATCAAAGTTAAATAAAGCCATAAGATTGGTTATTATCAACATGTACTTGTTCAATAAGGTAAGTCCTCTAAAGAGTCCTAAAAATACTTTACTGTTTAAAACAAAACAAAACAGCAAATAGAAAACAGAAACAAAAATAACAAACTGATAAAATAATAATCATAAAACCTGTTCATAATACAGAAATGAACTATCCTTTAAAAAAGGTCACAATTGGCTGGGCGCTGTGGCTCACGCCTGTAATCCCAGCACTTTGGGAGGCCGAGGCGGGTAGATCACGAGGTCAGGAGATGGAGACCATCCTGGCCAACATGGTGAAACCCCGTCTGTACTAAAAATACAAAAATTAGCTGGGCATGGTGGCAGGTGCCTGTAATCCCAGCTACTTGGGAGGCTGAGGCAGGAGAATTGCTTGAACCCGAAAGGCAGAAGTTGCAGTAAGCCGAGATCGCACCACTGCACTCCAGCCTGGTGACAGATCCAGACTCCATCTCAAAAAAAAAAAAAAAAAAAGTCACAATTTACACTATATATACTATACACCAGATTAGAAAAGCCAGCTAAATTGCTTGTCTACTTCTTTAAGAAGTGAAGGAAAGAGAGTGCCAGGCATACAAGAGACACTGGTACTCGGCTTCAAGTACCTAGGCTTCTTTCGGAATGTGACTTACAAAGTAGCTTTACTTTTATTTTATTTTCCACCTCAGGAAAAACCATCATTGGCACCATCACTCTCTTAGACATTCAGATGAAGGTCATTTTAAGCTTTTCTCAAAATCAGTTTAGATCTGAAATTTCTCAGGTATCCTCAATTAGTTACCACTCATCCATCTACCTTCCAGTTTCTAAAGCTGTCTAGCTATTATCTCCTGTCTTGTGTCTTGTTCTTTCCATTGCCCTAGAATGTATGTCTTAAAAATCTCTTCACTGCCATTTTAGTAAAGGTTTCAGAACGTAGAGAAATTAGTTGTATGAGTTTAATCTGCTGTATTTACTGGGAAGTATTCCTGTTCATAAAAGATATCCTGGCATTTTTTAAAAGAAAGAAGCATAAAGCCAGCCTTATTTCATATATATATATGTATTTCTCAAGATATGAAAAATTATCCTAAATTACTTAGTAAGATTTAAAATATTTAAATATTTTTCATTCGTGATTTTACTCACGAATTCTACTCTTTTTACTTATAAAAACTCCCAGAAAAGAAACTTGACACAGATGAAGTTTTAACTATTTGCCGTTACAAGAATGAGAAGCTGCACATTTTTGCTTAGCTAGCAGTAAGCTCCAGAAATTAAATTTGCCTCCTCCATAACACAGAGTTCAAACGGTTGATATAGTTGGATTGAACAAAGAAAGAAAAACATGAGATCAGTTTCAGTCCCTAGAACTTTCAAGTGTGAACTGCAGTGGCTCCAGTGGCTCTGCTGTGAATGGCACCCTGGTGGCCAGAAAGCAGCAATGAGCCACCTTATGAGTTTCAATTACTAGCTAGAAGTACTTCGAACACCAGGGAAAAACTGGATCAAAAATATCATAAAGGTTGCTGTAAATCGAAAGTATGACAAATACATAAATACACACACACACGAGGTTATGATTAGAGTGTGTGTGTGTGTGTGTGTATCTCACATTCTCCAAAAACCTAGCAATAAAGCAATGAAACAAAAATGGAACATTTCAAAGTCTGTGTTGAGTAGCATGGAAATTTCTTTAAAAATAATATCAATATCTCCTTCCAAAGAAAATAATTTTCTTGCCTCTGATTTCTTAACACAGTTGATAAATTAAAACTAGAAAAAAGTATTGGAGGAAGTTTTTCATGAAAGATTACAATAAAAAAAAGTCAAGTAGACAAAACAAGGACATCCATGAGGAGGCTGACATACTCATGATAAAACTTTGTAAAGTCTATGCACGACTGGTAGATTACAAAGACAGCCACAGGTTGTTTCTGTCCTACTGTATTCTCTGTTTTCAATGTGAATTTGAAGCTACTCTCTTAAAAATGTTGCTTCTTTCTCCACAAATTGTCTCTGTGACTTGCCTTCTACAAGAGTTGGCCATGTGATTTGCTTTGCCTAAAGGCTCATTTAAAAAATGTGACTTAAACATAAACTTGGGGCCTGGCGTGGTGGCTCATGCCTGTAATCCCAGTACTTTGGGAGGCCCAAGGAGGGCAGACGGTTTGCATTCAGGAGTTCAAGACCAGTCTGGGAAACATAGAGACTCTGTCTCTACAAAAAACACACAAAAATTAGCTGTGTATTGTGGCGTGTGCCTGTAGTCACAACTACTTGAGTAGCTGAGGAGGGAATGTCACTTGACCCAGGGAGGTTGAGGTTCCAGTGAGTTATGATCGTTCCATTACACTCCAGCTTGGGTGACAGAGTGAGACTCTGTCTCAAAATCAAAACAAACAAATGAACGAGGAAAAATCATAGGCTTGAAAACTGCTTGCACATTTGGCCTTGCTCTTTCTTGCTGCTCATTGGAAGCTTGAGACCACCTTGACTGTTACGTTAGTGAATCAGAGATCAAGAAAAGCTAAGATAAGCAGTCCCATCTAAGATCCCTCCTCCCCTAACCAAACTAATCAATGCCAACCACTAGAAATGCTGGTGTGGCCACTTGACCCATCAAGCCCCAACCTAGTAGGCTCAGATCAGATCAGAACCACACATCTGACAAACAGAATTGTGAATGTGAGAAATATGTTAAGACTCCAAGTTGGGGCAATTTGTTACACAGAAACAGCTGGCTGATACGTAATTTTATGCCCAATCTTGGTTTGTCTGATTGAAATTCATAAGGATAACAAAATTAAATTTTGAAACAAGTATTAACAATAATCTGTGTTTTACTAAATAAAAAGATAAAACTTAGTTTTCCTTACTCCCATTCTATTTCAAATCTCAGAGATTCTGTTATTAGAAAACATTCCTACCTGCATACTTTTCAAGGCAGCATCTTTTTCAGAAAACTCTCCCTTGGTTTTAAGGTAGCACCAAGAAATCTCTTTCTAGATCCCAATATAACCCCAATTATTCCTCAATTCCAGGGCTTACAATATTGGACTGAAATTATCTATTGATGTGACTTTATCCCCCACTAGACTCTCTCTCAAATATGTTATTGTCATTGAAGCCATAATACTCAGTCCAGTATTAAATATTTCAAACAGTAGCTATCTAACCTACGTTTATTGCTGCAAATTTGCTAGTACAAGCACTCTGATTTCCTTGCTACAGAGCAGTCAGAGAAAATCCTAGCTAGATAACGGAAGCAGATAGATATGCAAGTAGGATTTATAACATATGTTAACAGATAATACGCTGAGGATTTTGCTTAGGGAAGAAAATATGGAGCATGTCTTCAGAATTCAAGTAATGTAAATAACATTCAGATTTCAAGAAACAAAAACTAGAGCTACTGTGCAAGAAACATTGAAGTGGCTTGATTTGGGAGCAGATGCTGTTTGAAATTTTGCTACCTCTTACTTATCCCGTTTTATACATGCGGAGCAGCTTTAACAAGGAAGGTTCTTTCTAATTGAGTTGCAGAGGTGTTTTTCTTACAGGAAACTTCACAGTGATTTTGGGAAAAATCTAAACGGTGCAAGAACCAGTTGGTGACCACGGAAAATAATAAGAAGAATCAGAGACCTGGAAAGATAGTGTTCATGAAATGGCTTAGAGTAAGCAAGTTTTTTTACTTTACCATGCTTAAGGAAATGTGCAAAAAAGGTACAGTGAAGAAAATGTTTAAAAAAGAGAGAGAAGAAAATAAGGAAAATACGAATGAAATCAATCACCAAAAATTCTAAAGGCTACCATTTGTCTTGAATAACATACATTGGAATTAATAAAAATCTTATTAAATGAAAATGCTACTCTGTTATATATGTGAGGTTACCTTTTCACACATTTAAAATAAGGGGAAAATGTCATCCTAATGAACAATGCAGACCACCTGCATTTCGTGACCAAATCTTTTAGGAATCAGAGTTAATCAATCCTATGCCTACGAAAGGACCCCTGAAATTATAGTCTGGATTTTCATTAAATGGAAAAAAATATAAGGAGTGTTCACTGTACCACAAATATAAAAATTTATTTTAAGGATATATCAGAAATTATAGGATCCTGTATAAATATTAAGAATCCATTCAAATTAATAACATTACTGGCTGGCCCCAGTGGCTCATGCCTGTAATCCCAGCAATTTGGGAGGCTGAGGCAGAAGTATTGCTTGAGGCCAGGAGTTTGAGATCAGGCTGGGCAACATAACAAGACCCCACCTCTAAAAAAAAAGTTAAAAAAATAATAATGATAGCATTTATGATCTTGGATACCAAAGTAAGAGATTATATATTTATAACACAGAAGCTTAATTTTTTATATTAGTCACATCATATAGCATGAGGAATAGAACTGAAAGTCACAAATTACTATAAGAAATCCAGCCTTTCACGTTTCAGGTATCAATCAAAATCATAAAGGAAATCTCGGTCAGTGTGGGAGGTTGTAGTCAATAGTTGGATAGAGACTATTTTTCCAACTGGCAGCACTGTTTTTTTGTTTTTTGTTTTTTTTTAATCTTCAACTAATCATGCTGTTTGAGAAGGACAAGGCGTCTCTTGTGGTTTTTGTGTTGCTTAAAATTCTACGCGATATCTTAAGGACAGCAACATTCAAGCTCCTTTCTCTGATTATTGAAGTGAAAATTAATGTCCAGTAGTAATGAAATTGCTTTGCCCACTTAACTATTCAATAGTTTTTACTATCAAAATAAAAATATTAATGGCTTTAAATTATATATGCACATGTCAATTATATGAGTTTTAGGCATCTATCATACATATTTTCAGTAAGACATTGCTTTTTAAAACTCTCATTTTCTAATACTGTTTTAGTTCCAATAACATATCTCTAAGTCATAGCAATTATATAACTACCATTTTTATCAAGTTATTTTTATCAAATAACTTACTCAAATTCATGTTTTCTTTTCCTATTACTTACATTGTCAGCCTTTAAAAATAAATGTCTTTTGGACTATTGTCTGTCTGTCTAATTTCCTCATAATGTTCAATATGACTTGTACAATGTTTGCAATGTTTTCCCTTGAATCTAATGAAATAGCCAGTTTTATTGAAATATATGTTCTTAGGCTGTGAGAGGCAAACTTCCCTACTCATTATAGAGCCAGTTTGTTCCTTATCTCAAGGTGTCTCTAAGGAATTTTGAAAAGAAACCTGCCTTTGATTTCACGTAATCATGAGAAGAGTAAATCAGACTAATAAATTCAAGTATACCTGTATTTGAAATTTTTAGTACCATATATATATACATATAAATACATACATATATAGTCAATAAATCTATGATAGTTTTCAATGCAAGTCATAAATTCCCAAAAGCAACAAAATGACTCATTAAATAAGGTAAGGCGGTCTCTTTACCTTCTACCCCAAAGTATCCTTTCTTTTTCTCCATCAGAGTTTCCTGCTATTCTGTCACATAACACACATACACAAACATAAGCACACACACATGCACACACACACACACACAATATTCCAACCGGCCTATCGAATTCTTTTTCACACTTCTGTTCTTCTTTGTTCTTTTGTCTAACCAACCAACAAATCCCTATTCATATTTCAAAATTCAATTTGAATATCACCCCTTTTTTGAAGCTTCCCCTTAATATTGCAAGGCGTTTTTCTTCTTTATTCTCACAGACCCTTTTACTGGTGTTTATTTTAGCACATACATTACTGATTGAAATAGTTTTTACTTGTTCTCATCCCTATCAACTGTGAACCTTTGAAGGACAGGACAAATGATCAATTACTCTTTTTATGTAAAGCCCAGCAAAACACTGGGCACATTAAAGATAACTTAATAATTATTACAAACAAATTCAGAAGAGTTATTTCTCAAAATGGTAGATTTCTTAAAATCTTCATCCTTAGGCATACCTCAAGCTAATATTTTCATTTACTTTCAAACTGTACTCATTTTTAATCATTATGCCATAAATTAATAGCTTCTCTTTCATTATAAAGGGTTCTTTTAAAAGTCTTTCTATATTCTGAGATTGCTTACAGAAAATGCCTTATTTCTGTCCCAGTGAGAAAGAAGAACAATACATTCTTTCTTCCTCCATATCATTCCTATACTTATTTCTTTTAAAATGTTGCTTATGTCCAGGCACTGCTTTTAACACCAACAGCAATGAGCAAAAAATCCAAAGTCTCTATGCTCATAGAGCTGATATTCTAGTTGGATGAGACAAAAATAAACAAATCAAAATTAAAATAGAGTATAATGACTGGTAGTCATGTCTGAAGAAAAATCAAAAGAAAGGAGTAAAATAAGTGTGTCTGATGGAGGTGGGTGCTGTGACTTCTATTTTAGACAGGGAAGTCAGGAAAGACTTATTTTATGAGGTGACTTTTAAGAAGACACTGAATAAAGTGCTCATCATTCCACATACAATATGTCCTTCCTTGACATCCTGGATTTTCTTTCTCTATTAGATTTGATACATTTACCTTTATTCTGTTAGCAATAGGGTGATTACTATGCTAAAAGTTGCTTTAAATCTAGTGTGGCTTGTTGAAACCATCAGAAGCTAGCCTTTATATTTTAGTCATCAGGATCCCAACTGATTGCTCACATCCTGCAGTGAAAGTATTTGAAGGAGGGATGAATGGCACACAGAATAAGTAGTGACCTTAAACATTAACTGCCTCCTAGCAGACAACAGCAACTGCTTAAGAAGATCAATCACTTTCTGAACTGCATGCTACAAAGTTTGGAAAGAGATCCTTCTGAAGTTTGCCACTTGGGATAAATTCAATTTTTTTGAGGTGATTCTCAATGTAAGCATGCATAATGCTATTAGTGAGAGGTCTGTAGTGAGCATTATGCTGGTAGCCTTTGAATTTTCCAGTATACAGACAATTTTCAATTCTGTGCTGGTTGGTAATTGTGAATACTGAAAATATAGTTAGCAGCAGTACTTTTTTATTTTGTAATTTTTTGAGCTATAGATACTGTATTTCCTTTGTAAAAATAGTGTTTTTCAATTTATTAAAAAAATAAACATGTGGAGAAATAAATTCGTTATTCACTAACCAACCCTACCACTAAAGTTTGGACAAATTCATACTGACGACTTTGATGCACAGCATTTTGAAACAGTATACATGCCTCTTTCTTCACAGTTGGAATCTTGCACGCAGTAGTATCAAGTTGCAGCACTGCTATTCCATTGTTCATTTTTATAGGTGATATATTCCCCCTATTTGCATCTCAGTTTACATATTTTGTTTAACATCATACTAATGTGATTACAATTAAATGTATTACTACAACATGTAAACAGGACTCACTTGTAATCTAGCTCTGTCACCCAGGCTGGAGTGCAGTAGCAGAATTTTGGCTCATTGCAGCCTCCGCCTCCCGGGTTCAAGCGATTCTCTTGCCTCAGCCTCCCGAGTGGCTGGGACTACAGGTGTGCACCACCACACCCAGCTAAATTTTGTATTTTTAGTAGAGACAGGGTTTCATCATGTTGGCAAGGCTGGTCTCGAACTCCTGACCTCAACCAATTCACCTGCCCCAGCCTCCCAAAGTGCTGGGATTACAGGCGTGAGCCACTGCACCCGGCTCAGGACTAACTTTTGATCAATTTTTTAAACACACAACAATTTTTAGAAAACATCAGTGAAAAATTTCAGGATACAAGAATTTCATGACTATGTCTTAAATATACCATGTCAAATATAAAAGATGATTCTTCTTTGTAGTAAAATATTCAAAACAAGACAACCAAAGAAGAAAAATAAAAATTATACTCTCATTTAAATCTGCTTCAAAGAGTCCCCAGATCAATCTAAAGAATAGGTAACAAAAGAACATACCCAGCACCACGAATCATGTGAATGGAATTTGATGAGCATGGGGAATACGGCAGGAGATGATAGGATTTAGAGGTTCACATCATGTTGAGCATTGAAGGCCATGGTAAGGCACAAGATACGATTACTTAATTTTCAGAACTAATTTACCCCTCTAACACTTCTGTTAAGTTACTTCAAATCACATATAGGTATCCTATACAGTGATTTAGGATGATAAAAAAAAGAAGCAAATAAATGCACCTGGTTGAGATTTTAGTTCAACCATTGTGGAAGTCAGTGTGGTGATTCCTCAGGGATCTAGAACTAGAAATACCATTTGACCCAGCCATCCCATTACTGGATATATACCCAAAGGACTATAAATCATGCTGCTATAAAGACACATGCACACGTATGTTTATTGCAGCACTATTCACAATAGCAAAGAGTTGGAACCAACCCAAATGTCCAACAACAATAGACTGGATTAAGAAAATGTGGCACATATACACCATGGAATACTATGCAGCCATAAAAAATGATGAGTTCATGTCCTTTGTAGGGACATGGATGAAACTGGAAAACATCATTCTCAGTAAACTATTGCAAGGACAAAAAACCAAACACCGCATGTTCTCACTCATAAGTGGGAATTGAACAATGAGAACTCATGGACACAGGAAGGGGAACATCACACTCCGGGGACTGTTGTGGGGTGGGGGGAGGGGGGAGGGACAGCATTAGGAGATATACCTAATGCTAAATGACAAGTTAATGGGTGCAGCAAAACAACATGGCACATGGATACATATGTAACAAACCTGCACATTGTGCTCATGTACCCTAAAACCTAAAGTATAATAATAATAAAAAAAAAGAAAAAAAAAGCGCTAAGATTTCTTCTTCTCTCTTTTCTCCCCTTATGTAGACAGTAGCTCCCAGTCATGCCCTGCGGGTTACACCTACTAGAACCTAATGTGGAACTGCCAATCTTATGCTCAATGGGTTAGACTACACTAAACAGCACAGCACTTCAGACATCCCATATATAGTAATAAGTAATCTATAAATGGCCCTTCATTCTGCATACTAGGTTGCAAAAGCCAAAATCCATCACTTTTGCTTTTAGCAACATACTTCATTTTCCAAATGATAAAAAGGGAATGAGTTTTGCATTTTAGGTTTTTTAAAAGTGTTTTTAGTATTTTAGTGATCTTCCAAAGCATGTTACTCTATCTACTAAAGGTAATAACTATCCTGTAGAAGTAAGGAAAAGGTTATTGTGGTAATGTGAACTCTTTGGAAACTAGTCAAGAGATTCCTCATATTTTTGGTTGACCTCACCAATAACTAAAAGGTGTATATTTTCAGGACAAAACACAGAAATAACTATCATTCTTTTCACCATCTAGTGGCTAGTGAGCCTTTGACTACTGTTTCTGGTTTCCAAGAAGCCATTTAGCAGACTATCATTCGGAGATCTGTCACAAGTGAAGAGAGAAGGCTTCCCAACGACAAATGTTTCATTTGATAAAATCCACAATAACCTCATAGCTGAAAGACAGAACGGTATCAAAATCATGCCAAGAATTGTATTATACTTGCTTTCATTTCTGAAGTATTCATCATAAGCTTAAATTGGCCACAGTTCAATCTAAGTAGAATAAAGGTAGTTATTTTTTGTTTGTTTGTTTTTTATATGGGAACATTTTCCAATAGAAAAATTAAGCAAGTCCTATTTTATGTTTTCAACTTTATTCTCCTTAAATGACCAAATTTCCATTTTTACCATTTTTACCATGAGTGAACAAGAAATGTATGAGGCTTATTCTAAAACACTAAGGCAAATGAGTTACTTAAAAGATTTCTTCCCATATACTATATATATATATTTTAGACACGATCTTACTCTGTCACCAAACTGGAATGCAGTGACATAATCATAGCTCACTGTAACCTTGAATTCCTGGGCTCAAGGGATTCTCCCACCTGAGCCTCCTGAGTAGCTAGGACTATAGGCACACACCACCACACCCAATAAATTGTTAAAATTTTGCAGAGATGAGGTCTCACTATATTACCCAGACTGGTCTTGAATCTGGCCTCAAGTGATCCTCCAACACCAGTCTCTGAAAGTGCCGGGATTACAAGCACGAGCCACCGTGCCTGGCCTTAATTTTTAAACAATTAATTCATGCATATAGTATTAATTCAAAATGTAAAAAAAGACATTTACTGAAGATATTTTTCACTTAAATTTCTGTTCTCCCAGGGAGAACAGCTTGCCTCCCTAGAGGCACTCTGACAGCTTGTTAATACTCATATTTCAAATAGGTTTTCACCATCAAATTAAATTTACTGTAGCTACTATGATGTAGACAGCTAGTTTTTCAACAAAAAATCTAGGTTTTTTATTCCTGCATGTGAGAAGTGGCTGCTCACTGGAAACTAACTATGTAGGCCAGCACAACACTCTCATCAGGTATGGCCATGTGACTGGTTCTTGCCAGTGGCTTGTGACTGGAAGCAATGGTGATCTTCCTAGGCCATTGTTTTGAGTACCTGTAAGGGTTCTTCCACATCTCATCTATTTCCTGTCTGCCCCGTAGGCTGGATGCAGGGGACTCCTGAGCCGTAGGGATGATAGGAATCACAAGTTTCATATGAAAGAAAACTACCTGTTAAGCATCAACTCTGAAAAATGCGTATGGACAAAAAATAAATTTCTATGTGTTAAGCAACTGAAATTTCAGGGTTTATTTCTGAGAGCATCTAACATCTGCCTAACACGGAATGGTCCTACATATATTAACATTTTGACATAATGGTCTTGTGTGGGGAAAGAAAGACAATATTTTCTCTATGCCTAAGAATATTAAAAGATTTTGATAAATAGTTGTCACTTTTTAATCAAATTGCTAATCCTGATTATATGCAAACACTCTTCACCCCATTATCTTTTTAATATTTATTTTTTGACCTTTATAAAATGGATTCTAGTTTAAAAGAAAAAAAAATTTCCTTTTCCAATGCATTAATGTAATGTTCTGTTTGCCATGATTAAAGTCACTTTTCTTTTATCTGTCCACAGACAAGCAGATAATATGTTAGGAGAATTAACTGAACATTTGAATGTTTGTCTACAGTCTTATTAAAAATCAAGAGAAAATGTGACATTCTCTAGTCACTTGACCATCTCACTATAAATTCAATGAAATTATATTTTGAGAAATTATCTTAGACTTGGAAAAAATCCTTAGACTACGGTTACTCTTAATCTGACACATCATTTACGTTATGAAAGGTTAAGTGGTATTTCACCAAGAAAGATTGGAAATATTTTTTCTCTGTTCATCACAACTGTTAAAGATCAGTCCTGATAGAATAAGATGATCTATCATGTCTAAATCTGAAATTACACACCTTATAAACTGTAGTTGCTGACATACCCCTGGGTAATTCTTGGAAGTAGAACTAATCAGAGATGAAGAAACAATGCATTATGCACATAAGTTTAAAATTAAGAATGGGTTACAGGAATGTGATACTTGACTCAAAGAAAGGTACTAGGTTAGAGATTTAAATATTATATATTAAATGTTCATGTCATAGATTCCCTTGCATTAGAAATAAAATCAGGCTCTTTTATAAGAAGTATATATATATCACTTCCCTTATTTTAACATAAAATCCTCATAAAAATACAATTAATTCTTTTCATTAGACTTCATACACACATTCCAGTTAGTATAGAACCCTCTGGGTGTACCACTATAATCTTGATATAATTACTAACACTGCCCATTTTTACTTTCAAAAATGTCTGTATTTAGACATAAATACAAACCACCCTGTGCATGACACATCTTTGGTACCTATTATATATCTGTTTCATTTCAATTTCTTTGGGGGTGGGTTATTAAACGTAGCTAAAATAACCATCCATAATTTATGCCAAATTTATTCCGTATATTAAAAAATGACTGCTCACAGGCCATTTTAAAATTCAAATCAGAAGCTGGAGGGTCCTAATTTAATATATTTGTTATCACAATGCTACACATTTGAAAATAACACAGGGCATGCCCGAGGGAAAGAGGGATTAAGACATAACAATATTAGGTGAAGCTGGGCTGCATAATCAGGATTGTACATAAATACAGGAAAGAAAATTCAGGAGGAAGAATTCTAAAATACTCAAAACATACACAGAGAAACTGAACTCAATATTAATAATCTAATTTAAGACATGAAATACTTTAAAAGTTAATCCCAAATATTTTGAGTGTTTTCTGCATGAACCATGTTTACTTCTTTAATTTTAAGAGCTAGCCTATTAAATATTAATAGCCATGAAAATTAATCAGGCACTGTCTTACTCATGAATGACTTTATGAAACCTAATAAAGGTTTTAAAATAGTCTTTAGGGTGTAGTCCAAAATCGTACATACAGCATATTATACCTTGCTTATTAATTGTGTATTTGCACGTCTGCAGAGTTAAAATTTATTTTTTTAGGAGGTGAGGAATAACACGAGTTTAGATTTCTCTGAGAATACTGATGAGCAAATTTTAATTAATCTCAACATTAAACAATTTGGAACTCAGATATCGTTTTCCATGTAAAATTGGCAAACAGACTAACCAATATAAATATTGTTGGCAATGATTTTCCTGCCTTATCCCTGCTGTGACTTCCTTTTTACAGTTAATAGCTTCACAGTTGATAAGGCTTATCTACATAAACACTAACAAATAAGCATTATCTCCCATTCTAACAGAATGCTAAACTGTAAAGAAAAAAAAAAAGGCAATTTTTAAAGTGAAAATAACTATTACTTTTTTCACCTTAATCTTAAGCAAGCAATTCCAAATTGTTCACAGATAGTCAGTGAAATATTAATTTTCCAAAAGAAGATAATAAGCTTGTTTCAAGAACACTGCCACATGATTTGACTGAGATGACTGAATATCACTACCAATACCGTTATAGTCCTAAGTCATATCTCTATGCTGTTGCATATTTCAATGATTTAGACTATTGTCAATTAATAGTACAGATAAATAAAAGTTATAGTAAATTCCATGTATCTATGAACTTATAGTGTCCCAAAAAAGAAAACAGAGACATATTTAGAAAATAAAATTCACAGATGAAAATTTTACTTCCTCATTCTTATTATCTCCTTGTACACATGCAGTAAAATTGCAGAAAGGCCAGCAAAGGAGCCAGATAACTAATAAAATAGCTAAGTAACAAATTTCAATACATAAAAAAAATGTGGATTGAATGAGTTTGTAAATTGTTTTTTTTTTCCTTTTGCATTTCTAATATTCTCCTCAGTTTTTATTTGTTTTGGGGTTTTATTTGGTTTTTACTTCAGTTTATTTATAATGTCAACTGTATTTATTTAGAGGGTTTTTTATTTTTCTGTATATTCTCTGAAATAGTCTTTAGCATTTTATAGTAAATTAATAGGAACAGTGTTTATGCTGTTAACTTGATCAATGGAAGAACTAATAGCATTGTTAGATGCTCGGCCTCTGCCAAGTTCAAGGACATCATGACTGGATCAGATGGAACAAGATTGGGAGTATGAAAAGTCAAAGCTGTGTGTGCAAATGTGGGAAGCTGGTAGGAGGCAGTCAGTGGAGGCAGACTGGTCCAGTTTAATGGGCCTTACAGATTATTTATTTACTGCTCTCCTCCTATGGAATGCCACCACCTACTTCCTAAGACAGAAGCTTTGGATTTATTCTATACTTTTTTCTTTTCCTCACGCTCTGAATCCAATTAACAATGAAACCGCCTTTGCAAAGATGATGACAGTGAGAGAAATCTAGCCTGGTTGACTCCATCTTGCTTCTAGCTTCACAGACTGGCTGTTCTGGCTCTTAGAAAAGGGCATGGGCCAGGTTAACCCTAACCACGGGAGGAATTTAGTTTATAGTTTAATTATGAAGCAAGGATGATAATAGTGCCTCCCTAAAACTGATCTCTTCCTTGTTCAGGAGCTGAAACTGCCTCTTTAAAACTGATGAAAAGTCACAAGATTAGGATTATTGCAGAGGTCTGAATTCTGCAAAAATGTAGGCATAGTTTTTATAATTCTTTACTGCTCAGGAGTCAGGTAGCCAGAGGTTACAAGATTTGTGACTTCTTCAATTGTAGGTAATATCACTAGTGTAGAACCTAAGATTTTTTTTTTTTTTTTTGGCGGAATCTCTGTCACCCAGGCTGGAGTGCAGTGGTGCAATCTCGGCTCACTGCAACCTCCGCCTCCCGGGTTCAAACGATTCTTCTGCTTCAGCATCCTGAGTAGCTGGGACTACAGGTGTGCGCCACTACACCCGGCTAATTTTTTTTTGTATTTTAAGTAGAGATGGGGTTTCACCATATTGACCAGGCTGGTCTCGAACTCCTGACCTCGTAATCTGCCCACCTTGGCCTCCCAAAGTGCTGGGATTACAGATGTGAGCCACTGTCCCCGGCCAGATTGGTCTTTTGAGACTTTTTTCAGACTTTTGCATTCTGGCAACCAACTGGTTCCACCCACACTCATGACTCATGACTCCACCAGTTCTGTGAGCACCCAACCAGAGGCAGACTTGATACACTGGGAGTGTTTTCCACACCCCTTTGATTGCATCCCCCACTCATCAGCAGCACCCATTCCCTAGTCCCCTGCCCACCAAACTGTCCTTGGACAACCCTAACCTCTGCGTCTTTGGGGAGACTGATTTGAGTAATAACTCCTCTTCTGCGTGGCAAGACTAGTGTTAATTTAACTCTTTCTTTACTGCAATACCACAGTCTCAGTGAATTGCTTTTGTCTGTGTAGAGGGCAGGAAGAATCTGCCTGGCAATTTCAACACTGTGGTTTTCTCTCAATTCAGTTTCCCTTCTCCATTCATTCCACAACCACCCTAAATCAATCCTCTCATATCTGGACTTGTTATGTTTCCAATTGGTCCTCATACCCACATTATTTTCCCCTTAATTCTATCCTCATTATGCAAGACAGGGACTCTCCTAATGCAAGAATTTATTTTGCTTCCTCACTTAAAACTGCAGTGAGACATCTTCATGATCATTATTACGGACTAAATTGTCCCCTCTCCCTGCCCCCAAATTCATATAATAAAGCCCTAACCTCCAACGTGACTGTATTTGAAGATGGGGCCTTTAAAAAGGTAATTAAGGTTAAATGAGGTCATAAAGATGGGACCCTCGTCTGATGTCCTTATAAGAAGAGAAAGAGACACAAGGGATGTAAGGGCACAGAGAAAAGGCCAAGTAAGGACACAGTGAGGACTTGTCTGTCTACAAGCCAAGGAAAGGCCTTGACAGTACCTTGATCTTGAACTTCTAGACTCCAGAAATATGAGAAAATACATTGCTGTTATTCAAGCCACCCAATCTCTGGTATTTTATTATGGCAGCCTTAGCAAACTAACACAGTCATTAGAAAATTCGATGCTCTTAACATAATAAGCAAGCTATCATTTTGCCTTGACTGTAGATACCTCATCTTTACAGCTCTCTGATTCACACTTTAACTTCAAATGTTCACCAAACTGCGTTAGTTCACTTCAGATCTGTGCAATCCCATACTTCCCCCTTAGCCCATGGTAAAGCCTTAGCCTAGAATGCACTGTGACTCCCTTTTTTTATGTACAGTTTAAGACTGAGCTAAGATTCCAACCTCTCTATGACATTTTCTAGCTCACCTCAGGCTGCATTAGGAGCCCTTCCAGGTGATACTTTAATTACCTGTATCACTCTCATTGCATCTATCATATTTTATGTAAAGTATTTGTCATCTCTCCCATTAAGTCTCCTTGTAATTAGGGACTATTTTAGTCATGTTTAAGTTCCCAGCATTTAGTATGATTCCGGGCTGAGCAGTGTAGGTGGAAGAATATCTTAGATGAAGACTTATTTTCATGGGCATTTTGAGTCTGTTTATGCTGTCAATCCTGGACTTGCTCGGCATCAATTCTCAATACTCATGTCACATACGTAAGCTTTTCATAAAGGTCTATAGAAATACAGAAACCATGGATATGTGTCACCTGCTTAAAAAGTAAAACTTGCACTTTTTTGTATCAAGGTAATATTATTGCCAAAACAACAGCATTTTGGTTTCTCTTATATGTTAAGTTTGAAATCAACGATCTTGAACGATACATAATTTACTTGTATCCCTAGACTATAAGTAGAACCACTTACACATCACAATGTTCACATAGAATATGGAATAATTAATTAGAGTGTATATTCTTGCACTTATTCTGACTTCAGTAGAGTTTGCCAGATGCTTCTACAGAGTACGATCACATTATCTATTTAGTATTATTGTGGACACACATTTGCTGTTGACTTTTCTTATGAAACATCAAGTTCTCTCTGATAAAACAAAATTAACAATCTTCTCCATTCCATGCCTATACACAAAAAGTAAAAAATATTATTTATTCTTTTAAGATCCAAATTCTATGAATATTACTTCTTTATTTTCTGTGGAAGTGAAAGTTATAATGAGACGAATGTAAAGGCTCCCTCAAAACACAGAATAGTTTACTTTTGATTTCCATTTTGCTGCAAGATACTTTCTTTTAATAATCCAAATTTCCTAATTTTTTGTAGACTTTGTGATTATAATATACTTTTTAGTTTTTTTTTTCCCTTTTCTTTTTTCTTTTTTTTTTTTGAGACAGAGTCTCTCACTCCGTCGCCTAGGCTGAAGTGCAATGGCATGATCTCAGCTCACTGCAACCTCTGCCTCCCAGGTTCAAGTGATTCTCATGCCTTAGCCTCCCAAGTAGCTGGGATTACAGGGGTGCGCCACCACACCCAGCTAATTTTTATATTTTTAGTCAAGATGGGATTTCTCCATGTTGCCAGGCTGTTCTCAAACTCTTGACCTCAAGTGATCCACCTACCTCAGCCTCCCAAAGTGCTGGGATTACAGGCATGAGCCACTGTGCCTGGCCACTTTTTAGTTATTTTCTATTCGGACCGAAACATTTGATTACTGCTAAAAACAAGTTTTTTTTTTTTTTTTCTGTTACAAATGAATCATACCATTTACTATGCATTATCTAACAATGTCTCATTTAGTATATGTGTTAAAAAACAAGAAATGTTAGGACTGTAAAAACTGCAGCAATTATTTTTAGAGTAGAACACATGGAATTATTTTACTGCGTTTTAAAGTTCAAACTGAACTAAAGAAAGGGGAAGAAAGGATCATTTGAGTTTCAATATTATTTCAAGACTTTTTTTTGCTAAGTCATATTATACAATGTTAAATATTTAAACAATTTTAACATGCGATTCATTGGTTGTTTCATTCCGAGAGAAAAATATTATGGTATTTCTTTGCATCTTTTATAGGCATTTTATTCCAGAGCAATAATACCAGCAACTAAACAATTTCAAAAAAATTTTAAAAGTTATAGTTAGTACTAAGCATGGCTCATGCTTCTATATCATTTTCTTTTAATTATCTAGACCTCAACAACCTAGAGTGGAGGGCAGACACTGACATAATGAAGGCATCCAGGTCTCAACTCAAAATCAGAAGCACAGCCACATGGTTCTAGTCTTACAGAGGAATGTATTTATAAACAAAGGAGAACTCTGATCCCATTTTCACTTTGTGGCCTTTTAACCTAGAACAGCCCAGGGCTTCAGTATTCGTTTCCCAGACCAGTGATGATAAGACAGGGAAAAGACCTTAGGTGCAAAAGTTATGACAAAACTAAAATTAGAATTCAAATTTAATTAGTGCCAAATGTCTCTCTCATGCAGGATCTCCAATCAGATCATAGGGCATCCAGCACTCTAAATGCCCCAAGATGAACACTGAGGTACTGATTTTTTTTCTTTCAGAATTGAAGGACCACCGTACGGGAACAGTGTTTGTCTCCTTTGATTGGCTCGGTTTTTGTGGATGCATATGGTGCTGCTGCAGGAACCTCAAAGATTCTGAGATTTGGAATCTCTGTGACCGGGGTGAATGGTGCCATTAAACTGAATCCCAGATGTCAGGGAAAACAAACAAACACACACACACACTAAGAGGAATGGGAGCTGGTAGGTTTAATTTTTCAAAAGCATCTGTTCTTTGTTCATTTTTTCTTACTGAAAATCTTCTAAGTGCTGAGATATAAGTGCTGTATTCCAAAAACTTCGAGCGTACATAAAAGAGCCTAATTAAATACTTGTGGTTCTAGTCTTACAGTGGAATGTGTTTATGAGCAAAGGAGAACTCTGATCCCATTTTCACTTTGTGGCCTTTTAACCTAGAACATGACCAGCTATATAGAAAATGAGTAGCAATATATATTTGGAAAGAGCTCTGAAGTTTTCTAAACTCCTAGGCTGGATTGTTTAAGAGGCATTTCCTTACAAGTGTAACTCTTTGGTAGCAAACTTTATAGTCAAACCCTTCCCTAAGAGTTTGATAGTTTCGATTCCAGAATTTAGCCTGCTAGGTTTAAAAATGTAGTTGGCCATCCACTGTGCTGGTTATTTCATTCAGAGGAAAATGCTGGAGTGTTGGTAATGCCTCTAATCCCTAAAATTCTATTCCTGTTAATTACCAATGTAAATAGTGTGTGGGTGACTGTTACTTATGTGGTCTATCAAAATGTTTTCAACAATATTGACAAAATGAAATGCCACTGTGAGACAATATTCACAAGGATAAACCCCCTTTTCTAAAAATCTATGAATATTATTGCTTGAAATATCTTACTTTAATAGAATAGAGAAAATCTAAGAAATTCAATTATTCAATATCTAGGCCAAAGGAATGATTTGTGGTGATATGATATGCTACATTTCTGATTAATATAGTGACATTTTCATAGCTCAAAATATAGCCCCTTTTAAGTGTGTAGATGAACTCCTGAGTTTACTTTGAGAAACCAATAATATCCCTGCTTATAGTTGTAATCTATTATATAGTATTATACTTGGCATTGTTATTTCTAGTGAAGGATAAACTGTTTTGTGTTTGTTCTGCATAATAATACTGAATTGCCTTTGAAGTAAGGGATGGATAGTTTTGATTGTTTCCCCAGCATCTGTCCCTCAAGCTTTCTGTCAAGAACCTGCATATTGACCTTTGGTGAGCTTCGTTCCTTCATTTTTCAATATGTGCTTCACATGGGATTGAAACCAATCTTAGCTCCAAGGGTGGGCACTGATTGGCTTAAGGCAGGGTTTCTCAATATTGGTAATATAGACATTTGGAGCTTGCTATTTTTTGTTGTTGGGGGCTGTTCTGTACGTTACAGGATATTTTGCAGCATGTTTGGCCTCTTCACAGTACAAACCACTAACATCTTTCCAGTTGTGACAACCAACAATGTCTCTATGCATTACCAAGTATTCCATGGAGGCAAAATTACCCCCAGATGAGAGCCACTGGTTTAAGGCGATCTATGCTTCCCATCCTCTCACCAAGTAATTACTTTAGAGATATGATGTCAAGCTGATCCAATAAGGATAAGTGGGTTTTTCTAGAAAAGTAGGGATAAAGAGGCTTTTCGTTGGACTTACTGAGTCTTAAAACTGCTTTAGTCTTGATCGGGAGAACCTAGGGCTACTGGGGGTTATTACACATTGGAATTTAAGGAAGCAGCCCAACCAGGGTTGGCAGATATAAGACAGAGAAGTCATTTTAGCATGGATCAAGCAACTCAAAGGCCAACTTCATTATTCAGTTACCTGAACCAATGTATTTCTATTTCCTTATTAATCGTTTACTTATTTTACTAGTTATTTTTATTTTTTATCTTAAATTAGTTAGATTTTATCCCACTTAAAAGTGAAATTTCCTTAACACATTTGTGATCTAACAACGTATATTCACAATCAAGCAGAAGGCAGAATACTTGAAAATTTGTTTTAGAAAACATAAATCACTTTAAGACACATAGATGATGGAAATACCTAAGTATAGTGGTTTGAAAGACCTTAAAATGGTAGTGCTTCCACTTATCTGCTAAAGGAAGATACAAACTGATTTTTATTTCTCCATGCACCTCTGAAAATCTTTTCAAAAACAATTATGTTGTCTTCCTTAGCAGAACGGCCACAGCTGAATGCTGCCAGAATAGTCCCTACCACCAATGGCATGAAGTATGATAGAGAAAATTAAAATTGAAATATTTATGAGTGTTAGCATGTAAACAGATGCTTTTGTAATATCATCTAGGTTCTGAAAACTGTAGGAAAAATGATAATTTATTTCCACTCATGGTTATTTGGGCTTCCTGAACACAAAATCGAATACGTGCAAAAACTTGTTCCCAAAATTATGACCAAAGATTATTGTTTTCTGTGAGAATTAATAGTTTGAATTCATTGAGTAGAGCTCATTCATATTTTTAAAATTGTGTTTAATTGACATAAATTGATTAGGAAATGACATATTTTGTTGTTTTTATAATTACTAAAATTAAGATTGTGTTCTATAGGTTTCAAAAACTGGTCGAATGGTAGAATATTAAAGAGTATATATAGTTCTATAAAACAAAAAGATAAAGGAATGGGTGTTCCCTGTGTGATTTGAAAGGAAACAAAGTATCTTTATTGATTTTTGATGCATTTGGTAATAGATAAATTGAAAACTTGTAAATCACAATGACTCAAATTCATAGAGAGATAATTTTAAAGTAAAAACATAACAGCATTCTTATATAGAAATGTAAAGGAAGGAGTGGGGTAGGTAAAAGATACTATCCATACTATAGAAATGAAGCTTGATATTCTGGAATCTTTAAAAGACTGAATGCCCCCAAATAAAAAAAAAAAATGCCCCCAATTTCTAAAACTTTTCTGATTTTGAAGGTTAAACTGCATATGTTGTAAGGATTTTCCCAGAACCGGAATTCTATACAGAGAAGTCATATAAGAAAAGAATTAAATATCAATGGGCAAGTAAAACATTCACAAATGTAAATATACCATGTTTTTTTTAGAACGTGAAGCTAATGTATTGCTAAAGGCATAATAAAGAGAGTTTCTTTTTGAGACAGGAATTCTTTAAACCCTTATATTTTGACATACATAGAAAAATAAACATTATCAAAATCCAGAATGACACCTCTGATTCAATAATAGAGGACCATGTAAAAACGTTGATCTCTAGTCACAGTAATAACCTCCTTGGCACCCTGGTGCTATCCTTGTGGAAAAACAGATTTTTCTATGTTTATAATAAGCCTTCAAAGCAAGTATTCTAAACTGCTCCAAAGCAGCGTGTACCAGGACATGTGGCTTGGATGCCAAACCAAAGCCTATTGCAAAGATTTCAGACCACATGCTCTGAATTTACAGATGGGGCATAAGTATCTGAGGAGTATGGGGGTCTGATTTCTAAACACCTTCCTAAACCTAACATGATTTTGGAGCTCCAGGAGACAACTTTTTCTTAAAAAAAAAAAGTCTGCAGTTGTTGAATATCTCATTTCCAATTCATTTCCTCTTTTTTTTTTTTTTTTTTTTGCAATGGAGCCTCACTCTGCTGCCCAGGCTGGAGTGCAGTGGAGTGATCTCAGCTCACTGCAACCTCCGCCTCCCGGGTTCAAGCAATTCTCCTGCCTCAGCCTCCCGAATAGCTGGGACTACAGACGCATGCCACCACACCCGGCTAATTTTTGTATTTTTAGTAGAGAAGGGGTTTCATCATGTTGGCCAGGATGGTCTTGATCTCCTGACCTCGTGATCTGCCCGCTTTGGCCTCCCAAAGTGCTGGAATTACAGGCATGCGCCACCACGCCTCGCCCATTTCCTCTTTTAAAAAGAAAACTTTCAGTTTAAATCAATTTTTTATCTTGCCAATAAATGAAGGATATACTTTTCTATCAAAATAACAAATATCAGTCATTTTGCTTTCCAAATAAATTAGTTCAGAAAATTTATTTATAAAATTAAACTTGGAGTAAAGGCTGTTGTGACTCAGAAAACAATACCCCAAAACGAAGGCCTCGGAAGTGGCCACAGAAGCAAAAATTTTTCTCTGACCTTCTCCTGTTCTCTTGTCTCAGTCCTATTCACCCTGGAGGCTAGCCATAGAAACCAGAACCCCTTTTCCCCAAGGTTAGCCATAATACCTAAAATCGTTACTCTATCTTTCCCTCCAGTTTTCCTTGGAAAAACTGACCATAAAGAAATTATCTAGGCCAGGCGCAGTGGCTCACGCCTGTAATCCCAGCACTTTGGGAGGCTGAGGCGGGTGGGTCACTTGAGATCAGGAGTTCGAGACCAGCTTGGCCAACAGGGCGAAACCGCATCTCTACTAAAAACACAAAACTTAGCCAGGCGTGGTGGCAGGCACCTGTAATCCCAGCTAATCAAGAGGCTGAGGCAGGAGAATCTCTTGAAACCGGGAGGCGGAGTGAGCCCAGATCGTACCATTGCACTCTAGCCTGGGCGGCAGAATGAGATTTTGTCTCAAAGAACAAAAAGGAATTATCTGACCTACCTTGTTTGACTGTAGATGATAAAACTCCCATTGCAGAGAGGGTCCTGCGTCATACCCAGAAGGAATGAAAGATCTGAGAGGCCAAGAAGAATCTAGACAGATGCACCTTGCTGGGTTTCCCTACTCACTCAGTCTATTACCATTAGGCCACAGCATTTTGTGCAATCATATTTCTACATGGCTGTCCATACTGTGTTGAGCCTAAGTATAAAAATGAACAATTTATCCTGTATCTTTGGGTCTTCATTCTGAAGGCTTCTGTGTATACATTCATAAAATTTGTATGTATTTCATCCAATTCATGTGCCTTTAGTGAGTTGATTTTTTCAGTGAACCTTCAGAGAGCAAAAGGTAAGTTTTCCCTTGACCCCTAAAAGGCATAGGTTCATATCCTTGTATTAATCTCTTTACCGGTTGGAGCATCAGCTCTATCGTCAGTAAAATAAAATAATTATGTCTGCTCTATCGTCCTGACAAAATAAAAAAAAAATTTAAATAAAAAATGGATAAAATATAGTCATTTATTCCTTAATAAATGAAAAAAGTAAGCTTTTTGAAATCTTAAGCCATTAGATAACATTTTTTCATGAAATTAATTTGCATTTTACAAATATATGTCATATATACCTTATATACTTACATCAGAAGTTATGATCTCACTCGTATGTGTGTAAATGTGTTTGTGTGTTCACATGGATGCCAACACCACTGGCATACTATTTTCAAAGGTGCCACTCTAAGGATATTTGAGTTCATGCTGTAACCATCAAAACACATGTTCTTCAATCATTTCTGACAAAAAATTATAGTACAACAGATTAAAGGAATGTAGGGGATGAGATTTATGTTGTAGCTTCTTTTTGTTATTTGTTGCCGATATTATTTTATAATGAATTACAGCTATGAAATATGTACAGTTATGTATCTGATAGCATCTCATGAGAATCATTTTTCCTTCATGTTCACTCACGTGTAACATTTTAGATGTTATGTACTTCACAAATTACATTAAGATCCACTTTTCTGTTAGTTCGCAGGAGGTTCATGTTGCCCTCCAGTATCCATGTGGGCTTATGCTGCTAATATTATTTATGCTTTTCCAATTCTATGCCTTTCCATAAAAAATTATACTACATATGTTTGTTGTTATAGTTGAACATTTTTTTAAATGTCACAGCAAGGAAATGCTAACTTACTATAAACCATTTGAAGGGCTCTATGTTTGCTTTAGAAACAAACTTAGAAAGTAATTCAGGATTGCATCTCCTCAAGGCGAGGATGATCTACTTGAATTACCTAGAAAGGTGAAAAACCTGTATTACGACAAATTTTGCAAAGATTAATTTGTGAGAGAGCAGTATGTTTTGTGTCCCTAATTTCTAAAATACATACAGATAAATAATTCCCACTGTCTGGAAGATTTTAACTGATGAAACTGGCCATAGGTATTTTTATACCAAATTATAATAAAAAGACAGATATTTGTGGTTTGGAGAGAGAAAGAAGATAAAAATGATTGTCTAAGTAGTTAGAAATATGTAGCTATAACATATATGAGAAATACATATGAAATATATATCACCTATAAAGAAAACCTGAAGGCTATACCATATATCCAGGCTTTGGTGGACTTCACGTGTATAGTTGTAAAAGTAAAAAAAAAAAAAAAAAAAAAAAGACCATTACCATGAAACAAATAAAAAAGTCAATGTTACTAAATCAGGGGATCATATTATAATATGATCTTTTAAAAAATGTTTGTATTGGTAAAGAACTGTCATAAATATTTCATATAACATTGATGCACTACATTTGCTAAGTAAATTCAAATCTCCAGGAGAACATTAATATGTAATAGTAAAATATACAGAGTTGTTCAGATGATCATTGGTGAAGGTTTGGGATCAAAGTGGCTCTAAATAATTCAACAACATCAATAAGCCTAAGGAAAAAGGTTCCCTTTAGTTCAATTACCATCTACTCACCTTTTAACCCATAGACAGCTAGTCTCCTCCTTTTGTAACAACTATCTCTCCTTCTTGTGTTTTTATTACTTTTGAAGTATATTTTCTTCTTTTTATATTACAGCATTCCTGTAGACTTATATTCTTTGCCAAGCATTACTTTCTCAATACACGAACGAGTCCAAGAAACAGTTCCAAATGTTTGTTTTCAAAGATTGATAGTACTAATAGTTATGGGCACTAACATTTTTGGAAAGATCTCAAGTCTTTTTAAGCCAGAACACAAACACATATATATTTATATATTGAAATTAGCCCTTATGCATGGAAAAAAAAAACATACTTCACTTTTACCATTTGGAATCATAATTACAAATAGATACGATTTATATATCTTTTTCTACACAAGCGATAAGGTAAATATCTAACTTTACAGAAACCATTATCAATTAATGCATTTTATCATATTAACAAATACTAGGATAACAGTTATTTCCCAACAGTTTTTTGAGACAGGGTATTCCTCTGTCACCCAGGCTGGAGTGCAGTAAGGCAATCACAGCTTCCTTCAGCCTTGAACTTTCAGACTCAAGCAATCCTCCCACTTTACCCTCCCAAGTAGCTGTGGCCACAGGCGTGTGGCACCACATCCAGCTACTTATTTAATGTAATTTTTGGTAGAGACGAGGTCTCACCATGTTGCCCAGGCTAGGGTTGAACTCCTGGGCTCGTGGAGAATAATAAATAAACAATGAGTCCATTAAAGCTTATGATTGGGAGACAGATACAGTATTCGAGGAGGCAAACTTCATAATATGTTTTCAGTGTAAGTTGAGCTCTGGCAGAGAATGAAAAATAAAATCAGAATGCTACACGATAATAAACTTATGTATATAATAAACCAAAGTTACTAGTGTGGCACAAGTAAAAATTCACTTTCGTTTTTATAACTTATTAGCAAAAGGTTTGATTGTGAAGATTGCTCCGTCTAAAGTCTCTATATAAAACATTAGAAATTATACAGCACTCAGTTAGTTATATTCAAGTCTGATTACAAAAGGCTGGCATAATACATTTTCTCATTTACAAGTATTTAAAAGTAACTAAGGTGCAGAGCAAGATGGCAGAATGGAAACATACACTGTTTGTCCCCTTCTGCTGGAACAGCACATTTTAACAACTGTCTGCACACAGAAAAGCTCCATGACAAGAACCAAAAATCAGATGAGCAATCAAAGTACCTGGTTTTAGCTTCATATTGCTAAAAGAGGGCACTGAGGAGAGCAGGAGAGGCAGTCTTGAATCGCCATTGACACCCCTCCCCATTCCCCAGCTGTGGTCATGAGGCACAGAGAGAGTATCTGTGCACTTTGGGGAGGGAGACACAGTGACTGAGAAACTTTACACTGAATTCAGTGCTGCTCTGTCACAGCAGAGAATTAAACCATGCTGGGCTCAGCCAGCACCCACACAAGGGGGGAGCATTTGGACCAGCCCCAGACAGAGGGGAATCACTCATCCCATGGGCCGGAATTTGGGTTTCATGGCAAGCCTCACCACTATGGGCCAAAGTGCTCTGGGGTCCTAGGTAAACTTGAAAGGAAATTTGGGACACGAGGACTGCAATTCCTAGAGCTAGGCTGGGCTTAGAGCCAGTGCACTTGGGTGGCATGTGACTTAGGAAGACACCACCTGGCACAACTCAAGGAGTGCTTGTGCCGTCGCTCCTCTAACCCCAGGCAGTGCAGCTTGTAGCAACAAAAGTGACTCCTTCCTTCTGCTAAAGGAGAGAAGAGTGAAGAAGAAAGAGGACTTTGTCTTGCATCTTGGACACCAGCTCAGCCACAGTAGGATAGGGCGCCAGGCAGAATTGAGGCCCCCATTCCAGGCCATAGCTCCTAGATGACATTTCTCAACACATCCTGGGTCAAAAAGGACCACTGCCTTGAAGTGAAGAGCCCAGTCCTGGAAGGACTTATTACCTGCTGACTAAAGAACGCTTGGGCCCTGAAAAACCACCATTGATACTCAGGGGGTATGCAACGGGCCTTGGGCTCTGAGATGTACTGGCTTCAGAAAAGACCCATCACATTCCCAGCTGTGGTGGCTATGGTGAAATACTTCTTCTGTTTAAGAAAAGCTGAGGGAAAAATAAAGGGGATTTTGTCTTGCACCCCAGCTATCAGCTCAGCCACAGTGGGATAGGGCAGCAATGAGGGCCTTGGAGTCCCCGAGTCAAGGCCTAGGCTCTTAGACAGCATTTCTGGACTTGCTCTGGGCCAGAAGGGAATACACTTCCCTGAAGGGTCAGTTCCAGGCCTGACAACGTTCACCACAAGCTGAGGAAGACGCCTTGGGCTTTAAGTGAACATTGGCTGTGGGCTGGAGAAACCCCATGGACTAGTATTGGTGGAAGCCACAAGAGAGGATACTCAGCCATAGTAAGAGGAGGGAAGAGTGGGAAGGACTTTGTATTGTGGTTTGAGTTCCAGCTTAGCTGCAGAAGAACAGAACAAAAGGTAAATTGGTAAAGCTTTTGACTCCAGTCCTTGGCTCCCAGTCAGCATCTCTGGACACTCCGCAGGGCCTGAGGAACTCACTACCCTGAAGGGAAAGGCCTTGAGCGAGTCCCAGTACCATGCTGGCTTCAGGTCTGACCCAGCACAGTCCCAGTGATGGTGGTCACAGGGGTGCTTCCATCATTACACACCCTGTTCCAAGTGGCTCAGCACAGAGAGAGACACTCAATATGTTTGAGAGTAAGGGAAAAAACAAGTCTCTGCCTGGTAAGTGAGATAACTCTTTCAGGTCTTATCCAAGACCACCAAGGCAGTGCCTCTATGAGCCTGCAAAAGCCACAGCATTATTGGGCTTGGGGCCCAAGTCCCTTCAAGTACCTGGAAGGCCTTCCAAGAAGGACAGGCACAAACAAGCCCAGACTGTAAAGACTACAATAAATATCTACCTCTTTAATTACCAAACACTGAACAACACCTATAAGTATCAACAACATCCAGGAAAACAGGACCTCATCAAATGAACTAAATAAGGCACCAGGGACCAGTCCTGGAGAAACAGAGATATATGACCTTTCAGAAAGAGAATTCAAAATAGCTGTTTTAAGGAAACACAAAGAAATTCAAGATAGCAAAGAGAAGGAATTCTGAGTTATATCAGATAAACTTAATAAGCAGATTGAAATACTTAAAAGGAATCAAGAGGAAATGCTAGACTTGAAAATGCAATTGATATGCTGAGGAATGCTTCAAAGTCTCTTAATAGCAGAATTGATCAAACAGAAGAAAGAATTAGTGAAATAGAAGGCAAGCTATTTGAAAATACACCATCAGAGGAGACAAAAGAAAAAAGAATACAAACCAATAAGCATGCCTAGAAAATAGCCTCAAAAGAACACATCTAAGAGTTACTGTCTTTAAAGAGGAGGGAGAGAAAGAGACAGAGGCAAGGGGGATTCATAGGGATAATATCAGATAACTTTCTAAACCTAGACAAAGATACCAACATTCAAACACAAGAAGGTTATAGAACAGCAGGCAGATATAACTCAAAGAAGACTACTCTGAGGCTTTTAATAATCAAACTTCCAAAGGTCAAGGATAAAGGAGGGATCCTAAAAGCAGCCAGAGGGAAAAAACCAAACTGAAACAAAACAAAAAAAACCCAAATGACATAAAGCTCCAATACATCTGGCAACAGTTTTCAGTGGGAACCTTACAGGCCAGGAGAGAGTGGCATGACATATTTAAAGTGCTGAAAGAAAAAACTTTTACCCTAGGATAGTATATCCAGTGAAAATATCCTTTGAGCATGAAGGAGAAATAAAGGCCTTCCCAGACAAACAAAAGCTGAGTGATTTCATCAAAACCAGACAGGTAATGCTAAACAGAGTTCTTCAATCAGAAATAACCAAGACGTTAATGAGCAATAAGAAATCACCTGAAGGAAAAAACAAAACAAAAGAAGAAGAAACAAACAAACAACAACAACAAAAAAAACCTCCCTGGTAACAGTAGGCCAAAGAAAAACACAGATGAGTATAACACTGTAATTATGATGTATAAGCTTCTCTTGACTTAACTAGAAGGACTAAATGATGAACCAATGAAAAATAATAACTAGAGCCACTTTTCAAGACATAAACAGCACAATAAGACATAAAGAGAAACAACAAAAGGTTAAAAAGTGGGAGGATGAAGTTCAAGTGTAGAGTTTTTATTAGTTTCTTTTTTGTGAGTTTGTTTCTTTACGCAATCAATGTTAAGTTGTCTTCAGTTTTAAATAGTGGGTTATAAGATAGTGTTTGTAAGCCTCATGGTAACCTTATGAAAAACATGCAATGGATACACAGAAAAGAAAAAGCAAGAAATTAAAGCATACAACCAGAGAAAAATCTGGGTTTGACCTTGTAGACTCCTTAAAAGGGATTCCAAATTTCCATGAACCATGCTTTGAGTATGGCTGCAATACAGGGTTAATAGTTCCTGTGGACAAAGGAGACCTAACACAATTCCCTTTAGCTTTTCCCATAAGCCGTAATGAAATATTTGAATCATTTACTAAAATTTTTAATTTTGAACAATGCATATGGTAACATACAATTTCTTTCAAAATTAAATTAATAGCAAGAAATACTTGAAAGTAATTTAGCAGACATTATCAAAATGTACTTTCAGAATTGAAAGAAGCTAAATATTAGAAGAGAAGAAATAAATAAATGCCCTCCATATAGGAAATTTCCCATTTTTCCATATTCTCTACATTTGGGCCTTGGAAAAAGTTATCTTCCTTCTCTCCTTTCTTTTCCTTTATATTTAAAAAGACAGGCACACAGACAGTAATCCTTAAGTAATGTATTATATATTACAGGTTCTATGCCTTTCTTTTTATTACATAGAATGTGGATTCAATGGAAAAGTTCCTAACATGAGGAATTGTTTCTGATCTGTTATAGTTTATAAGAGAAATACGAGACAATATAATAGATCTGTCAAAGAAGTAAAGGAGAATACTTGAATGGAACAACTCGTGTATATAAATGCAGTTACTGCAGAACACTTACTAGGCTACGTATACTCCAGAACCGCCACTGGCATTTCACTTTCTCACACGACTGTAAAAATTCTTAGCATCACCCCGAATGACTTCAGCAGAACGCAAGATCTTTTGTAACCTATAAAATTACTTTCAGTGCTATTGATATAAACTGAACACTAACTTTTCAGAAAGATGGGAAACAATTCTTTCGCTTTTTTTTTTTTTTTTTTGAAGCGGTTTCATTCTGTCACCCAGGCTAAGTGCAGCGTTGGGATCACAGCTCACTGCAGCCTTAACCTGGGCTCAAGGCATCCTCTCACCTCAGCAACCCTGAGCAGCTGGGACCATAGGTGCACCCCACCATGTCAAGCTAACTTTTTATTTTTTGTAGAGATGGGTGTTTCATAAAACATCCAGGCTGGTCTTGAACTCCTGGAATCAAGCAATACTCCTGCCTCAGCCTCCCAAAGGGCTGCGATTACAGGTGTGAGCCACAGCACCCGGCCTTCCCTCTCTCTCTCTTTTCTGCATGTTCCTAATGTGACTATTATATGAACACCCTGAGTCTAAAACAAAACTTAGATCGCTCCTTTAAATAGAAAAAAAATACTCCTACTTTGTACATTTAACATCTATACTTGATAGAAAACTCAAAAGAAATAATTTTTAAATGTCTAGATTCATGATGTTTGATTCTAAGAGGATTCAAAATACAAGCAACATATTTATTTCCATACCTCCAGAAATAACTGCCAATATTTCTTCTATATTGTACCCACTGAAAAGCCCATTAAATTTAACTTGATTTTAAATACTCATTTTTTAGCTTTAAAATAATACATTGAAGATAACCATATAGACAGAAAGTAGATTGGACATTGCACAGGATGGGGAAGGCGATTGGGATGAACAGTAATTGGCATGCAGAATCTTACTGTGGTGACAACAATATTCTAAAACTGATTTATTGCAATGGTTGCAACACTTGCTAAGTTCACTGAAAACATCATTGTACAATTGAAATGAGTGAATTACATAGTACAGACAAATGCTTCAACAAATTTACATTAAAAATAAATCATTACATGAGAGAAGCCAGACAAAAAGTATATAATATATGAAACTTTTTATCAAAATTACAAAGTGGGCAAAACTAATTTAGAGTTTTCGAAATCAGGATAGGGCAATCCTTGTAGGAAGGAATATGGCTGGTGCAGAGCACAAGGGGGCGCTTTCTGAGGTGACATTAATTTTCCGCCTTATCTGTGATAGTTACATGGATGAGCTTGATTTGTGAAAATTTATTGAGGTGTACATGTATGATATATGGAATTTTCTGTAGGCATATCATACATTAATAAAAAGTCCACAGCAGAACAGCAATAAACTTGTGAACCAAGGATGAGCAAAAGATTACTAGAAAAAAGCTATGCCCTTGTGCTCTTTTCTAGTGTTCTTCCACTTACATAGCTAGTATCACTTAGGTCTCTTCTGGTTCCACTAATGCTGCCATCTTTCAAGAAGCAGCTCTAAGGTTTCCTCTCCAGTGAAATGCTCTCTTATATCATTTAGCTGAAAGAGCCTTCTTCCTTTAATCTCTTCAACACATATAAATGAGATAAAAAGTAAAATGTGGAGCAAATGGTATAGTTGAGTTTTCTCATCTGCTAAAAAATACACAGTTTTATGGGGAGAAAACACGACTAACTTATTCATCCATCAAGCCCAAAAGTAACTGTCACGGTAAACTGCACATTGTAAACTTTCAAGTGCTGGTTAACAACTGAAATATTTCCATTAATAGTAAGGAATAACATGAAACCTAAGCTGAATGCCAAATGTAAAATTTCTAAAGTTATCCAGTTGCTAAATTGTCATTTTCATATTTAGATTTCCAAAGTTATGCATAATTTTTTTTAAAAACTCTCTAAAATATATAAAAGTAAAACAAAAAGAAATAGAAAACATTCAAATAATAGAGTTAAGAAAGCTTTTAAGTGGTATAACAAAATTAGAGAGCATATTTATTTATTCATTTATATATCCAAAGTTGGTTTTAGGTAAAATCAACAGGCAGTCTGCCTTCTAGAAGCCTACAATTTGCTTTAGACAAGGCAGCTGTATGATAATACAGGTTTATTAATGTTTAGATGAGATTAAAGAGGGAAGTAGATGATAATAATTGAGTAAAAGTATAAGCTCCTGAGAAGGACAAATAAATCTGTTGTGATGTTTTAATAAGTTCTCTGGTAAGATAATGAAACAGAAGTAAAGCATGGACAATTGGTGGGTGGTGGACAGAATGGCATGAGAGTACACGTGATTGGAGAAAATGCAATCTAGAAAGCAATGAAGAAAGTGGCTTCTCTAGACCATATATCAGATTGCAAAGCTCTACTGAAGAAAAATATGGAAATCAAGAGTTACAGCCTTTCAATCCAACTTCCAAAGTTTTCACACTTAGCTTTAATTTACACATCAGTATGCAGTTTAATTTATGCCTTTGTTCAACGTGTATTCACACATCTGCCTCAATGACATTTCATATCTCTCCTTGCCTGGGACATCTGTCTACTGCATCACTCTGAAGCAAGTTATGGGCTTTTTAAACAAGGCTATACAAGAATACGGTGATAATAATGCTGTTTATACTGAGTAATAATCCTTCATAAGACATGCTTAGAAATGTTTAGACTCTGACACTGTCTCTTTCTAGAAGTTTAAACAAAAGAAAAGGATTAAGATACCTTTTAAAAAAACATGTTTTCCATTATGATTTCAGTTTAAATGCTTTAATCTATTTAAACAGTTTGTACCATTAGTATGATGTCCATATCATAAGTAGTAATTATTAGCACTATTTAACATGCTGTGGTTGGCATAATAGTGTAACTAAGTTCATTATAAAGCAGCTTAAATGGCCATGACCATCGCATCTCTTGGGAGCTTATATAATAAAACCTGATTTCTTTTCTCAGAGAGTCAAAAACATTTACTTTGGACAAGCCTAAATCTAGTACATTTAATAGTTAAAAGGCAAGTGAGAAACTTGCTTCCATGGAGAATTAACCACAGTTATTTCAGCTAACTGACAACTCATATTTGTGAAACCACCAGGAGGGCTTACACAAATGATTTACTAAAGGTGCTTAAAGTGTTTTTACTCTACAGATTTGTCACTTAGTGTACGCATCCCATATAGTTCAGTGGCTCCAAAGGATCTATTATAACTACTTTTTTGAAATAATTACAAGATTAAAGGATTATCTTTGGAGCCGTTAATAATATCAATGAAAGGATTAAAACAATTTCAGTGAAAATAATATAGAGATGAAAGAGCTAATGCTTCTATTACATTTTAAGTGAAAAATGAATCAGAGAAGGGCAGCATTTCCTTCTCAACTCATATTCCAAATGAATTCTACAGAATCTTATGTTTGGTTAACTAAAACAAATAAAAATATCAGTTTAGTCATAGTGCCCACTGCATACTACTCATAGAAAACCACTCTTGAAACACTATTACAATAGCTACACACAATGAAATAATAAGAACTCTTTCAGTCTTAGCATTTAGTATAGTTGGAGGTATATCAAATACGTAACGATGATAGAGACACACAAGAACAACAAGATGCAACCAAACTTTTATCAAATGAAATCCCTAATTTTAATCTTATTTCTTATTAATGCTCACCTTAGCATGAGCCATCATTTTAGTAATAGACAAATAAAAGCCCTCAGATTTGCCCATATTTCATTACCCTTCAAGTACACATCAGTGCTTTAATCATCAAAAACCTGACATATTATAATTGTATTAATAGTTTATATAACAGTAATTTATAAAAATAACATATTGACTATGAATGTATTAATTACACACAAAAATACGTATCAAAATTTTGAATATGAAGAAGACAAAAGGTGAAAAATAAGGAAGGCTCTCTTAAGTGCAAAAGAGAGAATCCTTGAAATCTACTTTTTTGTCTTTAGACTTCAATTTGTTTAGTTGTATCTAAAATATAGTTTTCCCTATATTTAAAAAAGTCCTTAAATAATAGAAGGAAAAGAAATAACTGAATAGCTGTAGGCTTATAGTAAAGGAATGACTTTATCCCTGATTTTTGAGAAAGCATAGTAATAGTGAACAAATATCTAAGAGATATATAATATTTAGCTAACTTATCAAGACATTTTAACATAATTTGAACCTTATGTAATATGCATTCCTACTGACCAGTCTCTTTAGAATCAAAAATATTTTTCTTACCCACTGATATTATATGATACATTAATTTATACGATGTTAATATGGCCATATTTAGATTGCTCAAATATTTAAATTAATTTCATATGCTGAATAGCAAAAGAATACTTTTAAAATTATTTTCCAAGGCCAACTAGTCCTTAATCAATAATCTTACTACATTTTGATTAATGATTATAAAATTACCTATTAATTTTTACGTCTTTTTTTCCCTACATTGTTAGAAAGTTATTGTTAGCAGTAAAATAATTTTTCTGCCATATTTGGAGAAAATCCTATTTTTGCACATTGTGAAAAATACATTTATTCTCTCATGTCGTGAACTCAATTCTAAAGAACACTTTCAAAATAACAGTATGCAATGTCATGCAGACCCTGAAATGTAATAGATAATCCAATAAATTGTAATACTTTCCAAATGCTATTTGCAATTAGCATTTTGGTGATATAGGGAATAGTCAGATATGGAAAAACTATTTCGAAGTATCCTAAAATACATAACACTGTTTATGTTCTTATGTTTAACATGCAACACAGATTGATGTTGAAGGTTTATATTGTGCACAAAGAAAAGACTATTAGAAGTATCATACCTTTGAGACATAATCTTATAGGCATCTGGCAGATAACATCGGATATTCTCCATCTGAGCAGGGTCAGAGTCACAAATTTTGTCATCAGTCCTGCCATAGTTGGCACTTTCTATCATGATGACGTCAGTCCCTGGACAGCGAAGCTCTATGGGATAGCTCTCACAGGATAGCTCTCTGCGGACCACAGCCATCGGAATTGGGGCACGGCTGAAAGCTGCCAAAAGGAAGAGGAAGAAAAGAGATGCCATTGTTACTATATACAAAGGAAAACTACATGTGTTTGCTTTTCCAGTGTTTGGGGTAAATCAATACGAAGATATAAAGCAGTTAAGATTCATAATTTTAATTAAACTAGAATATTTTTCTCTTCAGTAACTTTATAAATATTTTTCTTCTAATCTAACAAAAACAGTTATTTCTTAAAATCTTTATCACACTTTTTTTCTTATAAATGGAAAAAGGCACTGTTGATTTTCTATTAAACTCTTGGCCTGGTGTGCCAGATTAAAACTAGATAGAAATATCATCCAGTTTATACAATCAGATATTCAAATAAACCTTGCAGGTGTTCCTTTCTTCTCTCTTTTTAATAACAAAATCATCATTGAAAAATTGCACTATTGCTGACAAATACACTTATTTAAGTAACCTATTTCAATTTTACAACGTACATCCATTGTTTTAGGCAATACTTTATGAGCTCACTGTAGAACTAATGCTTGCTATTTATTTAAGAAAATGGAGATTCGATTGGAGGAAAAGTTGTATTTTCATTTAGCTCCTCCCCATACTCTTCCCCAATGTCAACAGGTAATTAATTACCCATGTGGAGACCTCCCAATTAGAATTTTCTCCACAGAAACAGACATGTGTGTGTTCTCCTGCTCCTCTTTTCATTTTACTCTGAAAATTTTACTCAAGTAGTATCACACTATACATATTGTTTGATATTTTGTATTATTTTATTTATAAATGTAATGATATATGATGGAAATCTCTCCATATCTGAATATCGTTTCCTTCATTTTTAATGGCTACATCGCATAAATATATAAATTATTTAACTGGTCCTATGTTCATGGACATTTTGAAAGGTCTTGGTGTTTTTGTGTCAAAATACTGCAAGGAAGCCTAAACCTATCTGCACACCTTGGCTGTAATATATTTGAGAAAACCTAATTATCCAAATATATTTTAAGGTACATTTCTAAAAAATGAAATTGATGAATCAAGAGGGCAATACATTTCAAATTTGGCAAATATCAATAGATTTCAAATAAACTTGAAAATGTATACTTTCTACCAATAATACTTTCTTTTTCAAAACTAAATATTATCAATTCCTTTAAGCTTTGTCAATTTGATAAAGAATGGTATAATATCTTTAACTTGTACTACTTTACTTGTACTGTGGAATATATTTTCATATGTTTATTGACCTTTTGTATTGCTTTTATTTGTGAATGGCTTGCTTACATTTATGTAAAATTTGCTGTTACAAAAGTTTTTTGTGTAAGAAAAATAAACATTTGTCCTTTATATTTATGAGAAATACACTTTTTCTAGCTTGATGTTTAATTTTAGATGTTTGCTGGACATATATATTTAATTTTTATACAGAAAAAGGTCTGCCTTTTCCTGTCAAGTTTAACAGTTTCCCTCTTCAAGATTGTGAATATAATCACTACATTATTGGAAAAGAGTCAAATGCTAATTTATGATAACTCAACAAATCTTCTTTTATAAGCATGTAATATAATTTTAAATGAAGTGTTTACTGTCAAATAAGTTGATTTCCACATTAAGAGAATCAGTTATAGAGAAACATACATGATAGCTTAAATTTGCATTTATAGTTGATTAACTCACTAATGTGCACATGCACAAAAGACATGTATTTAAATAAATATGTGCTTCTCTTCTTGTGGTTTTTTCACGAAGCATGAAATGTGAAAAGAAGGGAGGAGAGAGGCAGGGAGGTGAAAAATGGAGGGGCAAAGAAAGAGAAAACATATAACTATAAATATTTTCACTTGAAGTTCAGAGAAACTATTGATTTGGTTTATGAAACATACCTATAATTTAAAAGTTGAGAGTGATATGGGTTTTTACCTCATTTGTATGATATTTTTGAAAAAGTAGGACTGTACCATAGACCCTAGGCAAAACTTCTTAACAGGTTAACAGGTCACTTGAAGTTACTCAAGCTGCACTGCACAGTTAATTCCATTCTGGTTGGTGTTCAACGTTTTATTTCTCTCTCTCTCTCTCTCTCTCTCTCTCTCTCTCTCTCTCTCTTTTGTGCACACACACATACACATGCACCCTTAGAAGAATCTAGCACATCCACAGCATTGATTGAAGACAGCACAATTAAAGATTGGTTATAGTGTTATTTTTAAAGTTTGCTCTTGTGTCAACACTTAGCAAGGTACTCTCACAATAGACACTGAATTTTTGATATGTGCATTTCTATTGTCCCTAAAATAAAATTCTTTATCACTCAGAAATTGAATGCTTATTTAAATCTGAAGTCCTTTTCAACACTGAGATTCTATTTTCATGGATACAGACATTTTCATTAGTGTATTTAAAGTCTTATATAATAGAATCATTGAATTAAAAAAAGGACTTTGGTCAGTTTAAATAGAATCATAGAGGTGTTTTTGTTTTTGTTTTCACAAAGGCTCCTTAATATCAGAATTCCCAGAAGTTTTAGAGTAAACTTTTAAACATTTATTAAGAGACAAATTGTTTCTTAACTTTTATAACCATTTTATAAAAAATCATATTGAAACTGCTTCCAAATATTGAATTCATCTAGCTATAGCATGTTGACTAAACCAGTCAATTAAGTTTTTTAAAGAAAGGTTAATGTAACAAAAAACAACAAATAAGCAAAAAGCATTTGTTTCACTAAGTGGGGAATTTGATTTATTAAACTCATGGGTCAGTTTTGTCAAAACAGTGACATAGCTTTAATCTGGGTCTTCACTGTTAAAAATATGATTTAGTACCAGACACTAGACAGTTGTAAAGTCAGTTAAAATGTCAAGGCCCAAATTTTCCATGTATCTTTTGGACTTGTAAGAATGATTCAAAAGTTATGGATATGGCAATTTTTATGGAGAACCAGAGTTTATTTGTGTATGCTTTCTTCCACTGAATGTATAATTGCATTTATATCAGCAGTAACCCAGTGACAAATTGCACTCCATAAACGATGGATGCTTTGTTTAAGGGAATTTGGTAATGGGAATGTATTGCTGGAAACTACTCTATAACATTATCTAATTAGCTATTTAAATCACTTTTAATTATGTTACTGTTTTAATAGCAACCGAACTCCAAAGGAAAAAAAATGATTTTTGTTAAGAAAAGTTTTTTGCCATTCAGTTATCATGCTACTAATGGAAAGACTTGGTTAGAAGAGGAAAACACTAAAACATGGAAAATGCCAACAATTCAAATGCAGAGTAATCAGTCAAAGAGTCTACTGCATGTTGTGCTAGGTTAACATTGCATTGGGCATTGTGGAGTGACTCATAACGTAATAATTTGGAGGAAAGAAGGCATATGAATACCTTCTTATGCTCCTTCCCACTTTTATTCCATGAGGTAATCTGTTATATCAAAGAATACAGTGTCATCTATTAAGTGTGTAATAGATATCTGCTGAATAAATTGGAAAAGTTTTAGATGTGAAATCTGGAAACCTTCTGCTGGGATGCCACACTTTGGAACTACTCACTGACCATAGGACTGACTAAAGGGACATGTACTAATTAAACTTCTCTGATAAAGATGTCAGAACCTCAGAAAGTTTCCAAAATTCATATCAAACATACAGCTAGTGAAAAGTGCTTTTGATTACGTATCAACTGTGAGGAAAGCACATAAAAAACAAATATCAAATAATAAAAGGAATAGCTCCCTAGTCTTGCTCATTTGTTTTCCACAGAAATTAATCCTATTTTTTACTTCTTTTCTGAAATTTTAGCCACTTCATTATTGAAACCTTTTGTTGTTCTGTTTCCTTCTCCTTGGGCTCTCTCCCCTACTGATAAGCCTATTTGGTGCTTTTTGACTCGATATGCTATAAAAGGCCTTGATGAACTTGTGTGTGATGGTAACTAAAGATACCAGACTAGGGATGAGAAGTCAGGAGGCTAGAAGTAGGTGACCAATCAAGAGTCAGGTGATTCCCCTTGGTCTCCAAGGACTGGGGTCAGAGATTTGCCAAGGTAACCCTAGGCTATTAACAGAGGGCTTTCAAAGAAGGGAATATTACTTCAGACAAGTAATATGCAATTACGGGACAAAACATATCAATAAGTAAAAGACTAAACACAGTCTAAGAGGCAAGTAGCCAATTAATTGGTTGAGGTTATAACAAATATAATTAATTCAGTTGAAATACGTTAAATTTAAGGTGTCAGGATACCTGCAAATGGTTAATAATCAGTTGGATTCATGAGTCTAGAATTCAGGAGTAGAATATAGGTTAAAACCATGTTAATATATAAAGTAGCTAAGTGAGTGTCTATAGAGTAAGAGAAGAGAGAAGAACAAAGAAGTTGGAATATCAGTGGTCACTGACGACTTCAAGAAGGTGCTCCTTAGTCATGGGAGAAAAATAGAGAAGGGCATTTCACATCTATTCAAGGAAGATTTTGACTGTATGGACTAAATCACCTGCCACTGCACTGGGGGAAGAGAACGTAAATAATTACATGATAGATGAATCAAGCATTTCTCTGTCTCTCCCTGGGCCAAGTCTTCAATGTCCTAGTCAAATCTGTTTTTTTTTTTTTCTTGCATTGCTCTACATATTTAGTGATCCAGTCAAAAATGAGGGCTACACATTAATGGTAGACTGGTTAAAGAAAATATGGTACATATACACCACGGAATACTATGCAATCATAAAAAGCAATGAGATCATGTTCTTTGCAAGTACATGAATGGAGCTCGAAGGCATTATCCTCAGCAAACTAACGCAGGAACAGAAAACCAAACACCACATGTTTTCACTTATAAGTGGGAGCTGAACAATGGGAATACATGGAGACGGGGAGGGGAACAACACATACTGGGGCCTGGGGGCAGGGGCTGGGGGAGGGAGGGTACCAGGATAAGTAGCTAAAGCATGCATGGCTTAATACCTAGGTGATGGGTTGATAGGTGCAGCAAACCACTATGGTACCATTTACCTATATATCAAACCTGCATGTCCTGCACATGTATCCCAGAACTTAAAATAAAATAAAATTAAATTAAAAGAAAAAAAGAATAAGGGCTACAGCCTAATCTCCATATAGCAGAGATGAAAATCTTCAGACTGCCCTATTTGTCTGTTTTCTACAATTATAAAAGCATTAGCAAAATGGCTTATATTTATATTTATTTTCTATTTCCTTCCCTTCATATTTCATTTACTCCAAATCCTGTGTATTAAAAATAAAACAACAGGAAATGTATCAAATAATTTTTTACAAAAGAATCAATAAGAAATGCAAATTAGAAGGCTATTTTGTAGTAATAAAGATAAGAAAAGATGGTTGTTTTAAATGGGTAATGACAAAGAATGTATTTGATCAACATTTAGGAAGAAAAATTGTATGATTTGATGACTGACTGAACATGGAAGGTAAGGGAGAGAGTGACAAGAATGGCTACCAGGTTTCTGACATAAGCAAATGGTTAGACTTTTGTGTCATGAGCAAAATTTGGTAGGAAGTTAAATATACAAGTCTATGAATCAGAATAGTGATCTTCATCAATCTGAGAGTGAAAAGGTAGTGCTTAAAAATCACAGAAGTAGATAAGATAACCTAGGGACGGAGATATTTAAAGAGGTCCATGTGAGTCAGGATAGGTAATCAAGGAAGCGACCATGTCCTGGAGACACAGCAGCTATGGCCCTTTAAGAGCAATTCTTTCAGCATTCACATTGTAGTCAAGTTCATTCAAAAAGAGCTATCTCTAGGAGGGAATTGACCCACGGATGGCATGCGCATTTTGATTTTACCTGTTCTCAAAATTACTCTTTGCTGATTATAATAGTGAAAAACACACCCCTGGAGGGAGATTTAAGATGCTAATGAGACATGTAATGTATGAACAAGCATGTACAGCTACCGTGCATGTGCACCCACAGGACCACCCAGAACATGCTTACTAGTAACAGCTCTTCCCACCCTCTCATGAATAATCATGTAAGATGATTCCCATAAAGGGAGTTTTCCCAGTAACAGCGGCTGTCTCATCCTTATGAGCAGCCCTCTCTGAATCATCTCTCAAGGTGTACTGTCTATTCTGCACCTAACTTTCAAAATATTCTTTCTTCTTTGCTATAAATTGCTCCATGCTGCATCTCCATTGCTGTGTGTCTCTTATTTAAATTCTTTAAACTAAGAAGACAAGAACTGAACTTTCACAACAGCCATCAACACGTGGCAGTTTTAAAATGTGTTCACAGTTCTTTGATACTCTTCCAGTATTCTTCCCTTTCTTCTTGAAGGTGAATGTACTGAGTGACTCGCTTCTAAAGGACTGAGTGTGGTATAAATGAGTATGTGATTTCAGAGAGTAGTTCGTTAAATACACACTGCCACTTCAGCCTCCCTTGGGTCCCTCGTTTTGCGCGAAGCCAACTATCATATCTTGAGAGCACTCAAGATGGAGAGGTCCAGGGAGCAAAGAACTGAGGCACCCAGGATGAACTTAGGATGCACATGAGAGAGGCACCTTGGAGGCTGATCTTCCATCCACCAGAAAGCCTTCCTTCAGGCAACTGCACCCCATGAGAAACCCGGGGGCTATACCCAACTAATTAAACTACTCCTGGACTCTTAACCTTCAGAAACTGTGTAAGATAATAAATGTTTATTGTTTTAAGCCACAGAGTTTTTGGCTATACAATACAGCCCAGAACCAAGCCTGAAAGAATGTTTAAAGAATTGACACTGAAACTGTTAGACAGATATTGAAAAATTACCAAATAAATGAAAGAAAAATATTATGAATGATCGTACAAATAGTCTAGTATTACCATCCGTTTGCTTAAACAGCATTTAGGCTATTAGTTTTTTATGGAAACAGTGCTGAATTACTAATAGGTGCTAAAAACGATTTTTTCCCCCTGCATCTCACTGATCATACAAAAAAAAAGAGATCTTTTGAAAATTAAAAAATAAAAATGAAACAGATTTGATTCCTCTGAGGAAGAAGTTAATTAAACTATTTGTAAGTCAAGGCTAATGATTCTAAAAGAGTTTCTTAATTATAGATATGAACACTTACATATCTGAAAGTGGACATGATTCTACTTATTGGCAATGCCCTTGAAAAACATTTAATTACTTAAATGCTGCCAAAAAGTAACTATTATCAATTTTAAGTTTCAGCAGAGCTTTTGACATAATTTTCTTAAATACATGTATTTTCTCTGTGTCATTTTACATGCCAACACATTTATCTAAGTTTTAAGAACTGTGCTCTGAAAATCTAATCCAAAACACTTGGCAGCAAAAACAACACTGGTAACCAAAAGAAATAACCCATCATCTACTTTCTATGAAAGTACATATGCTACCAGTAAGCTTCTAATACACTGAATTCTAACAATTCTATTTCAAAAAAGAATATATATAATTTGAATGGCATTTTAGCATTTAACTAAGTGTAACAAAGTGACAATTAAAACTGACACCCTGAAAGAATAACCAGACAACTATGTTCTGAGGTCAAAAGAAAAGCATGAAATTCAGATGTTTTAATATACAATTTCTGAACTTATAGAAAAAAAGTTCTAATGAGTGTTACATCAACAAACAATTAAGCAGCTATTCTTTTGACTTATGGAGCTTCATAATGAACCTCATCCTTTTTGAGGGCACATACACAAAGCTGTGACCTTCAGATGAAACTGTCTACATGAAGATTGCCTAAAAAAGCAGCAAGCATTTGAATAAATGCATTTCATATCTACTTACTATAGCATTTCCACATTTAATAAAAATCACTTTTCACATTGTCTTCCAATTCATGAGAAATAACATTTCTAAAACTTTGTCAAATTTCACATATCACAATTTTCCCAATCTTCTGAATGTCAAAAATTCCAAACTGGCTGTTTAACATGTTCTTAAGAGTAAGAACTGTAATTTCAAGATAAACAAGAATCCACTAAAAAGAATTATTTAGTTCAAAAGTAATTTTTTAAAATATGCCAATTTAATTCTAAATGCATATTGATCCCTTACAGCGTGGATGCTGGGAGTTATTCCACATAAGACATGGGTGTCACCTAAAGTCTCCCTTCACATTAGGTATTATCTCAGGCCTAGGAGTGGTTCTATATGGGATGGAGTTCCAAGAGTCTAGCAGAAACTTCAGAGTGAACAAATGAAATCAAGGAAATGATAAAACTTCATGTATGTGAACAAGCTCCCAAAGGCAAGGGATGTTACTCATGATTAACGAGACCAGAAGGGAGAAAGTTCAGAGCAGGAGAGACGAGATAGGCCGACGACCCAGAAGATGGATACTAAGAATCTTTCTGTCTCCACAGGACTCTAGAAGCTTGTAGTTGGAGAAAGAATGAATACATGCCTATGCAAAGCTTAAAACATTATAAAGCAGAATGACGTGGAACAGATAAAAAGTAAGAATTTCAGAGAAATCAAATAAACATGTGTTAGTGTGCTTAAAAAAGATTTCCTGAAGGAAGAAGATTTGATTTGGCCTTTAAAGATGAAACAATATGTACGGATGTCGGAGAGGGGACAGTAAAATACTTCAGGCAAAAAGTCTGAGCAATGAAAGGTGTATTTATAAGGGAGGTAGGAACAGAACTGAACAGTAGTAAAATCAGAGAAAGCCTTAAAATTAGACACAGAATATAGTTCCAATTAGTTAAAGCAATAGAAGATTATGATATAATATAATGACATAATAAAGAGATTTATCAAATTAATCTTAAAAGTTATTAGCCAATAGATTATTTAAACAGATTAGGGTTAAAGGAAAGAGAGTGTGGGTATTAATGAGGAAGATACTGGAATGAGCTATTTAGGGCAATATGACAATGATAATTGCTAAAATTTATCAAGTGTTTTTCATGTACTGGTGCTTTAAAAGTATCACTTTATTTCAAATTCCCAATGATAACAGTTTAGAAAAATCATCATCCCCATTTACCAAACTGTGGCTTAGACAAAGATAGGAAGAATAGAAGGCATGAACTAGAAAGTCATAGAGATAAGATGCAATAACTCTCCTTGGGTGTCACACACAGAGAAAACAGGAAAGGGAACTTCTTTTAGGAAATGTGTAAGGAAATACAAGAATATCACACCAATAATCAGTTGTATAACCTTTATGGTTTCCCATTTCATTAGTGAAGTGAAATCTAATTCCTGAATATGAAATGTAAGTTAAACATTCTATTCAATTTATTGTGCCTGGTAGGAACTTTTTTTCATAACAGCACAAAACATAATATAATTTTAAGAATTATTTACTAACTCTAATATTATACTATGAAAGTTAATATGAATCTTTGTATAAAAATCTACTGTAGTAAAATAGAAAATCATTACTTCCCTTTTAAAATGTGACATTCATTGTCTAATTTGGTCATCACACTTTTTTTTTTTTGAGACAGAGTCTCACTCTTTCACCCAGGCTGGAGTGCAGTGGTGCAATTTCAGCTCACTGCAAGCTCCGCCTCCCGGGTTCACGCCATTTTCCTGCCTCAGCCTCCCGCGTAGCTGGGACTACAGGCGCCTGCCACCACACCCAGCTAATTTTTTGTATTTTTAGTAGAGACGGGGTTTCACTGTGTTAGCCAGGATGGTCTCGATCTCCTGACCTCATGATCCGCCCGCCTCAGCCTCTCAAAGTGCTGGGATTACAGGCATGAGCCACCGCGCCTGGCCTTTTTTTTTTTTTTTTAAGAGACAAGCTTCCACTCTGTCACCCAGGCTAAAGGGCAATGCCATGATCATATGTCACTACAACCTCAAATTCCTGGTCTCAAGTGATCCTCCCACCTCAGCCTCCTTAGTAGCTGGAACTACAGGCATGCACCACCATGCCTGGCTAATTTTTTTTTTATTTTTTGTAGAGACAGTATCTCACTATGTTGCCCAGGCTGGCCTCAAACTCCTGGCCTGAAGCAATTTTCCCACCTCTGCCTCCCAAAGTGCTAAGATTACAGGGGCAAGCCACCTCATCTGGCCTAAGTATAATTTCATAGCAGTATATAAACATCAATCTTCTTTACTGCAAATAAACAATTACAAAGTTTATGTTATTCTTATGGTGGAGCCAAGAAAATTTGCAGATTTTAACAGAAGAAACTTAGTGAAGAATAAAAAAGTTTTGAATAAACAGAGGACACAGTTAAAACTATACAAAATTTTAATTTTGAAGGAAAGGAGTTATTAAGCAACAAATGCCTCACTGCACTATATATGCTATTGAGAAATGCATAATCTATTCACATTCTTCCTTTCCCTCCCTCATCCGTCCCCATTTCCCTAACACACGCACACACACTCCCTCCCTCTCTCTCTCTCACACACACACACACAAAATTATTCACTGGAAAGGACAAAGAGCTTTCTGTGGCATATAATTTTTGTTTTGTTTTGTCCCTAGGGAAAGTAATACTAAGGCTTTTCTTTCTAATTCTGAAGCATAAATCTTCCACAATAGAGACCTCGTAATAACTTCTTTGGTAATATCTTCAATATTGAAAAACATGTACAACAATGTTTATAAATCCATTATCCACAAGCTTTACAATGGCTTTGGAATGGAAAATATTCCCCTTTATTCACCCATTCAGAATTGGACTATTGCTGTCTACATAATCCACCTGAGATTAGAACAATAAACCTAACCGTAAACAGTCTGACCAAATTTGTATTTTCACATTGTTACGTTTTCTAACTAAAGTTTCGGAGTGCATGTTTGTAGCAACTAGAAGTTGATGTGTATTCCACTAGAGTATATTTGTTAGGAATAAGTCTGCAAATTGACTATGCTGCTTACAAAAATCAAATGCTTATTCTTTATTTTATTTCCAGTGAAAGTTTCATTAACAATGTTTCCAAACAAATATATTTTTATTAAGAAGTTGACTGCACACTAGATGTGAAATGTAAATTCCCACTCTAAGGACAGTGAATCTCTACTTGTCATATTGGTAAATGAGGAATGCATTAACCAACCAAGTCTCTAAACCTATGAAAGCCCAGATCATTGCCAAATGCTAGAAATGTGGGACAGAAAGAGTAGCCAGTTTGTTTTTTCATAAATTCTAATGACAGTTTTCTTTCCAAAGCACAAAAAAATAATCAGGATGTGAAAGACTAGCCTAAACGAAACCATCAATTCTAGGCAAAATATACCCTCAAAACCAAGGAAAAGTCCCACATCATATGCTGGATAATTCTAGACACTAGTGAAGACCTTTTGAGTGAAAATGAAATATGTAGCTGGTTTAGAAAGAAACTCTAACCTCTCCCAAGCTTTGCAGCAAAACCATCAGAAATATTCTGAATGAACAAGTTTTTATAGTCTAACAGGAATAGCAGCAACAATAATATTCTGAAAGGACAAAAACCAGCTCACACATTTAACTTTCTAAAGCTGTATGAATTGACTTCAAAAACCATATAAAGAAATCACAGGAAACAGGTGAAAAGGCTTTACCAAAGATTATATGTTGGAAAACTGTCATGAAATGACACAGGGCACGTAAAGCACTCTATTATATTTGTTCGGCTCAACCACAGAATATACCATTGGGGTTAATAAAACACATTTTCCCACCTACAAAAAAATTAATAGAAAGTCTTCATAAAATACATTTTTCAAGGCCACACAGAGAGTTTCTAGACTAGATTAAAATAAAGGTTCTGGATTTCTACACCTATGTTTCCTCAATTCATTAAACATATAATTAAACATAAGTTGTGAAAGAAAAGTGAATTTTCAAAATGGTGGTTGAGAAATACATATTCTGACATTCCTGACTGATCAATATCAACCCTTCACCTCAGTGATTAACTTCATTAATTTGTCCAACAAATAAAAATTGAGCACTGTTTGAGATGGTGAGCATTCTGTGGTCAATAAAACATTGTTTCATCAGTTTATGAAATTTACAAAGTAGATGGGGGCAGGAGATAAATATTAAAAATGAATAAACACATAACAAAATGTCCACAAGAACTATGATGGAAAAACAAAACAAAATATGATACTATGAGACAACATACCACAGTTTCATCCATAGGTCACCTGCCTCCATATCTGTCTCTAGCTCTCCCAAGAAAGTGGGGGTATCCAAAAAGATTTTAAACAAGAGTATTTTTAAAATTACTAGAACACAAATTTAAAATCTCATAATGCATCTGTTCTCTATGTTATTCAAAATAAATTATTTCATTAAGTCTTGCTAAAACTCTTATTAGAGGAAGCTGAAAACATATTATTAAAAACAGACATTTACTTGAATCAATAAGTTATTGAAGGAGAAAGTAGAAAGGATGATTAAATTCACAAATGGCTTTCTGTGATTCAAACCAAAAAATAATAAATGAGGGGATAAATTGCATTCCTTTTTCCACTTCAATCAAACCACATCACATTGCAAGAATATTCAAATACAGGTGGTTAAGAAAAAGTCAACTGACATTTTTAAAGAGATTTTTAGTTCTTTAATTCAATTGGTGTAAAAGATAATATTCCTGAGAAAGCAGCTGTAAGATCATGCTTGCAAACATTAATAATAATATATAAGCCTCCTAATATTAATAATAAATAACATACTAAAATTTTCTCATATAAATTAGCCAATTTCTCTATTTCTAAAAAATTTACATGAGCAAAAACAGTAAATCCTAAAATTATCATTTCAGGATTACAAAGTGAAATGTACACTGTTTTTAATGAAAGAATCCTTTCAATGCCTAGAAATGTACCCTAGCTTCAAGAAATACATCCATCATTAGAAATACATTAATTCAAAATTGTTTTGTATGTCAACCCATCTTCCTGTCAAACCAGATTGGTTCATTGAGTTTAACTTTAATTATATCATTCTGATCATCTGTTTTCATATTTACTGACAACTTGGCTGTGCTCTAGTATCTCCAAGATTCTTGTTTGACGTTGATTATTGTTGATATTTTTCTACCCTCTAAATAAGATTCTGTCCTTAATATTTGTAATAAAGTATTTTTTCAATTACCTTGCTCACTGTATTTAGACTGTAAGTTAAGAAGACATTTTGCCAACATTTTACTATTTCGAAATTAACATTTCTACTTAATTAGTAAGGTTCTAAAGTGATAAACTGATAAATTTTTATGAATGATAGTTACATCCACATACCTTATTGCAATTATTCTATTTATTTATGCTGGATTTCTCAATATATGCAAGATGTTAAAAAAGCACACACACAAATATACACAGATGCACATATGGCTGCTTTATGAAAAATGTGCATTTTCAATTATCTTTCTAGTAATGCTGATGGTTTAGTTTAGGTCTGATGGAGTTGCACTCTTTATCTTAGTTTGAGTTGAAGCAGACTTTCATGGCGACTGGATAGGTGTAAATGCCCTAGTTATAAAACAGGTTGAGTGACAAAGGCCTGTTGGTTTGAGAATGAAAGTATTTCCCTTTAATCAAAAAATTTTAAAAATAAACTATGAATGTATTTTTCAACATTCTTCATTTTTATTGTCTATACACTTATATGGTCAAAATTTTGTATTGCTTTTCTGCCACTTGAGCTTTCAAGAAAGAAAGGTTAGTGGTTGTTAAAGTCAAATACCATTCCATAATAAAAAGTGAATAATATCCAGTATTTCACAGTCACTATGCTTTCTCTGATTGTTACATATGTCCAAGCCTGTAGCACAGTGAACACAATTTAGTAGCCTTATTTGTTGAATGTAGGTCAATAAGAAGTATTTTTCATTTCATTCTTTATATTTATCAGTTTTAATTGAATGGCCTTCTTGTCCAAAGATGCTCCAAAGACACACAAAAGAAGATATTCTAGTTGACAAATTGATGGCAAATATGAATTAATGGATTTCCATTTTGCTAAAAAATAATTTAATATTAACATGAATATCAATTTAGAAAAAAACTGTTACATCACATTAGGAATAGAGTGGGATTACCTGAAGGGAATAATGGAGAGAGGGAAGAATTAGAAATTAGATATATGTTCCCACAATCGTTCACTGATTCAATGTGCATTAAATGTCTATTTAGCATTTATGAAATAAGTTTAAGCATTTGAAAGATGGAAAATGAAAATAAATTTTTTCTCTATAGGGAGCCATGGCTAAGATGAATGCAGATATATTTAAAATCTGTGTACTATAATGATGATAACACAAATTCAATTTGACGACTTCATAATTCTAATTTGGAAAAAAGTTAGGAAAAATATGAAACTTTCCAGAATATTCAAAATTATATAATATTAGGGCCAATATAAGCAACATACACATTATATTTAATGGGGTTATTCTTTCAAATATGACAGAATATCCTCCTGGATAGCAATACCTTACACTATGCTTAGCACACTGTTGGTGTTGAATTTTTATTGAATAAATGCTTTTACATCCCTAGCTTTCTGTGCTAATAAATAACTGTTATGTAGGTCCTAAGATTTGGCTCAGATGACCCATAAATCTTATTTTACAAGTGCCCTAAGAGTTTGGCATGTAAAATATCTGAATTTTTGGCAAAAGATTATCATTTACATAAAGATCCTTGGGAACTCAAAATGCTGAAAGCAGTTCTTTATTTGGGTGGTCTCACAGATGAGGTCAGATCACAGGATGGAGCCTTGAAGACATCATGGAACTTTTACATTTGAAATAACTATAAAGCTCCAAAGTGCTTAATTTCACATGACACAAATTAACACACTACTATTTATGGATCAAAAATTTGTGACATAACTAAGTGAAAATTTAATTAATCACAACTTGCTGGTATATTATTTAATTTATAGTATTTTGAGATACCACATTGCAATAAATCCCACCAGTCAGAGGCCATGGTTTAAAATTTCTAAGGATTGGGTAATGTATTTGTTAAAATATATATTTAAAAATAGCTTTATCTGTAGTCACTTAGATAATTCATACTATCTCTTAAATTACTTTTAAATTTATACGCATTTAATATTGTGTTTCCTTTCTCATGTTACGATATCTGGGTACACTAAGGGTTTTAAGTAAGTCTAGTAACAGACTATGCTATAAACTGGTACACAGAACAAAATAGAAGACCATGAGAAGTTGAGTGAATTGTGGTTTTCACTGAAGCACAAAATGACTTAAGGAAGAATAACTGCACACAAAGTATTTGCTAAAAGTTAAAGTTCCTTCAGTACTTGGGGTCCCTTGATCAGTTTCCATAGAGGAACTATAAACCCACTGGGATAATATTTGCACTTTTAAAGAAATGATGAATTGCATGATTATAGTGTTTTGTATGGTTTATGGGCTTGTTTACCATAACATAAATCTATTACAGCAAGTATCGCCAAGAAAAAGGATTCATAAAAAGCCAAAAGAATTTTCAAAAACTCTCTAACAAATATTATTAAAATCTTCAAAAACATACAAACAGTTCATTTGGGAAAAATCATATAATGTGAATCTCTTATTATTTGTAAGTTAATACAATTTATTTATCTATCTGCTCAACCATTCATTCAACAAACAGCTGTTGAGTTTTATTACATGCCAAGAAAGAGGCTTTATTCTCTGGGAGATGAATATGAATGTAATGAATATGAATGCTGTGATTCTTGTCCAAAAGCTATTTATTCATGACCAAATTTCTCAAACTTTTAAAGTAGTAAATAGTAAATGAGGATAATAACTTGAATTTCTCTCATTGGAATTAAATCAAGTATCAAGCACAGTGTTAGGCACATAGTAAATGATTAGTCAATGTTTTATTTCTAGTATGTTTTGATGCTACTAGGGTTTCAAGTGAATATATGAGAAATACAGAAAATCATTCCCGGTAGAAGCAATGGTATGAACACAGACACAGAGAGCCATCTGGGGGCCTTAAGTACGCACAGGTATCTAATAAAATAACTATTTGCCTCCATGCAGCCTAAACTCTCCAGGTTCCTTAGGTCTGAGATATTTTATTTTTTATTTTTTGAGACAGGATCTCTGTCACCCAGGCTGGAGTGCCATGGTGCAATCATAGCTCACTGCAGCCTTGAACTCCTGGGCCTAAGTGATCCTCTTGTCTCAGCCTCCTGAGTAGCTGGGACTAAAGGTGGGTGCCACCATACCAAGCTAATTTTATTTTATTTTATTATTTATTTTATATTTTATTTTATTTCATTTTATTTATATTTTATTTTATTATTTATTTTATATTTTATTTTATTTATTTTATTTTATATTATTTTATTTCATTTTATTTTATTTTATTATTTTGTTGAGACAGGGTCTTGTCATGTTGCACAGGCTAGTCTCAAACTCCCGGACCCAAATGATCCTCCTGCCTCAGCCTCCCAAAGTGCTGAGATTATGGGCATGAGCCACTGCACCCGGCCTTTGAGCCCCTTAATAGACCTGATGTCTGTAAATGTATCTTGTGTTTATAGTCTCCATTTCTATACAGATCTTTGGATTTTATGTCTTTCCCCCAAGATCATCTCTTGCATCCCCTACTCCATCTTTACTATTTGCAAATCTCTTTTGAGATAACCTTGATTACAAGTTCTAAGATAAAGGGCCATTTGAGCAACCCCCCATTAATCCTGAGCCATAGGCCTCCAGCCTCGGTTATTTCCATGCTTACCCACTTCTTCATTTGTCTTAAACCGAAATAAACACAGAAATAAGAAAACATGCATTCATTCAGAAATGACAAGAAGTATAACTTTGTAATATAGCTACAGATACAAGACAAGAAATAATGCAAATGACCGGGGAGAATATGTGTTCGATTATGTTGAAGAGAACACTGGATTTGGTTCCACAAATAATTATTGAGTTCCTTGATATAGTGCAAAGAGCTGGGGCACAGAAGTAAATAAATGGAAAAAAAAGTTCCCTCTACTGTCATGGAGCTTAATTTCCGATTGTGAGAGACAGAAAATAAACCACAAATTCATACTGTCCATTAGTGGTAGTGTAATGGTGCAAAATTACAATAGACTATGAAAGACAGGGAGGTGTTTCAGAGATGAGGCATTGATATCTTTGAGAATAGTCTTGATTTGGTTCTAACAGCACATTAGGAAGAATAATATGCCTGAGACAAGCAAGATGAATTTGAGAGAATTTAGAAAGAGGCAATGGTAGAAGGAATAACAAGATGATAATTGTAATCACCCAGATAGATGGAATGAAAGTTTGAATTATATTATGTTAGTAATTAAAATAGAAAGAGAGTAATACCCTGAAAGATTTGAGGAAATTCCTATGAATTTTGTTAACTATCAGGATGTGGACAGAAGGGACAGGATGGTATCAAAATGGAGAGAGATGGCTGTATTACTAGCAGAAAAAGTGAAAGTCAGGGGAGATAGCAAAGATAAGTTCACTTATTTTTTAAGGCAATACAAAAAGCTTAGTAACTATTTAGCCCTTAAATCCAGAGTTTGTATGTAAATCAGTTATGTAAATGATGATCATATAAATTAAAAATGATATATGAAGTTCATGAATGAAAAAACATTGCCAACAAAACTTGTGCAAATATGTACATAGTCGCAATATTCATGATAGCCAAAAATCAAAACAATCCAAATATTCATCAAATAATGAATAAACAAAATGTAGTGTATTCATACAATGTAATGTCATTCAGCAATAAAAAGAAATGAAGTAGGTGATAAAAATATTTTTGTAATTTGATCTATGTGGTTGTTGAACATTATAGTGAATGTGCTAAATGCCACATAAGTGCACATTTTAAACTGGCTAATCTTATGCTATATGACTTTCACCTCAACAGAAAAATTAAAACTTTAAAAAAAGGACTGAAGTACGGATATATGTTATAACTTGTATTAACCTTGAAAATATTATGCCAAATAAAAGAAGCCAGACACAAAATACTACATTGTATTATTCTATTTATGTGAAATGTCCAGAATAGCCAAAGGTATAGAGTTAGAAAGTAGCTTAGAAGTTGCCTAGGGCTTGGGAGTATTTTTATTACTGTCATTGTCAGAGACAAGGTATTGCTATATTGCCCAGGCTCTTCTCAAATTCCTGAGCTCAAGTAATCCTCCTGCCTAAGCTTCCTGAGTAGCTGGACTACAGGTATGCTCCACCGCACCCAGCAGGTTTGGGAGTTTGAAGGAAAACTGTGAGTGACTGCTAATAGGTAGAGCTTTTCTTTTTGGGATGATTAAAATATTCTAAATTCTAGATTGTGCAGATGGTCATACAACTGTACAAATATATTATAAAACCCAACTGAATTGTATACTTTAGGTGAATGAGTCTTATGGCATGTGAATTACATCTAAATAAATTGTATTGTGAAAATAATAAAAATAAATTTTATCACAAAACGTATTATGAAAAAGCACAAAAATAATGCCAAGGAAGACAATGTAGTCAGAGAGGTGTTTCTGAAAGTCTTTTAACCATGACTGTATAGTTAAGAAATACATTTTCTCTTAACCCAATACAAATCCCCACCCCTACTCCCACCCCTGCCACACTACCACACATAATGAAAAAAGTCTCTCGAAACAAAAGTAATGCTTGCTATATGAGATTCACTCTGTTCTATTCTGGTTTATCAAAATAATTCTCATCTGATTCCATTAAACTGACTTCACAATGCAACCATTAGTCAGGATCCATAGATTGAAGACAGCCACTGTTCTAGAAAAGGCAAGATAGGTGAACATCATCTCAACGATTAGATTAAATTTGAGGGAAGGCAGAGACATAGAAGAAGGAATCATGAGAAAAAAGGAGTTAAAGAAGAAAGAGGAGAACCATGATTATGCTTTATAGAAGCAAATGGCAGAAAAGGGATCATGAAGGATATAACAGGATCAAATAGTGCAGAATTTTCAATGAGGATGAAGACTGAAAAAAAGACCATTAACTTTTGCTTTAGTATATTATAGCAGGACTAACATAGACTGTGAAGAAATTCTTTGTTAAGGAATCCTGACTTCACCACTTTTTAAGTATATTATCATGGGAAATTTATCAGTTTTTCAGAGCTCCAACCATAAATGTAAGCAATTACTTCACAATGCCTTTCTTCTTCTACTGCTTCAATTTAGTAAGCATAGTTTCTGTACCATAGTTGGGGTAGTTAGACCATGAATTCAAAGAGAAAAGAAAGGAAAATACAAATTAGGGTCCACTGAATATAAAGATTAAACTTAGTTACAAAGTATTAATATAATTTGAAGAAAATCAGAAGAGAGACAGAGAGTAGTGTAGTATATAGACTTCTAGAAATTATCATAATTCTTATTTTGTTTGTTTGGGCATGTCTTGCTGGAGAAGCCTTAAAAACATTTATAGATATTTGATGTGGGGCCGTGCAAAAAAAGATTAAAAATGAAAGGAGATAAGGTTATATGCTGATAGAGAAAGAATATTTCTGATGAAATCAGATAATACAATAATCACATAATTGGTAGATTCAAAGATAAATGAAAATTGAATGAGAAAAAAATATAAGGCACCACAATAAGGGAAAAGACCACAACAAAATGAATTAATAATTAGACTCAATTTACTTCCTGCCTTGACAAGAATGGTATGAGGAAGACATCAGATAATTCAATGGAGGTTCCAGGAGGGAACAAGGAATAAGTAGCAATCTAACTAAATATTCAGATGGTGAGAAGACAAAGGGTCTTCTTTAAGCTTTACTACTATTTTTTCTTCTTAATAATTGGCCAGTTAATCTGATAATAGTACAAATTGAGGTGCAACTTCAATAGCTCCAAGACTGCAAGATACATACTCTATTTCCCCACTTATGTATGTACTTGCTAAAACTTTTAGTAGTTTTATTTAGCGTTGTTTGGAGGAAAGGGTTGTGGAAATCAGTGTAGGTTACTTAAGGCTTTGTCCTAGTCTCTTTGGGCTACTAAAACAAAATACCATAAACTGGGTGACTCACAAACTGCAGACAGGTACCTCTCATCGTTCTGGAGGCTGGGAGGCCCAAGACCAAGGTGTTGACAGATATGGTGTCTAGTGAGGACCCCTTCCTCATAGACGGCACCTTCTGGCTGTGACCTCACATGGTAAAAGGGGCAAGTCGGCTCTCTGAGGCCTTTTTTATAAGGACACTAATCCAACTTATGAGGGCTCTGCCTTCGTGATCTTATCACCTTCCAAAGGCCCCACCTCCTAATATCATCATATTGGTCATTAGTTTTCAACATATAAAATTGGAGAGGGTGGTGGACACAAACATTCAGAACTTAGCAGCTACTAAAACATCCCTTGACAATGATCTTGATTGAACTGATTTAGAAGGTAATGCAGCAGTTAAGCCTGCACTTTGGTAATTACTCTACCAGTGAGCTAACTGTATGACTTTGACAAATTATTTAACTTTTCTGAGCCTTAGTTCTCTCATCTGGAAAATTACAGAGCTGATGAACTCAAAGGTCCTTTAAAATTGTAAAATTGTTGAATTTTTTTTCTGTAACATTTAGGTTCTTGCCCTGCATTTTCTGCTAATTGCATAGCATTTGGCAAATTCTTTCCCTGCTTTAGACATCCACTTCCTTATCATACAACATGGGAAGTAAAGTAAATGATTAATAATGTTCTTAAAGTTTGAAGTACAGGATGAATGGGTAATTGATGAGACAATATGGGTAATTCTACGTTATATAAGTTAGGATGTTATATTTTTGTTGAGAAAATAGATTTCCTTCAAAAAAGAAAACTTTAATAATAACAGTCAAAAGGAGCAATAAAACTACATACACATATTCTAATAATAGTAAATGTGTACAAATTTTATACTAAATCTATTATTCAAAAATATTATTTATAAGGATAAATTTCCTGCAAACTACCAACATTCCATTATATATAACTCTTAGCTTTATTTATTATATATGTTTATCTTCATCAGATACACTAAAAGTATTCAGTTTATGCCAAAATTTATTTTGCTAGTCTCCTCCGATACATACCACAGATACCAAGAAAAGGTTGATATTTTAAAAACATCTGAAAATTGCAAGTACAAACCTGCCAGAGGAAAAAAATTTTCCAGATCATTCTTTTAAATTCAACCTTTCCTTCCTGTTATGTGTTGAATTGTACCCATTCCCTCCAAGTTTCTATATTGAAGTCCCAACCCCCAGTACTTAAGAACAAGACCTTATTGGAAGATAGGGTCTTTACAGAGGTGATTAAGTTAAAGTGAGATCATTAGGGTGGGCCCTAATCCAACAGGACTCATGTCTTTATAAGATGGGGAAAACTGGACACAGACACACACAGAGAAATGACAGCCAACTACAAGCGAAGGGGAGACTCCTGAAACAAATCTTATCTTCATAGCCCTGAGCAGAAACCAACCCTGCAAACACGTTGATCCTGGATTTCTAGATTACAGAACTGTGAGATAATAAACTTCTATTTTTAAGGCACCAAGTTTACGGTTCTTTGTTAAGGTGGCTCCAGCAAACTAATAAACTCCTATAGTTCAATGTTCTGGGGCAAATCCCCTTACCTACCTTTCCTTGAATCAATTATAATTTTAGATTTTTCTCTTTCACAACTGTAAACTGGAAATCGTATATTCCAAGAAAAACTTGGTATATTTCATAGATTTCCAGTTTAGTCATTTATGAAAACTCAAGAAAATCAGGATGGAAAGGGATCATTTTAGTAGTAGCATTGCTAATCTATATAATAGATGCCTAAATCCGACTGGGTGCGGTGGCTCATGCCTGTAATCCCAGCACTTTGAGAGGCCTAGGCAGGCAGATCGCCTGAAGCCAGGAGTTCGAGACCAGCCTGGCCAACATGGTGAAATCCCATCTCTACTAAAAATACAAAAATTAGCTGGGTGTGGTGGCAGGTGCCTGTAATCCCAGCTACTTGGGAGGCTGAGGCAGAAGAATCGATTGAACCCGGAAGGCAGAGGTTGCAGTGAGCCAAGATCATGCCACTGCACTTCAGTCTGGGCGACAAGAGTGAGACTTCATCTCAAAACAAAAAAATTAAAGAAGCCCAAATCCAAGTATACTGAAGAGATCCCATGCATAAGCTGATATATCCAAGTCCCACTGAGTTTGTCTTCTATTTAAGTTCCAATTTTTGTCAGTTATACAAGACTTATTTCCCATATCATCATCAACTATGCCAAAATAATATGTCATTAAATATGAATTTCAAGTCTTCTTCAAAACACTAATATAAACTTAGGGTCATCTCACTAATAATATATACATTTTCAAGAAGGCAAGCCTGAGTTTTTTAGTAAAACCATACAATAGATGATATGAAAAGAACAAACATTATGTCAGTGTATGTGTGTGTATGTATATACATACACTGGCATACCTTGTTTTATTCTGCTTTGCTTCATCGCACTTCCCAGATACTGTTTTTTACAAATTGAAGGTGTGTAGCAATCCTGTATTCAGTAAGTCTATTGGTGACATTTTTCCAATGGCATGTGCTCACTACCTGTCTCGTGTCACATTTTGGTCATTCTTGCAATATTTCAAACTTTTTCATTTTTCATTATTATCACATCTGTATGGTGATCTGTAATCAGTAATCTTTGATGTTACTATTGTGATTGTTTTAGGGTATCAAGAACCATGCCCATAAAAGACAACAAACTTTATCAATAAATGTGTGTGCTCCAACTGCTCTACCAACTGGCCACTTTCCCATCTCCTCTCTTCCTCTCTTTGGGCCTCCCTATTCCCAGAGACAAAACAATTATTGAAATTAGGCCAATTAATAATCTACAATGGCCACTAGGTATTTAACTGAAAGGAAGAGTGGCACATCTCTCACTTTTAACTAAAGCTAGGAATTAGGTTTAGTGAGGAAGGCATATCAAAAGCTGAGACAGGCCAAAAGCTAGGCCTTCTATGTCAAGCAGCAGTCAAGTTGTGAATGTAAAGGAAATTTTCTTGAAGGATATTAAAAGTGCTATTCCAGTCACACATGAATGATAAGAAAGCAAAACAGGCCAAACGCTCTGGCTCAAGCCTATAATTCCACCACTTTGGAAGGCCAAAGCAGCCAGATTGCTGGTGCCCAGGTGTTTGAGATGAGCCTGAGCCTGAACCTGGGCAAAATCCCGTCTCTACAAAAAATATAAAAATTAGCCAGGCATTGTGGTGTGCACCTATAGCCCCAGCTGTTAAGGAGGCTGAGGTGGGAGGATCTCAAGTCTGGAAATTTGAGGCTGCAATGAACTGTAATTATGCCACTGCACTTCAGTCTGAGTGACAAAGAGAGATCCTGTCTCAAAAACAACCAACCAACAAAAACAAACAAAAAAACAAAGCCCCCCAAAAAGAAAGCAAAACAGCTTTATTGTTGAGAGAAAGTTTCAATGGTCTGGATAAAAAAAAAATCAAAACAGCCATAATATTCCCTTAAGCCAAAGCCTAATCCAGTGCAAAGCTCTTACTCTTTTCAATTCTATGAAGGCTGAGAGAGGTGAGGAAGCTGCAGAAGAAAAGTTGGAAGCTAGCAGAAGTTGGTTGATGAGGTTGTGTTTTTATTTATTTATTTTTTTGAGATAGATTCTCGCTCTGTCACCAGGCTGGAGTGCAATGGTGCCATCTCGGCTCACTGCAATCTCTGCCTCCCCTGGTTCAAGTGATTCTCCTGCCTCAGCCTCCCGAGTAGCTGGGATTACAGGTGTGCACCACCACACCCAGCTAATTTTTGTGTTCTTAGTAGAGACGGGATTTCACCATGTTGGCCAGGGTGGTCTCGATTTCTTGACCTTTTGATCTGCCTGCCTCGACCTCCCAAAGTGCTGGGATTACAGGCGTGAGCCACCATGCCTGGCCCATGAGTTTTTAAAAAAGAAGTAATCTCCATAGCATGAAAGTGTGAGGTGAAATAGCAAGTGCTAATGCAGAAGCTGCAGCAAGTTACCCAGAACAGTTATCTAAGATACTTGTTGAATGTGGCTACACTAAACAACAGATTTCCAATGCAGATGAAACAGCCTTCCTTGGGAAACGGATACACCATCTAGGACTTTCCTAGCTGAGAATAGTCAATGCCTGGCTTCAAAGCTTCAAAGGACGGGCTGACTATCTTGTTAAAGGCTAATGCAGCTGGTGACTTTAAGTTGAGCCAATATTCATTTACCACTCTGAAAATCCTAAGGCCCTTAAGAATTATGCTAAATCTACTCTGCCCATGCTGTCTAAATAGAACAGTGCCTGAACGACAGCACATCTGTTTATGGTATGGTTTAATGAATATTTTAAGCAAATTGTTGAGACCTACTGCTCAGAGAAAAAAAAGACTCCTTACAAAATATTACTGCTTATTTACAATGCATTCTGTCACCCAGGAGCTCTGATGGAGATGTTCACGGACATTAATGTTGTTTTCATGCCTGCTAACACAACATACATACTGCAGTCTATAGATCAAGAAGTAATTTCAACTTTCAAGTGTTATTATTTTAAAAATACATTTTATAAGATTTTAGTGTTATATACGTATAACACTCTCTATAGCTGCCATAGATAGTGAATCCTCTGATGATTCTGGGTAAGTAGATTGCAAACCTTCTAGAAAGAATAATTCATGATTTAATGAATCACCATTTTTTTTTTTGAGACAGGGTCTTGCTCTGTCATCCAGGCTGGAGCGCATTGGTGCAATCACAGCTCATTGCAGCCGTGAACTGCTAAGTTCAAGCAAGGATTGAGGATTTATCATTCTTAATGCCGTTAAGAACATTCATGATTGACTGAAGAAGATCAAAATAAACAGGAGCTTAGAAAAAGTGGATTTCAACCCTCATGGGTGATTTTGAGGGGTTCAAGACTTTGGTGGAGGATGTAACTGCAGTTGTGGTTCGAATAGCAAGAAAGCTGGAATTAAAAGTGGAGCCTGAAGATGTGATTGAGCTGCTGCAATCTCATGATCAAGCTATAACAGAAGAGGAGTTGCTTCTTGGGGATGAGCAAAGTAGTTTCTTGAGATAGAATCTACTCCTGGTGAACATTCTGGGAGCATTGTGGAAATGATAACAAAGGATTCAGAACACTGCATAAACTTAGTTGATAAGGTAGCAGCAGAATTTTAGAGGACGGACTTCAATTTTGAAAGAAGTTCTTCTGTGAGTCAAATGCTGTCAAACAACCTTGCATACTACAAAGAAATATTGTGTGAAAGGGAGAGTCAATCCATGTAACAAACTTCATTGTTGTCTTCTTTTAAGAAATTGCCACAGCCATTCCAGGCTTCACCACCACCCTGATTAATTAGCAGCCATCGGCATTAAGGAAAGATCCTCCACCATCCAAAAGATTACAACTCACTAAAGGCTCAGAGGATCTTTAGCAACTTAAAGTAACTTAATTAAGGTACGTATATTGTTTTTATAAATATAATGCTTCTGCACACCTAATAGGCTACAGAATGGTATGAACGTAACTTTTACATGTATTGAGAAGTCAAAAAAAATCATGAAACTTGCTTTATTCTTGCTTTATTGCAATATTTACCACAGTGGTCCAGAACCAAACCCTGAATATCTCAAAGTTATGCATGCACATATAGATATAGATACAGATATGTGAATTCCTAAAGGGATCTTCCAGCTAAAAATAATTTTAGTTGAGCATGGTGGTGCATGCCTGTAATCCTAGGTACTTAGGAGGCTGAGGTGGTACCATTGCTTAAGGCTTGAAGTTTGAGACGAGCTTGGGCAACATAGTGAGGACTCATCCCTCCCAAAATAATAATAATAATAATTCTAAAGTCAACCTTATTGAGAATTGATACAACAATTCATGTTTATATGATACATTTTTATGAGATTTATAGGTTATAAATTACAAATTTCTATGAGGTAGAAATTGAACAACTGTTAGTGTGTTTCATAATAGAAACGTGCAGAAAATATTTGTTTTCTCTATAAAGATTTAACCAATATTCACTTAGCATAAGGCTAGATATTTAAGATCTTCTAAAATTTCACCTAAAGTCAGTCAAATACCCTAAAGGCATTTTTGTCACTCCTCTTCCCCAGCCCCCTGAATCATTTGTTTTAAAAAAGCCAGAAATGTCTTATTTTTCTTCCTGGAAAAGAGAAGCTTTGTCAGGAAACATAAAGATTCTAATGTAGAATTAAATGAGAGTTAAATGAGATTATAAAGGAGTTAAATGAGATTAAATGAGTTAAATGAGATTATAAAGGAGATGTAGTTTGAAGCAATTAAATCTTGATCAATAAAATGTCTATCATTTTCCAACATATACATTACTTTCTCAACAATTGTCTTAAACCAGAAGATTGGGTATGGAATCCATTCTTTCAAAATTACTTTAAAATGGCATTGTTAAATAATGCAAGGTAAGCAGAATTACCTCCTCTTCTATCTTCTACCAAATAAGGTTATTAAACATGAAGCATTGAATCCTAATAGAAGTGAATCTAGAAGGGCAGAATTAATTTTCTCTGAATGGCAAATAAATCTGATATAAGAGTTTGCCGTGTAACTACTGATCAACCTTATTAATAATGCACATTCATCCTCCTTAGGCACCTTGAAACAATGTTGAATTAAAGATACTTGTTAATTTATTTATATGATACTATATCTTTTACCAATATCTATATATCTTTTTCAAGTTATTAGCAACCTGTTACCGTGACCTTTCACCTGAAAGAAAATAGCCACAACCTTAAATAAATCAGATAATCTATATTTTAGTAAAATGAAAACAAAACTATGATTGGAGAACTGATAGGCTTATCTCTTTCCCACTGGTTTATTGACATAAATAGGGAAATCCATATACAGCAGAACTTAAGTAGAAGGAGAAGCCATATTGAGTCAGTTACATGGAGATAATAGACATCTGTAAGTTGTTATAAAGGGAGTAAATTATTCTCCATTTCTTTAAAGGAAGGCAAAAAAAAAAATTAAAAACCCCACAAATTCAATGGGATTTGGATGTTGGGCAGATGTAGTAGGACTGTGTTTCTCCATCCCTGCTAACTTAATGACCTCCAAAGGCAGGTATCCCCCATAGTTACTACAGGTGCTCAGATTGTCCCACCATTTCCCACAAGACAAACCCAATTATCATAGAACAATTTCAAGACTCATTAATTTGTACTTTGGAAATTTAGATTCTCCTGGTGACTTAAAGGTCAAATATACTCAGATTACCATTCTTTTTTACAATTTCTACTTTGAAGTGGAAAGGAAATGATGTTATATTTCAGGTGACTTCTAGGTACATAAAAGATACCTTATTAACCATTATACTCAACATGCATTATCTTATGAAACAGTTTTTTCTTGCATATTACAAGCTAATCATTACGGTTTAAAACAACAATAAAGGCATACTCAGCAGTTCCCCTAGTTTCTCTTGTGTTTCCAGGCAAATAAGTAGTGACAATATAATAGGCTAAGTGCCATAATAGAAGTATGGAGGTTAGACAATGGAAGCAAAGAGGGGTTTCTTTAATGCTCTCTGGTCAGAAAAGGAGTAAGGCATAGGGAAGCCTTTTTAAAGAAGGAATGAGTCTTGAAGCTTAATTTTGAAGGATTATTACTTTTTGATGTGAATATGTGGGGGATGGTTAAGGATCAAAGAGAAAGAAGAGAATGTCATGTAAAGGGAATAGTCATGAATAAATAAACAGTATGTTCTGGGAGTGACGATCACACAGAGCATCATAGTTTATTTCTTCTCAGTTAATTTTTTATCTGATAAAACATATATAACACAAGAATTTAAAAAAATGATGATGGTTTCGCCTAAGTCCCCTATTATTTCCTCTTTAGGCAAGTATATTATATTTACTAGTATGGACATAAGCAAATAGAGAAGAGAGACACAAATATTTCACTCATGCTTTTCTTGTTCTCTACATTTTGAGTCACACTTTCATCCCCTTGTGGCATGCCAGAAATAAAGTAACACATAACAAATATGTCCACAAGCTAAGTACAAAATATTACAAAGCATGAACATTTGTGCTAGAAAAACCTACTGCCAATGTGTCAGACGCACTGACTATTAGTGCACAAGGAAGAGCCGAATCCAGGCTAATCATACTAAAATGCCATGATGGGTGCAGTCCAAGCTTTTATTTTTAAACTTTTTCATTTTCTAATTTTTATTTAAGTATCTAGTCAGGCCATAAACAAAAGCAGCTTAGACTGGCAATGGAATGGCAACTGACAGAAGATATTCAGATCATCCACAAAAATTAAATGGAATTTAAAAACAATTCATATCCACTGAGTTATTCCTCTACAAGTAGATTTTGTTTATTATTCAGAGAATAAAAGGTGACATTTTATGTAGTAAGAAGATGTCAATGGTTTGGTTGGTGGTGGTGATGATGATGGGAATTAAGCTGCTACCATTGCCAAGTGCTTATTATGGGCTAAACACAGTATTAAATTTATTCTATAAACTGTCTCATTTCTTCTTTACATAGAAAAATACATGATAATTATCATAATCCTGAAATATGGCAAAGCACTTATTCTACACCAGTACCTGTGCTAAGCATTATTCTCATTAATCCTTATTATAATTACTATTTTGCATACAGTGTTTTGTTTTAATATTTATGATAACTGAAGTATTATGATCCCCTATTTACCAATGAGGAAAAAAATGACTCAGGAAGTTTAAGTCATCTGCCCAATGAAACTTTAAAAGAGATTTTTATATGTCAGATATGTTCTTTGTGGCCTAGAAAATGATGCTGTTTTTGCCAGGACTTAATAAGATTCATTTTAAAAATAAAATAGTCCCATGGAGGAATCTTAAGAGATTTTGCAGAAAAAACTTGAATAACCATGATGTTCCTGGAGCAATTTTAAAGGCAGTAAATCTAGATAGCCAGATATAGTCAAGGAGATAGATAGATAAATAGACACATAGACAGATAGGCAGGCAGGCAGACAGACAGACAGATAGATGATTGATTGATAGACAGATGATAGATGTCATATAGACAGATCAATGAACAGATATTTAAAAAGAGAGAGATCTAGATAGATAAAGAGTGATAGAGAGAGAGAGACAGAGCGATCTCTAAAAAGAGAAAGAGATCTATTTTATCTCTGGTCTCTAGTATTGGTAAAAGACAGTGGGAACCGAAAGCAATATTATGGATTACAGGATTACCAAATAGCTAAATATCTACTTTAAAGTGCCATATTTTCTTACTTGGCCACTAAAATGAGCATCCAATGCAGACTAGAAAAGTCCAAGGAAGAAAGGATCCCAGGAACACATAAGACAAACTATTTAAAAGTACAATTCTGTCAACTTTCATTCAAGTAGACTACCCTAAGATTTTTGTAGCCAGGAAATTCAGGATACTGTGATAAGACAGAGTGTAAGTCTATATATATATATATATGTAGGGATTTCCGAGAGAAGTATCTCAAATTTTGAACTAACTCAGTAGAGCTACTAAAATGCAGAATATGTATTCTTACAGTCTCAAAACTTGAGACACTTTTGAAATCATATTTCACAAGCCCCTATATCAAGGTTGCTGTAAGTTGCACAATGGATTTTTAAGATAAAGATCCACATGACCTCAATTGAGTTGTTTTGTAAATATACTTATCCAGGCAACCTATATTCCCTTCTTATGAAAACTGCTGGAGCCATAGTTTTCTAATATACTTTGTAAACAAACAAACAAACAAAACCAAACAACCAAGAAAAAGAAACCACTAAAACCCTGATCAATGATTCAAAGCAAAATAGCCAAAGTATATACTTTCACACTAAAGAATGCATACCCTGTGAGGAATTCCTAAGGTTAGTGTTTGAGTGTTCTTATTAATTGCAATTCTGGAGACCTAAAGCACTTTAGCATTGAAGAGTGAAAGGCAGTCAGCCTGCTGTACAATTTTACATTAGTAATGACTTATAAATGCCACTGTAAGGCAGCTCTATCCACTGGAATAGGCAGTGCCATCATTAAAATGCCCATTTATTTAGAGGGTACACATTGATAATAAATGGGTTATCGATTTTTACTGCTTTATTTTTACTAAAACTACATAGTGAGTCTACGGAGTCCAGCAATTCCTGGTGCCTGAGGTCTGTGAATCAATGATGTATTTGTAATAAAAATAACTGAACCATCCATCTATTATAGGTTCATAAAGGAAATTTGTTTTAGATTATATGTTTGTATGAGTGTTCCTGTTATTTAAGGATGAAGTATTCTAATGTGTATTTCTGTGAAGAATCATTTTAAACTGATAGCACATTAAAAATCATTAAGGGAAACATTGCCTTAATTTAGGCCATAATCATTATTGAATTATGACTAAATATTTCTAAGAAGAAAATTTCATAAACCTTTCACCTGAAAAAAAATAATTTAGAGACTGATCTCTCTCCCATCATCTTTTATCTTACCTCTGATTTATTTACCAGTGTTGAAACTACTGGCTTTATCTTGCTGTAGATTAGAAAACACAAACTGAAGTCTTTCTGGTAAATTCCACACTTAGACATGCTTTAATTGGCCCAGACATTCTTGTGCTGAAGAGAGTCTAAAATACGAATTAGTGTCCATATGTCTAAAACTCAGGGGATGCATAAAAATTCAGAGTCTAACCTTCTTTTAAAAACTTTGAAGACCCAGCAACACTTGGGCCTATGTTAACACACTGTGAAAACTGGAGGTGAGCAACATCTACCCCTCCAAAGTGGGCACCCACCATTGAACTTGACACAACCTCAATAACTCCTTCAAATCCTTGTCACCGGGGTTAAGTACCTATTGCCTTTTATCATTTTACATCCAGCTGCTTTAATCATTTATCTTTACTTTTTCATATTATCTTCTGGCCCAGTAATCAAAGCATCTGTGTTTGTTGAGTCCAGCTTTAGTAGGTATTTGGCCACATCTTTAATTTCAAAGTCAGAAAGGCCCTTCCCTACTGCAAATTGTTGTCCATAGTGCAGGGAGAGTGACTCTTTTGAAACAGTGAAGTCAAATCATGTTACTGCTATGTTCAAAGCCCTCTCATTTTCTGTAGATCCAAAGTCCTTACTCTGCCCTAACACCTCCCACCTCCATGACTCTGCTCCCTCCTTGCTGCTCTCCCCTGGCTCATTCAGCCTTAGTGGCACCAGATCTCCTTGCTGTTCCTCACACTTCTGTCTCACAGCCTTTTGTACTCCTTGTTCCTTCTGCCAGTGTTCTTTCCCTAGATATGCCATTGCTCAGAAGTCACTTTTTCACTGAGATCTCCTCTGACTATGTTCTTTATATTTGCCAACTCCCAATAGATCAACAATCCCATTCTTTCTTCCCCACCTTATTTTTCTCCATAGCACATAAAAATATAGGTATGGCATATTTTTCAGCATATTTTCATACTTCTATTCTTTCTCTGCTCCTGTCAGAGGCTTGTGAACCACAGCAAATCGATCTTGAATAGGAGCTGGACAAATAAGGCTGAGACCTACTGGGCTGCATTCCCAGATAACTAAGGCATTCTAAGTCACAGGATGAGATAGGAGGTCAGCACAAGATACAGGTCATAAAGACCGTGCTGACAGAACAGGTTGTAGTAGAGAAGCCGGCTAAATCCTCTAAATCCTAGCAAAACCAAGCCAGCCACAAGACTGACCTCTCTGGTTGTCCTCACTGCTTCACTCCCACCAGCACCATGATAGTTTACAGATGCCATGGCAACATCAGGAAGTTACCCTATAGGGTCTAAAAAGGGGAGGCATGAATAATCCACCCCTTGTTTAGCATATAATCAAGAAATAACCATAAAAATGGGCAACCAAGAGCCTTCAGGGCTGCTCTGTCAATGGAGTAGCCATTCTCTCATTCCTTTACTTTCCTAATAAACCTGCTCTCACTTTACAGACTCGCCCTGTGATCCAAGATCCCTCTCTCGGGGTCTGGATTGGAACCCCTTTCCTGCAACACTCCCACTAAAATGCCTTCCCATGAGGGCAGGCTATTTTGTCTGTTGCTTATCCCCATCTGGCTGCTGTGTTCTCGGCATCTAGAACAAGAGAGCACAGTATGCATTCATTTAATATTTATTGAAACAGAAGTAGAACGAATACAATTCTGGCTTTATTTTCTGAAGAGCCTCATGTGTTATTTGCACTCACAAAGAGAAACATTTCTGCTGTCTTTTAGGTGGGAGATAAACAGCTAAGGTATATAATAAGGTAAAATTAAAATATGTCTCTACAAATTGGAAGAAACTTATCTTAATGAACCTTTAATAATATTCTAAAGTAGATGAAGGGGATCAAAATATGCCATCCCCAAATATTCCACTTTGGCATAAGGATTATTTTGAGCTGAAGGCAATTAAGAAACCAGCAAACATAGAAGGAGTGCTCTCTACTTTCCTCTTTTCTGCCTAAAAGCCGGGCATAAATTTCACTTTTGTAAGATAAATTAATATTTGTAAAGGAAATTTACATGGGTAAAGGTGTTCTCCTCTCCTGTACCAAGAAGAAGAAAATGAGACAGCTCTTGCTACCGGGGGGACAAACTTTACTAAACAATCCTTGTTTATCATACATTTCCTGGTCAATTTACCTGCTTCAGTCCAAATTTCCTTTTCCTTTGTCTAATATCTTCTCCATACTTTATTACTCTTTGTTAAAAAGGTATTTAAGCCCCTGGGTCTAACTCCCTCTTTGGGGTTTTTGCTTCTTTTCTGGGAAACCCCTGTGTGTGAAATAAACTTCTTCTGTCAATCTGTCTTTCCTCAGTTTAATTCACAGTCCCCAGCTCCATAACCTAAGGGGGCAGAGAAAAGTTTTTCTTCACTTAAACAGAGATACAATCTAATTCAGTATGGCCACTGAAATTAAAGTATAGGAATGTGGTAAGTTTAAAAGCATGTGCTACTCAGCAATTTTTTTCAAACCAATTTTATCCTCTCTCTCCCTCTCTCTCTGTCACATACACAAGCACACAGTGCACACACACACACACAAGCACGCAGTGCACAACCTACACAGATGGTGGTAAGAAAGCAGGTGGATGAAATTTTAGATATGAATAAAAATAAAATACCTAGGTCGGGCGCAGTGGCTCACACCTATAATACCAGCACTTTGGGAGGCCAAGGCGGGTGGATCATTTGAAGTCAGGAGTTTGAGACCAGCCTGACCAACATCGTGAAACCCTGTATCTACTAAAAATACAAAAAAATTAGCCAGACATGGTGGCACGCACCTGTAATCCCAGCTAATCTGGAGGCTGAGACACGAGAATCACTTGAACCTGGGAGGCGGAGGTTGCAGTGAGCCAAGATTGCGCCACTGCACTAGCCTGGGCAACAGAGTAAGACTCGTCTCAAAAAATGAATAAAATAAAATAAAATAAAATACCTAAGTTAGGAGAGAAATATTTTATAAGCAAATAGGATCCAATATTTAAAATGTAAAAAAAAAAAAAGGTCCAAGCCTAATTTCCAGTATATATCTGTAGCTATGACTTTGAGATTCTCATTACCTTTTTTTGTTCTTTTATCGGATTTCACTCAAAAACCTTCTCCTCTGTTCTCCGGCAGGTAGGAGCATTGTCCTAGTGAGAGGTGACAGCATGCTGGCAGTCCTCACAGCCCTCGCTCGCTCTCGGGGCCTCCTCTGCCTGGGCTCCCACTTTGGTGGCACTTGAGGAGCCCTTCAGCCACCGCTGCACTGTAGGGGCCCGTTTCTGGGCTGGCCAAGGCGGGAGCCGGCTCCCTCAGCTTGCAGGGAGTGTGGAGGGAGAGGCGCGAGCGGGAACCGGGGCTACGCGGCGCTTGCGGGCCGGCTGGAGTTCCGGGTGGGCGTGGGCTCGGCGGGCCCCTCACTCAGAGCAGCCGGTCGGCCCTGCCGGCCCCAGGAAATGACGGACTTAGCACCCGGACCAGCGGCTGCGGAGGGTGTACTGGGTCCCTCAACAGTGCCAGCCCACCGGCGCTGCGCTCGACTTCTCACCCGGACCTTAGCTGCCTTCCCGCGGGGCAGGGCTCGGGACCTGCAGCCGCCATGCCTGAGCCTCCCACCCCCTCCATGGGCTCCTGTGCGCCCGAGCCTCCCCGACGAGCACCACCTCCTGCTCCAGGGCGCCCAGTCCCATCGACCACCCAAGGGCTGAGGAGTGCGAGCGCACGCGCGGGACTGGCAGGCAGCTCCACCTGCAGCCCCCATGCAGGATCCACTGAGTGAAGCCAGCTGGGCTCCTGAGTCTGGTGGAGACGTGGAGAACCTTTATGTCTAGCTCAGGGATTGTAAATACACCAATCAGCACCCTGTGTCTAGCTCAGGGTCTGTGAATGCATCAATGGACACTCTGTATCTAGCTGCTCTGGTCGGGCCTTGGAGAACCTTTATGTCTAGCTCAAGGATTGTAAATACACCAATCGGCACTCCGTATCTAGCTCAAGGTTGTAAACACAGCAATCAGCACCCTGTGTCTAGCTCGAGGTTTGTGGATGCACCAATTGACACTGTGTCTGGCTGCTCTGGTGGGGCCTGGGAGAACCTTTGTGTGGATACTCTATCTAACTGATCTGATGGGGATGTGGAGAACCTTTATGTCTAGCTCAGGGATGGTAAACGCACCAATCAGCGCCGTGTCAAAACAGACCACTCGGCTCTACCAATCAGCAGGATGTGGGTGGGGCCAGATAAGAGAATAAAAGCAGGCTGCCCGAGCCTGTGGCGGCAACCCGCTGGGGTCCCCTTCCACAGTGTGGAAGCTTTGTTCTTTCGCTCTTTGCAATAACTGCTCACTCTTTGGGTCCATGCTGTTTTTATGAGCTGTAACACTCACTGCGAAGGTCTGCTGCTTCACTCCTGAAGCCAGCGAGACCACGAGCCCACGAGGAGGAACGAACAACTCCAGACATGCCGCCTTAAGAGCTGTAACAGTCACCTCAAAGGTCTGCAGCTTCACTCCTGAGCCAGGGAGACCACGAACCCCAGAGGGAAGAAACTCCGAACACATCCGAACGTCGGAAGGAACGAACAACTCCAGACGTGCCACCTTAAGAGCTGTAACACTCAAGGTGAGGGTCTGCAGCTTCATTCTTGAAGTCAGTGAGACCAAGAACCCACCAATTCCGGACACACTAGCACTAATTTAGAGAACACTACATACCATTGATATGTAAATTCTGATTGCCAGGGCTCAAATACTCTTCATTTGCATAAGCTAATTTAAAAGTGGGTTGTTAACTCTGTTCTGTTCTTGAGAAACTAAAAACCCAAAGATGTGAATTGTAGGAGTTAGTTTAGAAGTTTAGAGAGCTTGGACCAAGTCTACAAAATATCCTGTTGCCTAGCCACTGATTAACCAAACACTTCCACTGGGCAAGACAGTTAGAACAGGAGAAGCACTTGAAAAAAAAATGTACAATCAATTAAAATTATTGAAGTTTCCTTTTATGCTTACACTTGTTATTAAAACCTAAATAATACTTATTTCTCTTATTATATTGTGATGTCAGACAATCAGTAAGTGCATGTGGGTAAAATAAAAATAAATAATGGCTCGTAACTTGGAGGCTGAATCTATTTTAACGCTAAATCATTAATACATTTTAGCTTCATTTAGTATTCTGAGAAGTATTGTATGTTTGTGAGAGAATACTTAATAGTTGTATTATTTTATCAAGCTCAAGAAAATCTCATCTGCCTAAAAATCTATTTTTCCATTTTGTCTACTGTATTGAAAGCTTATTTATACTTATTTGTATTATTATTTTTGACCTCAGTTATATATTTTAGGTACAGAGATGCTTATGTTGAATAGAAATGCTCTTTTTGCCTGTGGAATTTCAAACCAAAGGAGAGTGAAAATACAGGAATAATAGCTGTTTCACTTATTTCACAGCACATTTATATAAAATTTGATTAAGAGAGATCTGTCCAGGCAATTTAGTAACATATCCAAATGTGCAATATGTACCTACAAACTATGCTTATTTCTCAAAGTGACTAGAGGCAGCTTATAATTCAAACGGCTCAGGCGCAATAAGCCAAAAACCTTTAACATGCACTGAAATTACCTGTTTCCCTGACTACTAGGTGGGGATTGATAGTATATATCTTTGTTTCCCAGAATTCACCATTGTCTGACACACTGTAAGGCCTTCATAAATATTTATGGAAATAGACCAATACAAAAACTGAATATAGGACAGTATATGAAGAATACACAAGACAACAAAGAAAGAAGCTAAACAGGGAAGCAATTTTAGGTATTTTTAGTATACAAAGTCTAATAGTGTACTCTTGGCCTTGATATTAAAAAGGCTGATGGCACATGGTGGCTCACGCCTGTAAGTCCAGCATCTTGGGAGGCCAAGATAAGAGGATCACTTGAGCCCAGGAGTTCACAACCAGTCTGGGCAATGCAGGGAGACCCCATCTCTACAAAATAAATAAATAAAAAATTAGCCAAGCATGGTGGCACACACCCGTGATGTCAGCTATTCAGAAGGCTGAGGTGGGAGGATTGTTTAGGCCTGGGAGGTTGAGGCTGCAGTGAGCTGTGATTGTATCACTGCACTCCAGCCTAGAGACAGAGCGAAATCCTGTCTCAAGATAAATAAATGAAATAAAATTAAAAATTAAAAAGGCAAGTGACATGTTACCTTCAACAGATTCAAAAGAAAATGGGAGTCTGTTTTGCGGTACTCACCCAGTGATACAGTTTGGTGATCTTCTGGTGATTTTTTCTTATAACGAAAGAATACTTTTAAGTTGAAACATGTGAATCAAATCTCTGTAACCAGTTACCTGAACTATAGATTAAGAAGTAAAGACAGCAACTGGTAATAAATGCTGAGACAGTGCCTGATGTTATAGTAGGTGCTCAATAAAAGGTTGAACGAATTAGTAAGTGACATATATGAGCCTGTTATTGTCATCAAGCAGCTGCTTCTGTGTTTATTGGATCTGTTACCTAGGCACTCACAAATTCTATACCTATAATCAATACGTATTTTAAACACTTAAAACAGCCCCTAAATTGGTATTGTTATAATAAATGTAATCCAAATAATAAAATGTTGTGGTTTTACTTACCCTTAGTGGCGTGATGACCTCTACATTTTGGGCAAAGTTGCAATACGTAATTACATTAATTGTGACACCATCACACACAAGCATCTTATACAATATATGCATATATAAGTGTATATAAACATATAGTTCCATTTACAGTCATAAATTCAGCCTTTTCAGAATATTGCAAACTATTGTCTTTCTGCAACTACCAATGTATGTTTTAAAAATATATGTCCTGAGGTTTTATTTACTCCTCAGTATTGTCCAGCTCTGTGATTCCTTGCAGAAATTCAGTTGTGACTATGTTTGAGATGAATGTGTAGCATAAATTATGCAATTTATAATCTGTGTATATTATCCCATAATTAGAGCTTTATCAACCCAAGGGGTGAGAAAACAACCTTTTTTGTCTTAGCAAAAGTAGTCACATCCAACTCTCATGAGTTTTATATAAATGTAATCACAGCTTGTATAAATGCCAACCATACCTCATATGAGTAAAATGCTGGGTTCTTCAATTATCACAGTTCTTTCAGTATCCTCTAGAATTAAAATTCTTAGTTTTGATGTATGAGAAAAATAATCAAAACACTTTTTTAACATAAAAATACCCACAGTGTCATGACTTTTTAAATACATATTTTTAACTCTAGCTGAAATGATGCATTCTGATTATGACCTTGATATGTGTCATTTCTTTTTCACTGAAAAAGTTTCACTACAAAACTTTTATATAAAAGTCACTATGCATTTGATAACACCTTTAATAGGTTGCTAAATAATTAAGTTTTAAGTGTTTAAGGAGTTACTGTATAATTGCGGTTACACTTGTCTCAAGGCCTGGTTCTGGAGAAACAGCCTCAGAATATTTAATTTAATCTAAAAGGAATATGCGCAGTCACCCTTGGATCAGGTGTTTACTTACAGCCTACTAACATGTAAGCTGATATGAGAAAAGAAAAAGTAGCTACCATGTGATTAATATCTTCAATGTAAAAATTTACAAGTGCCTAATCACACACATACACATTCAAGCTGACAGAGAACTGTAAGGCGGGCCCTGTGGCCAGCTCAACTTGTAATCTAAGTAGTGAGATATGTAGGAATTACCTGGATTTATAGAGCCATTATTAAACAGGGTAACTACTTAGTTGGCCAGCTCCCTAGATTAATGACCTATATATTAATAAATATATCATGGCTCTAAAACTAAGCCTTAGCCAGCCTCTCCAAATCAATACACTTCACAAGTAAGAATACTGTTAGCATCATATGTATATTCTTCCCTTTGCTACCCCCTTGACTGCTACTACCAATATCATTGATCTGCCATTCCCCACACCAAAGTATTCTGAAAATTTTTTAAGAAAATCTTAAAAATTTTCCTTTGCTATCCCCACTTGACTACTACTTCAAATATCACTGATTCACCACTCCCCACACCAAAGTATCTTAAAAATGAATCCACAAAGGTTATAGGACATAGAAATAATCTGTTTTGCCATAATATTCTATTGTCATGTCCAATTAGGGTATATACACCTGCATGCATGCATATCTGAATTACAGTAGAAATAAGGCATAGCACTTTCTGAGAAAGTAAACAAGTTCAAAATTGTCTTTCCTAAGAAAAGTGAATTATTTTATTATGCCAACTTTGTAATTATTAACACTGTTGCCTTTTAAAACAACATCTAGGTAGCCTTTTAATCCTAGAAATCACAAAAGAAGTAAAAACAATTTAGTTCCATTAACCTACCTATGTTCTTGACCTCAACTGAATCCCAAAGTAAAATTATTCCGATCAAAAATATTTTCATAAAGACGAATATAGTATCTGAATTAAATAAATCTTCAAATAATATTACATGATATTTCTATATTTTAGTAAGTAATTTTATCTCTTCTTGTGCTATTGTAATATGATTAAAATTATACACTAAAAATTACTCTCAAATCAAAACACCATTAGTTTTGACAGTTGATATGCTGCATTTGAGTATATTAAATGTGATTTAACAATGAAACTACAATTTTTAAATGTATACTTCTAAGATTAAAAAGAGAGGAAAAAGCCACAAAAATTTTATTTAAATATAAGAATTTATTGCTGGGTTGAAATGTGTATCAATATGTTGCCGAAAGAAAAAAAAAATTATCCCTTCTTAAATATTCACATTATTAATCATCAGATTCAGAAACTAATTTTAATCAGGCAAGTTATATTAATTTAGTTAAAAATATATTCTAGTGCTTAATAAATGCAAGATATTGTTCAAGGCCCTGTAAATACAGCAGTGATTAGGCCAGGCAATACTGGGACCTGAATCTTATGGTAAATTATATTTTAGGGGAATAAAGTAAAATTTGGTAGGCAGATAATAAAATTTAAAAAAAAACATAAAAAATAACATCTAGTCTTCCACAGAGAATTGAATCAGAATGATGCAATAAGGAGTAACGGGTAAACCTGTTTGTCAGAGAGCATGTCTCCACAAAAAGGATAATTACACTGAGGATAGCAGAGGAACTTCTCAGGCAAAAATGAGAAGGAACAATCTAAGCAGAGAAAATAATTAATGCAAAGTTGGGCAAAAGCTGAAAGCATTCCCCTTGAAATCCTGAACAAGACAAGGATGCCCTCTCTCATCAATCCTATTCAACAGAGTACTAGAAGTCTTGGTCACAACAATCAGGCAAGAAAAAGAAATAAAAGACATCCAAATAGGAAGACAGAAAATCAAATTATCCCTGTTTGCAGTATGATTCATACCTAGAAAACCCCATAGTCTTTGCCCAAAAGCTCCTTGATCTGATAAGCAACTTCAGCAAAGCCTCAGGATAAAAAATCAATATACAAATATCAGTAGCATTCCTATATACCAACATCCAAGCTGACAGCCAAATCAAGAATGCAATCCCATTCACAATAGCCACAAAAAGAATAAAATGTCTAGAAATGCAGCTAATCAGGAAGGTGAAAGATCCCTACAATGATAATTATAAAACACTGCTCAAAGAGATCAGAGACGACACAAACAAATGGAAAAACATTCCATCCTCATGGATAGGAAAATCAATATTGTTAAAACGCCCATGTTGCCCAGAGCAATGTACAGATTCAACACTATTCCTATCAAACTACCTACAACATTCATCACACAATCAGAAAAAAACTAGGGAACCATAGTTCTAAAATTCACATGGAACCAAAAAATAGCTCAAATAGCCAAGGCAATCCTAAAATTCATATGAAACCAAAAAAGAGCCCAAATAGCCAAGTCAATCATAAGCAAAAAGAACAAAGCTGGAGGCATCACATTACCTGATTTCAAACTATACTACAAGAATACAGTAACCAAAAAAGCATGGTATTAGTACAATAACAGACAAATAGACCAATGGAACAAAACAGAAAGTCTAGAAATAATACCACACATATGTAACCATCTGATCTTTGACAAAGTTGACAAAGGCAACAGGGAAAGGACTCCCTATTCAATAAATGGTGCTGGGATAACTAGCCATATTCAGAAGATTGACATTGGACCTCTAACTACACCATATGCAAAAATCAACTAAAGATGGATTAAAGGCTCAAATGTAAAACCTAAAACTATAAAAATTCCTGAACATAACCTAGAAAATATCATTGAGGACACAGGCCCTGGCAAAGATTTCATGATGAAGATCATCAAAAGCAATTGCAACAACAAAAAAATTGACAAATGGTACCTAATTAAACTAAGGAGCTTCTGCACAGCAAAAGAAACTCTCAACAGAGTAAAGTGACAACCTACAAATGTAGAAAAAATATGCAAACTATGCATCTGACAAAGGTCTAATATCCAGAATCTATGAGGGACATAAACAAATGTGCAAGCAAAAAGCAAACAATCCCATTAAACGTGGGCAAAGGACATGAACAGACTTCTCAAAAGAAGACGTACATGTAGCCAACAAGCATATGAAAAAATGCTCAACATCACTAATCATCAGAGAAATGCAAATCAAAACAACCTTCTTACGCCAGTAAGAATGGCTACTATTAAAAAGTCAGAAAAATAACACATGCTGGGGAGGTTGCAGAGAAAAGAGAACACTTAACACATTCTTGGTGGAAACGTAAATTTATTCAGCCACTGTGTGAAGCAGTTTGGCAATTTCTCAAAAAACTGAAAGAAGAAATATCATTTGACCCAGTAACCCTATTATTGGGTATATACGCAAAGGAATAGAAATTGTTCTACTGTAAAGAGACATTCGTGTGTATATTCACTACAGCAGTTTTCACAATAGCAAAGATATGGAATCAGCCTAAATGCCCATCAGTGGTAGACTGGATAACATGGTACATATACACCACGGAAAACTATGCAGCCATAAAAAAGAATGAGATCATGTTCTTTGCAGTAATATGGATGGAGCTTGAGGACGTTATCCTAAGCAAACTAACACAGGAGCAGAAAACCAAATACCACATACTCTTACTTAAAGTGGGAGTTAAACATACAGACACAAAGAAGGGAACAAAAAACACTGGTGCCTACTTGAGGTTGCAGGGTGAGAGAAGGGTGAGGATTGAAAAACTACCTATCAGGTACTATGCTTATTACCCGGTGACAAAATAATCTGTGCACCAAATCCCTGTGACATGCAATTTACCTATATGACAAACCTGCACATGTACTCCTAAACCTAAAAAAAAAAAAGTAAAAAAAAACCAAAAAACCCAGAAAATTATTGTGGCTGATAGATACACAGAGAGCAATGGTGTGCTGGTACATATTTAACAATTGGTTCTTTAGAAAAACACATGCATGTATACAGAAATGTACATTAAATTTATTATAATTTACTGATGTAAAATACGTAAACCACACAATCTGCAAACAATAAATACACAATGCTTTCTATAGTAATTTCTATACAGCTAATTGATTCTCTCAGAATATTTTCACTGAGTTTTGATGAACTCTTGTATCTGTTATCAAACTATGGTTGTAACTGATAAATTAGTTCTGAAATAAATATTTTTTGATATTTTTGTTTACTTTCATGAGCAAGATGAAAGTGAAACAAAAAAGACATATGGTGGAACTTCACTTGCTTATCAGTGATGTGAATAACTTTTGCTGCATTGCACAAGTTTCCAAATACTGCAATATTTCTTCAATTTTTTTTGTGCTATTCACAATGTAACAGCTACAGACACACCCTTTTAACTTTAGTCTGCATTTTAAACATTTTCTCATGTCTAGAGAATCGGCAAATCATTAAATGAAACCCTATTTTGTAATATTCGCCAATTTCTATGGTGTAAATACTCCCTTCAGGGTTGATTTCTGGCTATAAACATGACTTCATTGAACATGAAGCTGGGAAAGGATGTGCAGTAGTACAGCATTATATGGTATTTCTACTGTACACATACAATATATAAAAAGACACCAAAAGCAATGAGAATAGTAAAATTTAGTAAAAACAACTAGGAAATAATAACCTTGGAGTAGTTATTATATTTCCTTATAATGAAATCTATTTAATTGCAAGATTATACAATATTTGTAATAGTTGTTTTTAACAACTGGCTTGCAAAATTCCTGAAAATTTAACGACTGGTTCTCACAGGTCAGTGCAAGCCAGCTTGAGCACACAGGTGTAATACAAACATATAGTAATATAAATGAGGATGCAGATGTAAACAGAGACATATCCGGCAAGAGCTTTGTAAACCAATGCTGGGAGTTTTTATTGCATCCAAAGAGTAAAGTTAAGCCATCAGAGAGTTGAAATCCAGAGAGAGATATGACTCAATTTGTGTTTTAAAATGTTCCCTCTCAGTGCTCTGGAGAATTAATTTCAAGTAGGTAAGAGCAGAAGCAGTGACACCAGCCAGAAGCTACCGGAAATAGTCTAGGCAAAGATAACCACGGCTTAGACAGGAATGGGGATGATGATTTGGAAGCAGACTGACAGTGCTTATTGATGGTTTGAGGTGGGGGCAGCACAGTCCTTAGATTAAACCAAGAGGACCCACATATCGCAGTCATAAAAACATAGAAAGTTTTTTTGTTTTTTGTTTGTTTGTTTGTTTGTTTTCTTGGTTGTAAGAAAGATTTTTGAAACCTCAAACACCAAGGAGAATTACATAGAGAGAGAAAGACACAGAGGCCCCGCGCGGTGGCTTACGCCTGTAATCCCAGCACTTTGGGAGGCCAAGGCAGGAAGATCACCTGAGGTCAGGAGTTTGAGACCAGCCTGGCCAACATGGCCAAACCCTGCCTCTACTAAAAAGTACAAAAATTAGCTGGGTGTGGTGGCGTGCATCTGTAGTCCCAGCTACTCAGGAAGCTGAGGCAGGAGAATGGCTTGAACTCGGGAGGCAGAGGTTGCAGTGAGCCGAGATGGTGTCACTGCACTCCAGCCTGGGCAACGGAGTGAGACTCAGGGAAAGACAGACAGGGAGAAAAGCTGAACTGGCTCCGTGAGGCGAAGGAAATGAGTCTGAGAGCTAATGAGCAGTCTGGAAATCCTGAGTTGGAAAAGTAAGATACGAAAGAGAGGCACTGCCCCAACCTCTGTCTCTAGGGTTTCATTAGGTCAGTCCTAGCTCTGGGTGGATCGTGAGCTGAACCCAGCTTCTACTTTTTCTTGCCACGTACATCAGTACTAACCAGGTTTGTCAGGGTTGGCCCTACAAGGAGGGGAACTCCTTTTGCCTCTAGATTTCAGAATGATAACCTCAGTGGGAACATGGGCTGGGTCACGGGGATAGCTTGGTCTGTAATTTTTAACTACAACTTATGATATGCTGACTTCCATTTAAACTCCTATTTTATGTCCCACAAATGTTAAGGACAATGCAGGAGGAGAGGGAGAGGAAAGAAAGATCCAAGATTACTTCTAAATTTTTGACTGGATATCAGCATGGTTCACTTAATCAACTTCCCACAAATCAATCTAAGTTCAACAAACTTCCAGTCAAAATCCAATTATACTTTTAAAAAGGAATTTGACAATGTGTTTTAACATTTTTATCTAATTCTGAAAAAGAAGAGTAAAAGAAAAAATACTTGTTAATGGAAGTATTAAGCCATATTGCAAAGTGATAGTGAAATAGATACAGACTAATGAAGCAGTGAAAGAGAATAAAGAGTTTATGAATACATGGGAATTTGTTCTAAACAACAAACATCATAAATCATTGGAAAGAGGTTCCATTATTTGGTAATACATGTTGAAAACATAAGACTCGCTCCATAAAAAATGTATTTCTAACTCATAAAATATAAAACCTTCAAATTAATGTATTTAAATTCTTAATATGATTATAAATGTGAAAAGTAAAGTATTTTTGTTACTGGGTAAACAATGGTTTATAAGCTAATATTTGCAAATATAAAACCAAAAGGGAAAAAACAGAATTTTCTGATTACATCTCAGTGAAAGATTTCTGTCCACATGTATCTAAAGGGAGATAGACAGGAAGAAGTTATTTGCACATTTGAAAATGGCAAAGGCTTATTTACCATCAGTAGTTCTTACAAGCTAGGGTGAAAAAAATACAAAGAGAAAAATAGGTAAAGACTATAAAGAGTAAATTTAGGCGGGGGCCTGTAGTCCCAGCTACTCGGAGAGGCTGAGGCAGGAGAATGGCGTGAACCCGGGAAGCGGAGCTTGCAGTGAGCCGAGATCGCGCCACTGCACTCCAGCCTGGGCGACAGAGCGAGACTCCGTCTCAAAAAAAAAAAAAAAAGAGTAAATTTAGAGAAGAAGTTGTCCAAATAGCTAATTGGTATTGAAGAAAAGTTCATTCTCTTTAGTAATCAGAGAAATGCAAATCAAAACAGTGAGATACCACCTAATGTCTCTCAGGTATATAAAAAATATCAGAAAACTGAACACCATTAAGCTTGGGTGCAGCTACGAAGAAAGGGGAGCTGACTCACTGGTGCCAAGTGAAAACTGATGCAGTCATTCTGGAGAATGGTCAATGTTGCTCAACAGTAAAGTTACCTATGTATATAATCCACTCCTAAATAGATTCCCAAGGAAACTCACACTGATCCACAAGAAGACATGCAGGACAATGCTTGTCACATTGTTTTTGATCATACAGAGTTAGAAGCATCCTAAGTAGTTCCATCACTTAAGTAGACTGTGATATAAACACACAGTGGACTATTATGAGCAAAGTCTCGAGGAGACTGGATGGGTAAAATGTGGTATATGCCTAAGAAGAAAGATGATACAGCAGTGAAATATTCAAATAACGGAATATGTTGAAATTAAAATCACTGAACAAACTTTATAGCAATACAGATGCAGTTTAAATACAGCATCGTGTGAAAAAAGTAGTAAGTAAGATGAATAGCACAACACCACCTATGCATTTATGCATGGTTAAAAACATGAAGCATTTTCTATTCTATTAAGGATACAGGTATGTTTAAGTAAACTTTGAAAGTAAGACTGGAAGAATAAACGTTAAATATACTAGAGTGAGGTAGGAGAATGAACTTGAAAATGGAAGAAGAGAATGTATTAAGTTTTCTATTGCGCAGTAACAAATTACCACAAAGTAAGTGACTTACTACAACACAAATTTTATTATCTTCTAGTTCTGCAGGTCAAAAATCTGGCGTGCTTCTCTCCGGGCTAAAATCAGCCAGTCAGGAAGGCTATGTTCCTTTCTCTGCCAGTAAGGGAGCATTCTAGCTTTTAGAAGCTCCTTTCCTTCATCTTCAAAGATGGTAAACATTGCATCTCCTTGTGCCTTTCTCCCTTCTTCTTCTCACTCTCCCCTTTGCCTCCTGCTTCCACTTTTAAGGGTCCTTGAGATTACAATGAACCAATCTAGATAATCCAGGATAATCTCCCTACCTCAATGTCCTTAATTTAATCACATCTGCAAAGTCCTTTATGCCATGTAAAATTAGAAATTCTCAGGTTCCAGGGATTCAAATGTGGATATTTCTGGGGAAGCCGAGGTGGGGGGGTGGGGGGAGGGATTATTCTGCTTACCATAGAGAAAAGTATTAGTAAATACATAAAACAAATACTGAACAAGTTGGGAAGAATGGTAATAGTGTGCCACCCAATGAGGAATAAAATCAACTCAATTCTGTGAGTCTGACTAAAAAATATAATAAAGAAAAGTGGAAGATGGGACTGAGGAGTTGTTAATGGTGTCATACGATGCTGAGAAGTCAACTAGAATAAGGTAGAGGAAACAAACATTGGATATGGCAAAACAGAAATACTTGACCTTAATAAAAGCAATCTTAGTGTAGCGATAGCAAAGAATGTAGGATTAAAGTGTATTGAAGAGAGGATGTGAGGTAAAGGAATGGTAAGAAAGCACAGTCACACTTCCATAAATATGTATTTGTGTTATGCAAAAATCTCTTTCTAGCAGAAATAAAATGCCACAAAATAGGGAGTGCATTAAAGTAAATCATTCCATCCCCTTAATGGACTATGATGCATAAGCAACTGCTATAAACACTTTCAAAGAGTCTGATGTTCTCAAAAGAGAAAAAAAAGGCAGATAAAATGTACTTATATAGTGCAATCGCGACTGCATTAAAAGAAATAAATGCATGGATAAAATGACAAAATACATGCAAGCCTCCATATTGGTTGTCTTTATCAGGTTGATATGTAGATTTTTGTCTTTAAAATTTTTCTGTACTGTCTTAATTATCTATTATGGACAGAAATTATTTTCAACTCTCAGAAAATGTTTAGACATGGGGAACTTTTTGCAGCTGTTTTTATTTGAGCAGCTACAAACAAAATGTAAATATTTCACCTAAAATGTATATTTGTTCACAGTAAATAAATTGTAAAACTTGATTAGAAATGGAACCAAGATTCACTAAATTGGTCTCAGCCCATTAACTATGAGGAAGTTACGTAAAACCTCTAGGCCACAATTTCCTCTGGATTGAAGCTATGATCCCAAAGGTTCCTTTTAGCTTAAACATTTTATGAGAGTATCCAGATTCCAGTTACAGTCTTATAGTCACATAGTCATCTCTACTTACCTAAAAATCTATATAGTTAACTTAGATTAGAAATTATCAGGAAAAAAGAGAAAAATCTCTTGAACTAATTCTAATAATCAGAGTTTGTTAAAGTGTGGATAAATTGGCCACAACCCCACATCACGTTATCACAAAACATGGTGATAGTCACATGGAGAATAAAATGATTCAAAATGGTTTCAAAAACTCGACGAGCTCAGCTACTGAAATACTAGTGTGTGTGTGTGTGTGTGTGTTACACACACACATATATATCTAAGGCTCAAACAATTCACTTGCCTGGTTGGTTGCCTTTCTTTACAGATTATTTGCTTTGATAAGAGAGAAAGAAAGGCCATACATAGAGCCACAAGGGAACACTGGATAATCAGCGAATTATCTTTTTAGCAGAGAGCTCCCTCTGGATACGTAGTGAGGAATTGCTGTCCAGGTAACCAAGCTGAATAGAGCTCCCATTTCTACCTTCTGGCTTTCTTAGGAGCAACTTTCTGGTCATAATGACTTTGGAGTTCAGCTATCATATGGGACCAAACCACCCTTAGTGAAGAATGTCAATATTTCATTTCCAATTCTTTCTGTTGATATTTCCTTAGACACACAGGCTTTCAAAGATACAAAATGGCAGCCTGCATGCATGGGATTACAGGAGAGTCCATTACAATGTCTGGCTAAAAGAGTCAACTACATGTGACTTGCCCAGGTGTCAGGAAAAAAAAAAAAAGAAACCTCTACCAGAAAACAGCATCTGCTCCACCCCGCCCTCACTGACAGCCAGCTGTTTTCAGTTATTCTCACCTGCTGTACAGCTTCTCTCAGAGTGAACTCTCACCAGGGGCGGAACAAATAAAGACAACCAAGAATAAGCAATCAAGCTGCTTCAGTACTTTTTTTTGCTGCTGGGGCCACGAACTCCTTCTACCCATCTCACCCAGGATCTTTCACTTCCTAGAACTCGCCAGGCTGCCAGCAGTTTCTGTGAACTTTGGAGTGCCCCTCTTACCCTGCCTCTGATAACAGTGGTTTCTGCTTACCAAGCCTCTGCCTCCTTACCTCCTCAGCTCTGCTGATCATAATTACACTGTGACTAAACATATATAGCTATTTTTTTTTCTTTTGGGGAATATGTTCTATACCAAATTTAGCCTTTGACAAAAGTTCAGTGAAATGACTGTTTTATATTTTAACTTCTTTTGTATACCCAAGGATGCCCCTTGCTCTTCCTAATCAGTTGTAGTAATCAGTAGATCCTGACATGCACATATTTAATATTTTTTTGTGTTCCTTTAATATGTCAGCCTGGGCATTAAATTTACATTAAACTTCAAGCACAATGAACTTAACCTGAAAATTGTGTTCTATTCTCAAATATTGTCTCTAAAAGTATCGCTATATTCAATCCAGTTTTAGGAATGTTCTTAATAATTTTAATATCTAAAACATATGGAAATCTTACATCCCTTGAAGAAAATCCATTGAATTTTTTTTCTTTTTTTTTTTTTTTTTTGAGAAAGAGTCTCGCTCTGTCAACCAGGCTGGAGTACGGTGGCAAAATCTTGGCTCACTGCAACCTCCACCTTCTGGGTTCAAGTGAATCTCCTACCTCAGCCTCCCGGATAGCTGGGATTACAGGCATGTGCCACAACACCTGGCTAATTTTTGTATTTTTAGTAGAGACAGAGTTTCTCCTAATTGGCCAGGCTGGTGTTGAACTCCTGACCTCAAGTGAGCCACCTGCCTTGGCCTCCCAAAGTGCTGGGATTACAGGCGTAAGCCACCATGCCTGGCAGATTTCCACTGTATTTAACTCGGTATTGGGGTTTAAAATGTGGTAAAATGGTAAATATTTCAGACTTTGAGGGAAGACTCCCTGAGCTTAAATCTTTAGCCTGATATGACTTTGGACAAGTTATTTAATTTCTTTATTTGTAAAAGGGGTAATAATGGTACTTACATCATAGGTTGGTTATGAATTAATACATGCATAGTGCTGAAAAATGTACCTGGCATTATTTTTTTCTCAAGATGGCTGACTAGGGAATGCTTAGTTCAAATGCCAGTTCTCCTTAAGAAGAAGATAAAAGTGGTAGGTGAATGGTCAGGATTTGAATGGAAAGCTGAGGGAGGAGAGCCAGGTCCTGTCAGAGAGCCCAGGGGAAGAAGTCAGGGCACAGAAAAGGGAAGCAGAAAGGCTCTGACGGAGGCAGTCCCATGAGGGACTTGGAGCCCTGTGGGAAGAGTAGGTGGGGGTGCTTCTCTGCTCCCCTTACCCTTGCAACAATATGCTTACCACCAAATTGTCGGGGAGAAAGTCTGCCCTTGTGACCCTGGGCAACACTGTCAGTGGTGATCTGTGAACTTCCCAGAGACAGAGCACCAAGTAGCCAGCTTGGACACGTACACTGGCTCTCCCCCTTGGGCCTGAACTGAGACGATGCACACCACACTGGTTGTGTACCCACTGTGGGCTACTGCCAGGCCCTAGAAATCTCAGCCTTTCTGTCACCACATAACCTGATTCCCTACAAAAAGACCCCAGAGCACACTCTGACTTTTGCAACTGTAGGGGACTAGCAGATCCTTGGAGAGTTAGGGGCTCCTGAAGATCTAACGCTCAGTGAGGGCCACCCATAGGGGATGGGGGAGTGCAGCCTGCCAAAGCCCACTGGGCATTGTCAATTGTACTGATAACCAGGAATAGAAGGAACAGACGTGGAGAGAAGGCCGTCTCCTGTTCTCCAACCCACTGTTACAGACACAGCAGAGGCTCTCCTCACTGGGGGCTGGCATCAGTGCCCCGGAGACAGCCACTCTGTGCATTTTGTGGCAGCTGCACCCCTATCGAAAGTAAGCTAGCACTGCACAGGTTTGCATGAAGGGTGTAGCCCATCTTTCCCTCCCTACATAAAGCACTAGCTTGTGTAGGGGGCGACACAGGGCAAAATAGTGACAGAGCTGTCAGCTCTGGACTGGGGGAAGGGGCTCTGACCTGAGCCCATTTTGGTGGTAGCCACCATGGCCTGCAATCACCCTGTAGCCAGAGGCAAAGGACGGTCTATATGAGCTGAAGGTCATGATCCCTATGACAGGGATGGAATAGGAAAGTTAATTACATTCCTGCCTGCACAGGACAAGAAGCTGGTGCACCCACACCTACCACCCCTGCTCCTGAGACTTCAATGCAACCCAACGCAATCTTCCCCAGCCACCCCAAGTCAGGGCAGGGGCTTCCATTCATTGTCAGATTACCCAAAGGCACATGCCCATCTACTGGACTGGAGATTAAACTGTACCACCAAATAAAAACCTGCTATCAGGCCTGGCATGGTGGCTCATGTCTGTAATCCCAGCACTTTGGGAGGCCGAAAGTGGGCAGATCACCAGAGGTAGGGAATTTGAGACCAGCCTGACCAACATGCAGAAACCCTGTCTCTACTAAAAATACAAAAAAATTAGCCGGGCATGGTGGTGCATGCCTGTAATCCCATCTACTCAGGAGGCTGAGGCAGGAGAATCGCTTGAAGTTGGGAGGCGGAGGTTGTGGTGAGCTGAGATGGCACCATTGCACTCCAGCCTGGGCAACAAGAGCAAAACTCCATCTCAACAAACAAACAAACAAACAAACAAACAACAATAAAAAACGCCTGCTATCAGAAGGGCATAGTCCTAGTGTATGAGATAAGCTCCCTAGGACCACCACACTCTCAGACCTGCAGAAGATAGTGTGTCAACTCACACATCCAACACATCACTACAACAAGCATCATTTGAAAAAGCCACTACGTAGACAATAGCTAGTCACAACAAAGAAGCACATAAAGAGTCTTAGCCCCCTGAAAACACCTAGAAATGAAGTCAAAATATACACAACGAACACTATAGACATGGCTTCAAGGGGAAAAAAGTTTTTATTTTATTATTTTTTTATTTCCCATCCAACTCAAGCCATTTCAAAAATAAGAAGCAATAGCTTCTACAGATGAGAATGAATCCATGTAAAATCTCCAGCGGTACAAAAACACAGAGTATTTAGAGACCTCCATAGGATTGTACCAGCTCTCAGGCAATGAATCCTCACCAGAATGAAAATTCTGAAATGACAGATGAAGCATTTTAAAAAATGGATTGCAAGGAAGCTTGATGAGATCCATAGGAAGGTTGAAAACCAGTATAATGAAACCAGAAATATAATTCAGGATATGAAAGACAATATAGCTAGAATAAGGATAGAGGAAACAAGCACTGAATTTGGATTTATTAAAATGGAAATACTTGATCTTAATCGAAGCAATCTTAGTATAGTGATAGTGAAGAATGAAGAATTAAATGTCTCTCTCTATACAGAACATTGGGAATTTAAAAATTCACTAAAGGAACTCCAAAATACAGTTGGAAGACTAGATGAGAGATTAGACCAAGTAGAAGAAGAAAGAATTTCAGAGACTGGAGACCTGTCTTTTGAATTAAGTCAGACAAAAATAAAAATAAAGATTTTTTTTAATGAACAAAGCCTTTGAGAAATATAAAATTATTTAAAGTGACCAAACCTACTACTTGTAGGCATTGCTGAGAAGAAGAAAAAATAAGCAATCTGGAAAACATATTTGAGGGAATAATTCAAGAAAATATCCGTAATCTTGACAGAGAGGTAAATATCCAGATACAGGAAATTAACACCTGCAAGATACAACACAAGCTGAACATCACCAAAGCACACACTCATCAGACCAAAATCAATGCTGAAGAAAAAAATCTTAAAGGCAGATAGAGAAAAGGGTCAATCACTTATTAAGGAAATCCCAACAGACTACAGTTGACTTCTCAGCAGAAACTTTACAAACCAAAACAGATTGAGGATCTCTTTTTAGACTACCTAAATTAAAAAAAAAATGCAAGGCAAGAATTTCAAATCTGTCAAACTAAGCTTCATAATGAAGGAGAGATAAAGTCTTTCCCAGACAAGCAAATGCTAAGAGAATTCTTCACCACTAGACACATTCTACAAGAAATGCTCAAAGGAGTTCTAAACGTGGAAATAAAATAAAAATACACACTAACATAAAAGCGCACATCAGTACAAAGTTCACAGATCTTATCAAAGCAGTTACACAACTGAGAGTACAAAGGAAGCAGTTAACAACACTATGACAAAATAATACCTCACATGTCAATATTAACTTTGAATGTAAAGAGCCTAAGTGCTCCACTTAAAAGATTTATCTGGCAAATTGGGAAAAAAAAGAGCCTACCATCTGTTGTCTACAAGAGACCTACCTAATGTGTAATGACATCCACAGGTTCAAAGTAAAGGAGTGGTGACAGATATATCATGCAAATGGAAAACAAAAAAGAGCGGGGACGGTTATTCTTGTATCAATTAAAAGACACTTTAAACCAACAATACTAAAAAAAGACAAAGAAAGGCATTATATAATGATAAAGGGTTCAATGCAACAAGAAGATTTACCTCTCCTAAATATTAATATATATGCACCCAACACCGGAGCACCCAGATTTATAAAACAAATACTACTAGACCTAACAAAAGAGATACATATCCATACAATAATAGTGAGGAACTTCAACACCCCACTGAGAGTAGTAGATAGATCATCAATGCAGAAAACACACAAAGAAACTCAGGACTTAAACTAGACTCTTGACCAAATGAGCCTAGTAGATATCTACAGAACAGTCTACCCAGCAAATGTAGAATATACATTTTCCTCATCTGCACATGGAAGATTCTCTAAAACTGACCATATGCTTGGTGATAAAGCAAGTCTCAATAAACCCGAAAGAACTGCAATAATATCAAGTATAATCTTAGACCATAGTGGAATAACATTAGAAACCAGTACCACAGGGAACTCTCAAAACCACACAAGTACATGGAAACTAAACAACTCATTCCTGAATGACTTTTGGGTAAACAACAATATTAAGGCAGCAATCAAAAATTTTTTAGAAACAAATAAAAGGCATAATATACCAAAACCTCTGGAATACAGCAAAAAAACAGCAAAGTTAATAGTGCTAATTGCCTACATCAAAAAGATAGAAAGACTTCCAATTAACAACCTAATATCACACCCAAAGGAACTAGAAAAATAAGAACAAACCAAACTCAAAGCTAGTAGAAGAGAAGAAATAACAAAGATCAAGAAGACCTAAATAAAATTGAGCCTAAAAATACAAAGAATAAATGAAGTAAAAAATTGGTTATTTGAATGGATGAATAAAATTGATAGATGCCAGCTAGATTAACGAAGAAAAAAAGGTGGAAAAAAGCATGATGCCAAAGAAAGACAAAAGATTATCAGAGACTATTATGAAAATCTCTATGTGCACAAACTAGAAAACTTAGAGAAGTGGGTAAATTCTTGGAAACATACAATCTCACAAGACTGAACAACAAGGAAAAAAATTACAATCCTGAACAGGCCAATAATTAGTTATGAAAATGAATCAGTAGTAAAAAAACTACCAACGAGAAGAATCCCAGGACCAGGCGGATTCACACCTGAATTCTACCAGATGTACAAAGAAAAGCTGGTACCAATCTTAATGAAACTAATCCAAAGAGTTGAGGAGAAGTTATTCCTCTTTAACACATTCTATGAAATCAGTATCATCCTAATACCAAAATCTGGCAATGACACAACAAACGAAAACTACAGACCAATATCCTTGATGAACACAGACACAAAAATCCTCAACAAAATACTAGCAAACCAAATCCAACACCCCATCCAAAAATAATCCATCACGATCAAATGGGTCTTATTCCAGGGATGCAGGGATGGTTAGACATACACAATTCAGTAAATTTGATTTACTCCATACACCAAATTAAAAACAAATGCCATGTGATCATCTCAATAGATTCAGAGACAGCATTAGATAGTATCCAACATCCCTTCTTTGTAAAAAAACCCTCAACAAACTACGTATAAAAAAAAACTCAATATAATAAGAGCCATATATGACAAACTAATGGCCAACATTATACTAATGGGTAAAAGTTGAAAGTATTCCCCCTAAAAACTCAAAAAAGATGAGGATGTCCACTTCTCAGCACTCCTATTCAACATAGTATTGGAAATTCTAGCCAGAGCAATCAGACAAGAGAAAGAAATAACAGGCATCCAAATTGGAAAAGAGGAAGTCAAATTATCTCTGTTCACTGATGACATGATCTTATAAAATCTTAAAGACTCTTCCAAAAGACACCTAGACTTGATAAATGACTTCAGTAAAATTTCAGGATACAAAATTGATACACAAAAATCAGTTGCATACCTATATGCCAACAATTCTCAAGCTGAGAACCAAATTAAGAACTCAATCCCATTTAAAATAGCCACACAAAAAAATAATAAAATACCTATGAATACATTTAATGAAGGAGTTTAAAATCCTCTACGAGGAGAACCACAAAACACTGATGAAGGAAATTGTAGATTACATAAACCAATAGAAAAAGTGCCATGCTCATGCATAAGAAGAGTCAATTATCATTAAAATTACTATACTCCCCAAAGCAATCAGAGATTCAGTGCATTTCCTATCAAATTATCAACATCGTTTTTCACAGAATTAGAAAAAACAAAGTCTAAATTTTATGTGGAACCAAAAAAGAGGCTGAATAGCTAACGCATTCGAAACAACAAGAGCAAAGCTGGAGACATCACATTTCCTGACTTTAAACTATAAGGCAAGAGTAATCAAAATAGCTTGATATGAGGTTGGCATAAATGTAGATACATAGGCCAGTGGAACAGAATAGAACGAAAAATAAAGCCACACAGAGACAGCCAACTAATCTTTGACAAAGCTGACAAAAATAAACAATGGAGAAAGGACACATTATGCAATAAATGCTGCTGGGAAAGCTGGCTAGCCATATGCAGAAAAATGAAACTGGGCCCCTATCTCTCACCATATAGAAAAATTAAGATGGATAAAGACGACTTAAATGCAAAACCTGAAACAACAAAAACCCTAAGAGAAAACCTAGAAAAAAACTCTTCTGTACATTGGTCTAGGCAAATAATTTATGACTAAGACCTCAAAAGCAAATGCAACAATCAAAATTGTGTCACCATTACACAATACACCCATATAACAAACCTGCACATGTATCCCCTGAATCTGAAAAAAAATAAAATAACAAAAAGTATGTACCTAGTATATAGCACTTTTTCACTAAGCTACTTATTGCTGTCATTGTTATTAATTTGCATATTTGTTATGCTAAAATGTCAAAAAAGTGTCCATTTCACCAGTAATAAGTTATTTATTAGGAGAACCTCATCAGACATTTGAGTGCAAAGCTATGCTTTAGAAATCATAATATTAGAAAATTAATCCATGTGGTCATTTCAAAAAATGGAAAATAGACAACCTAACCATTTTACAATAGACATAAAAAACAATTAAGCATGCTATGATATAGAGGCTAAGGTCAGAGAACAAAGAAAGGGATCTTTGAAATTTATTTAGATTTTATTCAATGGTTTATCCTCTAGTTACTGAGGTTAGTAGTGGTGAAAATAGTTACAATGAAGGTGATAAAGAAATACAAATGCTCTCAGAGAGATTACAATCTAGCCCAGTTTCCCAGGAAATATATATTGTCCATGTCTAACCTAGTTCCTTTGTTTTCACAAATGAGGACTCAGACGCACAGCCCAGAGGTGCTGTCCTAATTCCCGTAGTTTGGAAGTGAGTCAGAGCTAAAACCCGTCTACCTCTTCCTACAGAGATCCCATTTGCCACACCACAATGACTTCAACCTTTGAGATCTTAGGTTGAAACTGCCAAGGTTGCATGTTGAAAAACTTCATCATATATACATTTTACTGATAAGACTCCCACAGAGTATAAGATTTAATTCTGGGTCTTCATTGGCCAGAAACATCCTTATCAAAATTCTATCAACTTTCCTGTCAATTTGCTTATTCTTTTGTTTTATGGCAGATAGATTTTTCCCTAATTAAGGCTGCTTTCAGAATGTAGAGATTATGCACTACACCTTGTCCTGGGAAGTAAATCCCTTTTTCCAAAGAGTCCCATGTTCTTAATATCTAAAGGAACTGAGGCAAAGAAGCTGAATATAATCCAGTCCTCCTTTTCCAACTGAGCTTTCATTTCATACTTCACTACAGTTTCTCTAATCCCCACTTTCTCTTTTGGTTGCAGTGTATGCCAAACACACAGCAGATTTAAAATCCCTGCTGATCCGTTCAGATGCTACACAGTGCATGGCAGAGTTTGGCAAGCATGTGTGTTGAGACCTTTTTTTTTTTTAAACATCTAAATAAAACAGAGCCGGTGTTACTATCGGTTTTACTCTGTATTTGAGGACACTGAATCCCTTGGCTGCTCCCAGGAGTGCCTCTTCATCTAACAGGCATCATCCTAATTGGGATCTGACCAAACAGCTGGATTTACAATGAGGCATTAGCCATCAGTTGAATTCCTTACACACACACACACACACACACCACACACACACACACACACGCATGCAGCATCCTGCAGAAACAAGACTTACAAATGAGTACTTGAAGACTCATCTCTCACTCTGACCCCTGGGGTCAATGATGTCAGAGAAACTATTTCTGAAAAGAGCTCTACAGTGGGAGTGAACAATCAGGACCAACAATAGTGAGTAGCTCTTGAAGGTCATAGCTGTTGAGCAGCTAATTGTAACTTGAAAAGCTGAGTCCCAAGTTATTAATGATCTTGCTGATAAAGTTTTTTCCCACTCCAAGTCATACAAGCTTTTATTCTAACTTTGAAGATAAAGCAAAAAGCTGCTCTGGCTATAAATGCAAGACTTTTTCTGTCTAGATGCAGTCACGCATAGCTGACTACCTTCCTTCCTCACACACAGTATAAACTGGTGACCTTTGTATAAATTAAGGTATGCCTTCTGATTCCAAGATCACTCCTAAGGGAAGAGATCATCAATTCTACCAAATATTTATTTTAGCTTGTTGATTATTTCATGTTATAAAACAGATTGAATGATATCAAATAAGTAATCTACTCAGAGAACCAAAATGATCCTTTCCTTATTTTATATGCATGTGGTAGAACACACCACCTTCATTTGAAACACAGACACTGTATTACACACTCTAAAGTTAGGTTATGAAAGGTGAAAATAATAATTCCATAGGCTAACAAAAATTATACTGGATGATAAAAAGATCTTTCTGCTTTTCTCAATAATTACTAAGGGCACAGCAATGAAGACGTGAGGAAATGTAAAGTGTACTATTAGAAATTTAGAGAGTACATCATACATGTAAATTCTATTACAACAAGCATCCTGTACACTTCAAAGATTATTGAAATCAGTATTGCTCTCTTTGCTTCTTATATTTTATCTATTCATTTGTAATTTCTTCCCAAGTAGGAGTTAAATCTTCAGATTTCTATCATGGGTCTGGATGCAGTCATTTATTTACACACAGTAGGTGAATAGCAAATGCTTGCAGAAGGAAGGAAATGAGATGCTATAATAATAATGTCTTTCCAGCTGGAAGGTTGTTCATCACTCTCACCACATCAAGCCACTAAGGCTCTTGAATGAATCCCTGAGGCTGCCACAGAATGATGCAAGGCACTCACCTCTTTTCCCTTTCCACAATCCCAAGGGGATTAGTGAGCTGCTTTTACAAAGCCCAGAAGCAAACAACTGAAATGTGAACTTTAGCCCGTTAGTATAATGCAAGTTAGACTAGGGGAAAACAGAACAAACAAAACACCCTTGTTTCCTAAGGGTGCACGTGGGAGCAATGCACCTAATTATTTTTACCAAGATTAAGGTCTGTGAAAGAACATGTATGCGTATACACACCCTCATTTTCTTTGCTTTTATTTGCTCAACCAGCTTGAAGTGATATGCCAATATAATCATTACCATATTTTTGCAGCAACTTCATTCTTTCATAGGTGGTATTCTATAAATCACAAATATTTTGCCACTTGCATTACAATTAATAACCAGTAAGGAAATATTTATTGAGTTAATACTATGAGCCATGGATCATATTAAGAACTCTGGCAAATATATGATAAATAAAGCACAGGTCCTTACCTCAAGGATTTTATAACCAAATAAGGAAGAAAAATACACATAACCATAATTAAAGAGAATGTGGTAAGTTCTCTAGTACTTTTAAGCGCCAAGTGTTGCCATCTACATTTATACTAATTTCCGTAAACTGCCAAAAATACACAGATGAATGTTTCCAATATTCTTTCTTCTCCATATACCTATAAGAGTGAGGAAGTTTTCACCAGCTGAAGTCACTTAATCACCTATCAAATCTCTTGATATTTTCAAAATTAATGAGGCACTATAGAGAGCTGGGAGTATCATATTTGCAGTAGAATCAGATCATCTAAGCTGGGGTGCAGGGAAACTTAAATAATGAATTAACATATTATCCCACCCCCTCAGAACTGGAATAACAACAAAAGTATAAAATTCCAAAAGGCAAAAATCTCTCCGCACAGTCTGTGTTTACCAAACTCAGCACTGAGCCATGGAGCTTTCTAGCCTTGACAAGAGCTGAAAGAAGTACTGTTGCATTAAAAAGAAATAGTTCAAATATCCATATACTCTGTGAAGATTTTTGTTTTTTAGGAAGGGTAGCAAACCCAATTTCTGTATGGCAAGACCATATAGAAATTGGTCCATATAGTTGTCCTCTGGAAAGACCATATAGTTGTACCTCTTGAGAGACCCAGGGAACAGCTGACCAGTAGAAACAGTCAGAAATGCTATCTGCATTTTCTTCACTACCATTCTATATCTACACTAACACTTTTGAGACAATTCATGCACGTAACGCAATTTTCTCTCTGTAGATAATGTCCAAATCTGTGGCTAAATATTCTATTTCATTTAATACTCATTATTTTCAAAATCCCTACAGAACTGGCTCATGGACACCTGGAAATACATCATACTGAAAACTAAAATCATTAATTTCCTTATAAACTAGTATTCCTTGCCAACTATTTAATTCAATATACAGATAAGGAATACAAGCATAGGTTGAATTTAAAGTCATAAAATATTTTTAAAGCCACATGTAGTGATTTCAAAGCCCTTTATTTAATATACTCAATTCTAAAGGAATTAATAAAAGCACTTTTAGTTTCTTTACTTTTATATCTATGGTCATAATGTCTTAAATATTTTGTCCCAAGTATAAATTAAAACTTTAATTTTGCACATTTCAAAGCAGTTAATGCATACATTTATGCTAAACTTGCATTTAGAACCATTTGTAATGAAAAAAAAATTGGTCTTGAGGGCAGAAGTCTTATGAATAGACTTAAAGAAGTAAAAAGCTTTAGATATCATTCCATAAATGTCAAATAATTTCAAATTTAGCAAGAGCTTTACAAATAACCTAGCCCCAATCCACTAACTTATAGAAGAGATATTAAATAATTTACTTCAATTTACATAGTTTTGTAAATAGCAGATGTTGGATTATAACCAAGGTGATTATATAAATTATCACCCAAATCAGGACACTTTGGGAGTGAAAGAGGACACTATTAAGGATTACTGCAGAATAGCAGGTGTAAACTGAGTCTCTCTAAGCAAACTAGAACATATGATTAGCGTAACTATAATACATGTAATATAGTGTTTGCTGTTTTAATTAAGAATATCCAGGAAGGGGAACATCACACTCCGGGGACTGTTGTGGGGTGGGGGGAGGGGAGAGGGACAGCATTAGGAGATATACCTAATGCCAAATGACGAGTTAATGGGTGCAGCAAACCAACATGGCACATGGATACATATGTAACAAACCTGCACATTGTGCACATGCACCCTAAAACCTAAAGTGTAATAATAAAATTAAAAAAAAGAGAATATCCAGTCTGCTGTAGGTTAAAAGAAACAAAAGGCATAGATAAAACTTACGTGTTAAATATACACACTGGATAGACAAGTAGCTTGGGAAACATATCCAGAACTCCTAAGATGTACTTAGAATAGAGAGTAACTTAGTAAGCTACAGACATATTATAAAATACAGTTCTGCTGAACATCAATAACAAGAATGGAACAAATAAGACTGTCACTTAGAAAAACATGAAAATACCATAAATTTTGAATATTCATAAAGCCCAGATCATACCACTTCCAGATTGTTATTCACCGACTCTAAATCTATCTCCTTTAGTGACATCCATTATGGCATCATTATGACCATAATGAGTTCTCTACTTGAAAAACTCAGATACAAGCCTTAGTAGCTCACCAGGTTAAATCAGTGAGCTACAGCTGTGGCCAGGTGTCTGAGTCCCAGAATCTCTCCAATAGAGTAAGACTTGTGCTACTACCTCTAGGCACCTTCCAGCTATTGAGCTTCCTTGCATATCTGGTCTTTGTAAGCACACCATCAGCAGAAATAGCTGATGTGACAGAAAGTGAATTATGATATTGAAACATGGCATAAAACAAAATTAAGGAAGTGTGGCCTTTCCACCTCATGGATTCCTATCCTAATTGTGTAAACCTACCCCCATCTGCATCCTTGCCTCCGGCTAGAGAAGAAACAAACCACATGATTCTAGAATTATGGCACCTTGGTCTCTTAGCCTTTCAGTTTCCTAGCTTCTACTAGAGCTTACTCAGTATGGTAGGCTATTGTTGAATCTATATAAATCCCCATATGGTGGCACATATCTCCAAAATCCTATTAATTTATTTATTCATTCAACAATTGTGAGTACCTTCTACACAGCATGCTCAATTCTGGGTGTTTGGGGTGTAAAGATGAAAGATATATCCTCTGTTCTTAAACAGAGTCCAAGGAGAAAAACAGATAAGTAAACAGACTAGGTATGATAGTGATGTCATATTGCAACCTCCAGAGACTGAGAAAGACTTCCCAGAGGAAGTGACACAGAGAACATAGAACAGAATAAAACAGAGAAAAGAGAGAAGAATAGAATCACTAACGCTGACTGCTTGCTGCAAGTGATAGAATTTTTCTAAGTAATTGATGTGAATTAACTCATGTAATACTCACAACAATCCTATGAATTATGACTGTTATTATTTTTATTTGAAAAATGAGGGAACCGAAGCATAGTGAGGTCACACATCTTTCAAGTGAGTCATGATTGGACACCTGGCATTGTGGACCAAGCATCCATCTTCTTAATCACTAAATTACACTGCTTCACACCCCAAGTGCCAAGAACTAAAAGATGACTGGAGGTTAGAATGGCAACAAAAGAGAGGAAAGGGCATGGTGGTGAGAGAATGAAACCAAGAAAAGTGGAGTTTGAACACAGTGGAGGCACCAGGAACTGTATGATATGATGCTGTTAAAGTGGGAAGGCCCAGTCAATGAGAGGGTTTTTTTTTTTTTTGAGACGGAGTCTTGCTCTGTCTCCCAGGCTGGAGTGCAGTGGCGCGATCTCGGCTCACTGCAAGCTCCGCCTCCCGGGTTCACGCCATTCTCCTGCCTCAGCCTCTCCGAGTAGCTGGGACTACAGGCGCCCGCCACCACGCCCGGCTAATTTTTTGTATTTTTTTTAGTAGAGACGGGGTTTCACCATGGTCTCGATCTCCTGACCTCGTGATCCGCCCACCTCGGCCTCCCAAAGTGAGAGGGTTTTAAGTTATGCTTAGTTTTAAAGCTGTTACCTTATTGTCTCCTGTCTATATTGGTCTATAACTCAAAGTCTACACTACAATCTTGTTAATGGAAAAAAAGTGAATACATTTCATAGCATTAAAAACAAAAACCAAAAGCAAGACTTGAAATTTTCAATTAATAATAATATTCTTTTAATTTACATCAACATCTTACAAAAATTCCAAATGGAGGATTCTCTGAACTACAACAAAAACTTAACTGGCATTCATAGTTAATCTAAAGTAGACTTCTATCCATGAGTTACCTAAACATTTCTAACTTGCTTAAATTGCACATATGCAACAATTATATATAAATTTATGGATATGTACATATGTGTATATATGTCAATTAAAGATGGGAGAAATACAATAATAGGTTTCACACAAGTACCTTTTCAGTAGTACTATGTTGCTACAGCTGTTTCTTTAAGGATGACAAAGAATTTGAGAAATAAAATAAAGGTAAGAAATAAATCAACAAAATATATATCTTCATAGACCATTCAAATAATTCTGCTAGATTATCTCCCATTAGACATAATTACATTATTTAATATAAATGAAATGAAATTTATAAGCATTAGATGGACAGAATGGTATATTTTTTCTTTCAGATGTGCAACTATGGAAATACATTCATAAGAAGTTTCCAATAAAATTGAGAAATCTATGTTTTTGAATTCCTGATATTTTTAAATTGTGAAAGTATTAATGTATTTACTTGTTGGCAGAAATAAAGATGAATATAAATATTTCTATGTCTAAAAAATGTGTTGCAAATAATGTTAACTTACTTTTTCATATTTCAAGGCTAGTTTCAATAAATGTATCACTCATGACAAATATTTTGGCCATAGTGTAATTTTTGAATTTTAAAATGACTTTTTTAAAGTCTTCACTTTGTTTTTGCTATAGACTATTTGAAAATATATTTATATTCATCTACTTACTGATTCAAAAATATCCCAATGTTTCTCTACTTATAAGGTATTACAACATTCCCCAAATTAAACATTTTAAACTTATTTATTTATGTATTTATTTATTTATTGAGGTAGGGTCTTACTCTGTTGCCCAGACTAGATTGCAGTGGCACAATCATAGCTCACTGCCACCTCAAACTCCTGGGCTCAAACGCAGACTCTTGATTACCTGGGACTGCAGGGATGCACCACCACACCCAGCTATTTTTTTCTTTTATAAAGACAGGGTCTCACTACGTTACCTAGGCTGGTTTCAAACTTCTGGCCTCAAGTGTTCTTCCCTTCTTGACCTCCCAAAGTGTTAAGATTACAGGCATGAACCATCATGCCCAGCCAAGTGTATTACAGTCTTCCAATTTGTGTTCACTCCAGCACTACTATAGCCTAATGATTTACAATTAACCAATGATCAAAAGCAAAAAAAAAAAAAAAAGTATAACAATTTCAAAATGGAGAAAAATCACTACACTTAGTCATATTTCCTCATTTCTATCACATAAAACTCACAAGTCTAATCCTCTACTACTTGCTCTCCTTAAAAATACGGCTTTTATGAAAGGTCATTGAGTCAGTAATTTATCAGTGAGAATCAAAAACAATCATTTTCTCATCCACTTAGTTCATGCTCGGTGATCACCCTATTACATCTGTATGAACTTTCTGTGGATTAGCATTAGCAGAGGCTGGCCAAGGGGTGAAGCGTAAGAAAAGTATGGAACTTCACTTCAGTTTACCAATTGTATCAACCCATGTCTTGATCACCCTCAATGGCTTGCATTTTTTCCTTCTCTAAAGGTAAGTGCGTCCCCAGCATCCCTCCTTGTCCCTTCCCTGCTTCAGCAATCTCATTAACCCCAATCAATCTCTTTATCAGATCTGTCAGAAATTGCCAACTTTTATCACTAATGATCACTTTTCCCTTGACAAAGATTCATATTTTCAGAGTCTGCTTCACATTTGCACCTCTAACTCAATATATCTAAGACCAACTTCACCATTATTTTTTTCCTGAAAAGGCAATGCTCCCTCTTGACATCCTAATTTTGTGAATGGTACCACCCAGTCACCTCAGCATCTTTGATTCTTCCCTCGACCTCACCTCTTACATCCAATTAGTAGCCCAGTAGTACTATCTGTGCATCTCTCACATCACTCCTCTTCTTTCCATCCCCGTTGCTATCTCCCCAGTTCAGACACTCATTACCTTCCGCCCTACGGCAATAACCTAACTGAGCTCTCTACTTTTAAGTCGCACTCTATCCTAACTTTTCCCACACAATTGTAGCAGGTTCTAAACTGCAACTCTAATTAGAAGCTTCCAAAGAATCCCCACTACAGACACAATTATGTACAGAGTCTCACCCTGACATTTAAGACCCCCTTATAAGGTAGCTACAAACTGCCTTTCAAACTTCCTGTCTCACTATTTCTTTCCCCGTGTTCTTGTTGTTGGTTAAATTAGACTATTTGACATTTCATAAAAATGTCATAATTCTCTCCCACTGTAATTTTATTCACATAACTCAGTTCTCTGGAACACCCTCCTCTACTACCTCTCATCTATGCTTGCAAATTATCCTAGGAATTTTTTTCTCAAGAGTTAATTAAAATACCACCTTATCTAAAAGAGCTTTATCAATCCTCCTTTCTCCTTTATCTCCATCTCATACCAGGAATGTCATTTCCTTCTTCTTTAAAATATGACAGCATTTAACTGACACCGTATTCCACCAAATCATAGAGTTGACTGCATACCTGGTTTACCTATTCTTTCTTTTGCTAGCAACAGATTGGGAAAGTCCTTGAGGGAAGGAACAACCTTATAAAGGGTACCACAGATGTTGTAGGCATAAGAAATATATGAATTAAATTATTGTCTCTCACAAACGTTTATAATCAATGCTCAGTTACCCAAGCTACGAACACTTGAATGTGCCCAAAATATAAAGCCAGTATTTTCAAAAATTATTTTGCCTTCCCCCAATCCATACAGCTATATTAACAAGTAAATAAATGAATTTATTAAACATTTTTCATGGATCTTCCATTATATATCTCTGTTTTGATTATTATAAAACAGAAAGTCAAAAAAAGGGATAAACAGTAGCGGGGAACACTTACTAGGTCTCAGGAACCACACGCTTTACCATTTCACAACATCACTGCAATATATGCATTTTTATATCACACTTTATAGATGTGATAACAAAGATTTTAAGAATATAAGTCCCTGGACTTGGGTAAGATAGTCAGTAAACAGTAAAGCTGAGACTGAAACAAATCAGACTTCAAAGCCCATTTACTGCAATTCCATACTAGTAGCATCTTTGCAGCAGTAAAAATAAAGTAGTGAAGAAGAATTAAAGATATGCCTAATAACCAAGAAAAAGAAATAGCTCCTTAAGCAGTAAGAATTAGAAAATAATCATCAATTTAATTAATTGTATATATGAAAGAAAGAATAAATTAGAACACCTGGCCAAAGTTCTGCATTTCTGTACTGGAGACTTATATAAATGGGAAATGCAGATTCTAAAAACAGGAGTATAAGGCGGTCTACGAAAGTTTGATGTTTTATGGACATCATCTGAGTTGCCCTTTCTTTTCACCTGAATTTTGTGTTAAGGCTTCTATAAATATAACATAAGTTTCCTCTTTGTATCTGGGATACACTTCAGATCTCTATTATACCACACATTGTTTTAGGTAAGGGGATAGAGAAGAAAAAGGAAGATATTTCCTGGTAATTTACTTTGCGAAGTATCTGACATTGTATAAAATTTGCTCCTTTGGAACACACATATAATACTTTGAACATGGCAGATGCTCAATAGTTTAATGAGACAATTTAAAGCACATTCTTAATTAAATTTAAAACCAAAATGTTTTGAGCACTAAATGTCAAAGTTTTGCACCTATTTTCTAGTTATTCATACTCTTTGCGAAAAAATTCAATAGTCAAAAGTATAATTTCTGTAAGTATTTTGAAAAGCTACTTACATGCTTTTTAAAGAGGGAATATAAATTGTAATTTACACCAATAGAAAAAAAGACTGAGCTTATATTATTCTGGAAATACTTGAAGGTCAAGCTCGCACATTTATTTTCAATTGGATACATCCTTCTGGTATTTACACCATTTAGGAGAAAAATAGGGACTTAAAGAAATTCTTTGAAATTATCTTTAGGGCTACCAAGCATTTAAAAAAAAAAATCTCAATAACTGACCTATTTCCCGAGAGGCCTATTACCTTTCTTCCCACATAAAATAATAGTATGACTGACCCTAGATGCACATAAGAATGCTGAACAGTGATGTGCAAAGAAAGTATTATGCATATCAATTAGACTCTAAGTCTTGTCTAAAATGGCAAACCTCACTGAAAGACATAAATAAATGTGAACAGGGGCTTTTACCTGAAATAATATTCCAATGTCATATAGAAGAAGGCAGCTAACACAGCACTCTAAAAGCCACATTATATTATTCTCCTGCAGCAAAGAGATACATCCAAAAGGCTGAACTTGTAAAGCAGAGTTTTCCATTGCTGTAGCAAACGTGCCTGTTCTTCTGTTAAAATATGTTTCATCTTCATACTTTCCCACAAATTCCTAGACTTCACCTACACACTTCAGACTATAATGTAGTAACAAAATTAGAACCATGTTTTCCAAAAGTTTAGGAGTAAGGGAAGTAAGAACATGAGAAGATGCCAGAAGGATTACTCATCATTATCACATACGCATGCACAAGCACACGTACATACACACACACACACACACACGCGCGCACAATTTTCAGACCAGTCAAATTCAAAATCAGGAGAATAGAAATTGTTCTGTCAGGAATAAGGCTATGGATGAGTGAAAGTGGGGGAAAATCACTTGGATTCAATGCTACAACAAATGTTTAAGCTGAGTTGAGGAGGAGTTAGGTGGTCTATAGGACATTCCGACCAGCAAAGGTAATATTTGCCAAAGGTATAGTGGCAAGCATGTTTGTCTGGTAAATTGACACAACCTCCACATGGCTGAAGGATAAGACGTGCGATGATGTGATTTGGAGCAAGAGAGAAAAGTGCTTCCTACTAACTTTATTAAACTAGATGTAAGCCTTCTGGCTTACAGGTTTTAAAGCAGCCTACATTTACTTCTTTCTGTTCTTCATTTAGCCCAGTGTGAATGACTTCTCTAGTTACTGATCTCATAATGTACAAAAGAACTGGCTCCCTCTATTCCCAAATCATGGTGTTATAAGCAACCCAACAAATGAGGTTTTGCCACCCTTTTCCTGCTCCTAACAGTTTATTACATCATCGTATGTACAATTATGTAAGCTTGGCAATTGTGGTCTTGGATCTTCAACTTTGAAAGCACTTCCTTTTTGAGCACAGCTTTTATTTTCAAGAGTCTTAATCAATGAGAACATTAACGATTTCAAGATAAAGCATCACTTTGCACTGTCATCAAGGGTTATGCTATTTAATAACCAGTTATAATTAGGCAAGAGATTAATCAAGGTTTATTTTTGAGGCATTCTCAAAAGACACATGGAGATTACTCTTTGTTATTATTTTACTGAAGTGTGTACTAGGTTACATTATTAATGAGAGCAAATATGGGCAGAGTGGTCTCCTGCTTCTTTCCAAATTTTGCATTGGAATATTGTACTAAGAACTGCATGAATGTCAAATATATCTAGGCCTGGAAAGACAGCAGAGCTCAAAATTCAGAACCAATCTTGGCTCCACTATATCCCTGCTAGGTATTACTGGGAAGTAGAAGGAAGGATTGAATGAAAATCCTAGCAGATGCCCTTAATGTTTCTGGACATCTTATCACATCTGGGCCAAAAGAAGATGCCTAACAAATAATAAGGCTACCTGTTATTATTTCTTTTTATTAAGAATCACTATCCTAAACACATAAAATTTTTAGTTTAGTTTTTTGTTTTGTTTTGTTTTTTCAGATTTGCATATTGTATTTAAGTTATGGGTCCTTAAATTTGGGGCCAGAAAGTTGGGTAAATGGTTGGTTAACAACATCATTATTCCTTGCCTACATTCTCAATCTCCTCTTGTCTTTCTTATCTCAGTAAATGGTACGCTCATTCATAATGCAATCTCTCAAGCCAGATACTTGGTTTTCTCCTTTGGGTTTTCCTTCTGTCTTACTCACATGTGCAATGAATATCTAAGTCCTGTTATTTGGCCGTCATCATCACTACTATCACTCACTCCTTGAGTCAAACCCACCAATAGAACAGACTCTTCTATTTCTTATCTATCTGCATCAACATGATGAACACTCCATTGGTCTTGAAGCCTGTTTTTGTTAATTCTTCAAATGTGTCACTCCTTGCTTAATTCCTCTAAGATCAACTTACTTTTTCCCTCACTACCATCAGGAAAATTTCAAACTCCTCATAATGTTATACCATTATGCTCTTCCTGGCCAGATCTCTGACCACTTCTCCAGATCATTACTAGACTGATATCTAGAAATTATCCTTGGGACTTCTATGCGTCAATCATCCTGAACTAGGCCCTTGTGTTGCCATTTCCTCTACTCAGAATAGTATCTTTCTTCTTCCATTTCTGTGCTTGGCAAACTACTACTTGTCTGTTAGGTTGCAGCTTAGAGGCCACTTTATCTTCAGGGGCACCTTCTCTAACGCGCCAAATAGATAATCCCCCTACATGCTCCACAGAACTTCATTCTCACCTCTATAATAGGTATTCCTAGTATTGCCTCTGTTACACAATTGCTACTGTGTGGGCTCTGGGCCAGGGAATGACTAGTGACATGAGTAATTAGATAAAGGATATTTACCTAACCCAATGGGGATTAAATTTCCTTTCTTAGAAATCTGAACTAAGAGGCAAGAAGGCAAGTACCAGTTGGTTGTTGGTGCTCTGGCGGGGAGGAGTGGTGTGCAATTCAGGCTGACAATGAGCAGAGAAAGCTGTTGGAAAGATTGAGAAAAACAGAAGAAAAACTGGTTTCACAGGAAAAAAAAATCTCTGGGTGTTATTTCCTGGTGTCTAAGGTTTAGTACTCAAGGGTCCTTAGAATTCCATAACTATGACATATTCTTAAAACATTATTCCTGCATTTATACTCCCCCTCAGACAGACAGACAGACAGACAGACAGACACACACACACACACACACACACACGGAGGTTTATAGAAGGCTTCTCATCTATAAATATTAAAACCCAAGTACGAAGGAAAAAGTTTTTTTAAAAAAAGATTATAGTAGAGTTTGATGTAATTTTCCAAATGGATTGATCAAATATACAACCCTCTTGTGGAAGCATTTTTGGCTCTTGCAAAAGATGAACTTTAAAATGAGCCCAGAGTAGAGTTTTTCAGACGTTTTGTCAGTCCTGAAATGCTTTAGCTGTTTTCCTAGAGAAAAGTTGTGCTGGTCTGGCACCACTGTCTGTGTGGTTTGTAGGAACATTATTTGTAGATCTTCTCAATGAACTTTTAATGCAGCTGCATGGAGATAAAAAATAAACCAAGGAATATGCTGATTGAAAAAAACACATTAACATTCCTTTAGCTTCTAGGGAAAGCCTTGATATCTAGTCATTAACTGGGAAATCTGCCCCAGACTTCCTTCTGCTTTAACATGCTAAAAAGGAACTTAGGAGAACTATTTTTAAAAATTCTTCATGCTTTGCTGTTTTACCAAGATGTCCTAATTTGTATGAACCCAAATACTCATTAACTCTCAAGTACTATTAGCTATCAAGAGTCAAATGAATTCAAAGGGGGGAAAAAAACAAAGTTTAATTTCAAGCCAATAAGGGAATTTTGTTATGTTGTTATGGCTGCTTTCATTGGATTTATACTTGCCTATTTGGCTATCTACAGAATGAACAGAGGTTAATATATGTTTAAGTAATATCAATTTTGTTTTTGAATCAAAGATTGCATTAATATCAGCCTTTATTCTTTTATTTATTTTTGAGCTTTATATTCTTAAAGTATCTTGTTTTTAGAACAGACTTGTTTTTGTTTTATGAAGGTGGAGGAGGGGAGGAAAGGTGAGAACTTGAATTCACTGACATTTTCTTGTTCGAATTCCTCCATGTCTTTTCAATTTAAAGAGCTCAAGATAATATGATATCTCTTACTTCAATTTCATTTTTAATACCTGTCCAAGCATTCTAGCTGTATATACTGTCTTCCATATTAGGAAAGATTATGCCCCTATAATATTTACTTATTCTTCTTTATTCTTTCTACAGGGAATATTCTAAGATGACCTTTATTCTCTGTCTCCTTGATAAAATTACTTTCGCACAAAAGCAACTTTCAAAAAGTATCATCTCATCATGACAGATTTAACACAATTCTGTAAGCGCCTTTTAAATCACAAGACGTTTACCTCAGTCTCCTTTAAAAATATCACATAAAATTGGCTTGTACTATTGTTTTAATCTCTGTCCAAAATAGAATATAGTAGAGCTTTTCTATTTGTAAATTGATTAAAAAATGTGATTTAAAACCCATCACTGCACTGTAACTTGCCACATACATGCCAAAAACTAAAATCTAGTGATACAGAAAAATCTTATGAAGCTATAAAAACTGGGGAATAAATTCAGTATAAAGTTCTTAGAAACAATGATTCTAATTGATATTCTGAATTTTTGTCAGGAGAGTTTCCAGCAGCTGTGTGTGTGTGTTTACATTAGTTGCTGATTTAAATATTTATAGGATTCATATAAATTAAATATTATTTCTGTATTTCTTCTTAATACTAGAAATTCTGATGAATGTACAGGCATTGGAGTTAATTAACTAATATTCATTATATATTATTGTTTTACAATATAAATCATGAGACAAAAGTTATGATGAAATCATTGTGACTACTGAAGCACATTCTGGGAATAATAAAAGCGCACCCAATTTGGAAAATTTCAAGTTTGAAAAGGTAATACAAATGAAACAGAAAGGGAAAAACAGGAAGTTCTTAAAGAATGTTTACTATCCATTGCCCTTGAATTTTCAGAACACACTGCAGTCCATTCTACAGGCTTCTATGGAATTGCATGGACTCGCCCACCACTTTGCTGCCTGTCATCACCACTGCTGCTGCCAAACCACCACTACAAGGCAGAAAGGCCAATCTGAATGGAGAGACTGAACGATGTGACTTAGGAGACAGAGCTACTGTGAATGCAAAGTTACACAGGCTCTTACTCTGCCTCGTGGCCACAGTAATTGAAGAATTACATTTAACTCTCACGGGTCTCTCAAACCTCAAATGGATTAATGATGCACCTCCGTTAGGTCCTGACTGAAACAAAGTATTCCAACTTATTTTACCAGAGAACTCTTTAATGGGGCTTAGAAGATAAACTCAGCTAATATTGTGATGTTTCATGTTCTTTTGCTAGTATTACTTATATGTATATCCCTCTCAAGAAATTCTTGGATCAGAATAGTGACTGTGTTTTAGGAAAGAGTTGATATTCATAGTTCCCCTAGCCAAATGCTTCCCAGATTTTTTTTTTCCACAAAGAAAGTTACAAATATTATACAAATATTATATTTCTTGGGAGAAATGACAGAAATAAGAGTACCCATATGAAGTTTTGTGAGAAAAATAAAAATTACATTGCCTAAATATTATGTAAATAAAAATAAAATGTAAAGTGTTCGGGAAAAGAGTAAGTATTAAGTTTTGTGCAAATATGACCTAATGTTCCTCACTGGAGCTTTTGGGGCTGGATGTCACTTGCTATACTTTCCAGCTGCAGAGGCAATATTATAGAAAGAATGTTCCGCCATTTTCATAAGAAAATTAGGTTGTTTCAGTAACTATAACTTTTCTACCAAGTTTTACGCTTTAAATGACTAATATGCAATTCCTAACCAAGACGTCTTAATCATAATCTTTTCAAAATCTTGATAGTTTCCACTGGTGAAAATTTTTTCAAACAAGCAGATGATCAGACATGTTAAAACTTATACAGTCTTTCAAATTTTACAAGAGTTGAAAGTGTCACTAAAAGTAATTTTAAATTTCCTGTGATAATGCAAAAACATTTCAAACCCAATCAAATATTTTAAATCAAACATTTCAAAATAATGATGAAGCTCTAATGTAGAACAGGCATGCATTGTTAAAACTGGCCAGGATATCACTAAGTGGTAATATCAGCCACAAAAATGAATGCAAACAGTAAACTTACAAGAAGACATATTTGGGGCATTTCCTGGGGCTGAGCCTCTCAGGAGCCCCTGCCCAGCCACCCCCAGCCCTCTCTCCCCACCGCTGGCCGCACCTTGCGCTGCAATCTGTGCTCCTTGGGCACCTGGACCACGAACTCCTCTGGTAGCTCCACGGGGCCCTTGTCCACGATGAGCAGCGGTGCGCTCTGCAGCTGGCTGCTGAAGCAGATGTCTGGGTGGAAGAGCGCCTCCTGGGCTGCGCTCAGCGTGTCGCAATGGAGCAGCAAGGGCTGGATGTCGTTCACTGTGCTTGCCACCTGCGGGGACCGCAGGGCGCACCATCAGACCCCTGCTCACCTCAGTCCCGCCTCACGGGAGCCCTGGTAGAGGCTATTCCCAAGGCTGCTCTCTGCCGCAGGCTATAGGCCAAAGACTCCAGCCACCCCAGGCCCTACTCAGACAACCCTACAGCTGAGAGGATTACATCTCCTGGCCCCTAGTATAATGCTATCCTAGTTAAACACTATCTTAATTAAGCTAAAAAAAAAAATAACCTCATCCTAATCTCTAATAATGATTAGAAAATTAGACATAATTATTGAAAGCACAGTAAGCTACCTGAAAAAATATAAATATTATTTTTATTTTTATAGATTCACAGCACTCTAATGTAAATTAAGGGCACAAATATCTACATAAGTATAAATAAGAATAATGGTTCCTAAACTCAATTTTTACACAAAGTGTTTTATAAGGTAATGGGTAAAGAAAGTCCCAGAAAGGTGTTTTTTGTTTATTTGTTTTGTTTGATGTATGATTACACTTACATGGATTGTTTTATACTTATTTATATGCTTTCAGGTCATTTAGCTACCATTTTTGGAGAGGTGCTGTATTAAGATCTGTGGTAGACGTTAAGGTGAAAAGGATATACACACATTTTTACCGTTTATATACACAGTGATTTTACTGACAAATGGTACATATTACATAAATGAGTAAATATGGAAGACCAAGACAATAATGAAAAAAAAGTATACATGATTTTTAAAAATAATTCAGAAAACACCCATACATTTTATGCTTTGAAAATAGAGATATTTAAACATAGGATTTTTTTTTCTGATAAATTGATACATGAGATATACATCTCCCTACACTATTTGCAACTAGTTTAATAAATAGGAATGATAATGAAAATCTGTCTGCCAAAAGAAAGGATAAATTTTACGAAGAAACAGATTTTGCTTCACACAAGTATTTTTTAATATGTTATAACATACATGTATAAAAACACATTAATGATGTTATGTGGCTAACATTAAACAGGAGAGAAACTAAGAAAATCGATAATGCAAGAGAATTTCATGATCCTCTTGCTAACACTAGAAATTTATACAGTGGTGCCATAATTTCCTGCTATATAAAATATTTGCACATTAAGAGTGTAAAACATACCCCTCCCAAAACACATAAAATAATACAACTTTTATAGAAAAAAATCGTATTAAGAAATATGTTAAACAATATATCTATTATGGAAAACTTTAAAAGATAACTCTGAGACATTGCCCCAAAACAACATTTTTATTTGAATTTATTACAATGCATGATTACTAAAATATCTAGGCAAAGGTTATTTTTATAGCCCGTGTAAATGAAAAAGGTGCCAAAGAAGAAAATAAGTTTCAAGACCAAAAAGCTGCGAAAATCAACATCTCTAAGTAATTGCCTTCTGTGATGTTTCACTCTAGTGGCATCATTTCTGATCTTTTGGCACCTAAGATATCCCTGTTTTCATTGCCTAAAATGACAATATGACTAACATAAAAATATTTTTACATGAATAGATACAGGCATGTTTTCTCGAACATCTTTGTTACTACTCTATGGAAGAAAATTAGCCAAAGGTTATAAAATAGGTTATCCTATAAGCTTCTGTTATTCAAAAATTGAAAGATTTTATCCTCAGTCAAGTTAAAATATAAGCACATTTAGAGTGGGGGAGAATGTGCTTATTTTTTCATTCATTCAAAAAATATTTATTGAGTTCCCATTACATGTTGGGTCCTCTTCTAGGTGCTGGAGAATTTGGTGAAGAAAACAGACCACAAAGCTACTTTAATGAATCATACATCTGGTAAGCGAAATTAGAAAACACACAAATAAATATTAGAGAAAAAAATACCATATAGATATGAGTAATGTATGAAAAAATTAAATAGAGTATTATGTAAAGGCTACTTCATTTAGGTTTTTGTGAAATATTTGGATATGGAGATAAAATATAAATTGGGATTTCAGTGAGATTTAAAGTCACTAATCATACAACATTCAGTTGTATGACTGTAAGTTGCTAGTCAAAGAACTTCCAGGATACAGGAAAGGCCTCCAGGCTAGAATCCCTTGGTGTGTTTGAGAAATAGCATAATGGCTGGGTATAGTGGTCAAGGTGAAGAATAGTCTGGAAGGCAGGGAGGCAAGCAACATCCAGATCATGAGCTTTGTAAGCCAGGGTAAAGAGCTTAGTTTTAAGACAATCTATTTAGGATAATTATTAAAACTCTTGGGAGGGAAGGGTAGCATAGGACAGGGACGTGGGAATAGGGATCTCTTCTGAACTAGAGATCAAATATTTCTAGAAAAAGTCAATTTCTAGAGTAGGCAAAGAATGACAATTGATTTAGAAATGAATAAACAATGGAATCACGCATCAGCTAAACAGTATAATAGTGCCTGTATCTAAATGAAAAAAAATCTGAAAATAAACAAAACATAAAAACACATGTCAATAGACCTAGGAAGCAAACTCTTAGGGATCTAGAAAGAGTTGTTTGGCTTGAGGAGTAAAATGATTTCATGGAGTAAGACTAAAGAATACAAAATACCAGGAGCTTAAGTCGACTTTGACTGTAAATTGAAAAAAGCAGACTGATGTGTTCTACGAAACCAGAGTATCTTATGTGTCTATAGTTCATACTCTCATTTAAATTCACTGCATCTATAAAAGAAATCCAATGGGTGACAGGAAAACTAGAGAGGCTGTTACACTGCCCACACAGAGAAGGGTTATTAGAATAGAGCCAAAATCTCAACTTTTGCTTTAAAAAAATATGTGTGTACTATACTCAAAATATTGTATGACTTCTGTGGAAATATTTATTTGAATTATAAATATAAATCCAATTTGTCTTCCTGAAGCTATTATACAAATAAGTCTTCAAGATAAACAGCACACTTATTAAGTCTGGTGTCTGGTATTCCATTAGAAACACGACTCTTAAGTCTGCGAAGATTCCTTCAACTCACATGCTAGAAAGTTAGAATGTTCCTGCTACACAAATCTCCCAAGTTTCAGGTCAAGAGGTTTTGCTCTGAAACTCTCTCTCTCCTTGGGGCACAATAGCATCTGAAGCAGCTAGTTTCCTTAGGTCAAGGAAGGTGGTATCTATGCCCTGGCATTCTCCACTCACTTGTCTAAATTGAATACATGGGCTACAAAACCAAGTCAAATCACTCCTTGAAGGTTCTTCTCCTCAGATATTTGAAGATAGTTTTCACATTCTAAATGTCTCTTTTTTTGTCCAGACCTTTAAGAGAAAGGATTCTTTCAAATTAGCTATGAAAAATACACCAGCATGTTGTGGCATTAACCATAAGTTGAAGGCCAACCTCCAAGTTTCCTTTCCAATACCATTACAGGCCACAGTTTCAAACTCTGTTGTATGCAATTTTAAGATGTCACAAAGTTAATTTTGGCTCTGCGACAGGAAGCTATAATAAGGTCAATGCATCTTGTTCTTTCTATCCTTCTTCAGAGAAACTTCATGCTTATCTTTTAAAAATTGCATATCTGATTAGGATTTTATTTGAATTGAGGGGGCTATTTTCTATTTTTATTTGTTTTTAAAGTTTTAACTTTTAAATCATACATAATATATAATACTCCTTGTAAGTAATATGAGTTATTGCCATATACAAATCATCCTTACATTTGATTCATATCCAGATATTTTTACAATGTAAGTACTTTCATTCTGCTTTCCTAGTGGGCAAGCATGAAATATAAAATTAGTATTTCATAGCCTACTATAATCATCAAAATATTTATCCCACGTTCATGTCTCTTAAATATCAAAAGCCATCAGAGCATCACTGTTCCAGAATGTTGGTTGTGGGCAGATATGAGGCAAGAGGTAAACAAAAGAAAAATAATGAGTTTTTAAAAGGTAAAGTATTTGTGATGATAATACTAGAGTTTTCATATTATCTGTGGAACATATAATTGGTATAAGTACCAATATATATCATAATTCAATGATAGATAATTTTCAGAGATCAATACTGATTTATAAATTTTTTTAAAATTAAGTAAGTACTGTTGCTAAACAACTTCAGCTGTTTCTAATTTCTTGTTCTTCTTACATGAGCAGCTTTGTAATTCAGTCAATCATTCAGCTTATTCCTCCAGATAGCTATTAATCATAACAGTGAGCTGGGACTCTAAACAAAACAATGGGCTAATTCTATAATGAGAGAAATGCTAAAAAAAAAAAAATACAACCTGGGCATATTTATCAGAGTTACAAGTGCTTTAATTTTCATCAACTAACAATTTTTCTCACAAGTCATTTATTTTTGTGTTTTAGAGTTATATTTCACCATGTCTTTATTAGCAACCCAACCATGAACCTTATAGGGTTTGAAATGTACACTAATATAGCTATGACTCTAACCTACATATTACACTCTGTCTTTCACCGTGGTAGCATCTCTTGGAAAGAGAATACTTATCCTCCTGAACATACTTGCCTAATCCTTTGTACAAAGTATCCTTCCTAGCAGGAAATCCTTTCCCCTACTGCTCAGGCTTTCCAAATCTCACCACTTTCTAATATCACTCTTTCCATAATTTTACCAAACAGTTCTCTATCTCTAGATAAAATGATCATCAAATTTCATAACATTTCCCTTCCATTCTCTACTAAAACATACTCAAAATCTTGTTCCTTTTAATTTCCAAAATTTAAACAAACACAGTATTGCTGTCTTCCCTAATTGAAGATTTTAAAATTTTACTTATTTTATTTTATTATATTCTAGCTCAATCTCAATATGCTACTTTCGTTGGTTTATTTATAATTTAAATCATAGATCTATAAAATAAGGCAAATAAATGCTCAGTAGGTTATAAAAATGCCTATGGATGAAGCCTCCACAAGATGGCTAAGAAATTTTGGGTTGAGTTTCTCCTCAAAAGTCACTTAAAATATATTATTGCATCATTACATTCACAGCTCTGAGTCTATTTTTTCATCTGAAAATTACCAGTCCTACTACCTATGACTCATTGGATTGTTATGAGTATTCACTGAGCTATTATGTGCAAAACTCTTTAGCTAACAGGAAAGTATTGTGTAAATGCTGGAAATTATATTGAAAAAGTTACAATAGCAAATGGTTGATTGCTACTGAAATGTCTATTCCAACTTCACTGCAACATATATAATAAAAGGGAAGGAAAGAGAAGTGTTGGGGGCAGAGAAGAGACCACTGTTTTCATTTCCTTTTCTGTAAATAAAAGAACATTTTCAATCCTGCTTCCTTAGGCATATCTGAACGGCTCTCTCCTACAGCACCTTCATTTTAGCCATATAAAAGATTATGTCTTTCTTGATTTCTCCCTAAGGTGTATATGATAGCTGCATAATTTCTTTATAGGCTGGGTAGTAATCTCTAACAATAGTCATAAAAGATCCAATTCAAGCACCTGAGTAAAGATGCCATCATGTAGAAATTGCAACATGAAAGTCTTAACACAGAGGGGTAAATCTGTTTCAATTCTGGGTCTTATAAGAAAACAGCTAAGCTAAGTAGTAACAAATTGTCCTCCTGTGTATGATGAAGCCAATTTTATGGTATACCTGAATATTAATTAACTCAACAGGTTCCTTCTCTAGACTACCTTGTTTCATAAAGTACTGGTATGCCTGATGTGGGCAAGAAATTACACTTCAGACTAGGTTCCTCATTAATTTTCTCCAAAACATAGCTTGTTACAGTAAGATAAAACAAGTAAGACAAACTTTTGTAGTCATTCAAATAAAAAAAGAAGTAATCAAATAATCTCTCTTTGCTAACAACATGATTCTATATCTAGAAAACCCTAAAGGCAAGAGACAGCTCCTAGACCTGATAAACAACTTCAGTAAAGTTTCAGGGTATACAATCAGCATACAAAAATCAGTAGCATTTTTTTTTTTTTTATGACAAGAGTCTCACTCTGTCACCCAGGCTGGAGAGTGCAGTTGCGTGATCTCAGCTCACTGCAACCTCCGCTTCCTGGGTTCAAGTGATTCTCCTACTGCAACCTCCTGAGTAGCTGAGATAACAGGCACCTGCCACCATGTCCGGCTAATTTTTTGTATTTTTAGTAGACAGAGGGTTTCGCCAAGTTGACAAGGGTGGCCTTGAGCTCCCGACCTCAAGTGATCAGCCCACCTCGCCCTCCCGCAGTGTTGGGATTACAGGCATGAGCTACCTCTATACACCAGTAACATTCAAGCTAAGAGCCAAGTCAAGAACATAATCACATTTACAATAGTCATCAAGAAAATAAAATATTTAGGAATCCATCTAATCAGGGAGGTGAAAGATCTGTACGAGGAGAACTACAAAACACTGCTCAAAGAAATCAGAGATGACACAAACAAATGGAAAAACATTCCATGCACATGGATTAGAAGAATTAATATTGCTAGAATGGCCATACTGCCCACCCAAAGCACTCTACAGATTGAATGCTATTCCTACCAAACTATCAATGTCAGTTTTTACAAAATTAGAAAAAAAATATTGTAAAATTCCTGTGGAATCAAAAAAGAGCCCCAGTAGCCAAAGCAATCCTCAGCAAAAAGAACAAAGCTGGAGGCATCACATTGCCAAACTTCAAACTATCTTATAAGGTTACAGTGACCTTATAAGTGTGGCACTAATACAAAACAGACAAATAGAGCAACAGAACAGAATAGAGAAGCCAGAAATAAAGCTACACATGTACAACCATCTGATCTTCAACAAGGTCAACAAAAATAACGCAATGCGGAAATGACTCCCTATTTAATAAGCGGTGTTAGGATAACTGGCTGGCCATGTATGCAAAATAATGAAACAAGGCCCTTACTTTTCAGCATATGCAAAAATTCAATCAAGATGGATTAAAATTCTAAATGTAAGATCCTAAACTATAAAAATCCTACAAGCAAACATATAAGGTATCATTCTGACATCAGCCTTAAGAAAGAATTTATGACTGTCCTCCAAAACAATTGCAACAAAACCAAAAATTGACAAGTGGGACCTAATAAAACTAAAGAACTTTCACACAGCAAAAGAAACTATCAACAGAGTAAACAGACAACCCACAGAATGGGAGGAAATATTTGCAAACTATGCATCTGACAAATGCCTAATATTACAGAGAGCTTAAATGATTCAACAAGCAAAAAACAACCCCATTAAAAAGCATGCAAAGGACATGAACAAACACTTCTCAAAAGAAGACATATAAGCAGCCAACAAACACAAAAAGAACACTCAATATCACTAATCATCAGAGAAATACAAATCAAAACCTCAGTGAGATACCGTCTCACACCAGTCAGAATGGCTATTATTAAAAAGACAGAAAATAACAGATGCTGGTGAGGCTGTGGAGTAAAAGGGCTGCCTACATACTGTTGGTGGAAATGCTAGTTAGTTCAGCTGCTGTGGAAAGCAGGTTGGAGATTTCTCAAAGAACTAAAACCAGAACTATTGTTCTACCCAGTATTCCCATTATTGGGTACATACCCAAAGGAAGATAAATTATTCTACCAAAAAGACATATGCATTTGTATATACATTGCAGCACTATTTATAATTGTAAAGACATGGAATCAACCCAAGTGCTCATCAATGGTAGACTGGATAAATAAAATTATACACACACACACACACACACACACACACACACACACACAGAGCATGGAATACTATGCAGCCATAAAAAATAATGAAATCATGTCCTTTCCAGCAACATGGATGCCAGTGGAGGCCATCATCCTAAGTGAATTAACACAGGAACAGAAAACCAAAGATTGCATATATTGACTTATAAGTGGAAGCTAAACATTGAAACTTATGGACATTAAGATGTGATATGCACCAGGCGCAGTGGCTAATGCCTGTAATCCCAGCACTTTGGGAGGCCAAGGCGGGTGGATCACCCGAGGTCAGGAGTTCAAGACCAGCCTGGCCAACATGGCAAGACCCTGTCTCTACTAAAAATGCAAAAATTAGCTGGGCATGGTGGCGGGTGCCTATAATCCCAGCTACTCAGGAGGCTGAGGCAGGAGAATCACTTGAACCTGGGAGGCGGAGGTTGTGGTGAGCCGACATCGTGCCATTGCACTCCAGCCTGGGCAACAAGTGAGAAACTCTGTCTCAAAAAAAAAATAAAAAAAAAAATGTGATATGGTCTGGCTCTGTGTGTGGCCTCACCCAAATCTCATCTTGAATTGTACTCCCATAATTCCCATGGGTTGTGGGATGGAACCAGTGGGATAGTTTGAATCAAGGGGGCGGTTTCCTCCATACTGTTCTTATAATAGTGAATAAGTTTCACAAGATCTGATGGTTTTATCAGGGGTTTCCACTTTTGCATCCTCCTCATTTTTCTCTTGCTACTGCCATTAAGAATTGCCTTTGCCTTCCGCCATGATTCTAAGGCCTCCTGAGCCATCTGAAACTGCAAGTCCAATTAAACCTCTCTTTCTTCCCAGTCTCAGGAATGTCTTTATCAGCAGCATGAAAACAGACTAATACAAGATGAGAACGATAAACACCGGGAACTAAGAGGGAGAGTAGGGCAAGGTCGGAAAACTACCTATTGGGTAGTATGCTCATTACCCTGGGTGACAGGATCATTTGCCTCAGAGTCATGCAATATACTCCTGTAACAAACCTGTACATTTACCCCCTGAATCTAATATAACAGTTGAAATTATAAAAATAAATAACTTAACAGATGACATGAGGAAAAAAGATCTAGGTATGATTAGATATGTAGGTTAAAAAAATAAAAAAAGAACCTCTGTATTTATAAAAGAATAAACAGTCTGCTTTTACTTATTACAGTCATTATCAGAACACTAAGCTACTATGTTACAAAAGCTTTATAAAACACCCTGAGAATAGTGAAAGAGTCAAACACGTGGCTGTGAATAAAGCTAAAGGGAAACATTTCATTTTGTTAAAGAACAAAAGAACCAACTTTTTAAGATTGCTTTTTAATTGGTTTTCATAGCTGGCACTTTATATATCCTATCAATAAAGGGAAAAATAGTGACTTTCATTATAATTGTTGCCTAAATTGTAATACTGTGATGTAAATACCTTAAACACTTCTGAAAATGAGTAAGCAGAGATTTCTGTTAGTGATATAAATTTATTAGAGATTTGGCTTCTGGCAAAAAGGATGTTTTTTTATTCCAGTCAAATAAAATCCATATTATGTACCTTAAGAGGAGTGATAACTAATAGTAAGATTTTCCAAACACCTGCCTCCTTGTAAGCATAATGCAAACAAATTTAAGTTTATGGTAACAAAAAACCTTCAGAATTTGTTATTTGGATAACATCAACTTTTTTTTTCCTCTACTCCCCTCCTCAAGAATATAAATTTTTTAGTGGTGTGGCAACTATACTTTCAGAATGCTGTAAATTCTTTCTTTAAAAATCTTTACAACTATAGTAATGAGGCACTCTTCCTTAATCATACTGCCAATTAGAACTAATGTGTGAGCAAAATGAGCAAAAATGATCCATATATTGACAGAGGTCTGTTTTGTTAGCGAGTTCTAGCTCCTTCTCCTAAGTAAATAATAACTGGCATTTCTGAAGACAGCTGAGAAGAATGAGAACTGTTTTGCTTTTTTACGGTGTTAAGATATTTTTGCCACCCATCCGCCCTTCTCAACACATAGACAAAACAAAATCAATCTGTTTTAAAGTCCCTCCCACAACCCGTGGGAATTATAGAAGTACAATTCAAGATGAGATTTGGGTGGGGCCACAGAGCCAAACCTTATCACATCTTCATGTCCATTAGTTTCAGTGAATGCCTAAATTCTGTTTAACAAGACAGCAAATATGTTAACAGGCTCAAATGTCAAAATGATCGATTACATTATGTTGGTGGTATACATAGAATGTGATTATTATTGGACACCTACTTTTAAAAATCGACATGGTGGTTTTTTATCTGTCTGCAGAGGGACAACATAAAGCCTGCCAACAGCCTGTAACCTCTAATACATCTGTGCTATCACAGCTCTTCCAACTATCCAGCTATTGTAACTAATCTAAAAGGCCTCCTTTTAAGCAATTGTGTAGTGTTCCCTGGAGGGAGAGCATCATACCAGCCTGTTGCTTTAAATTTTATGCATTATTTGTCTTCATTATTAAATAATGTGCCCTTAAGGTCTGCATGGCTTCACCAAGTTCCCTATCAAAAGGAGAAAAAAAAGAAGAAAAATGATCATTGCTAAATTGTCACCACCATTGTTGATTTGTATGGAGAGCTATACTAAAGATTAGTTCTGATCTAATTCAGATAATGTGTATGTTTACTACTCTTGTGATATCTCTAACAGCTTGGAGAGAATCAGTAATGAGTGAAAGCAGACTATTTGTTCTTTTATAAATACAGAGGGTTTTTTTTTTAATTTTATGTTTTTAACCTACATATCTAATCATTAGGTTTTTTCCTCACATCATGTTATTCTCCAATACAACAACAAAATCAATCTGTTTTAAAGTCAACTGAGTCCAAGAAAAAGAATGAAATGTTGTAATATGCTATTTTATGTTTACAAGTTATTTTTATCTTTACATTTAATCAAAACAATGATTTCTCTAATTTAGGTCACTGAATTTACCCTTTTTAACTTCACATAAACCTAATGACACCAAAGTGAGGGTATATCTGTTACTCACTATTCAATTTTTTCAAACTTAGAAGAGTGATGACAGGATATTTTATTGGGTTTACAGTCTAATTAAGTGACAGCATTGCACTTTGAATAGCTTTTCAACAGCCTTTAACATTTTTCTTTGAATGCTGATCTAAGCTTAAGATGTTCATTAGTAACTCATTAAAGACTTAGTTACAGTCCAGTGGGTGAGTCCTAAATATAATGACGGGATGTGTGTACAAATGCGTAGACTCATAATTAGAGAAACTGTCACACTGGGGATTAAGAATATACAATGCAGTCTTTGAAAAAGAACTGTGGAATGTAAGTGACCCCAAGATGGTGTTGTATTTTAAATTTTGCTTACTATTCAGATCATTTGTTTTTTTTAGTTCTAATTCCTAAAGGTATGTTTTAATGACCCCATTCTCCCAGGATTAAATGTGTGAGGCTTTGTATTAGGGCCTTTTTATACATTATTTTATTTAATCCTCATACTATAACAAAGTAGGCCTAATTACTCATTTAACGAATAAATAAACTGTGATTTAAACTCGTTAAGGCCATATATCTTGGAAGTAATGGAACTGGAGTTAAACTCTAAGGCTTAAGATCTTTCTACTTCATTTAATAGGACCATACAAGATAGGATTCTAAAGAGTTTAGATTGGATGATATTGTAAACTTCAGTTTCTGGGCTTCATGTAAGCAATGCTTCCTAAATATGGTGACACCATCTTCTATAGTTCCTGAAAACTACAGGAGCTATTCAGTATCAACATTTATTAATCACTAATTATCCTTGCCATATAAAACACCAGGTTCTCTGCTGATTTCCATTTTTGTTTGTTTGTTTTTTTAATTAAAAGATGTGATGTGAGTCCAGAGGACACTAATATATAATATGCGGATTTGATAGAGAGATGCAAAGCTATAGAATTACTCTTGAAATGAACGAAAAGAGGCATTCAGCAATTTGCAGAACATATTAGAGAAAAACAATCTACAGAAATAAAATGAAAGACTCAATATTTATAATTTGAGCAAAGATATAAAAATATAAAAACGAGGATTTCCAAAATCTCAAAAAAATTCAGACTCGACCAAAAATAGAAATTTTTCTTGGCTACCAAAGTTTAATTATCTTCATCATTTTCTTAGGAAGAAATAATTGAAAACCAATAGAACTTAATGAATTGCCTTGCTGTTTGTATACAATTCACCAGTATACAGGTCTCCTATAAAAATAAAGTTTCAATTATGGACAACTATTAATTTTTATAGTCATAATAACAATATAAAAGTGAGGAGACAACCCACAAGAATGGGACAAAATATTTGCAAGCTATCATCTGACAAGGGTTAATAACTCAACAGGAAAAAAATCAATCTGATTTTAAAATGAGCAAAAGATGTGAATAGGCATTTCTCAGAAGAAGATATGCAAATGACCAATGGCTAAATGCAAAATGCTCAACATCGCTAATCATCAGAGAAGTGCAAATTATAACTACAATGAAATATCATCTCCCACAGTTAAAATGGCTGTTATCCAAAAACAGGCAATAACAAATGCTGGTGAGGATGTGGAGAAAGGGGAACCTTTGTCTGTTGGTGGGAATGTAAATAATAAATGTAAATAGCAGCCACTGTGGAGAACAGCATGAAGGTCCCTCAAGAGACTTAAAGAACTACCATACGATCCAGAAATCCCACTGATGGGTATATGTGGAAAAGAAAGAAAATAAGTATATTGAAGAGATATGTGCACTCCCATATTTATTGCAACGCTATTCACAATGGCCAAGATATGGAATCAACCTAAGTGTCCATCAATGAATGAATGGATAAAGAAAATGTGGTTACACATACACAGTGAAATTTATCCAGCTATAAAAAAGTGATGAAATTCTTAAGCCAAGCATAGAAAGACAAACATTGCATGTTATCAGTAATATATGAGAAATTAAAAAAATATTAAACTAACGGACATAGAGAGTAGAATGATGGTTACCAGAGGATGGGAAGATTAGTGGAGAGGAGAAAGATGAAGAGAAGATGGTTAGTTGGTACAAAAATACTGTTAGGTAGAAGGAATAAGATTTAGTGCTCAGTAGCAAGATATGGCGACTATAACCAACAATAATTTATTGTATATTTCAAAATAACTAAAAGAGTAGAATTGTAATATTCCTAACACATATAAATAAACATATCTGAGATGATAGATACCCTAATTACCCTGGAGTAACTGATCCTTACAAATTGTATGCTTGTATCAAATACTATATGTATCCCATAAACATGCACTATTAAATATCCATAATAATTAAAAATTATTTTTTTAAAAAAATTCTGAATGAATGAACTACTTTGAGGAATCAAATACACGAGTAAAAGGGGGCTGGGTACAGTGGTTCACACTCGTAATCCCAGTGCTCTGGGAGGTCAAGGCAGGAGGATTGCTGCAGGTCTAGAGTTTGAGACCAGCCTGGGCAACATAGCAAGACTCCATCTTTATGAAAAAATTTTAAAAATTAGCCAGGCATGATGGCACATGCCTGTGGTCCTAGCTACTTGGGAGGCTGAAGTGGGAGGATTGCCTGAGCCCAGGAGGTTGAGGTTACAGTGGACTCTGATTATGCCACTGCACTACAGCCTGGGTGACAGAGTGAGACCCTGTCTTACAAAAAGGGGGTTGGAGAATTTGAAGTGATGAAGGTAGACAAATGGTGCATGATTCAACATAAAATAGATGAGAATTTAAGTGGGTAACTCCAGGCAAATAGCCTCCCAGAAAATCTGAAACATTCCCAAAACAAAATAATGAAAAATGGTTGAAGGGACGAATATCCTAAGTACTCCAATTTGATCATTATACACTGTATGCATGTATCAAAATACCATAAGTACCCCCATAAACATGTACAAATATTATGTATTAATAAAAAATATTTTTTACTAATAACAATATTTGAAATTTTTACTTAAAATTGAAATTTTAAAAATAAATAAAAAAATTAAAAGCTACTCTTAGAAAATATAGTCTAAAAATCTCTTAAAACTAAATGTCTTCTAACGGTATCTTACCGTCTTTTCAAAAAAGATATTTTTATAAAGAATGCTTATAATTTGACAATATAAAGAAAAATGACCCATTTATAAATAACCCAGTTATACTGAGGATTAAAGTAAATAGTAATCCAAAGAATAAAAAAAAGACTTTATATTGCATATTCAAATATTTTTAAATTTGTTCAACATTAAGTATAAAACAACAACCCTATTGCAGTCAGAGTCCACCACAGACCAAGAAATATAAAAAATGTGATAAATTACAAACACCTCAAATAGTCACAATACATAAAATTTCAATATAGAAAAATGCTATTTTACTCCAAGTATGTACATGTCACTCATAGATTATTACTACAATTAAATTCATATGTAACACCTTTTGCAAGTACAAAAGCAAAAACAAATATATTTTCCAATTGCCAACCTGCATACTGAGTATTTGAGAAAGTTTTTAAACAAATTCTTACATATAAAGTAAAGCTATCAGCCATGCATGTTTGTAGCTTACATTGTGATATTAGCGATTGTGCAGTTAGCTTACAAAATACCTATTTTAAAACTCAGTACCCACTGGCTAATGTGGATGGTGCTGGATGTGTTAGCAGTAACCTCATATATCATTACCATGACACAGATTTTTCTGTGTAATGTATTTGACCATAAACATAGTTATATTACTGCAGATATTACAAATTACCTAGTTGGCAAGCATTATAAACATTTCAAGGATGATTAATTTCTAAAAATAACCAAGTTAAGCAGAGCTTAGAAGTCAACCTGACTCTTTCACAACTAATAAAACACATCTTCATAGAAAGAATTATATGATAAAATGCCATGTAGTTAAATGTAATTTTGTACTTTTGCAAGTTTCATATCTTAGAAGTTACAAAATATATGACTATTATCTTAAATCATTGACATTAGTATTATAATTGTAAACACAGATTAACAATAAAGTGAAAATTATATAAAAACAAATATGCATCTGATCACTCTTTTGTCCCTACTAAGAACTGTTTATTATAAGTAATATGTTGCACATGATAAAATGCAGGCTAACCAGTAAAGTCCCTGAATATATAAATACAGATGCAACTTTAACAATAGAATTGCAGAAAAAAAAAAAACAACAAGTATAAGCTGGTTCTAGAAGCATTTTTTTTATATTGCAGTTTTCTTTTTCTGTGAAGACGCTATAAAACACACTGCTCGCCGTTATTCCTAGTTTAAGTGCCAATGATCCTGCTTTGTAACTCTTCAACTATGATTCAGTTTTTACAAGTGAGGTTCAATTAAGCTGAGATGTAGTTGAAATATTTGAGCACCACAATCACCTTCTGAGCTCCCAATCATCCGGGGCTTTGGTGTAGTTACCTCCCAGGAATGGATCTCCCAGCCCAAGGTCCCACATTGGACCTTGATGTTTCTTTACTGCCAATCAAAATGAGCCCCAGGTACCTACATTATTACTGGGTTCTCGCTCTCCAATTTCCTTATTTTCCCTTGCTCCCAACCATATCAATAGAACAACAACAAAAAGAATCCTTTATCTTCATGCAACACTACAGTAGTGCACAGCAAAGAACTGGCCATCTGCTTCAGCTGCTCCTCTTTACTTCTGCCAGGTCTCATTGCATTATAGATAAGGATATTATGGCTCTACAGGAAGGGGACACAGTCATGGAAAACAGAAAAAGAGAAATACAGAAGTACACAGAGACACGGAATATGGACAGATAAACATAGAATCAGGGACATTTCCTAATTTAAAAAATTGTACATATTTATGTGATATTGATGTACTTGTTTTGTTTTTCTGTGCAAAACATTGACCGGACTATTTAGAGCAAGTGGGGATTATTCAACTAACCTAAACATTATCAGAATTAATTCTTTAGCTTAGTTTCTAATTTTGTTCAAGTAGAGATTATGCAAAAATATAACACTAACAATTATATATAACCAATTAAAATAGTAATTTAAACATTCCTACATGGTGAGAATAATTTTGTTTAGATATTAGTAATATGGACAATAATTTTGTTTAGATACTAGTATTTAGAAATGTTTGGCAAAACATAGATACTGAGGTTTGAGTAGAAAAAGATTTCTTTCCATTCTCATGGTTAGAATAGCAGTAATTACTTATTTTCCTTACCTAGTGCTCAGGGGTTTACCTCTATTTGAAGGTAAGAAAGGAGTAGGGAAAAAAACGAAAGGTTTATCAAATGCCAAAGCACCATGTTAGAAGTTATACATCCTTGCATCCATTTCTTAAAATAGCTCTGCAAGGAATAAATGTTCATTTTTACAGATGAAAATTATATTAAGCTACACATTTTTAGGTTACTGTAAGCTCGTTGAGGGAAGAAATACAAGTCTTTTGTTCACGATCCTGTCTTTAGCATCTAGCAGTTTTCTGGCTTGTAGTGGGTAAATTAATGATATTTATTAGCCAGTTTTCAGATAAACAGGATTACAGAGTCAGTAGGTGGCAGAGCTGGAATTTCATCTCTGGTCTGTCAGGCTTCAGAACCACAGTCTGTCTGTCCCAAGAACATGGAAGAGGCAGATGGTCAATGTTTCTGCCTCACCTGCTCCCAAGTGACCAGGAGAGTTGAGATGAGATTCTATGTAAAGAGGAATGGCCTTGATAGGAATTGGATATCTACTGCCAGCAAGAGCAGAGCTCAAAAGCGAAGTCCTTGATTTTAAATTCCCTCTGTGTCCCTTAATAGCTGTGTGACCTCAATTTACTTTACCACTGTGTACCTCAATGTCTTTTACCTGTAAAGATAGTGATTATGATAATAATAACAAATAATAAAAAATAAACCCATGCAATTATAGTGAATATTAAGTGAACTAAAACATCTAAAGTTTATGGCTATAAAATCAGTAGTCATCATCATTATTTTCTCTGAAGAAAGGGATAGCAATTCAGATCATTACCCAGAAGAATTAATTCCCAATGGTCAAGAGGGCAAAAAATCTGGACATCTCAACAACAGTAGCAAGGAGACATCAGCAGAGGATATGTTGGAACCAAAAGTACTTCTATAACTGTGACATACATTTTAACCCAGTCATCTAAGGTTTCAAGTTACTCAGTATTCTTTTAAGCCAGGATTGATGGGGACTCTAAAAATTCCTATCCTATTATATTTCAGCACTTGATCAAAGGTACATTTTTCTATTTATGAGCAAGTTAGGTTCCAAAAGGCTGCTTATAAAGCCCTTCATTCACAAGTCAGAAGTGGTATCACAAAGGCAAAAGAAAAAGCCTTCTTAAAGAAGGGAGACAAAACCGACTCGTATTTTCTCAGGTGCAAAGTTTTAAAATAAAGGAAAAAGTTTATAAGTAAAAAGCTTCTATATTGTTTTCTCCTCTATGGTTCAAAACTCAAGATAATATTGAATTAGTCCACATAAAATGGAAATGATTATTTTTTTAACCCAGAGTATTTTACATACCAGGTCAGTCTTTTATGTGTCCTATTATTATACTAGGGGTTGATTTAATACTTCTAAGAATTACTTGGAGATATTCTCTCTCTCTCTCTCTCTCTGTGTGTGTGTGTGTGTGTGTGTGCTTTCAATGCAGACTATCAGTTCCCAAACCAAGAACCAAGACCCATGGCTCAGCCGCATTTAGGGGTCCACTGAAATACATAGTATGTGTCAGTTTTAGGAACCAGGAATTTTAGTTCTGAAAAAGGAATCTTTCTTACAATGTCTGTTTCTGCTATTTTTAACCTAATTTTCTCTAACAAGGGTAATTTTAGATTGATCTTTTGAATATGAATTGTGTGTGTGTAAATATATATGCAGATATTTTTCTTTTTTCCCTAGTATAAACATTAAATAAATCGGCTCTTACGGCTAGCTAATTCCTGGTTGTTATAATTTACTGCAACAAAAATTAACCGGAGGGATAGATTATATGATGAAGGAAATTCACATGTTCAAGCACTTAATATTTTCTATGCACTGTGCTGCATTATTTACATATGCTATTTATTTTATTCTCAAAATAACATTATAAGGGAGGAATTTTTATAACATAACTAATTTAAGTCACCTTTACATATATGGTTAATTAGAAAAGCATTGTCTCAAGTAACATAATTATTTTTATTTTCCCACATCACAAAACGTTATATGTGCCCATGCAGAGAATGTGAATGTATAAGTATATGAATTAAGAAAATATTTTGAAATTTTAGACAAATTTGCTTAAAACAAGATGGTTGAGATGGTTGAGTAAGTAGGATACTCCCATTTTACAAACATCTCTACCTTATAAAATAGTGAATTGTTAGAACTAAATATGTTGCATCCAGGGAACTTTAAAGGAAAACTTCAAAAGAAGTTATTTTACCCAGTATTTAGAATGACAGCAAAATGCAATTCATGTTAAAACTTAAGAACACAGGCCAGATTCAGAATTGCATCACTGATGAACTACAATGGGTTTCTGTAGTCAATTAAAAACCAAAAGTGAGCTAAAGAGGCTAAAAATTCATTTCAGCTGCCTGCTACACTATACTATTCTGAGACCTCCCAAGCAGTGGCAAATACAGCTGTGTCCTTTTTTCTTTGCTATAATTATCATCAACATATGAGAGAGTGACTATATTACAACATTTTCATCTTAGTGAAAAAATCAATAATTAGCCAAAAACATGAAATTGTGTAAGAGGAACATACATATAGACTTTAATTTACCAGGTTTGAGATTCAGTGAATATTACTCTAAGTTGTACAGAATATAAATGTCTCGCTTATATATTAAATAATGTGATATATTTTATAAAATTTGCAAAGGTACATCATTTCTAAACTATCATATTTCTGTTATAAATACAAAGATGTCTAAATGAACAACATTAAGTATACATGTCTATTAAGTATATTGGCATGTTTCCATAATCACCTTTCTTTAAAAGGTGAAAACATACATTAATATTATTTTATTGTGTGTGTTTTTTTTTTTTAGACGGAGTCTCGTTCTGTCGCCCAGGCTGGAATGCAGTGGCACGATCTTGGCTCACTGCAAGCTTTGCCTCCCAGGTTTATGCCATTCTCCTGCCTCAGCCTCCCGAGTAGCTGGGACTACAGGCACCCGCCACCGTGCCCTGCTAATTTCTTTGTATTTTTAGTAGAGACAGGGTTTCACCATGTTAGCCAGGATGGTCTTGATCTCCTGACCTTGTGATCTGCCCAACTCGGCCTCCCAAAGTGCTGGGATTACAGGCGTAAGCCACCATGCCCAGCCGCTCTTTTGTTTTTTTTTGTTTGCGTTTTTGCATTACAAGGTATAGTACAAAAACTACTTCCCTTTATTGGGAGGTTATAGTTTGTGTTCTGTATATTAAAGATTGTGCAGAGTAGTAAATACTCAGAGAAAAAATAATTACTTGGTTTTGGAAAGCAGATACTTTTGAATAAGTAGGATTTTACTTTTGGAGTTTTCTTTCAAATGCCCAAATTTACTACATTAAAAATGTTTTTTTAAGTATGAAACTATGCAAGCAAAAAAAATCACAATAAATGAGATAATTAATATTTCAGCTGATTTTCCAAAAGTGTGGTAAAGACTAAAAATAAAATGCAAGAGCTCTTTTTAAAAAGCCTTTTGGTTTTAAATACATTTCAATAGGCACTTTAAGAAATACAAGTGGAAACTCATAACTATTTCAGCTTAAAATACACATTATGGGCTGGGCGCAGTGGCTCACGCCTGTAATCCCAGCACTTTAGGAGGCCGAGGAGGGTGGATCACGAGGTCAGGAGGTCGAGACCATCCTGGCTAACACGGTGAAATCCTGTCTCTACTAAAAATACAAAAAAAAAAAAAAAAAATTAGCCAGGCATGGTGGTGGGTGCCTGTAGTCCCAGCTACTCAGGAGGCTGAGGCAGGAGAATGGCGTGAACCCGGGAGGCAGAGGTTGCAGTGAGCCGAGATCGTGCCACTGCACTCGAACCTGGGTGATAGTGCGAGGCTCCGACTCAAAAAAAAAAAAAAAAGAAATACACATTATGTTCTTTTATCTTAACTTACTCATACTAACATATGGTAAGGAAAAACTACAAAGCAATCTCAGAGCAAAGATCCCAAGGAAGTGTCTAGCATGAATAAGTGAGACAACATTAAGCATTACACAAAAATCTTACCATGAATTATTGGAGCTAAGAGCATCATGAAAATTAGTAGCTGTGATGGCCACATGGCTGTCTACTCAGGTATGGAGTATTCCTCAAGAATGACTGTTCAAATGTGAAACAAAATACGTGTATTTCTAGTTCCTCTTCTGTATTCCAAGACTGATGATTTTTCTTCAAATTAAAAAGAAAAAGAATAATTTCTCCGAAACAGAAACACCAATATCCCAAATCTGAAACCTGCAAAAAAGAAAAAAAAAGGGTTATTGTATAAAATAAGTAAGTAATCCAAAGACATTATTTATACAATACATATATTGCCATCATGTTTACATCCTGGCCTCATATCTTAATGAAATAAATAATTCAGTCTCTACTGAACAAATTAACTTAAATACACTGAATTTTTTTTTTTTTTTTTGAGATGGAGTCTCGCTTTGTCGCCCAGGCTGGAGTGCAGTGGCGCCATCTCAGCTCATTGCAAGCTCCAGCTTCTGGGTTCAGGCCATTCTCCTGCCTCGGCCTCCGGAGTAGCTGGGACTACAGGCGCCCGCCACCACGCCGGGCTAAATTTTGTATTTTTAGTAGAGACGGGGTTTCACCGTGTTAGCCAGGATGGTCTCGATCTCCTGACCTCGTGATCCACCCGCCTCGGCCTCCCAAAGTGCTGGGATTACAGGCGTGAGCCACCACGCCTGTCCTTTTCTTTCTTTTTTTTGAGACGGAATTTCACTCTTTTTGCCCAGGCTGGAGCGCAATGGCGCGATCTCGGCTCACTGCAACCTCTGCCTCCCGGGTTCACGCAATTCTCCTGCCTCAGCCTCCCGGGTAGCTTCACCCAGGCTAATTTTGTATTTTTAGCAGAGAGGGGGTTTCTCCATGTTGGTCAGGCTGGTCTTGAACTCTCAACCTCAGGTGATCCACCCACCTCGGCCTCCCAGAGTGCTGGGATTACAGGCGTGAGCCACTGCACCTGGCTAAATATACATATATATACATATATACATATATATATGTATATATATGTATAGTATAATTATATACTATATAGTATAATTTACGTATACAATATAATTATACTATATAGTATAATTTCACTAACATTAGAATAGTAAAATATTTCATTTATCACTGTTACCATAAATAAGTTTAAAACAAAAGGTAAATATATGAGTCTCACTTTCATCTCAGGCTGCAATATTCATTCAGAAATTATTCTACATATTAACTACTTTAGTTTTCTAAACGTCTCTGTAAATCTGTGAACATCATAGATTTATGTTTACAAAAGATGTTACTCTTTTTGTTTGAATGTCAAAAGCTTCAGTACTGAAAATCAAGGCAAAGTATTATCTAAATAACAATGTACGATGATTAAAGATAGATTATTATGCCCCAAATATCATTTTCATTGATGTTTCATTTTAAATAGCTTATTTTTAACGGTAAGCATATAGATACAAACTAAATTAAAATGCAGTTCGAACATAATTAATTCATTCAACAGAGGTTAATTGAATGCTCACTAAAATACAAAGCAGTGGTCTAGAAACATGGAATAGAATATTGAAGAAAACATGCAACCTATTCTCCAGGATTGTACAATTCAAGATGAGGAATCTTGCTTAGAGGTGTAAAGCATTAATAACTTTAAGCACTGAAAAAGTAACTTTATTAAACCAAACTAGTGTAGTTGCCTCCTCTTCAAGTCTTCCCAAGATTTATCTTAGGAAACCAAAATACTAAAGGAACATAATCCAAATCCTGAAGACACCATCTTTTACAGTCAGCACCTTTCAAACTGATCAATCAAGCACAAATTGGGCTTTCCTTCCTTCCTTTCTTCCCTTCCCTTCCCCTTCCTTCCCTTCCTTTCCCTTCCTTCCTTTCTTCCTTCCTTCCTTCCTTCCTTCCTTCCTCCCTCTCTCCCTCCCTCCCTTCCTTCCCTTTTTCTTTCATTCTTTCTGTCTTTCTTTTCTTTTTTTTGTCCTGGAGATTGATACATATTTTCAATAATTTCAGATTTTTAGAATTAAGTTTAAAAACTTCTGAAAAGGGATATTCAAAATTGTTTACTGAGGAATGTATTAATACACTTCATTCTGTCAAAATAAAACCAAAGTCTTTACTAAAAGGCAAAATTACACAAATTTATCAGATGTTTTGATATCGTTATTTACGGCATGGCAGTTAAGAGCACGCATTCTGGAGCCAGACAACCTGATCTCAATTACTGTTCTACTAGGTTGGGCAAGTCATTTAACTATACAGCGTCTCAGTTCTCCTGTCGATGGTCATTTAACTACAGCATCTCCATTTTTCTATCTGTGTAATGGGTAGCGTGATACTACTTAATTCATATGGTTCTATGAACATTAAATGACTTAAAATTTGTAAATTTTAATTATATAAAATACATAATAATAGCCAAGAACAGTGCTGGCATGTGGTAGGTGCTATAGCATTGGCAATTATTTTATCCTACTCATCCTTTCAATGTGAATCCATAAGAAGCAAGATCATTTGATAATTTAACTAAAAAATATTTATTGATTACTATTGTATACATAGGCTCCTACAGTACTAAACATGGAGACAATATATACAAAGAGTTTTCTCTTTAATTTCATTGATATTATGGGAAACAAAGGTCATTCTAGACAACCCCATAATATTTTACTTTTACAAATAGAGAAAGCATTGACAAGAAATGAAATATGTGGTTGAGATAAAACAGAAACTAAGTGAAAAGGAATCATGTGCAACATTTTCATTTTGTTTTCTCTTACCCAACTCTGACTCACAAGAAAACCTGAAAATCTATTCTCAATTGTCATAAGTGTATAATTCAGAAAATAAATTTTGAAAGCAATTGCTAATTTAAAATTACATTATTTAAAATGCGCAAAATAACTGACAGCTACTTGAAGAGGGATATTTAAGTTGACAGATAATTGACAGATTCATAAACAAGATCACAATGCTCTATCCTAGCAAACCTCAACATTCTTTTTCTGTGTCTGTTTTGCCTTCCTCTGTGACCATGGAGTATACAAGAGTCAAAAGTTGGTATCAGGAGATGCATCTATACACACACATACACATACACATACACACACACATACACATACACATACACACACACATACACATACACATACACATGCATACACATAAATAGAAAGTAAATGTATATATAGCATTTCATTACTGGAAGAAATTATGAGCTGCCATCTAGATGAATTATTTATTCATTTTCTCAAACATGTATACTAAATTTCTACCACAGTAGATTTTATAGAAAATGCAAATTAGTAGAACAGCTTTTCTCACATCCCATACTGTAGTGGAAAAAAAAACAAAACAGGACACAGTAAAGTAAATGAAGTCACAAGATAGAGAAGAATTAACCTTCCTTTAAGTACTTATCACATGCTACACATGGTGCTAGATATTACACAAATTTCCTAATGTAATTGTCCATACAAATATATAAAGCAGATAACATTGTTCTATGTTCACTGAGAAGGAAAATCAGATATGTTATGTGTCTAGAATTTCAAGCCAAATTACTTCAACATTAGTGCTCTTTCTTCTATGGCACAAATAAACAAGAAGATGGATGAAAATAATTAGGAATGTTAATTGTGCAAAGGAAGGGTACAACACGGGATTTCCAAAGAAGACTTAGGCCTTGCTTAAATGAAACATTATTTGATTGTGAAGAGTGCAGAACCCAGAACGGCATGGATACATGAGGCAGGCAGGAAAGCTCGCAGAGAAGAGAGGACAAAGAACACACAAAGGGCGGTGCTTTTCAGGACACCACCCTAATTACAGTGGCGCATCTTTCGGAGGAGGAGATAAAATTATTTCCATAGTGAAAGAGGAGTATTGCTATTGTTAACTTTGGCTTCAATTACAACCAGAATCATTTATTTCATATGATATATATTTTACATTGTTGAAACAATGGGTGAAAGTTATTTTATAGAAAGAATAAGGAAGTACATACCTATTAGTTATTAATAATGATTTCTTTTAAGGTATTGCAGCAGGACATAGAGCCATCTCTACTCAGACATTTGACATTTGATTTAGGCATAGGGATTTGTTTTCATAATTGTAATGTAAATAGAGGTGGGAAACAGAATTTGTAAGAATAAAAGTTATTATTTGAAGAGGGTGACATGTTCTCACATTCCAGCCTCACCACCTGCATCTTTCTTACAACTCCAATACTGTGCTAATTAGAGGATATATATAATAAACTTGCAATAATTATACAAGTTTTAATAGCTAATAGATTTCTCATAACCTACAGAAATATATATCACCACTCTGAATTATAACAGTTTTTTAAAAGAAAACATTTCATGATGATTTTTCCATTGAAATGTTGTCATTAACTTCACCAAACAAATTTCTTTTCTTATAAAAATCTTAGTGGTTATCTGTCTTCAAACAAAACTAAGTTCACTATTCTTCACAATATCCAAAATTTAAAAGTGAAGTTGATTAAAATGACCTAATTTACATCATTAATGTTTACATTTAGAATTTTAAAGTTGTGCTATTTGACATGAGTTCCACTAAAAGTTACAAAAGAATACAGTATGGAAAGAAATTCTACAAAAAGCTTAAATAACTAAAATCTTCCCTCATTAACTACTTGGAAACTTCCTTATTTATTAACTATGCTAATTTTTATTCAAATCTAACACAATTATACTCTAAAAGAATTTGAAATTTTTTTGTTATTCCTTTCAACAAAAGTAAGTCTTCTAAACAGGAGACATTGATTTTACTTTCAGGAAACTTTCATCTTGAATTCTGGTGTCATAATTGTTTCCCCAGTTTAATTTTTTAATATTCTCTTCTTTTCAAATCATGCTAAAAATTTATATTTCTATCTTATATTAGCTTCCTTTCTGTACACCAAACACAGGTTAACATTAGAATCTCAAAACTGCTTATCCTGGGAATGTGTTAGCTACTCTTAAATCACATTTCTGTAAGATAATTTACTCTCAAACATTCCCCAAAGTATACTGAATATGATTGTACCTTTTCCATCATAATACCATAGACAAGAAACTATATCTTCTTTATAAATGTTTAAATTTCCCCAACTCTTAACTTTTCACTTGTTATAAATTCTAACTACAAATTCTACTTCAATATTGACGTTACAGATTTTTATTAATCCATACCTTATTTTGCATATTTACTTGTATTTGTCATATACTTTTTGGAGGCCAATGTTTTCTGACATGTTTGGCACATATGAAATACAAAAAATGCCATTTGGTACTATTGTAATGGTGAATTGGTATATAGACCTATAGCCTAATTGCTAATTGTAATACAGAAGTTTCCCATTAAGCATGTTTTTTTTTGGTTTTTTTTTTCATTGTTCCATAGAGGGAAATCATAGCTATGACCTTACAAGTTACTTTAGGAGCGCATTCAGAATTATCACTTGGGTGTTATCTGTGTTCTTGCAGCGTTAGTATTTGGACTTTAAAATTTGAAAAATTTAAAACCATTTTAGTTTAAAAATCAAAACAAGCCGTCTGCCTAAAGTAACTTTTTAACGATATAAAATTAATTTATAGTAACGTGGTATAAAATTGTATCAAGGTATAATTTGGCACCTTCATAAAATGGTAAAAATAATATAACATTGACGTATGAAGAAAAGAAATAAGGACAGGCATGGTGGCTCATGCCTGTAATCCCAACACTTTGGGATACCAAGGTGGGAGGATTGCTTGAGGCCAGGAGTTCAAGACCAGCTTGGTCAACAAACAACACCCTGTGTCTACAAAAATAATGAAAAAGAAGTGATATAAATTTCAAAGAAGAATAACCAGTTGTTTTATTCAATCATTTGTCAATTCATTAACAAGTAAAGAAAATATCTGATATCAGAGCAACAAAGTAATCGTGATTTGTGTGCACATAGCTCTCTACCTTTGTAAATAATATCTGTCCATAGTAACCAAACATAGCCAAGCATTTCTTAGAAATTTAATTTAGTAAAACTAGAAAATATATTTCAACTAGAGTAATTATGCATAAATGCTTAGGTGAGAGACTTAAATGCTTATTATTCAATTCAAGATTCCAATATTTGCATTATTTTACAATATTGCAGAATCATAGGCACATTACAGCAATGCTTCATAATCCATGCCCTACGAAGTGACAGAGGACATCTCTCACAAAAAAAAGATCTTTCCAAAAGTGGTTCTACATGGAAGACTCCTTCTGACGTGAATGAGAGCTCTATGATACAATTAACCCAGGGGAAAAGAGTAGGACAGCAAGAAGAAAAATTACCTGACTATAACACAGGTTCTTTCCATCACCATCCTATCAAATGTGAATATATTTGGTATGATCATCATTGGGCAAAAGCAAAATGAGTTTTAAAGGAGTTTGAACTCAGTAAAATATATTATGTTTTGTAAATGTTAGCTATAATTTACAATGTCTGAAACCTACACATAGGCTTCTCCTTTAAGGTTTTCTTGTTTTCTTGAAAAATTACATGTATTGTTTCTCAATTTACAGAGTGCATGTGAATACACTATGGAATTGTAAAGCATCATTAGTTTGAGTCCTCCCATTATTCATAGAGTTTCTCCTGAAAATTTGACTCTGAAAACCAAGGCACTTACAGTAAGACTCAAGCATCTTTTCTTTTTTTTTTTCAATATTGAGGGGGTCAAATAACCTTATATTAAATAAGTATGAAGAAAGCATTTAACCACCGAGTTTAGTCAGCAGCAACAATGAGTTAAATGTTCTAATCATGAATACTTTCTTAAATAGTGCTAACATCCTTTGGAAATTCATAGAGGACAAACTTTTAATCACCTTCTTTAATATTTTCAAGAAACGTTTAATTCAACAAATTTACATGTGTGTTTCTTTGTTAATTTATTGCAAGTATGCACTGTGTTTGATCATGGGGTTATGGTAAGATATACAAGGCATAATTCCTGCATTAAAGGAGGAGGAAGAATCAGCGAAAGAGGAGAAGGAAACGATGAGGAAGAGAAGGAAGATGAGATAAAGCAATAAATACAAGTGGTAAAATATAAATCTAAATTTGATAAAGAAGAAAAGAGGTGAAAAAAACAGAGGAGATAACACAGCTTGAAAGATCTGGAAGACCTGTGAGAGTGGTAATTGTGCTATAATTTGAAGAATGGCTAAGATCTCACTCAACAGTAGGTGGAGGAAGAACGTTTTGGATTAAGAGTTGCTATGGTAAAGGTAAAGAGGTGGAAAAAGGCAGCATGTTGCAGAACTGCAAGTCATCTGGTTTCTCAGGAAGAAGTGAGGAGCAGTAGACAGTAATAGTAAGGATCTATTAGGGTGGAATAGGAAATATTTTGAAGGCTATACCAAGGAATATAAATTCATTTTGATTGGTTTCAAATCATGAAATTTATAATAGTTAAAGACACAAAATATATCAACACATATAAATTACTCCAAGTATTGTCTTTTAAGAGTGGGGGTAAATATTTGTAGCAAGTATATCCCCAAAACTGTTATAGTCCTCTACATTGCTCCTAAATATTCAAACATTTTGTTGCGAATTCAATTTTTTAAATAATCTTTGGTTTGATATGAGGAGCCTGAGTCAATAGAGGTGTTAAATGAATCATTATATTAATAAACTATTAGTGACATCACAGAAAAAATGCAGCTTTTGCATTTTTTAGTATAATATTTTTGTCAGAGTTCCAAATTTGCATAACACAGCTTAGCAGTCATTATGCTATTTGAGATCAAATATTGATTCCAAATAATTACAGCACTTTTAGATAGAATGGTATTGTTCTGCATCTGGCAGTAATGACTTATCTGGATAGATGTATATTTTATAACACATTCAAGTCAAACACAACTTGGAAGAAATTTCGTCTATAATAAATATGTATTTACCTTGACCTAGAACTGAATGTAGCCATATTTTCCTAGTCCTTTATATCTGCACAGATTTTTTTTAAAAAAAATCTAAGCTACTGTTTTCAAGTATAAAACATCAAAACGTCTGGGCCATGAGAAGCAGCATGAATAGAGGACACAGTATGAGCTTTAGAGTGTGAAAAGGACAGTTTTAAGTCCTTTCTTTTTGAGTTGTGAGCTGTATCACATAAGCAGATTATTTAAATTTTCTATACCGTAATGTTCACATCGGAATTTAATACTTATTTTACCAGGTGGTTTAAGGCTTAAATAAAGGTAATATATATAAGAAGCTATAAAGTTTCCTGGCAAGAATAGGCATTCAATCAATGAGAAAAATTCTTGTTCTCATTTAGTGAAGGATTTATATTTAAAAGTGGGGTTATAAATGGTAAATGAGATTGCATTTAGTGGTAAGTGGGATAGAAGAACATTCGATAAAAGATTGTGTGGTCGAGTAGAAAAGGGGATAGAATCAGAAGGTCCATTGTAAATACCATGCTTTTAGAAGATTAAATTGGTCATGGTACATAGGAGAAAATGGAGAGAAAAGAAAAATACCTTAAGCAATCAGTGTCAGTAACAGTATTTGCCAGATTTAGTATGGTGGGAGTTCACAGTGACCTATAAGTTCAGCATGTGATTTAAATTAATAGATTATTTGAAGAATGTTAAGTCAACAATTTTTCAAGTTGTAGAAATATCACTGTTATGTCCTGTCAGTGTGGAAGTAAACATAAGTCAGGAGGGAAAACAGAAGGAAAAAAACACAGGATGGGCACAGAAGATACAGTAAAAAGTTGAATCAAATTGGGAGTAGGGAGAGTATTTCAGGTATAAAGTGACACTTCCACTAGAACTTTGAGTCATGCCTCCATTCTTCCCTCATTTCTTCCCTGCAATCCCCTATATAAGTTACAGAGAGATCAGGGCAAGGAAGACTTATTTCTTTTCAGTTAATTTTATGGTTAACCTTAATTTTAAGGTTACCCAAAACATGTTTCAAGCAATGAAATGCTAAATCTCAACACACCATCTGAAACACTGGCAAATAATACTTATTTTTTTATTGCTGAAGTAAAAAAGGCACTTCCCCTTATAATTATATTTTAAATATATAACTTGATGCTAAGTTAGAAGACAATCTCTCTAGAGTAATTTTAATAGGAAACTTTTCTAGCATAAAAGTTTCCTTTAATTGTCTCTCAGATAGTGTTTGATCTAATAAATGTCTATTAATGTTTAGAAAAAATTTATATTTAATGAACATTGCTATTTTTTGGCTTTAGAGCAGCACATCTATTACCCATGAAATAGATTAATGTTCAACACAGGATCACTTTCTTGTGAAGTGCCCTTGAGTTAACATCTTTTCTGAGATCCCACAAAGCATTTGTTCAGAGAACATTTCCAATAGGCTTTGATAATATTTGTCTATACTGATATGTTCAACTGGAAATAAAATCAGTGAGTTTTAAACTAAAGGTATATATAAATAATTATGTTAAAATCAATTAATTTGGAAAACACTTGCTGGGCTCCCCAATAATTAAAACTAAAAAATGAACCTCATGTTCTTTCTATATATACAATTGGTAAAATAGAACCTTGGCTCTTTAAAAATAAAATCACCCATAAAATCTCAAATATTCATGATAACTAGTTATGAAAAACAAGTCTAAATGAACATAGCTATAATTTTAAAATATATTTTAAAATTAACAATTATTAACAATATGGCATTTATGATAATAATCAAGGATTGATTTTTATGATTCCAAGTCTACTAGAAATCAGGAAGGGCAAGTAAGCTACACTTAAAACATTCAGAACATAATAGGTGTCTACTTCAAAGTAAATAAATCCAGTTCAAACAGCAATGTATGAATTTATTCCAAAATCTACAGAGAACCAAGAAAAATAATCATCTTCCTAATAATAACTACTAATATTTATTAAGCCCTTACTGTGCCAGACACTGTTCTGAAAGCCTCCCATTTAATTGCTTCTAAATATAAACATTATTGTTAATCCTATAAAAACTCCGTAAGGAAGGGGCTATTTTATTCCTAATTGGCAAATGAGGAAACCAAGGGATGGAGAGTTAAAGAACTTGTTGAGGCCACACAGTTAAAAGTAATCAAGCCCAGATTTGCATCTAAGCAGTCTAGATCCAAGGTTTGTGTTTTCAGTCATTAGATTCTACTGCTTCTCGTCACCTGTACTGACTACAGATTCTGTAGCATATCTTAGGTAAAGGAGCTTATGTGAGGAGGTTTCAGATAGGTGTGATTAGTCTTTAACTTGTAGGTTGAATGGAGTGAGGTGAAGACCTAGAATATAGCTACACACTGAAATATTAAAACAAACTTTAGCCTGCAAGAATCATGCCATAAACAGAAGGCCCTCAATATCTTCACTGTGAATAATTTTTATCTGGCATTATATATGTCTTTGGCACATCTGAAGAGATAGCAATAACCCATTTTACTCATGCATATATTGGGTAAATGAAGGGCAACATTACAGATTTCATTAGGAGATTAACCAAGAACCATGACCTTCCAGGATCTCAGAAGGCAAGCAAGTGCTTTTTAAGTTACAGCAAAAGTTGAAAACAATCAGAAAAAAAGAAAGGTTTGCCCAAATAAAAGTTTTTAAAAGATTTCAAAATATATCAGTATGATTTCAATCAGTAAGAGTATTTAATTCTGTTATTAATTTTCCTAAAAAGGGAACCGAGATTATTCTGAATATTACTGAGAATAACCAAAGATATCTTCAAAGTTGAATTAGTTGTGACTTTCTCATACTAATTCTAACTCAAAGATGGAACTTGGTATATGATAGGTCAATGTATCCTCAAATGTTTCTAATATTTACTGGATTTTTACTATCTTAGAGCCTTTATGATTAGGATAGACTAATAAGCCTTACACCTATGGCAACTGTATAAATCACCTGAGCAGTTCATGATTGATAATTGTGACAATATATCGTATCTAGTGACAATGTGTGTTATAAATGGAATTCCAGGATTTGATTTCAATATAAAATCAATATCATCCTTATCCTGTGAAATTCTAAAATCATTATCAATGCAACTGGCACTATAGTCAAGTTTGGTTACAAAAAATTCCATAGCCGGGCGTGGTGGCTCACACCTGTAATCTCAGCACTTTGGGAGGCCAAGGTGGGCGGATCATGAGGTCAGGAGATCGAGACCATGCTGGCTAACACGGTGAAACTCCGTCTCTACTAAAAATTCAAAAAAATTAGCCGGGCGTGGTGGCGGGTGCCTGTAGTCCCAGCTACTCGGGAGGCTGAGGCAGGAGAATGGCATGAACCCAGGAGGCGGAGCTTGCAGTGAGCCGAGATCACACCGCTGCACTCTAGCCTGGGTGACAGAGCGAGACTCCATTAAAAAAAAAAAAAAAATCCATAGCTGAGAATAATGAGCTTTAAATATCTTCTTAAATAATCCAAATCATATTAAGCTACAGTATGCATTTTACAGTCTAAACTAGGAAACAACATCTCACTTCTTAATACTGTTTCTCTGAAAACAATGACAGTTTCTAAGTAACTGACTTAAAAATAAAGCCTAGAATGGAGAAGTTTTAAGAATTGAGGTAGTAAAGTCAAATTCATCTTATTCCAACTCCTTCCAGTGGATAAGGAAAAAATACACATTTACTTACACTTTCTTTGAACACTTTCCAAGACAAAGAGGAATGCAGTGGAAGGTATATCTCAACATGAGCTAGGTTAACATAACATAGTTTCACTGAGGTTTGGTTATCATGAGGGTCAGTCCCATATATCTCTTTCGCATAGACAATTTGAGTTTAAAACCCTTGATATTCACATTTTTTAAAAATTTCAATATTTTCTCAAAAGGGGCTTAAACAGTAATGAGAAAAGATTACTGTAAAATAATGGAAATAAATACATCTATAGCAGAAAAATTAACATTTAAAAAATTCTTACATAAAAAGGATATCTGTATAACAAGTCTTAAATTGTTCTTGAGATTATGAAAGAAATGTGGTCTCGTTTGCAATTCACAAAATATCACAATATAATTTTCACATATTTCATTCTCAGTAGTTAGTGTATCAGTAGCAACCAGACAAGAGAGAAAATACACGTTTTGAAATTATCTCATCTCAGTACGGTGCACCTAGATGGGTCTCAAATTAAGCACCTTTCTTAATGGCCCATTAAAGAATATCACTGTCTAAAATACTCAAAGGGAGGCAGGGACAATTACTGCCAAGAGAGAGTTTCTAAAGTTGTGCTAGATGATGCAATATTTCTGCTGTAACTTTAGCCTGATTGAGAGCTTATTTAAATACATATTTATGGTTTTAAAATCAATAGCTAACATAGTAAGTCTACAAAGACACATTTTGAAAATATAAGTTCAACAACGTATTTTTTACAGTAATGGTTTGATAATTTGCATTTATACGTAGCTACCAAATTATGCAATAGGTCGTTTTACAAAAGCTAACTTTTAAAATAGATGATTGAGCCACACAGTATAATCACCATGGGGAAGAATATAATACTGAAAGTAATTTTAATCTTTGAAGTTCTTCATAATTATACATGATTATTGAATTATTCAATTATAAGAACACTTAAAATGCATACAACTTAGTAGAATAAAATAATAACAATAATAACAGCTTTTTTGAAGGGTTCTTAATAGGTGCTAATACACTGATGACATCATTTCATTCTAACCATGATAATGTTTAATATTTGGCTCCAGCTGGAAATAAAGTAAGGGAACACAAATTGATGGTGATGGAAAATCCATCAGAAACAACCAAGCTGGCAGATTATTAAAAATATGATATCTAATACTCTTAAGCTAACATTTTATTTAAATCCTCGCAAAACTGGCTTCACAGTGATGACCAATAAAGCACTGATGACCTAACTAAGGAAAGTATTAGGTAGAGATACTGACATTCCAAGTTCCAGGATAAGAAGACTGCTTTGCAGTCAAAAACATCTCCTCAGCTTTTAGGGTTTTAATTGGTAGTCAAAATGGAAAATTGGTAGGCAAAATGTAAATAGATCCAACAAATGGAATGGATCCATTTGTTCCATTCATCTCGCTTAGTTAGTCCTATCAGTGTCGAAATTGAACTGGAGCAGCATTAGGATAAACTATAAAGCACCTTACCGTGTTCCAGGAGTCACTTAGCAAAAGGTTGTGAGAAAACAGTAAGTTAAAAAAAAATCGGGGATGAGGGGAGAATTTCCAAGTGATAGGACCTGAGTAGAAAAGGAATCACTGGACCAACTTGGCTAATATCTTTAAATATACGAGCAGAATTTATTTAATACATTTAAATATATGAGCAGAATATATTATAAGTTAGGTCCTGTTTATATGCCCATAATTAAAGAACTTTATAACAGAACACACTATACTTAGTTATTAATGTACTCTTATTAATTCATATATATTATATATTTTATATAAATGTACATATAACTACATATGATAGCATATAGTTTTTAATTATGACATTCATTCATGTATTTATAAAATAAATATAGGAGCTCAAAATTTTATAATTTATTTATTTATTTTTTTGACGGAGTTTTGCTCTTGTTGCCCGGGCTGGAGTGCAGTGGCATGATCTCAGCTCATAGCAACCTCTGCCTCCCGAGTTCAAGCAATTAACCTGCCTCAGCCTCCCGAGTAGCTGGGATTACAGGCATGCGCCACCACGCCTGGCTAATTTTGTATTTTTAGTAGAGATGGGGTTTCTCCATGTTGGTCAGGGTGGTCTCAAACTCCCGACTTCAGGTGATCTGCCCACCTCGGCCTCCCAAAATGCTGGATTTACAGGCGTGAGCACTGCGCCAGGCCTTTAATTTTCTTTAATAACACAGCACAACAAGAGAATGTCTATGAATGCATAATTCAGTGCTATCATTATTTAATTGCTATGTATATACATTTTGTATACTTTGGTATATTTTATAATGGTAAAAATCAATGGCACCACAAACTAAATATGTCAAGCAGTTATTTTTAAAATTACAATGAATGACTCCTAAAGATGTCTATACAAATAATACTATAAATTTTATGATGTAGAGAGATAATTAAATCAATCAAATACAGTATCTCTAATTAAGACAATAGGAAAACCCCAAAGAGGATTTGGTTACTGGAAAGAACAGCACTTGAAAAAGAACAGCCTCATTAAGAAATGTGAAAGTTAGGAAGAGTTAAACACAAAAGTGGACAAACATATCTCACGCAGAGTTCTTTACACTGCATACTCTGGGAGTCTATGCTATTCAAAGCACCTCAAATTTGGAAATTTCAATGAACTCATCCCAATTATTTGAGTCAGATAGTATTATACAAGGTAATTATTTTTATTTCCCATTAGGTTGCAAGATATATCATATAATTATCTCTAAGTTACATTTGAATTAATTTAGGCCAAGCAGCAACCCATTCTAGAGACCATGCACCTGAAATACAGAAAACTTGCAAAATAGCAGCATGAAAGTGGCTTTCCAAAACTATTTTGACAAAGACTACTTTTAAATATAAAAACCTGTAGAAAAATTTTAATACAATTTTATTTTCTTAATAATTAAAACATTTCCTAAAATGGTTTAATAGCTCCTATTTTTATTTAAAGATACCACCACTTTGATCCCTACAAAAAGCCTCTTCTATCTTGGGTAAAACATCTTTGACTTATGTAGCTTAAAAAATACATTGATGTTTCAGTAAATAAATCATTTCTTTGTTCAATCTTTTCTCGGCAGAGTGGTGATTCACAAGGACAATTCAGGAGCACCTAGGTTCCACAGTAACCCAAACCGGCAAATTGTACAGAAAGATACATAGTGTCATTGTTTAATATTTGGCTCCAGCTAGAAATAAAGTTAAGGGAACGCCGATTGACTGTGATAGAAAATCCATCAGAAATAATCAAGCTGGCAAATTATTAAAAATATGGTATCTGAATACTTTTAAGCTAATATTTTACTTAAATCTTCTCAAAATTTCACAGTGATGACTGATAAAGCAGATAATTTTTTACAATGAAAAGTGTTGAAGCAACTTGAGATTAAAACATTGTTTAATTCAGTAACTACACTTGTGCCAATTTTTTGAGAGTTAAAAATTGTGTGAGTTAGAATAATTAGAAATGTGTCTTTTATCTGTTTTAGAATCAAAGGTTATCTCTGCTTTCTTGTTTTGGTTCTTCTAGCATGTCTGTGATTGTTAAAACAAGACACAGTTTTGACAGATAACCTCCAAATTATTTTCTTCTTTCTTTTTGGACATTGATTTAATTTTTAGTGATATTTTAGGTGTTTCCTGAAATATCTCAAAACAATAGCATTCAGGAAAAAAACATATTTTTGCTTTTATGAAGATTTATCTTAGTAATTTTGTTAAAAATGCTATGTATGGAAATGACAGTCTAATCACAAAGTTTACATTTTTACAGTTTTTTCTAAAAATGTTAAAGGGAAGATAATTACTTTTTTCTGTGAAAGAGTAAGAATATTATTTAATCAACTAAATAAAATAGTGGCCTTGTGAAAATAGTTCCTCCTTTCTTTTTCCTCTATAGTATGTCTTATTTTATCATTATTAAAATGTATATTCTAATATGTGATTTTAAAATAATACATGGATATACCATCTTTCAAACTTCCATATGGTCTCGACAAAAAAAAAAAAAAAAAACACTCATTAATATACAAAATCCCAATCCCTTCCTAACATTAAGGTTTCCATGGATTAATTTTATTTTATGAGCTTTGCAGCTCATAAAATTTCACCATTTGTCAAGAGTGAGTTTTTGTTTGTTTGTTTGTTTGTTTGTTTGTTTTAATCTCAAAAAACTGCAGTGGTTTTGCCCACATGAAGGACATGTACATATATGGTGGTTCTTTTCAGCCTTTTAGAGTCAAATAATTTTGAGGTCCATCTTCCTATAAAGAGGCTGAGAAAGCCAAGCCCTAAATATTGGCATCCTCAGATATCACACACTATTTACAGAACACCATCCTGACTTTCTTTTCTCTTCTTTGCCTTTTACTTTTTATTCTTTTCTATATTCACTGCATGAACAAAACTTTGTAATCACTTGGTAATTTTAGCAAGAATGAAGAAATGCATGAAATCCTTTAATTTGATTAAATCCTATCATTGAGCTTAATTAGGTCATTGTATTAATCAGGTCATTGCAATTATATAATTTGAAACCCTGGCTGCCTGAAATAAATGAGTGTTCATGACCACGGCCAATATATTACTAGGGGTGTGTTAAGTACATTTTAATTTTTCTATATTTACGATATCAGTATTGATTATTGTAAACTGTTCAGCAAGTATCAATGTCTTTTAGAGTGATTGGCTGTGATTTGAAAATAAGAACTCTGGATTTTATCTGCATTACCCTGATGTTGAGCACTATTTCATATACTTGTTGGCCATTTGTATGTCTTCTTTAGAAAAAATATCTATTTAGGTCCTTTGCTCATTTTTATTTTTTATATTTATTTATTTATTTATTTATTTATTTATTTATTTTTGAGAAGGAGTCTCGCTCTGTCACCGAGGCTGGAGTGCAGTGTCACAATCTCAGCTCATGGCAACCTCTGCCTCCTGGGTTCAAGAGATTCTCCTGCCGCAGTCTCCTGAGTAGCTGGGATTATAGGCACCCGAAACCCCGCCTGGCTAATTTTTGTATTTTTAGTAGAGACAGGGTTTCACCATGTTGGCCAGGCTGGTCTTGAACTCCTGACCTCAGGTGATCTGCCTGCCTTGGCCTCCCAAAGTGCTGGAATTACAGGCGTGAGCTACCATGCCACATTTGGTCATTTTTAAACTGTTATTTAATTTTTTTTTTGCTATGGAATTTTAAGAGTTCCTCACATATTTTGAATATTAACAAACTGATACAGACAATGTGGTATATTTAGACAATAAAATAGTATTCAGCCTTAAATTTGAAGGAACTATTGCTATTTGAAACAATATGAATGAACCTGGATGGCATTATGCTAAGTAAAATAGGCCAGACACAGAACAACAAATATTGAATGACCTTACTTATATTTGGAATGTAAAATAGTAAAACTTATAGCAGTAGAAAGCAGAATGAGAGTTGACAGTGGCAGTGGAAAAGGAGGAGATGGAGAGAGGAGAGATGATGATCAAAGGGTATAAAGTTTCAGCTATGCAAGCTAAATGAGTTCTGGAGATCTAATGTACGGTATGGTACTACAATTAATAACAGTACATGCTTGAAATTTGCTGAGAGAATAGATCTTAAGTGTTATCACAAATTTAAATCAAAAGAAAATAGTAGCTGAGAGATGAATATGTTAACTAGCTTAATTGTGATAATAATTTCACAACGCATACATTCATCAAAAAAAAACTTATGAACCTTAACTATATACAAATCCTAATTGTTAATTATACTTTAAAGAAGCTTAAAATTGTTTTAAAAATTAAATTTATAATTTTGTATTCTTGCAGATAACAAGCATGCTAATAAAAAAAGAGAGAACCCATATCATTAGGAACACTGTTGATATGAATATCCAAATTTTAAACCATTATGCAAACACTATTATGGTCATTTCACCTCTAATATACATGTTTCAGTGAATTTACACCATTCTTTTACTCCTCAAATTTATTTAATAACTTTAATCAAGGCTTATGCACCATGGTGTTTTCTTCAGTGTTGGGCTCTGCAAATAGTTTCTGCTAATTTAATCTTCACCAATTTCCTATATTTTTTATTCTACTTATAATAAAACAATTTAAAGGCTTTCATACAATAGATCCCTTTTAAGAATCATTCCTATCAGTGGAATCAGTAGTGCAGAGACCCTACATTGGGTACTTTTATAGATATAAGGAATGCTTTACATCCCAACTCTATTTTTCACCAAGGTACTCTATAGGAAGGTAGGTAGGTAATATAACCAATACATTTTTTTGAGAATGGCCCTTGCATGGGGAGCGGTGTGTGTATTTATATGTTTAAACATTATGTACATCTAAACATCTCTTTATAAGCTCCTTTTTAAATTATGTAAATTTTCTAGCATAAGTAGTTGATTTATACTCAGGGATTATATAAGGAAAACTTAGGATCTGGTTGGAAGCTTGGTGTCAAAAAAAGAAAAAAATGTTGAAGAGTCAAGATGTCAAGAGGCATCTCCCTGATAATTTTGTCTAGAGTTGATCTGCTAATAGCTCACATCTAATAATTTTTAAAAGAAGGGGAAAAAAAGAAAAAGAAAGAGAAAAATTTTGACAGTTCACCTGTCAGTTCAGCTGAAGTATAGCTTTAATGACTATCAATCGGACAAAGATCTGTTAAGTATTTTCTATATGACCCACATCACAGAAAGAAACTCTTAAGAGTTTTTTAGGGTATATCTCTATAGGTTTTTTCTTTACCATGGAAACATAACATTAACTGAAATAAAATTTGTGTTTTTCTTTTGAGTTCACATTAATATAGATAAAACTCACACAGGTGCACACAGACATGCACCTACAAAATTTTTTGATAGGAAAGCATGTATTATTATAAATCAATACTTCAGGGCAAATTTGCTGAATACTGCCGGTAAATATCAAATGGCAAGATATCATTATCCAGATCCAAGAAAGACATATAACAATGATCCCCTTTATTTCATATAAAAAGAGTCAAAGAGCTCTATATTGGATTGCCCAGATTTTGTAGAGATTCAGATATGAAAACACGTAACAGAAGCCAAAAACAAATGTGATTGGCCATCTGGAGAACATCAGTGTTCCCAGTGATTAAAACAGTTAATCTAATGGAGAAGTTTCTTTGAATTCTAAGGAGCATTAAAAAATACATTTTAGAGATCATTAAACCAAAAGCATCCATTAGCTACTCTCAGACATGACCTCTCTCTGTTTCTTTTTTTTCCCTTTCTCTTTTGCTTTGTTGATTCACAGTGGTCCAGCCAAAAAAGCAAAACTTCACTAACACTATTACCATAATCACTTTGACATCACTAGAGATGCTTTTAAACAAACACATACCTCAATGTGAGCTTGTATATCTTAACATTAAGCAGAAGATCTAAAATTATTAGAAAAGAAGTGTGGCATTAATCCTTTTAGCATATAGTTCATCCTAAATGCCCATAAGTACTCTGACATATATAAACTTTTTATTGGCTACGGAAGATTCTGTCCCATATGTAAGTGATTATTATTTTATGTTTTATTCTCCAAGCAAATTCATAAGAAAAAATGAAACATGTGACTTTTAAGACATTTTTATGGAGAAATTAATTAAAATAGTTTAATATATGTAAAAAGTATGAAGTCCATATTTGGATAATCACAGTGTTTCAGAACTAATGAAAACTCTTAAACTATTTCAAGCCTTTTTTTGAAGATGAGAAAAGTAATACTTTAAACATTAAAAATTTACAAGTTTTTTCCACAAATTCTGTAGTAAAAAATATACATATTTCAACACTATATATATACTTATATACATAGTGCAAAAATAACTACAGCCTTTAAAAATAATAGAGACAAAGACATATCATCATATTATGGCACGATGTACTGAATCCAATCCACAAATCCACAGTAAGATAAATTTTCAATTATGGACAGCCTCTTAAATCCCTGAAGACAAGTGAAGAGGAGATAATATTAGTTTTCTATGTCCTCTTACACACACTTCTATAGCTGGGCCACATTAGCCAAATGTCTCAAAGAAACTGAAGAAAATATACAGTGAAATTAGGAAGCAACTTCCGCTTATAATGAACTAAAGCGTATACAGTTAAAATCCTTGATTCCATAACATTTTTGTACCAAGCACTTTGGTGCAGATAATTTATTCATGGTATGTTAATATCTTTACAGATCAAATAGTCAGCTTTCTTTTGCATAAAATTGTGTGTGCACATGTGTGTGTGTGTAACATCACTATTCTATATACAATAACTATGTTTAAAAAGTAAGCGCTACCATAGCTTAATAATAATAAAATAGGAAGGACCACCTCACCAAAACTTGATCATGTTGTCAGATTAAAATCGAGCTATGAATTTTCTGACTTAATAATGGAAAACTCATTCGATTTGTCTGGTGCATTTGACTGTTTTGATTTTATGTAATTTGAATAGAGGCTCAAACTATGGCTGAAATTAAGTTTAGATGTATTGAACTGAAAAATTGCCAAAAAGCTATGAATCTTTTTTTTAAATTATGTATCAGATATAGTTCTGAATGGTGCTTTTTTCAAGATTTGGTAAAATATTTTTTCATTTATTTCTGTATATTTATTCAGTGTTTTCACATGAAGTGAGCAAAATAACTACATAAATAAATAATTTTATTAATAAATAAGTAAAGAAATAAAATAGGGGGGAGGGGATAGCATAGAAAAGTCCTAACAAGAGTCATTGCTGGCCAGGCTCCATGGCTCATGTTCATAGTCCCAGCATCTGGGAGGCTGAGGCAGGTGGACTGTTTGAGGTTAGCCGTTCCAGACCAGTCTGGCTAACATGGCAAAACCCTGTCTATTCTTCTTCTACTTTTTTTTTTTTTAGATGGAGTCTCGCTCTTGTTCCCCAGGCTAAAGTGCAGTGGCATGATCTTGGCTCACTGCAACCTCCGCCTCCCTGGTTCAAGCGATTCTCCCTGTCTAGCCTCCCAAGTAGCTGGGATCACCAAGTAGCATGCGCCACCACACCCGGCTAATTTTTGTTATTTTTAGTAGAGCCAGAGTTTCTCCATGTTGGTCAGGCTGGTCTCGAACTCCCAACTTCAGGTGATCCACCCGCCTCGGCCTCCCAAAGTGCTGGGATTACAGGCATGAGCCACCACGCCTGGCCAAAACCCTGTCTTTTCTAAAACTACAAAAATTAGCCAGGCATGGCGGTGTGTGCCTGTAATCCCAGCTACCTGGGGGCTGAGGCACAAGAATCGCTTGAACCCGGGAGGTAGAGATTGCAGTGAGCCGAGATCGTCCACCCACTGCACTCCAGCCTGGGCAATAGAGTGACTCTCTCTCAAAAAAATAAAAAAATAAAAGAAGAGTCATTGCCCTTATAAACTATTGATACACAAGAATATTTGTTAAGTAATTAATTATGGTAAGAAACAGTAGAAAGAATAATTAATTGAGAAAGGCATCCACCAGAAGAGAGAGTACTATGGCTGTTGTGCAACAGAAAATCTGACTCCTAAATACAATGATGAATATGAGAAGTCATTTGACCAAACTCAGCAAAGCCCAAATAAATGCCCATGAGCCAAGATAGACTGTAGTGCTGCTAATCTACCTACATTTTTTGAGAAGTTGATTTATCTTTTTAAATCTAAATTCTTAATTAAAATGCTTGCATAAGATTGTAGATTTTTGAAATTAAAGGCTATCTTTATTTGTTCATCAGTACATGATCTACACATATGCTTAACAATGAATAAGAGAACGTCTACAGGTTTTAACACTAAATGCATAGAGCCTATAAATCTATGAAGTAATATAATTTAGAAGCTTCATTTATCACTGATTTAATATTTTTGAATTGAAATTTAAATCCTTGAAATATTATCAAAGCTACTAAGGAATCTGTTTAGTCACAGCAGTTTACACAAGATCTTGGCAAGTAGTTTGATAAAACAAAGAAAATGTAAGATATATTTTATGAATATTAATCAAGATCTACACTTGGTAGTCATACCTCATCATTACATCAAAAAATCAGAGTGGCTTTGCTAACATTTCCTAAATCCACCTTTAATATGCACCTTCATAGAAGATATCTTGCCATTAGCACTGTTTCTTATGTACTTCAAGAAAGATATAGGACCACGGGGACTAAGTGGGAATGACAGGGAAAAAACCCCATAAATCTTTGTCAGACTTTCAGAAATGAGCTCTGAATTCAACCAAAATGAAATATTTTCCTTGGCTGAGCTAACATAGTGGTTTTGTTAATTGTATCCCAACTAATACTATCCCCTTCCAGTTCCAACAAAATTTGTTTAAAATGTCATGATTTAAACAAATACTTTTATTTTTTACAAATAAGACATCTTATGGCATGTGATATGCAATAAAGGCTACTACAGAGCAAGTCAATGATAAGCAAGGAAGCATTAGAAAATTTGCTAGCTTGGGATAACTCCGTTCAGAATGTTGAATTAGAGTATGGAAAACATATATTTCACATTTTTCCTCCCTGTTCTAAAATAGTTTGTTAGATTAGCCTAAAATGGTTTAATTGATTGTTATGAGATGCACACATTCTTTGGTGAGAGATTAATCATTTTGAATTAAAAATGTAACTGTGCAATTGAGCAGTAGTAATTTAATAAGCCTGGGACAGTAATTTATATTAATTTAACCGGCAACTTCAAAATCTTGTGGGGGAAATGATTTATCTTTGGAAGAGATATACTACATTTGGATAAATAGGTGAAATATAATAGTACTCAAGTGAACTACATTTATGCTTTTAGATAATAGAGAACTGGTAATCCCTCAGTGCTAAAACTTTGAGATATATGTGCCTTTTCTTCTTGTAAAGAATGCTGATGAAGTTAACATATTTCTTTCTGTTTAAGGGGAAAAAGAAATTATAAAAGCAACACAATGAAGATATTTCTCATATTTGCCTTTCTTGTTATTTGAAATGTTCTCATTCTTCCTTATTGCTAGATAAATTTTCTTTTTCTTTTTTCTTAAAAAACCCTTTAGGGCAAGAATGACATTACTTCAGTTTTATAAATTTAGCAACTAATAATATTCTATAAAACACTGCCCTAAACAAATGCTGTGAATAAATAAATTACCTCAGTGTCCTATAAGCAGTATTTATCACAACAGTGAGAGTTTTTTTGTTGCTTGTCCTTAACTTTTAGATCCTCACAAGGTAGGGAGGCACAACAAACCCTCTGGCAGAAAACAGTCAAATTGATTTTTTCACTGTCATTCACAAAAGTTCCTAGGATTTTCACGTTCTGTTATTTTCCCTATTTATAAGTTATTCGCATAAAAGGACACTTGCATGTAAATGCCAAGACTGCATTCTGAATATTTCAGAGGAATTTTGCTCAAGTTGTCTTACATTCTCAGTGCACACCAAAACATAACCTTCTAAAATGTTCTGTCTGCTGGCTGTATTGCAAAAGTAGAAGCTCAAGCATGAACTGCCTAATCATCTTTATTTCTGGAACAAAATAATCCCTACTTCTGTAATATTCACAGATTTTTTTTCCTCTGCAAAGATTTTCCTGACAATCCCTCAAAATGCCTATTGACAATTCCATTTCAGGGTCCAGAATACTTCATTATTCTCATTTGTCCACAGGTGTATATCCACTCCTAGACAATAAGGTCCAATATACAAGTTCATGTTTTATTCATCTTCGTGTCTCCATCAACTAGCACAAGACTTGGCATCTAACAGACAGTCAATAAATGTCTGCTTGTCTAAATTGTGCTAAAACAAACCAATGATTAAGATTCCACAATGATTCCAGGCCCCACAGATAGAAGTAAGCTTTTTTATTTTTTTTTTAAAGGCTGAAAATATTTTTTTCCAGGTAAAACGGATAATAGGAGTAAATACTTATTAAGCTCTTAATGTGTCTCACTTCCTATTATAAACTCTATACATGTTTTGGGTTTTTTTTCCTCCTCATTTATTTCTTGTACAGACTGAAATTATATCACTTTTACATATGGAAAAGCTGAGTCACAATAACTTTTAGAAACCTGTACAAACACATGTCATTAAACAAGTAGGTGCTGGATCCATGTTCTATTCAGGGAGTCTCATCCTAGAGCCTTCTCTTAACTATATATTCACTGCCTGAAATAACAGAAGGAAAAACTGCTTTCCTTTCATGTACACACTCTCGCCGTGTGTTTGGTTTGTTCTAGGCACTGTGTACAGTACCCAGGGTACAAAAGTGAACAACACGAGGGCTTTTTTTTTAAACCTCTAATCTCTATCTTTCTTGGAAATATTTTAAAAGTTTCCCCTACTTAAAAGAAAAAGACGGGCACACACACACACACACACCACACACAACACACAAACACATACAAATAGGTGTTTTTCCCTTTCACTGCCGAAATCCTCACCTTATCAACCAATGACTGTTGGCTGTATTAAGTCAAACACACTTCAATCTCTAATTTCTTCCAGGTTGCCCTCCTCAGTCACTGAAAATTCTCTGAAAAAATTCCCCAGTGGACTTATTGTCAAATCCAATGTCTTCTTCATAGTTTTCAATGTACTTAATTTATCTGTAGCACTGATAAGCCCTACATTCAATCAGATTCCTTGGCTCCTAAAATTCAATCAGATACAAGGGACAAAAGAAAATGTACCAAATAATAACAAAACTTTTAGGTATAATTGAGCTCAGTACTTCACTTTACATATGAGAAAGCTACAACCCCCAAAAAGATAAATCAGTTCTCTCAGGGTCACATCTTGAGTTAATCATGGAGTTATGATTAAAAGTCAGGGCCATCTCTCCAAAGTTTATCAAGACTTTCTCTGAAATAGATCTTTCTATTACTTCTGCCAAATCTATATCTCAGGCCTTAACTTCGTAGTAGGCAGCCTTATGATGGACCCATTGGTTCATGACTGCATTCTATTCCTCTTCAGACTGTTCAGGCTGAGCAGAACTTACTAACTCATTTCTAACAAGTAGAATATGGCAGATGTGACGGGATTTCACCTCCAAGATTAGATAACAAAAATACTAAGGCTTCCATCTTAGACATCTTCTTTTTTGAATGGCCTCTGGGAGAGGCCAGCTGCCATGTCATGATGTATCCCTATAAAGAGGCCCGCATGAATAAGCTTGGAAGTGGATTCTCCACAAATTGTGCCTTCAGATGAGACTGCCACCCTGGCCAACAGTTTTACTGCAACCTCATAAGAAACACTGAGCCAGAGGCACTAGTTAAGTAACATCCAGATTTGTGACCCATAGAAAATATAAGATCATATTTAAAGTTCTAGTCTTTGAACTTTTCACGCAGTAACAGATAACATCGAAAATAACATCTCATCCCAGGAATACGATAATTGTTTAAACACTTATCAACTCCAAAGTAATTCGTATTGTTCTATCACTTCATTCTTCCTACAGCATCATATTAACCATGTTTTCCTATTAATCAGTGTTCAGTAAGCAATGTCTTTAAACACAATAGCAGAGAAAGGATATGTTGAAAGTACTGAATCTAGTACTCAAAGCTAACTAAAATATTCCACTTTGAGTTAATTGGCTTACTGTTTCTTAAATACATTTATTGTATTTAATGTATTGTATTGTGTATAATACAATAATTGTATTATAATAAATAATTGCATTATATTATAATGTATTTCTTAAATACATTTCTTTCCCCTTCTGTAATCACGACATTTGGAGATTTTAGAATAGGTAACCAAATCTTACAAAAATGTTTACAATTAAGAAAAACTCTGTTCAATAATACCTTAATCGACCATTTCTGTGATTGCAAGAAATCCCTGTAACCTAAATGCTTTTGTCAGTTAAATATTGCCCTGTTGTCAGAATCTGAGAAAATAGAAATGGTCTCTAAAGGGTATGGCACTCCAGATCATTTCAAGATAATCAACTTTCAGATCTTAAAATTCAATGTAGTCTCCTTTTTAAAATGAATTTGCCTCAGAAGACACTTAAAAGATCAAGAATCACTTCTGTAGCCTTTTTCAAAATCACAGCTTTTTCTATTTTATAATAGAAATTCCTCTCAACTATCTAGAATCTCACTATGATATACTACCTAAAAGAATGAAAAAACAAATTGGTATTTAAACTATTTATTTATCTGTATACTATTAACATCACTTCCATCTGTGTAACTGAAAATTTTATTACCAATATTTTATATTTTATAATAATACTTATCAAAAAATAAATGCATTTTATGTAATTTTGTTCAATTGGATACTACTATTACATGTAAAGATAAGTCAATATAGAGGAGACTTTTAAAAAAACACTTAAAGCTTTATAGTTCCATGGAAAATATAGACTATTGAATATTCACATGCTAAAAAGAAGCTTGAGAGAGTAAACAAGTAAATACTTGCAAGCACAGAAGCATATTACTATAAGATACAATTTTGTGAAATAATTCCAAAGGAATAACGAATTCAAGCAGTAAAAACGACAAAGTAAATTATCAGCCTGTTAAAAGGACATTGTTCAGAGATGTTTTTAGCTGAATAATGGCAAATATCTAATATATACTGTATTTAAGTCCTACCGAATCAATTTAAAAGAGTGACTGTCAACGTTTCCAGTGTTCTAAAATATATTCTTTGCAACTTTAAAAATTTGTAGTGAAAACGTTTTCAATGTTAATCTAAAACATTAAAGAGGTACATCACGAATTTAAAAATTCCTTCAGGTGGTAAATGAAAATAATCTTTCAAAACCTCTGTCTTATTATTTCTTTAAATCTTTGTAGTAATTATCATCCTCCCTTATCAACTTCATTTTAAATGTCGTTAAAATGAACCATATTACATGAATGTCTTCTTAATTGTACCATAGCACAGAACCTTGCTCATAGTTGCTAAACCAGCGTTTGTTTAATTTGGTAAGTTCCCCAAAGAGGAATACTACCTTTTAATATAGAAAGTTAAATTATTTCCTGCAGCATATATTTATATTCGAAGTCATAATTCAAAATTTTAAAACAAGGAGTACTTATCTATAAAGAAGCAAATAAGTATGCGGTCATTATAGGAACTCAGATTTCAGGAAAGCACGTGGATTATTTTCATTGATTTAAGAATTTAATCATATTACTCAGTATTACTAACAACAAAAAAGGCAATGTCTATCTGTTACTGGTAGGAAAACCAATGCTGAGAGAAATAGTTGACAGTTGACCCTCCTGCAGACAATTAGGCTACTTCTAGATCCTGTAGCAGCTAAATACAAAATATTACCTGGAATGAGTCAAGGCGTTTAAAACAATGAATGCCCTTCCCTAGATGCTAGTATTCTGACTGATTTCTGGAATGCTCGGCATGGACTTAAGAAACATGTGAAGGTTTTGGAATTTTATCCATTGTATTACGACTTAAAAAATTATTTATGTAGTAATGCAAATTATGTTAATATTTACTCTTTCATACTTCCATTAGGAGTATGATTTCTAATACCTGGACAATTTTAAAAAGTTACAAGGGATATGCTGAATTTAAATTAGCTTACCTTATTCAGTGTGTAAAATCTATAATGATAAATAAAGCATCCAGCTGATAGAAAGCATAAGTAATAATACTTCAGAGTGCTGGGGGTTTGTTTTTATTTTTGTTTAAAAAACAAACTAAGGCCGGGCGCGGTGGCTCACGCTTGTAATCCCAGCACTTTGGGAGGCTGAGGCGGGCGGATCACGAGGTCAGGAGATCGAGACCACGGTGAAACCCCGTCTCTACTAAAAATACAAAAAATTAGCCGAGCGTGGTGGCGGGCGCCTGTAGTCCCAGCTACTCGGAGAGGCTGCGGCAGGAGAATGGCGGGAACCCGGGAGGCGGAGCTTGTAGTGAGCAGAGATCGCGCCACTGCACTCCAGCCTGAGCGACAGAGCAAGACTCCGTCTCAAAATAAATAAATAAATAAATAAATAAATAAATAAATAAATAAAAATAAAAATAAAAACAAACCAAATACAATAAAATTAATTATTATTGGGGTACAATCATGACATAAACATATTGTCTTCTTTGACTTCATATGCATATAGAGTTTCAGACCTTGGAATTATCTTTGACTTCTCAAGTAAATCATCCATAACTATGCCCTAAATGAATTTCTATACTACTTGTTCCCTTGGCACTTGTATTTTGTGCAACATTCTTACACTGTAAACTATAAATGACCTTGAAAATAGGGAACATTTAGACCTTAAAAGATTCATATGGCCAAATTTATTTATTCTCTTTATCCAAATATTTTACAACAAGGAATAAAATGCTGTTAGGATAGTGTAAAAGCAAATTTTAATGTAAAACAAGACTTGAAATGTCTGAGAGAGGACAGGCCCCTACTGGAAACACAGACTTGAATCATACACATAAAAACACACCCACCCACACACAAAGTAAAACTGACCAATGCTTCTAAGGAGAGAGAACTACATGGGTCATGAGAGCTTATTAACAAAAGTCTTTACTTAGTCAGAAGTGGCTTCCCGGTACTGAATACTTACTATGTGCTTGTCCTTGCTCAAAACACTTGGCAAAGGTTAATTCATTTAATACTCATAATAAATTTCTTTAGGTAACATACTGTTATTACAAGATGACTTTACAGGTGAGGAAACTGGGTACAAAACAATTAATTTCCTAACAATACATCACTGTCATAAAATCACCTAAAGGCAAAAGAGCAATTCATACCAGGCAGGCTGGCTCCAGATTCCTTACCTTAAACTAGAAGGCAATACTGCCCTTCTAAGATCTGGGGACTGAGTAGGAGTCAATTAAGTATATGGGTAGTGGGCTTCCCAATAAGAACATACAAAATTCTAATATTCTAATGGTCCCTGGAGCTGGGAAAGAGTCATATGACTAAACCCAGACAAGTAGAGCATACAGTCTAGAGCTCTGAGTCTGGCTCAAGGTACACAAACAAAATAAGAAAAGTTTAATTATAACTTTTTATATACACTTTATTAACCTATTTTAATTTTATCCTTCATTTTCCCTGTTACTTGAGAAATGGGGAGATCTGTCAACAGAAGGGAGTGGTTATATTGATAAAACTAAAGCGGACAAACTAGATGTCTTTTTTCCCTTGGTTGAGTCTGTGGTGTAGACTCTGATAAACAACATTCACTCTCTTTATGCCAGCCACTGGAACAGAGCCTTTTTTATTAAGTCCATTAAACAAGAAACCATGGTGTTTCACAATTGTTAATAATATTATCTTAGTCCTATTTTCCAGCCTCTATGGCAAGACTCTCAGTTCCATCTCTCCACTATTTGTAACATGCACATTCATAAGATGCTATTATTTTGGACAAAAGGAAAGAATTTTTTAACTTGGTTGAGGTTAAGGCTTTGATAAAGTGAAATCTTATCTAAACTCTAATCATCCTGTATATTACACACTATTTAGGACACTCAGAAAAAGACTTTCAGAGAAAAATGGTTCCTTTCAGGCTGATATGACAAAAGCAGATCTGTTGGAAAAAAGAGATCCTTCTCTAGCCATCAAGTACCGGATTTCCAGCTGTACCTCATACTGAGTCACCAAACCCACAAAGTCAGGAAAAATGCTGAAGCTGAGCTACCTGGTATTTATAAGCCTAGTAGTAAAGCATAGTCATGGCTTTACAAAAAGTTGCCTCATTATTGCTTAAGAGACTGTGGCAGCTATACGGGTAGAAGCTGAGGAAATCGGATGGAAGAAATTATGCCAGTGGTAACTGTTTTCCAACAATGGGGTATTTACGTTGCTTTTATTTCCTTTTATGTTTAATTCCTTTGCAGCCACCTGTTGCAATACAGACTGTAATGATTTAAAGAGCTGTGGGCCTAAAGTGATTTTTACAACAATAAAGTCTACAGGGGAAAGCCTGTTAGAGAATGGTTATTTATTGCTACCCTAGCACACAAATAAAAGAAAGCAATATGTGTATAAATTTGTCAGAACATAAGTTTATATAGGTTAAATTACTTAATGCCAAATTATTGTATGTTATACATACATAGAACCATTGAGATGTGAATTCTTAAAAAGCAATATTTTATAAGGATAGTAATAGATGTTTGAAGATAAGAACAAGTAATTTGATGTAGTTAGGCATTTTGCATCAATATTTAATTTCTTAAATTAAGGATAGTTATTTCATCTGTACTACTGAAAATTAATCAAACTTTACAAACAGAATAAGGTGTCAAATAATTATGAGGTGATTTAGCTGTATTCACACAAACTTTGATAAGAAAACCAGAGATCAAATCCACTTCAGAGTGTTTCTACTTTAAATGAGAATGCTTTTCATGTACACAGTTTTTAAAGTTATTATTTTTCACCTATATCTATCTCAGTCTTCACTTATTTCTCTCCCTCCCTCCCTTCATCTCTCTCTCTCTCTCTCACACACACACACACACACACACCCACATCTGAATGCAATCAGACTTCTCATTAATTTGTTCTTTTATTCAACATTCAACATATATTTCTAGAGTATCAGACACTATGTTAAGCATTGAAACTCTTTAAATGTATGATTTATAGTACCATAAAATTAATTCCAAGAACAGAGCGTGAATGTCAAATGCAACAGTAATATTATCACGTGCTTTAAGGAAGCTCGACAAGCTTTGACATTGATGTTCAAAAGAGATTGAAACAAAACATATCTAAAATAAAATGCATGCCTTAACATTTTAATGTTCACATTTCTCTTATGAACATTAAAAACATTGGTATTATAATTAGTTGTTTACATAATTGTTCTTTCTGCTTGACTCTGAACTCCTTCAGCTTGCATCCTAATATTTTCAGCATCCACAAGACCTAAGTCAGAGCTTGGTGTCACAAGTACTTATCACACATTGATGAAGAAATCAATTCATACATAGTTACTTTTAATAGATACCTTAAAAATGTGTAGTTTCCATGTTTTGTGCATTTGGCTAAATATCTGTAGCATATTTTTTTCATTAAATCTTTACAATAGTTTTATAATTTAGGTATCATCATCCACATTTCATTAATGTGGCCACTCAAGATAAAAAAAAAAACAATCTAGGAGCTTGTCTAAAATAATCAAAGCTGACCTTCAAGCTGCCGTTTGTTTGATTTTTAATCCCATTTTATTAATTGATATATGATAGAATTTTCCAAAGTATTATCAGTTTAATCAGCACAGAAAGACGGGATTCATTCAATAAATATTTATTGAGTGACTACTTTGCACCATACATGGTACATCTTAAAACAGAGCAGGAACAAAACAGGAAAAATTTCTGACCTCATACAACTTACAATCTCCTGACAATATTTAATTTTCCAAATAGTACCGGGTTCACTCTTTGGCAATATAATGGCGTGAATAAGGAAATGTAAAATACGTTCATGCATAATCTGATTTATGCATCCTCCTGCTCTAGCAAAGCAGACAAAGTATAATTTCTACAATGGAATTATAGAATGAACATTTTATTCTTGGTACCTATATTAAATACTAATAATACAAAATGTTTAGGACTTTTAAAAAGCTATCTTTTCATATAGCAAAAGCGTATGCTGAGTTAATATACATTTTGCAGTCATTTTAGAGATGACAATTTTTCTAAAATTTGTATTCTGATATTATTGGGGATAATCTAGAAATTAGATTGAAAGGAAACAGGTAGTGGAAATTATTTTAAATGTTACTATCAACTTTAAAATACTCTCAAGTTTTCACATTAAAAATGAGTTGGATTATTTAATTAATTTATTTATTTTATTTATTTATTATTTTTGAGATGGAGTCTTGTTCTGTCACCCAGAGCTGGAGTGCAATGGCACTCTCGGCTCATGCAACATCCGCCTCCCGGGTTCAAGTGATTCTCCTGTCTCAGCCTCCTGAGTAGCTGGGATTACAAGTCCACGCCGCCACGACTAGCTAATGTTTTGTATTTGAGTGGAGAGGGAGTTTCACCGAGTTGCCCAAGCTGGTCTCGAACACCTGAGCTCAGGCAATCCACCCGCATCGGCCTCCCCAAGTGCTCGGATTACAGGCATGAGACACTGCACCCAGCTATGAGTTGGATTATTTTTATTTTGTTATGATTATATAACGAAAATATATATTCCATATAAGATTCATATATATATATATATATATATACATAAAATCTTAAAATCCAGAGTCAGTCCAAGTATCCAAGATAAACCATGTTGGTTTGCCCATGTTGGACAAACTTATCAACAGAAAAATTAATTTTAGACAAAATTCTTATCATTTAGCAGTCAGAAATATACACATTCTAGTAATTATTGCATATTTTCTTTTAACACTTAATTTAAAAAATAGAAGACATAGGTAGAAAGTATATTTTTTATTTTGGTAAAATACAATATAAATTCATTTTGATTATTAATAGAATGAGGACCAATACAGCTTTGCAATTGTATCTCAATTATATTTAGACATAATTCTGTGTATTGTGTTGGAGTTGAGTAACTCAGAGCTGAGCAACTAGAATGAAGAAATTTCTAAGAACTATACAAACTATTTTTAAAACTTCTCACAAATATTTCATGAAAGCCTACCCATCTTCCTTTGGACATGATATACTAACTTTAATATGGCAAAATATTTAATAATAAATGAAATGGTATTTAAAGTTTTGGCATATTCTTGTGTTGTTATACTTTCATATGTCTATGCTTATAAAATAAATGTACCTAAAGATATTTTAATTGATATACAAAATACTTTAAACTGTTGCATTAACTAGGCGTTTTCATCAACTATATGGGTCTTCTGAAATAGTCACAATATTTTAAATTCACTTAAATTTATTTTCCCAATAAACTCTGACATCAGGATCCCGGAGACCCCATTCTTAGCAAAACAATTTATCATGGACATTTCTGAAGGAGACCCCAAAGTTTTTTGGTTCAGTTTGAGATTCAGAAGGTGGAGATGTAAGAGAAACGGTTATAATGTTCTGCTGACTAATGTGCCTGTTGAATTGCCAGAAGCATTCAGGCAATATGCCATAAATACAACCCATTGACTGAGAAGAGGCAGTAAAGTGAAAATGAATTTATGTGCTTCATCCTTAACTAAGTTTCTGGGGAACAGATAATTAACAAATACTCTGCATAAAATATGAAGCAATTTCAAATCAAATCGTCAAAACTGAAGAATATCTTCCATATCAGTTATATTCAATTCATGTTCCTGATCCTAACATTAAAATGGGTATTATGTCATATAGACTATGTAGAAATTGCCATATTAGTTATGTTTTTTTTAATAATAGAAACATACTTTAAATACTCTTGATTTTCGAACTTTAATTAAAAAATTTTCTAAAAGTCTGAATTAAATGCAAGAGATTTCTGGAGTAAATTAATATTTCAAAATATCATATACAGAAACAATACAGACCAAAAGTTAAATTTTAGAAATGAAAAAATCCTGGTCAATTGAGTGAGCCTGATTTAGCATGTCCCAGCTAACAACTCTGCACATTTACATTCTTAAGACAGACATTAATGAGTCTTGAGTTTCACCCTTTTGCCATACGCCTATATAACCCTTTATTCTAACATGCCGAACTTTTAAAAACTATAGTCAGTTCTGCTATAACACTTGTTTTGAAAATGTAAATTTGTTCCAAAACAACTGATGTGTTAGGGAATTATGTGAGGATAACGCTACTTTTCCGTTTGCTATGTGAGCTTTTATAGGCAAGAAACACTAAGTCATGGATCTACAAACTATGCAAACCTGGTAGGTGGCCTGTTTTTGTAAATAAAGTTTTATTGGAAGACAACCAAATCCTTTTTTATTAATTGCCTTTGGCTGCTTTCATGTGTTAAGTAGATCTGAGTAGTTGTAATAGAGATACTCTCCGGCCCTTTAGGTGAATGTCTGTTGAGCCCTGCAGTAAGTGTTCAAAGAAGTCTAAACCCCTACTGAACGAAGTTGCAGAAAAATACACAAAATGCACAAACACATCTTCAAGTATCTACCAGCTACTTCCATTCACTGTGTATGTTGTGATCCATGCCCATCCACATCTGGTGTTACAACTTTTGTTTAATTTTAGATAACCCTCATACCCACCCCATCCTCATAATAACTCACAAGCTGATACCCACTCCCACAGCGAACTTCAGGTATTTTTCAAGGTAAAGTACCGTATTTATTATCTTCCTGCATTTTTTCTTTTCAATGTATCACTGATAAAATTTTAGAGTGTTGTGCCCTTAAAGTAGGATTGCCACATTTAGCATGTAAAAAAAAAAAACTAAGGTGATATGGTTTGGTTCTATGTCCCCACCCAAATCTCATGTCCAGTTGTAATTCTCAATGTTGGGGGCGGGACCTGGTGGTAGGTGACTGGATCATGGGGGCGGATTTCCCCCTTGCTCTTCTTGTGATAGTGAGTTTTCAAGAGATCTGATTGTTAAGTCTGTAGCACTTCCCCCTTCACTTTGTCTCTGCTGCTTTGCCATGTGAAGATGTGCTTGCTTCCCCTTTGCCTTCTGCCATGATTGTAAGTTTCCTGAGACCTGCTAGCCATGCTTCCTGTACAGCCTGTGGAACTGTGAGTCAATTAAACTCTTTTTCTCCCTAAATTACCCAGTCTCAGGTAGTTCTTTATAGCTATGTGAGAACAGATGAATACAGAAGGCAATTCCGTGAAATTTAAACTTCAGATAAACAAATGCATTTTAGTATAACTATGTCTGACTATTGCAGGTCATTACACACACCCCTTGCTCCTCCCCTTTAACCATATCTAGAAACTAAGAAAATTAAGAGGAGCCACGTCTGATCCTTTTGTTACTTTCTATATTCACTTTACTTTTAACCTATTTCACCTTTAGAAGACTGTTAGATCTGTAACTGGTCTTTTATTTTTCTAGCAGAGACCTTGGAGGTGGAAAAAAGCAAACATCTGAGCATTGGGCTGTTGAAACAGTTCTGACTAGGCCCAAACGTGACTCATCTTTAATCTCTTTGATGCAGGGATTGTGCTATTTAGCTTTGGTTCTCTTCCTTTTGCCAAGAATCAGGTACTGTATATCCATTACACACATGGAACAATAGCCGCTTATCCTGAATAACACTGTAATGCCTGGCTAGGCTGATTGCCTAATATACTTGGCCAAGTTTAAAGTAAAACTATCAATATAACTTTTCATAAATCTTCTCTTTCTGTAGTTTTTTTATCTGCCTAACATACTCAGCTCTATTACGACCTCTGTTAACTGACACTTAGATAATTTATTAAGGGACAGTGGCATGATCAAGTCTTCATATCTTTAGTTTATTATGTTTTAGTACATATTTTTCTGCTGATTCATGTGAACAAGATGAAACCAAGCCCAGCATATCCAGAAGATCACCACCTAGTCTCTCCTATTCTGGAGCTATTGTCTCCAATCTAATATTTTCCTTCTCCTTTACAAGCCCCTTTTTCTCAAACTCTGACTTCTTACCTGCCAGAATAAGAAAGTAATGAGAAAAGCCCCCTCACCTAAAGTTCTCCTGTGACTCAAGTTGTTATCTTTCCCAAGAGCATATGTATTTTAATAAAAGACAAGATTTGATCTTAATGTAGATTTCATGCAAGAGCAAAGTAAGAGATTAGTGGAACCAGAAGCTTTCTGGCTCCCCTGAAATCTCAATACATAGGCTGTAACTTACTCTAATTCTAAATTCAGCCCAAATAGGAAACACTGGGGTTATTGTTTTTTCTCGTCTCCATTTATGCATTCAGTGGAGATTAGCAGGTTTGCAAAAGGGCTATTAAAATGAAAGGTCAGGTTTAAATTTTATAACAAGATGCTATTTAATTACATGTATAAATATTACATTTTTATTTTATCTCTTGTACAGTTAATAAAAAGTGCTTAAGATGTTTCAGTGCTTTTGTTTGAATTTTGTAATTAACTATTTTAAGTAATTAGGAAAAGGCAGTCTTTCTGGGTAGATGAATTAAAAAAAAAATAAGAATGCATTTCTGAGCTGACACATTCCAGCTAGGAGGCATGGGACTGAAACTGGCTGTAATCTTGGAGTAAGTCATTGATCCAGCCTGGGTCTTATTTGTTACACAGCAGTGTTTCTATAGATCCTTTCAATATGGTAGCTAATAAGATTGCTTTTGTGTCCCTAATATTTAATGTGATGAGTTTATAAATATAATTCATATACAACAGAACCTGAGCTGATAAACTAAAATTCACTTTTGTCTGTGGCATAAAATGTGTACATTTTGTTAGTAAATACACATTGTTTTTGAGAAATAACTGTTTTTCTTTAAGATATATTTTTGGTGTATAAGAATATTTGTTTATATGAATATTTCTATATTTATTTATTGATTGATACAAAATAATTGTACATATTTAGAGAGTACATATGTTATTTTGCTATATGCATACAATGTGTAATAATCAAATCAGAGTATTTAGGACATCCATCACCTCAAACACTTATTATTTCTTTGTACTGAGAACATTTCAAATCTTGTCTTTTAGCTATATTGATATATACAATATACTATAAAGCTAATTAAAGTCACCTCACTGTGCTATCAAACACTAGAATTTATTACTTCTATCTAACTGTTTGTTGGTACCAATTGGTATGGTTTGCTGTGTCCCCACCCAAATCTCATATTGAATTGTAGCTCCCATAATTCCCACGTGTTGTGGGAGGGACCCAGTGGGAGATAATTCAATCACGTAGGCAGTTTCCAATACTGTTCTCGTGGTAGTAGGTCTCACGAGATGTGATGGTTTGGTTTGGTTTTGTTTTGTTTTGACATAGTCTCACTCTGTCACCCAGGCTGGAGTGCACTGGTGCAGTCTCCACTCACTGCAACCTCTGCCTCCCAGGCTCAAGCAATTATCCTGCCTCAGCCTCCCGAGTAGCTGGGATTACAGGTGCCTGCCACCACGCCTGGCTAATTTTTGTATTTTTCGTAGAGATGGGGTTTCACCATGTTGGCCAGGCTGGTCTTGAACTCCTGACCTCACGTGATCTGCCCACCTCAGCCTCCCAAAGTGCTGGGATTACAGGCATGAGCCATCGTGCCTGGCCGATCTGATGGTTTTATAAAGGGTTTCCCCTTTTGCTTGGCTTCTCTCTTGCCTGCTGCCATGAAAGATATGCCTTTCTCCTCCTTTGCCTCCCACCGTGATTGTGAGGCCTCCCCAGCCATGTGGAACTGTGAGTATATTAAACCCCTTTTTCTTTATGTATTACCCAGTCTCGGGTATGTCTTTATTAGCGGCATGGGAACTGACTAATACACTCATTAATCAACCTCTCTTCATCCCCCTCCCACCCTTCCCTGTCTCTGTTAATTATCATTCTACTCTCTACCTCCATGAAATCAACCTTTCCACATGTCAGTGAAAATGTGATATTTGTCTTTGTGTGCTTGGCTTATTTCATTTAATATAATAAACTCCAGTTCCATCTATGTTGCTGCAAATGACAGAATTTCATTCCTTTCTATGGCTGAATAGTATTCCACTGTATATACATTGGGGAAAGGACACCATCTTCAATAAGTGGTTCTGGGAAAACTGGATATCCATATGCAGAATAATGAAATGAGACCCCTATCTCTCACCATATACAAAAATCAGCTCTAAAGACTTAAATGTAAGATCCAAAACTATAAAATTACTAGATGAAAACATAGGGGAATGCTTCAGGACATTGGTCTAGGCATAGATTTTATGGCTAAGACTTCAAAAATACAGGCAACAAAAACAAAAACAGACAAAAGAGATTACATTAAACTAAAAAGCTTCTGTACAGCAAAGGAAGCAATCAACAAAATGAAGAGACAACCTGTATAATGGGAGAAAATATTTGCAAATTACTCATCCAACAAGGAACTAATATCCAAATATACAAGGAACTTGACAGCAAAAAACCCAAATAATCCATTTAAAACATGGGCAACGGATCTGAATAGGCAAAGACAGCATACAAATGACCAACAGACACATTACAAAAATGATCCAGAAGTTTTGCACAGTTGCACTACAAGAAGAAAAAAATGCTCAATATCACCAATATTTAGAGAAATGCAAAACAAAACCACAGTGACATAGCATCTCGCTCCAATTACAATGACTTTATCAAAAAGACAAAAAAAAAATTCTGGCAAGGAAGTGGAGGAAAGGAAACTCATATACTGTTAGTGGAAATGTAAATTAGTACAGTCATTATAGAAAACAGTATAAAGGTTTCTCAAAATACTAAAAATAGAATCACCATATGATCCAGCAATCCAACTGCTGAGGATTTATTCACAGGAAAGGAAATTAATAATATATCAAAGATACCTCCTTACCAATGTTTACTGCAGCACTATTAATACTCAAGATACGAAATCAACCTAAGAGTCCATCACCAGATGAATGACTAAAGAAAATGTGGTAGATATAGCAAATGCACATTTATTAATATGTTACATACAAGATTCTGTGTCTTATTTTCCTCCATAGCATTTTTCATTAAATGTCCTATTATTTTACTTCTAATGTATTTGTTTATTGTTTATCCCTTTAGCCAGAATATACACATTCCAGGAGGACAAAGACTTTATTTATTTTTTACTAATATTTATAAACCAAAGACCAAAAATGTACCGAATAAGATATTATGAAATATTTGTCAATTAAATAGCAAATGAATGGAATACAAGAATAGTTTACAACGCAAGTTCTGTACAATTTTTTTGACCATATATTTTGAAAACTTAAGTACACATTTTAAAAAAATTCTCTATATATTATTTAATAGAATGTGAAGAAAATAATCTTTTCTTTAAATGTTGGGGTTCTGTTTAATATTCAACAGAACTCTTAAGAAAATAATTACTCTCCATTTGTCACAAAACATTAACATACTTTTGAATAAGCATTCATTGATTATATTTTAAATGTGTTAAATGCTTTATAGAAAAATGTGATAAATAGGAGTTAGAAAAATATATGGAATTGAAAATTTGAGATCCTAGTATCATGCAGACTACATCAAAATTTTAATATTTAAAATAAATTATCTAGAGAACATCTAGAAAAACAGGGTTCTAAAAATAAATAAATGCCTAATAACCTAAAATGTATTTCCTACATAATTTTAAATTAATTTTATTCACAAATATCAGCTACCTAAACAATTTGTGTTGATTAATTTGATAAGGTAAATTTAGTTTCTTGGCAAGAAAGCATTATATTTTTGTTATTTAAAAGTTACAACAAGTGGATATGAGAGTCAAATTTCAGAAATTTGCCTATTTCTGTTGCTATTATTTTCTGAAATTGTTGCTCCTATGACAAATCATGGGAACCAAGAATATTATTGGCCTACCTAATAGTAAATTTCTAAACCATATATATAATTAGTATATTTTTAGTACAACACTAGAGATGTTATTTCTGGTCCTAAAATTAATAATACATTAATCCTTCTCATCAAATAATTATTAATAAAAATTATTGTTTTTTATAAATCTCTTTAAAAAACAAGCATCAAAGTAATAACCCATTTAGCTGAGATTTAAAAATATTAAAATATAAATTATAGATAAAATAAGTTTTTCATTTTTTATATTATAACAAAGTTAAATAATAATATTTATATTTATGGACATATAAAATGATTTATTCCTACTTCCTAAGAAATAAGCACAAATTAAATAACAGTGGAACAAAATCATAAGGCAAAATACCTTACATATTATAACAAGGAAAGAAACCTATTATATACAATCCATTTTTAGGTAGTTGCTATCTGCAAACATATTAACTCCAAAAAGTGTCCTGGTATCTTTGAAGCAAAAAGGCATTTCACAATATCTAAATATCTCCAAAAAGACTGAATTATAGATTTGGAAGAAACTTTAAAAATCAATGGTTGTTTACTCACTTTTCAAGATTAGGAATCCCAGGCCAAATGGCTGCATCTATCTGTCTGTCTGTCTGTCTGTCTGTCTATTTATCTATTTATACAGAAACACAAGGCCTTCAGGAATAACTGATCAAAAAAATTCAATTGTACCCAATCTAATCATTTTACATGTCAGTAAAATAAGAGCTGTTAAATAACTTTCCTAAAGCTCAAGCACATAGTAGCAAACTTTAAAACAGAAAGCATGAATCCTAATTGCTGGTTCAGGTCTCATTGTAGAATAATATACTGAATTTGATCAGACAGAAAGAACAAGAAACAAGTCAGGAGGGATTAAAAATGTAAATTAAAGGCCAATTAATTTGATTAAGTTTTCATTATTTAGCAATATGTAATTTGCATTTTAACAGAGGTTTTCAAACCAAGTTGCTGCAGAACATAACTGTTACATGATTTAAGCTGAGAGTTCTGGTACTAAAATTGCATTCACAGGAAAGAATAAGCTAATAGAAATATCTTAATTTTAAATTTCTCTCCATTTTTTCTTAATGTATGAATAGGTAAGTGATTTAATAAAAATAACATGGCATTAATTTTTGTTTAATAATCAATTATTTATAATCTTGTAAGTTAAGCATTATGACTACCAGATGCCAGCCCCTAAATATCTGAGAATGACTACAATACAACTTTGTGAAATAAGGTTTTAAACTACTAAATAACTCTATTTTACATGTTAAAAAATTATTAAATTGGGGAATTATAAATTTTCAAATCATGTTTTAATAAAGGGAGACTGATTTTTTAAAAAAATTAATGGAAATAGTCACTGAATCCCATTCTGAAAAAAATTTAAAGGCAAGAATAGTACCTCATGATAAATTAATTTAAAAAGAACACACAAACCAAACATGTATTATTGTCCATACCTTAGAAAAACTATCATTAAGTATACATTTTTTAAAAGACTAAAAAGAATTACATGAAAACATGTATAAAAAAATTTATTGGTAGAAAAACAGCCTACTCTTACAAAAGTGAGGCAGTACCAGTATCAAACCTCAGAAAGAAATTTAGAAGAAAAATTGATGTATACAACTCCCTAATTTTCACCATATCATAATACATTTCTGACTGAATTTTAACTGATAAATGAAAAGTGTTTTCCATTTTCTCATTATGACTTCTTAGCATATTTCAAGACCCACCTCAAAACACAGCATTTAAAAACTCTCAGTTTCCTGTTCTAGAATAAAACATGGTCACCCGTGGTTTTATCTGAGCCACGTATCATTTTGTACTTACTTCTCCAAACTTTGTATCTGCCTCTGCTACACAGGAAAAACAGACAATAAGCATGGGATAAAGCCTGGTTAAATAAGTAAGTCACTGAGTACCTTTAGTGTCGTATATATAAATCGATCTATCTATCTATCTATCTATCTATCTATCTATCTATCTATCTATCTATTTCCTTCAAATATCTGGTTTGTTTTATTATTAAATATATGTGAAACTAGTGGACAATTTGGGAGAGGTCAAGAGAATGAAACAGATATGATCACTATTACTTATGAAAATTATTTTACGAATAGCCAAGCATATATATCCTCTTTTTTATTGATCAATGCTTTACATCTCATTCTGAAGTAATAGGCTTCATAATTTCACACAGCTCAATAGTGTAAAAAGAGTGTATTTCTTAAAATAATGTAGGCTCAGCCGGGCGTGTTGGCTCACGCTTGTAATCCAAGCACTTTGGGAGATTAAGGCGGGTGGATAACCTGATGCTAGGAGTTCGAGACCAGCCTGGCCAACGTGGAGAAACCCCCTCTCTACTAAAAATACAAAAATTAGCTGGGCATAGTGGCAGGTGCCTGTAATCCCAGCTACTCGGGAGGCTGAGGTGGGAGAATCGCTTGAACCCAGGAGGCGGAGGTTGTAGTGAGCCGAGATCAAACTACTACACGCCAGCCTGGGAGATAGAGTGAGACTCTGTCTCCAAATAAATAAATAAATAAATAAATAAAATAATGTAGGATTATTCTCTGAGAACATTTATTCTTACTTTAGAATCAAAGAATAGAATACAATAGTTGAGAAGTTGCAGATTATTAATATAATAATACTATTTATTACACCTATATTTATTTAATTATCTGCTTCCCACCATCAGAATATAGAATGAAATGAATAGCAGATTTCAGTAGTTGCAGACTATAAATATAATAATACTACATATTATACTCATGAATATTTAATTGCCTACTTCTTGCCCGCAGAACACAAATTCTATGAGTCAGTGCTGTCTGTTTTGTTCTGCCCCACAATCTCAGGGCCTAGATGGCCAATTCTCAGGAAATTTCTTGAATAAATAAATGAATTATTTAAAAACTTGTGGTCTCAGAATCCAGTCTCAGACATGGCTAAGTGCTCATCATATATTTAGTTTTTCTTGTTGCAAGTGTCCTCGACTATAACCTTTGTCATAGAAAAAACATTTTCAACTTTGAAAATATTTCAAAGTTATCATTAATTCTCCTTTTTCATTTTTAGTCATACTGCTTTGATGCTATTCCCACTGATTTGTCCACTCCCCCAACCTTCATGTGATCTTCTCTCAGCTTCAAGAGTCATGCTTAGCTGAGAAATAACTGAATTCTTTGAAGTGTTCCAAATCTAGAAAATATCTTTTCCTACTCCAACCCACCCTTACTATTTTTGACTGATTAGATTTAGGTCCAAAAATGGGAAACCCAACTAAGAACTTAGTTCAAGAGTATAAAATCATTTGGGTTGTTTTTTTTGTTTTCTTGCTTGGCTCTAACTTACAAGAAAAATGTACTACTGGCCACATAATGAAATTTCTCATCTTTAATCTGTTAACACCATTGTCATTGAGGAAGGATTTCCAATGTGAAAGTTGGATTTAGCATTCATGCCTTCCCAGTAAAGTGGGCTCTGAACAAAATCAATTCCAAAGACATACACTACTCTCACTTGTAGATTAAGGAAAAAAAATCTATCTTCCATTCTGTTCAATCACATATTTGTATGAGTGTCTACTTTTTGTGATAAAACAATATTCGTATATGAGTCTTGCATAGACAAAAGTTAATATATAAAACACTATGTATGTATGCTTATATATATATATATATATCATGTAATATTTAGGTACATATCCACATACAAACAACAAGCTTACCAATTGTTCAGCCAAATTCATACAGACTATATGCAAAATAAGGTATTCTAAAACTCAGAAGCTCACTGTTGTAATTTATGATTTATTCATGTTAACTATCCAAGGTTATAAATCAACCTCTTCACACTTCAGTACACTGTAATAATACATCATACTTCTCACCAAAAAAGTCTTATTTGCATACGTTCACATTGTTTTGTTTTAAAAATAAATCTTTACTTTGAAGTAAATTTAAAATGCAAAATATTTGTGTTATAAGATATCTGAATATTATTCTAAATGAAAGATAGAAATAAAAAACAAGACAAGCAAAAAAGTCAATAATCAAAATGCACCTATATTTCTTAATCTTTTTGTTTCAAGTAGCACAGATTGTTTTTAACCTCTTCTCCAAGACCACAAAATTAAGGTAAATCCTAGTCACAGGAGTTGTTTAATTAAAACCTTATGTTAGTGTTTCAGGAAAACTAGTTCCTGGATAGGCAACCATGAGAGCTGAAGGTCTCTTGTGCCACACACTGTGCTGAGCCCTTTATATGGAATCTAAAACAACAGAAATATGAATGCAGATACTAATCAAATCAATTTTGAAATACTGGCTAAATGGATTACCCAAACTAATTCAATTACAATGAACAACCGAACAACGACAGCAAATTGAAAATAATTTAAGGTAAGATTACATATCAATTTATATATATAATATTAAAATTTGTATTGTGGACAGGTACTTAGGCAACTTTTAGATAATATTGTTCCTAGGGCCACTACTTATTATAATGTTTCTAAAATTAATTAAGGAAGCTAGAAAAAACTAGCAAGTCTCTCAATCACAGTAGAGGTTAAACTTTGTCTTTTGTGTAAGAAATAGACAATTATAATTATAGTTGATGGATAGTTGTGAATTCAAATCAATTTTCACTTATCTGCACAAGCTTGAGGTACTAGGTAGGAACCAACATGGATTTATAAAGTATAAATACTTCCAAACCAATTTAATTTGCTCCTGTGATAAACTTAGAGGCAATGTAGATAAGGGAAAAGCAATATATTTAATCTGTGGACTACAGTGATTGTTTTGATTTTAACCCATACAGCATCCATAAAAAAATAAAAATAAAAATTTTGAGACTAAACAAGCCAATTCCCAGCTATCTACAGGAGGTGTGCCAGGAACACAATGCTCTGAGATAATGCATGTCAACCGTTACCCCTAGGAATCAATCCAAAAGATGATAAATATAAACATATTTGTGAACGTTTTGAAAAGAATTGGGAAAGTAATTATCAAGTCTCTTTCCTACATTATTGAGATTGCTTCTTAATGGAGTCTTTCCACCACTGTCTTCCTCTCCCAGATCACGTACACATTACTGTTATATCTGTTATATATTTCTCACATGTTACCAATTCTTAAATCCTTTAAAACTACATAATGCCTAAAAAAATAAAGTTCAGTGTCCTTCAGACATTCAAAATGTTTCACAATCAACCTTCAGGAATCAAAATGTTTCACAATTAACCTTCAGGAATCAAAATGTTTCACATTCAACCTTCAGGAAAGAGCTAGTCCCTGCTTTTTCACCAATCCTTTACAATTACTCTATTATGCTTCTGAACTACTGTGCCACCTATGGTTTTATCACTTAATTATAACTTAGTATATGATTTCTAATAATATTATCTATGCATGGATCTCTGTGCCACTGGAAATTAACATGAAACCTAATATGAGTATTTCCTAACTAGTCTATACAATATTTTTTTAAAACTCAGAAAAATAATAATAAATCATTCATGAATTACCAAGCCATTTTACATGTTGACATTTTTGTTTCAGGCATTTTGTAAATTAAGGCTCATCTCACTTGGCTATTCTGTTATCTAAAGAAAGTAAATCATGAGAATTTATATATCACAAATGCTCCAAATTTCATACCAGATTGCAGACATATTATATTCATTATAGCCATGCCAACAATGTTCGTGAAAATGAGAAAAATAGAGGATTAGACTTATATATTTTATGCCTCAAAACTCTATTAATGCTTGACAAGATGCTGAGAATGATTTCAAACACTAAGCAAGGAATCTCTAAAAGTTTCTCACACATTACCACCAAAATTTCAACAAAGAACAACAGTTTGCCTTCCTGTTTCAGAAATCAACAGAAACTGCGACAATATCTGCAAGATTTGGAATGTCATCATGAATGTGACTACCACTGTAGGTCAGATTCCCCGATTCTGAGTTGGAGATGTTTTTTGCAGCCAGGTTACTGCAGGAGGGTTACACCCAAGAAGAAAGGGAAGCAGAACTGGGCAGAAGGGAAGCAGAACTGGGCAGAAGGCAAGGATGAACTGTTACGAGTATAACAGAGGCTTCAGCCTGTTCCCCCCCGGAGGCTGCAAGATGACCTTCCAGAGCAGTCCCAGAATGAGGTAATGGAGAGTGTCTTGGGACCCTGTTATCGACCACTCACTGGAGGAAGACCTCCAGGGCAGAAGCATAACCTGGAGCATATCATATCCTTGATTGAGGGACGTTCATGCAGAGTTATTCAGCTGTGAGCCCAAGCAGCCACACTCCATGTAACTGGGGAATCACTCTGAAAAAGGGTAATCTGAACAATGAATACAACATCTATCACAACCAGTTATTTGATTTATGTAGGTAGATGGCAATGGCTTTGAAAATAAAGTGATGCAAAATCAAAGTTCAATACATAATAAATGTAGTCTATTGTAGCAAAAGCCCTTTATCTGGTCTCTCTGTTACGATCTCTTCCCATTACTTATGGGAAACTGACCTCTATTCTTATTCCACTAAAATAAAAAATGATTAAGGACTGCCATACAGCTGAAGCAGTAACCAGAATATATCCAAACTAGGTTATGAAATGAAGTACCCCAGACGTATAAGCATATGTATGCATACACAGAGGCAGGTCTGGAGGATTACAGTTGGGCTTCTAGAATGAATAATGTAATCATCACTTAGTCAGGTGTCATTTTCTGCAGCTCTATATCTTTTGGTGAGGAACTTTAACTCAAAGAATAAACCTCCATTTATACTAGAAAATACTGCTCATCTCTTTGCCTTGTATGTTGACTGCTCCGAAATTTTGTGGAATGTATTAGTAAGTAAACTCATTATTTATCTTGGTGATATCTGAGGTAGTATACTTATCAATCTGAACACTGTTCAACCTGTTAGCATTCAACACAGTGGTTGGTTGTATATAGCCTTGGTGATTTTTTTATTACCCATAAGCTTATAAATCCTTCCTCATTCAGAGATAAGTCATATTTTGCCCTTCTTTCATTAAAATGTTATATATGTTACACTTAGGTCTCTAAACCATCTGTAATTTATCAGTTATGTGGTATAAATGAGGGTTAATGGATTTTTATAGGAATGTCTGAGAAACTATCACAATAACAATTCTTACATAGTCCAAACTCTTGTCTATATATTTGAGTCATCTATTTTATCATATAATCAGGGATTTAAAAAAATAGGGTCAACTTCTTTGTTATCTATTTATTTTAATGCTCTATTTTTGTACCAAGCTTTCTATTTTAAAAATACAGTTCGATAATGAATGCAATGATCAGCAAACAGTAAGTGCTCACAAAATGGTTACTAACTTTTTTTCATCTGGTTACACTTTCAGATTAAATTAAGAATAATCTAATACTATTGTAATTGTGTAACTCATAATAATTTATATATTAGTTAATAATCAAAATCTTTTTTATACTCACTCTTCTCTGGGAAGCAGTTATGACTCTTCATTTGATAAAGTCTCGTCTTCAATATTTTTTTCAAATTTTTAGAATATTTTTCATGTGGTTCTCAAATATATCTTATTATGGCTGTTCATAGATGTTCGAAATGTTTAAGGCTATTGCACATGGAAATTCTAACAACAAAATTTCAAGCTGCTTTTGCCTGTATATAAGAAAGCTATGATTTTTGGGATCTCTGTTTTTCATTAGTCCATGTTATTACACATATATTTCAATAATAAGCAATTGCATTTAAAATAATCTAAGAGAAACAAAAGCAGACAGAACAAATAAAAATGAATTACTAACCTGATAGTCTTAAAGCAAACTATATCAATATTTATATTAAGTGTAAAAGAACTCAATATGCTACTGAACAGGCAAAGATTGCAGACCTGGAAAAAGTGTAAGACTAAACTATACAGTACTTATAATTGTGTTGTAAGATTTTGATTTTAAATCACAAATGGGCGAATGTATGACAAGTGACCCAAGAATTCATTCTTTAAAAGAAAATCATTGCATTATTAGGACCTTCACCATAATCAATTAGCAACTTATAATAGTACATATTCTACTAGGTATTTTGGTCTTATAACTTTAGGGATTTTTAAAACTATAGTGAAAATAACAGTTTCTTTAATGTAGAGGTCGATTAAACAAAGGAAGTTAAAAAATAATTTTCTAAAATTACTTTATAGCCTATTAAAAACATAAATGTACTCTCTTCAGAGCCACCTTTGCTTGAGTGACTGTATACCACACCGTCCCTGAGTGAGCCTGCAGACAAATCTATTTGGGTTTTAAGCCCTTACTATTCTAATGTGGCTTCAATAAATTGGTTACTGATCAACTGTAAAACAAAACTCAAAATAAGTCAATCACTATTATTTTAAAGTAGTAGAATATCACATTATAGTTTCCAATAGACATCATGCCTAGAAAAACGCCATTATACCATTTTCTTTGTAAGGCTCTTTGCATTTTCTAATATGCTTGTTAAATGTGGTGTCGAGAAACTCAGGTTGCCATGGAAGGTGGTGAATATGAACACGTTACCTGTCATTTCTAGAGTCCTTGGTTAACTAAAAAGCAGGGAACCAAAACAACTTTACCTAAAGAATGAGATGTTCCTATTATCTAAATAATAGCATCCTGTGTGGAAATACTTTAAGTAACTAAAGTCAAATTAGTTAGAGAATATTATATATGAAAGAGTGCTTTGTTAATAGTCCAGATTGGGTATCCAGGAAGTTGTGTGATTTAGGACAAGTCATATTACTTGACTGTGTCTAATTATTCTTTGAATAAATAGGTAGACACAATTAGTGCTTTTAAACTGTACGCCTAGGTACAGTCTTGCATTTCTTTTTTATCCAAATAGTATGTCACTTAAAAAAAAATGGAAAAAATAGGCCAGGCACGGGGGCTCATGCCTGTAATCCCAGCACTTTGGGAGGCCGAGGCAGGCAGTTTACGAGGTCAGGAAATCAAGACCATCCTGGACAACATGGTGAAACCCCGTCTCTCCTAAAAATACAAAAATTAGCTAGGCGTGGTGGCACATTTCTCTAATCCCAGCTACTCGGGGAGGCTGAGGCAGGAGAATTGCTTGAACCAGGGAGTCAGAGATTGCAGTGATCCGGGATCACGCCATTCCACTCCAGCCTGGCGACAGAGTGAGACTCCATCTCAAAAAATAAATAAATTAATTTAATTAAATAAAAAATAAGAGGAAAAAAATAAAAGGACAGTCCTTGAATTAGAAGATCTCTAAAGGATCTCCAATGTCTTCAAATTATAAGTGCTGTAAATAAAATATATCATTCTTAACAATTTCTTCAGTGTATTGAAAAGGGAGGAAACATATATCTCTAAATAAACATGGTTTTCTCAAAAAAATCTCCTAATTAATAACTGTATTTGCTTTTGCTGTTAGTTCCCCTCCCTCCCTTCCTTCTTCCTTCCTTCCTTCCCTCCCTCCCTTCTTCCTTCCTTCCCTCCCTCCCTCCTTCCTTCCTTCCCTCCTTTCCCTCTTTTCCTTCCTTCCTTTCCTCCCTCCCTCCCTTCTTCCTTCCTTCCTTTCCTCTTCCTTCCTTCCTTCCCTCCTCCCTTCTCCCTCCCTCCCTCCTCCTTCCTTCCTTCCTTCCTTCCTTCCTTCCTTCCTTCCTTCCCTTCCTCCTCCTACCCTCCCTTCCTTCCTTCCCTCCCTTCCTTCCTTCCCTGTCTCCCTCCCTTCCTTCCCTCCCTCCTTCCTTCCTTCTTTCTTTCCTTCATTCCTATCCTTCTACTACCATTTTTGCCCCTTAAACTTCTAACGATATACATTTGAATCAAATTTCCATTTAAATAGTTGAAGCTGACAGAATGTAAGGAGTAATGATCAAATGAGGAATATGCTGTAGTGTTCCAAGCACTTTACATACATGTTGTCATTTAAACATCACAATAACTTTATAAAGTATTTTTATTATTCTTATTCCATAAATAAAGACAAAAACTAGGGCACAGATAGGTAAAGCAACTAGCCCGAAGGTCATCCAGACTCTAAGTAATGCAGTAGGATTCAAGCCAAAACACACTCATTCTTAACCACTGGGCTTAGAATTATTGAACAGGTAACCTACAGAATGGGAGAAAATTTTTGCAACCTACTCATCTGACAAAGGGCTAATATCCAGAATCTACAATGAACTCAAACAAATTTACAAGAAAAAAACAAACAACCCCATCAAAAAGTGGGCAAAGGACATGAACAGACACTTGTCAAAAGAAGACATTTATGCAGCCAAAAATCACATGAAAAAAATGCTCATCATCACTGGCCATCAGAGAAATGCAAATCAAAACCACAATGAGATACCATCTCACACCAGTTAGAATGGCCATCATTAAAAAGTCAGGAAACAACAGGTGCTGGAGAGGATGTGGAGAAATAGGAACACTTTTACACTGTTGGTGGGACTGTAAACTAGTTCAACCATTGTGAAAGTCAGTGTGGTGATTCCTCAGGGATCTAGAACTAGAAATATCATTTGACCCAGCCATCCCATTACTGGGTATATACCCAAAGGATTATAAATCATGCTGCTATAAAGACACATGCACACGTATGTTTATTGCGGCACTATTCACAATAGCAAAGACTTGGAACCAACCCAAATGTCCAACAACGATAGACTGGATTAAGAAAATGTGGCACATATACACCATGGAATACTATGCAGCCATAAAAAATGATGAGTTCATGTCCTTTGTAGGGACATGGATGAAACTGGAAAACATCATTCTCAGTAAACTGTCACAAGGACAAAAAACCAAACACCGCATGTTCTCACTCATAGGTGGGAATTGAGCAATGAGAACTCATGGACACAGGAAGGGGAACATCACACTCCGGAGACTGTTGTGGGGTGGGGGGAGGGGGGAGGGACAGCATTAGGAGATATACCTAATGCTAAATGACGAGTTAATGGGTGCAGCAAAACAACATGGCACATGGATACATATGTAACAAACCTGCACATTGTGCACATGTACCCTAAAACCTAAAGCATAATAATAAAATAAAATAAAAAGAATTATTTCCCGCAGTATTTTATCTCTCATTATTGTTTCTATCTCCACTCTTCCTTCCTGGTTATTTTTAAGCTTTGTAACAGCAAACATTTTTTTAGCAAGTGTATTTTGTGTTATACCCTAAGCTTAAAAGAAGTTAAATACATACCTGACTGTGTATGACTTGAAAGGGTAGCGGGGGAAGATTTTATAAGCATGCTATTAGTGATCTCAACCAATATGTATTACTACTCTGTGCACACCACTGAGCTAAATTCTGGTGATTTAACAAAAACAAGATTGTTCTTGCCTTTGTATAAATCTCTGACTTTCACTATACTCATCTATATTTTCTCAACTGCTCTAGGCAGGACATGTAGAATACATCTCTTTCTATAGGCAGCACTGCCAGTATTAACCTAGGTTCAGGCCCAGGTCCGTATTTTGTTGTTGGTGGTGTTGTTGTTGTTGGTGTTGTTGTTGTTGTTTGAAAATAAAGTTTTGTTTTTGTATGAACAGAAGTAGACCATCTAGAAATATTTCAGTTTACCTAAATTGTTAAGTAGAATATAAAACCGAATTTGTAGCTAGTACCAGAGAATGGACTTAACTGTTTGGTGTTCAGTGAGAACAGCTTCTACACAGGATCCCAAAAGACTTACAGAAAAGGGGCAAAGCTGTAATATTAAGCAAATAAAACTCATGTTTCAAACAGATTATACAAAAATTGATTTATACTCCATTTTCCTTTTTTGATATTTAGAAAGTGTGGATTTAACAAAAAGTAGCCGTATCCTTTCTATGTACAATGCTGATTGTAATTATGCAAATAAAACTGTCAGTCTGTTATCAAAAAATCTGAATATACCAAACCTGAATCACTAAAGAAAATCCCACCCGTAAATATCATATTTTCATAATTCATCAACTCTCGATCATATCAATCACAAACTCAAGAAATCTAATCCAAAATGTTTGTTCTAAGAATCTAGAGATTACTGAGGGACAGAAAGTATTATAAAACCTGGCTGATGATTATCTTATAACCATGATTTGACCAGTGGCAGTACAGGCCACACTGAATTCGTTGAAAATCAATACTGGATTATAAAATACAAAGTGCAGGATGAGAAAATAGAGAAACAGTAACACAAAGGGATGTCTATATTAAAAGATCAAACTACAAACAAAAATGATGTACAGAATGCAAGAGTTACTAAAATGAAAGATCCAGTGCCAAGAAACCAAGACCCCTGGTGTTTATGAGAAGATTAGAAAACAGGCAGTTACCATGGGGCCAGGCAGGTGGCTGGCATCCAGCATCCAGTCGTCCATAAACTGGGGTAAGAAAACTGGGAAAGTAATTCATTTAGGATCCAAGTTAACTGAGCCAATTATATCTGATTCCTAATAATAGAGCTTATTGGCACTTGGATCAGGGGTATGCATACAAGTAGGGGGTTAGACAGCTACTCAGGACTCCTAAGGAAGCTGCCCAAGCAGAGAACTACATGAGATTTGACACCTACCTTTTACTGTGATGCACTTATTACTCTTCTATAGCAAATAGGGAAAACAAATGGATACAGGTTCAAAAACAAGCATTTTTTAAACACCTACTAGGAATGATGCTGATTTCTGTATATTCATTAATACCTAGCACATCTGCTTCTCCTTTTTCACATTTTATGTCCTCATACTACTGAATTGGACTCAGACCTCCATATTTACAAACTGCTAGGGTCAAATGTGGATATGATCAACCAACATATTATCTTTATTTATTCAATGACACCTGGACAATCAAGGCAACATGGCGCCAGACAGACCATTAACTAGTATCATTGGTATTTCAGCCTCTATGTAGATGTAGTAGAAGGTATGATGTGAAGAGTTTGGAGGGTTGCCCCCATCTCTTACAAATGTATCTCCCTCAAGAGCTTGGAACCATACATTCTTAAAACATATGACACTGCTCAAACAAGACATCAATTCATTAATACCATCACATAAGAATATATTAGTTCATCAGATTAACTGGCCTGAAATCATGAATAAATATATTTGCTAGAAGAATAGAAAAGGCTAGAAGTGGATTAGACAAGTCTGAAGTGGAAATGAAGGGGAGCATACATTATTGCTCCTAACTATACACTTTAGAATTACACACGTTTAGTTGCTTTTCCACATACAAAAGAAAGTGAAAGAGGGAGACAGAGAGCAAGTGAGAGATATATACACACATATGTCCAGGGCAGAACTCATATTTACAGTCATGCTTAACGATGAAGATACACTCTCAGAAATAATGTCATTAGATGATTTTGTCATTGTGCCAACACCACATAACTACTATGGCCTACTACACATCTAGGCTGTCTGCTATATACAGCCTATTGCTCCCAGGCTATAAACCTGTACAGCATGTTACTGTGCTGAATACTGTGGGCAACTGTGGCACACTGCTAAGTATTTGTGTATCTAAACATGTAAACATAGAGAAGTTAATGGTTGTGCTAGGGTATCACAATGGCTATGACATCACGATGTCACTAGGCAATAGTATTTTTTCAGCTCCATTATAATCTTATGGGATCTTAATTTTATATGAGGGCTTTCATTGACTGAAATGTCAATATATGGTGCATGACTGTAGTTTAAAAGCATTTAAGGCTAAGAAATCTGACCTCGACTGAGAGCTCAATGAAAGTCTCTCTGAGAAAGTAATGCTGAAAGTAAGATCTAAAGGATCTACAATGAAGGAGAGAGGATGATTTATGTACAAATATAGCAACCACACTTTGGTATTACTATAACAGCAACTGCCTCTTTAACTAACCTGCTCCATTACCTCATTGCCATTACCCACTTATCTCTAAGGCAACACTATCTCTCTCAAGGCCTATGACACTCCCACTACATCTTTTTCATTGCACTTTAGAACCCAAGTTAAACAGTGAACACGCCTTCCTGTGACTTCCTTTTGTTAAAAATTATGTATTTTGTCTAATTCCATGAATTAATCTGAGTTCTAATATCATAAATGGAATGTTCAGTTGACTTTTATCACCCAAATATTTTAGCTAGCCCTCAGGTTGATATAGCAGAGTGTGGGTTTCTTCTGTATCAGGCAAGCTTGAGATGAAGTCCTGGCTCTGTTGCTAACTTCACAATTCTTTGCAGATCTATCATCCTCCTCCTAGTACCAGTGCCATGATTTGTAAATGAAGATAAGAAAACCAATCTCATATGATTTCTCTTAGAATTACATAAGATAATGTATAGAGAGTATCTGAAATAATGGAGAGATTCAACCAACAGTGAAATTATCCTCCACGTTTGAAGTATAAGCATTTTTTTTTCTTTTTTAGACAGGGTCTCACTCTTTCACCCAGCCTGGAGTGCAGTGACACGATCACTGTTCACTGCATCCTTGACCTCCTGGGCTCAAGCAATCCTTCCACCCCAGCCCCCGAGCAGCTGGGACTACATGCGTACACCACTACACCTAGGCAATTTTTGTATTTTTTATATGGACAAGGTTTCGCCATGTTGCCCAGGCTGGTCTGGAACTCTTGAACTCAAGTGATCCACCCACCTCTGCCCTGCAAAGTGCTGGGATTACAGGCATGAGCCACTGTGCCCGGCCAGTATAAGCATTCTTAATGTGTGAAATTGATTGCAGAGATTCTTGTATTTAACCTGAAAGAGTTTTTTAATGACAAAATGCGTCATAACAATAAGTAATTCCACCAACATTTCAGCCTAATAAAAAAAAAACCTGGAGTCAGGGAACATATGTATGGGAAAGGGTGTGAGTATAACAGAGCATGGGAGAAGAGGGGGAATTTTTTTTTAAGTGGATGATAAAGGATCTAACTTGATCACAAAGTGGTTTTGGTGCATCAAAAGTTGTTGGCTTTGAGAAGGTTCTAAGGAAGATAGGCCAAGGTCTAGTTCTGAAAGGTGTTCAAGAACAAAAAAACATGGTGAGCTCCAGTCAGGGGCTGGCTGGAGATATCAAGACAAAAGTCACTCATGGAATCTGGTGGAGGCAGAAAGCAGGTAGGTGTGTCCATAGGCAAGTCGAAAAGTTTGGCAAGAAGACAAGGCTTGGGATTCAATAATTGCCAGGCTGGGAAAACTGCACCAAAAGCCTATGAACACAGACAAAGCTCCAATCTTTCTAAAAACTGCTCATCAGAAGGAATTAATCATATTAACAAATACATCAAGTGAAGAAAAACACAAACATGCCTTCATAAATGGAATGGCATTATATCTCTAAATGTTAAGATATTGAATGCATAGAATGGATTTGCATATTGGGAACAAGAAGCGCTTTTTTATCTCCAGCAAAGACAGTCCCTTTGTCTGTATCACAAAATATAAATGCATTCTTGTCATTGTTTCTCAATGACACTGGCACTGATTCAGGCACACACTGATACTACACACTGATTCAGGCATCAAAATCAAATATATTTGCAATGTATTTAAAATGACACTGACTGAAAATGAAACCACCTAAATCCAGTGTTACTGAATAAGTAAGTTTTTGATATAAATTTCACATAATTTGTATTGGAATTTGTCTTCTACCCACCATTGCTCTCATATAACAATGAAAGGATTTTGATATTTGAGACTAGTTATGGCTTATCTCTATCCTTCTTTTTTCCTTGAAAAATTGATGAGTGATTTTTCAGTGAGGAATAAAATGAGTATAGAGAGCCAAATGTTATAGATTGTATACTGCTCCCACACCAGCTTCAGAAGGAAATAAAAAAAACATAAACACATGAAGTATACATAACATAAAATTAGTAATATCATTATCAATTTTAAAGAAATGTAGAAAAAATAGAATTAAATATTAGCTGTTTATGTGCTAACTTCATTTGAATATTTTTATGGGTTTTTTTTAGATAAGATAAAAACCATAAATAACTTAGCACACAATGATATTACTTATTATTTACTTTTTATCTTTTAAAGTCAATTAGTAATAATAATATCATTGTTAATGATAAAAGAACATGCCTCTAATTGACTTTAAAAGATAAAAATGACTTAAATTTTAAGATTAAATAAACAGCACTGAAATATTCCTCAGAGCATGAGTTCCTTTAAGTTTCATTTAACATTTTAAAATAGAGTATTTGCAAAGAACATAGCTATGTATGTCTAATAGGATTTCGAAAATTACTTCAGTTGCTGGTAAACAGACTATGTTGCATAAAACAAGGACTAAATGGCCATTAGTTGAGAAAGCTGCATGACTCTATTGATATAAAACTCACTGAATTTGGCAAGAAAGGGTCAGAAACAGTGCACTGGATTTAGAACAAAATGGCTTTGTATCTAACTCTTATAACTTCTGTTTATAATACAGTCTGTTTTATGTTTCCAGGATACATTATATTAAATATAACTTAGAACAAAAATTAATTCAAATTGAAAAATTCCCCACAGCAGTCAGTGGCTTGAACCAGAATGTTTTACATTCACTCTGTCTTTCTGGCCATCAAAAGCCTTCCACGCTTGGAAAGGAAAAACTATAATAAAAAATATATGGTTATATTGGGGTTTTTAAAGTATAAATTATTAAGGCACATAATCATATCTTAACTTTGAATAACCCAGATATTACCCTAAGTACTTATCAGGCATTAAGACCAACTCATTACACTTGCTCTCTCTCCCAAATCCTCCTGCTTCCTGTTCTAAATTGGTAGCACTATCACCCAACCCAGATGTTCAAGGAAAACATCTAAGTCATCTTTAAATTCATGCTTAAAAGTACTATTTTCTTCTACTCCTCATAACTGCCTCCTTCCTCTTATTACCTCTCCCAGTCCAAGCATGATCTTTTCTTCTAGATGATCAGAAATAGTTCCTAAATGATCTCCCTGATCAGCTTTTCACCCTCCCCAATCTAACAATTACAGTGTGTCACAATATGATTGTCACCTCTTTACTTGCAATAATCGAGTGGCTCCCTTTTACATATTCCAGCCTATTTTCAAACTAACGTCTAGTCATTTTCTCCTATGTATCTGATTCTCTAGCCACATTGGCTGCACTCACCTTCCTCCAGCAAACCACAGTCATTCCTCCAAAAGCTAACACTATCTCCTTTACTTGTCACAGATTTCTCATATTCTGATTTATGCCTCAGGGTTCAACTTAGATATAACTCTTCCATACAAAATAACCAACTCTACTATCTATTTCCAAAATATTTTACTTGAACTAACATTACAGTTATCATCAAAATGATTTTTTTATGAATAGCTGGCATTCTAAGCACTGGGTGGGGGTCTTACTCACTTCCAGGTACTCAGTACATTGTACATCCTAGGTGCATTAAACATTTTCTTGAAATCAAAATAATTAAATTAATATGTTATACTGAGGTGAGTACTACTTTGTAAGGAATAAAATAAACATTTGGTAGTCTTTATGAAGAAAACCATTTATGCACTGGAATTCAAATTATTCCTTTATTTGAAACTACTATTCATAATTTTCACTGGGTAGCATAAAATATTAATTCTTTGAAAAGAATATTATGAACATCATCTTGAACCATATTATCTAGTCAAAAGTGGTGATACTAGAAAGAAAGCATATTCAATCAAATCAGAATCAATCTGATTCCAGCAAAGACAGTACTTCATGTGAAGTCAGAACTTTAAAATTATCTACATATTTTAATAGTCAAGTTTAGAAAAAACATTAGCCAGGTGTAGCGGCATGAACCTGTAGGCCCAGCTACTTGGGAGGCTAAGGCAGGAGAATTGCTTGAACCCGGGAGGCAGAGGTTGCAGTGAGCTGAGATCGCACCACTGCACTCCAGCCTGGGCGGCAGAGTGAGACTCTGTCTGGAGAAATAAAAAAAAAAAAAAAAAAAAAAGGAGTGAGAGGGGGAGGTTACAAAGAAAAAAGAGAGCTACAACAAGGAAAGGACGTTAATGAGAAATGGACAGGTGTCTAGCTTGACTGAAGTCGTGAGAACAATTTCTGGATATATCCACTATCTGTTGGCATGCCATTATGAAAGATAGTGAATACCAAATGGCAATGGTGGCCTCTATAATTATTTTTATGAAATGAGGAGGTGGTGGTGGTGACAAAGAGTATGTTGTGAGTTTGAATAATTAAGGGGAAAATGATATCATTAACCAAGAAGAATATGAAGTACATATTAGTAGAAAGAAATAGTCTCAGAGTGTTTTCAGGCAGAGGAATTGGCCAGGCTTTTGGAGATACAGATCAGAGATCAGAAGAAGGAAAAAGATCATAAATACCAATTTAGGAATTATCTAAAAGGAGATTAAAATTGATGCCATGAGAATGGGTCAGTTTGACAAGAGTAAGAAAGTATAAAGAGAAATAACAGGAAAAAAGGAATTTTGGAGAGTAAGTCTATAATCTCTCAGAGACCTGTATTTAGCTATTGGTTCTGCCACTTCGTAGTTCCAAAATGTCGGGCAAATAATTTAACCTCTAAGTCCTAGAATGTTGTAGAAATCAAATGGCATGTTTAAACCAAAGGGTACATGACTTCATATATATTCGGATATCAAACAGTTAATTGTAATTCTGTTATTATTGTTGGTGGCATGGTCGTTTTCATCATTACCACCATTACTACTAGGGAAAATGAAAAGGAAGAGAACTAGAAGAATTGGGATAAGATAGTACAATACAAATCATGACAGGATAAACTAATAGAACATCGCGGACCAACAACACACTGTGATGTATCATGTGCATTCTGATCTTACATTTTTCAGATAGCAACTCAGCTCCTACCATCTGTAGATGCTAGCCGCTTATAAAAATCACACTCAATCATGTTCTTAAGAAAAGCCACTCATAAACTATAAGGAATCAATTAACATGGCTAAGGAGTCTGAGAAGTCTCTTGAGACAACAGATGGTACTTTATAAATAGGCTCTGAATCACCTGTTACATGATTTGAGCTACCCAATTACTAAGTCCTTCTTCCAAACTTTGTTGTAGTTTCCAAAACGAATTATGGAGCAAAAATAGTCAAAACGTAAGAACCATAAATTGTATATTAAAAGCAATATAGGCCGGGTGCAGTGACTCATGCTTGTAATCCCAGCACTTTGGGAGGACGAGGCAGGCGGATCACAAGGTCAGGAGTTTGAGACTACCCTGACCAACACTGGTGAAACCCTGGCTCTACTAACTACAAAAAATAGCCAGGTATGGTGGTGCGTGCCTGTAATCCCAGCTACTCAGGAGGCTGAGACAAGAGAATCGCTTGAACCTGGGAGGTGGAGGTTGCAGCGAGCCAGGATTGCACTACTGTACTTCCGCCTGAGTGAAAGAGTAAGACTCTGTCTCAAAAAATAAAATAAAATGAAATAAAATAAAAATAAAAAATATATATAGCACAGATATATATAGCACAGATGCATCATTGATGGGGATAGCAGAAATTGCAACAATTTCATTGCATATGACTTATGTATAAAAATCAAATGTATATTACATATGTGTATCCATGTGTACATGTGTAAGAGAGGATGGAATGGAAAAAGAGAAGGAATGAGTTACAGGGTAAGTGTAGGAGAAGACAGAAAAGAATGCTTTCTAAAATCTATACTTCAAGGTCATCTTATTAAAATAAACAGGAAAGGGGCATGGATGAAGCTGGAAACCACCATTCTCAGCAAACTATCAAAAGAACGGAAAGCCAAATACTGCATATTCTCACTCATAAGTGGGAGTTGGACAATGAGAACACATGGACATAGGGAGGGGAACATTACACACTAGGGGTGTCAGGGGTTGGGGGCTAGGGGAGGGATAACAGGAGAAATACCTAATGTAGGTGACGGGTTGACGGGTGCAGAAACCACCATGGCACGTGTACACCTATGTAACAAAACTGCACATTCTGCACATGTATCCATTATTATATTTTGTATAATAATAAAAATGAGACAATACAACATTTATATCTGTTTTCTTAGCAAGAAAATTGTCACCTCTGATTTATAAAAGGGTCACTCTCAAACATTACTTGAAACCATATCTTGACGGAAGAATAAGCTGAGAGTGAGTTGCTCTTCTCAAATATTATCTTTCAAGCCTCCATTTTACTCTTTTAAAAATTTCTAAGTACAGTGGCCTCACAATTAATAAATCTCAGATAGATTCACAGAGAACAGTACAACAGGTGGTACTTTATAAGTACAGAGAAGCCTCTTTTATGAGATGCAACCCATATCAGAAACTTTTAATTTAACACAATACTATAACATGATGATGTTTTCATGAGTGCCTTGGTTTTGCTCTATAATATTATTTACTTAGCATCTTTTTTTTCTGGGTTTCTGTTTCCTTCAACTTACCACCCAGTGAGTACAAGTAACATATTATCATTAGGTCCCATCTTAAGACCGTAACAACAGCACTTTGGGGGGCCGAGGTGGGCGGATCACAAGGTCAGGAGATAGAGACCATCCTGGCTAACACGGTAAAACCCCGTCTCTACTAAAAAGTACAAAAAATCAGCTGGGCGTTGTGGCGGGCGCCTGTAGTCTCAGCTACTCGGGAGGCTGAGGCAGGAGAATGGCGTGAACCCGGGAGGCGGAGCTTGCAGTGAGCCGAGATCGCACCACTGCACTCCAGCCTGGGCGACAGAGCAAGACTCTATCTCAAAAAATAAAAAAATTAAAAAAAGATCATAGCATAGTATGACTCTGCTAAACATATTTAATTCATCCATTCATTCAACTAATATTTAATACTTATCAACTTCCAGGCACTATACTAATGCCAGGACTAGCAGTGAAGACAGGAGCATCTTCTATGGGACCTCTTCTATGGGAGTTAAATATACAGTAGATTTTTTTTAAAAAAGCAAGAAATAAAAAATAAGTTCATTGCTGATAGTACTTAGTGTACTATCACTAAGTACTTCCTTCATAAAGGAAGTACAACAGGTTAATGTGAAAGTGACAGAGTGATTCAAGTAAGTACAGTTTTATATTTTCATATGCATTTTAGCATGCAATTTTCCAAAAGAGGTACTAAAATATTCTTACCTCCTTTCACGCATGTCATATTCATATTTGTCCCCTTATTAAAGACACATTTGTTCTGTCATGTCATCAAAAACTGCTAACAGAAATGAGTAATACAATGATGAGTATCAGAAATTCCAAGAACAAAATAAGTTGCCAGCCCCTGAGGAGTTTTCCAGGAAGCCAGGAAAAACAAGGTACACAAGCCTGAGGAAATCAATAATAAAATTCTGTTAAGTATGCTGACAATTATCTTTGGATCAAGTTCCAAATGTGAATGTGTGTCATAAGAATTTGGAGAAAAGTGTCATTAGTGTCTAGTGGAAGAGAGTGGGACTTCACCTGGACACTGAAGTATGGGTAAGTGTTGCAAGGAGAGGGAGGGAGGAGGACGAGCAGAATTCCAAGGCAGGAAAACAACATGAGTTAAGTATGGCGCAAGCTTATCTGAGGTGGGGCTGATAGAGGAGGAGAAGCTTGTATGGGGAGTTTGTTTGAGGACAATCTTGCCCATGGATTTTGATCTGTATACATCAAGTAGATAGAATTAATTCAGTATTTCTAAGGAGAATTATATGATGAAAGTGATATTTTATAAAGAAGACTCCGAGATCAGTATGCAGCTTGATAGTGGCAGATGAGAGAAAATTTAAATCAGTTAGAAGGTTAAACCTTTCATGTAAACTCAAATAGCAGTGGCAGCAAGAAATCACACATATAAAACTGTTAAAGACCAAATAGACAAGACACTGTGAATGATGAGATGAGTGGAGTCAGAGAAATGAAAATGAGAGGGGTCCAATTTATCCTGGCCAAGGAAATAATGCAAAGTGTCTCCTTTACTGTCAGTAATAAGTTATACTGAATAAACTTTGCAATGACAAAAATGCAAAGAATGTTTTTAGAATGTTTTCAAATTTCTAACAGGTAGCCTAAAGTTTTTTTTTAACAGCATTTATTATCTTGCATATGTTTTACATAGGAGTTTAATCAACTTTCCAAAGCTTCAAATAAAATTTAATCTGAGCATTCTGTATTTTTAGTTTTGGATCAGTGGTATACTGGTCACTACTATTTTACCTTAAACATAATTTTTCTACATTTAAATGTAACAATATTTTGACAAATTCTTCTTCCATTTTCCTACTTTTAGGTTCCTAACAACACTATATAACTCAGTATTACTTATGAACTTTAGATGTCTATGTATTATAAAAATAAAGTCGGTAAGGGCTATTATGTTCATAGTTCCTGAAATTTTCAGGCAATTTGCTTTTCTCTATTACCTATGGGCTGATCAATCCCAAATGTTTATCTCCAGCTTAGACTCTCCTTTTTTTATATCAAGTACCACACATTTAAAAGCATTATTCTAATGCTCTCTGTATATGAACAATAACTGTGGATCCCACCCTGTATTTCACATGAGGTGTTAATGTTCCCCTCTATAAACCTTACCACTGTGATTTTCAGGAAATTGGCCTCAACATTGACAAGGAGCCTGCTCTACCATTGTACTTTCACGTTAGAAACCACCATGTTGTTTCACACCACTATGCCTTTGAACATGTTCTCTCTACCTAAAATGAGCAGCCTCCAGTTCTAGGTCTCCTGGTATTTACTTCTTTCCTCTATGAACTTGAGCAGATTTCACTGCTCACGTATATTTCAGCAATGCTTCTTGTTCATATATCTCTTAAGGAACTATCACATTTCTGAAACAATTTATTTACAAGTTAGTCTTCCCAAAACAACTATGACCTTTCCCTACTAGACTATGAGCTTCTTGAGAATAGAAGAATAATTATCAGCTGGTATAAATCCATATGCAGGTTTTGAGCTGACATAAATGTATATTTTTTCATATGCAAACGTGAATGTCAAAAATGTAAGTAAGAAGCTTGTGAAATAAATCTTCAGTTTTTTCCTCTCTAATACTTGCCTAACACTGATTTTTTTTTTTTGGATACAGTTGAGATACTTCCTGTATTCTATATGAACAATGTTTTATAGCCTCTTTAGAAATAAATTGCCCAATAAGAGACTCTTAATGTTTTACAATATACATACTGCTAACAAACATCTGCAAGACTATAGTTTATTCACAAAATAACCTGCAAAAGGAAGTCTGTATTACATAGGCAAACACTGTTTTTAAATGGTTGTGTAAACATGGAAAGGGATATTAAATCTGCATTCAAAAGCTGTTTAATTTGAATTCCCATTATACTTGGAAATATTTGGCACAATCTGCTACTTAAAATTATTATCTAATTTTTTTTAATTTAAAAATGTGACTACTACAAAAACGATCACTAATAAATGTTCAGTAGAAATACTAACTAAAAATGAAACTGAGACAATGAAGATTAACTTCCCATTGATAACTTTACCATGGACTTCCCCAAATAACCAAATAATGGTGTCTAATTGGAAAGTTTTAAGCAGAGAAGTAATGAGATTAGATTAACCCTTTGAGATGGTTTCACTGACTGTTTTATGGAGAACGGAAGGTGAAGGACAAGAGAGAAAGCAAAAGACCGGAGAGGAGGAGAATGCAATTGTCCCCGTGAAAGGTAACATATTGGACAATACATTTAGGAATTTGTGAAAAATAATAAGATTTAAGACACACTTTAGACTTCAACAAAAATATATAAAATATAATGCAGACAAATTGACTTGCTGAACCAATCTTTCCATTTTCACACAGGTAATGGGCCCATATGCATTCATCAAGAAATGTACTGATGTGGAAAACTTAATATATTTATGATAAATCCATATGCTTCTGGTGGAAGTTCAAATTTAAGCAAAGGATTAGGAAGAGACCTTTACTTTTACTATCTACATTTGCTGTTTTGTTATTTTATCATTTATTTATAGTAATGATCATGAACTCCTTTGGAAAAAATTACATACTTCTATTACAAAAAATTTTTAATGAATGGCAATGTCAATGATTCACTTTTAATTTCAGGGACAATATCTTGCATAAAATAAAATAGCTCTATATCAAATTTAAATTGTCACATCACATAAAAATTTACCAAAATATCATAATTATATATGACAATATGTATTACTGATAAAATATTTTCAAAACACACAGCATACCAAAATTGTTCTGGCATTTAAAAATGTAGATTACTTTGCTTTTACTTCAATATCATCTGCCATAAATGGAATTATGAATTCTATGTTCTGCAGTTTAATGTCTGAAAACTTCTCATAGAACTTGAGTGATATTTTTAAATCTCAGTGGCCATACTGCCATACGAATCAGTTTTGTTTTATAAAATATAAATTAAAACATTTGCAAAGCCATTTTGTTTCAAAATGAGAGAGATGAGATGTACATCTTTAATTTTACAAATCTTAATTTTTACAAATTATATCAGTTAAAACAATCTGTGAGTATGTTTTAAAATCAGCTCTAATCAAAACCTCGAAAGTAGCATATTTGAGAACCTTGGTTAATTTTGAAATTATTCAATGGATCAAAAGCTAAAATTTCACGAAATACAGTAGTACAAAGAACTGTGCTTGATTCAAAATTACTGCATCTGAAATTTGAGAACATTTTAAAAACAGTCAGCAGGATTCGGAGTAATCATTAAGGAAGCATTGATAAAGGAGAAAGAAACCGTTCTGTGTGTTTCCATTATCCTGACTACAGAAAGAAAAGATTAAAATCAAAATATCATTTCATTTTTAGCACTACATGAATACACTGAATTTCATAGTCAAATACCATATGTTTTAAGTTAAAGATATATGTATACATAACATATGTATACATGCATATCCATAGTGTGAGTCACCTTGTCAAAATGTATCATAGTGTCAAAATTCCACAAAGCATTCATCAAAAGGATCATTTAAATTTACCTCAATAATATCTGGGTCAATTAATACAGAATTTACCAGCATTTTTCCCACTGTGACCACTGCAGACCTCATTATCATAGTATCATTTATCAATGATTACAGAAAAAACTAAGGAAGCCCCCATCAATCCATTCACTCCACAAATAATTGTCAATATCTAATGTGAGCCAGACATTGATCTAAGCACTTGAAAAATAACCAGATCCAAAACAGAACTAATTCCTACCCTTAACAATTTTACATTCCGGTAAAGGAGACTGAATCAGAAAATCAGGTGGCTTGGATTAATTACATGGAAGAGATACAATCAAAACTAAATCCATTTAAGACATATTTTGAAGGGTTCAATTAATAGGACCTAAGGATGGATTTGCTCTGGAGCAAGTAATATAGAAGCATCAAAAATAATTCTAAAGTCTTTGACATGAAGGGTATATTATTTATTGAGATAAGGAAGACTGGTGGATAAAAGAGTATGGAAAGGCAGAAAAAGATTTTTTAAAAAATTTGTGAAATATTAAATTTAAGAAGTCTATGAGATATCCAACTGATATGTCAATTAGGCAGCTGATTATATGAGTTTGGAACTCAGAAGGAAACTCAACACACGTATAAATTTGGGAGCCAGTGACACAGATTCAGTACTTATAGAGAAATGTTAAGAGGTCAACTAGAATAGAAATCCAAAGGCGAACAGCCAAGCTCTGAAGAACTTTAGCATTTAGTGAACAGGAAAAGGAATAAATGCAAATATATTCCCTAAAACTGAAAAGGAAGAGCAAGAAATATGATTTGTTTCGCCACATTAAAAAAAGTTTTTGGAAAAAAAGTAAGTCCTTAAATGCTTAAAATACTACTGATATTTAAGTAAGGTGAGACTGTAAAGTGTCTACCAGATTTAGCAACATAGACATTATAGCTTTAGTAGGCAGAGAGGTGGCCTGATTTAAAAAAAAAAAAAAAGCTATTCACAGTCCTGAAACTACAAATTATCTAACATCAAAAGCTATTCCTTGGTAAACATTTAATCATCTGAGACAATATTAAAACATCTTACATACTATATACATATTGGCAAATTAAATTTAACAAACTATGACTAAATTCATTCTAAGTGACAAGCAATCTATTATGGTCTCACAGTTCAAACGAAAATAAGAATAGACACAGTCTTTATATATAATGAGCCCGTAACATTATAGCACAAATATACATATAAAATACTGAAAATACCAGATATAAGCCATGCATAGGGATGCCCAGGGGCCATTGGAATGCAGAAAAATAATAATTTTATTTCTCTGTTCTATGCATTTTTGATCTAGAATTGCCAGTTTTAATGTTAAAATATAAATCTATAAAAGCAGCCTGGCGCAGTGGCTCACACCTGTAATCCCAATACTTTGGGAGGCTGAGGCGGGCAGATCACCTGAGGTCGGGAGTTCAAAACCAGCCTGACCAGCATGGAGAAACCCCATCTCTACTAAAAATACAAAATTAGCCAGGCGTGGTGGCTCATGCCTGTAACCCCAGCTACTCAGGAGGCTGAGGCAGGGGAATCACTTGAACCCGGGAGGCAGAGGTTGCGGTGCGCCGAGATCGCTCCATTACAGTCCAGCCTGGGCAACAAGAGTGTGTCGTAGCTTACACTAAACCTGAGCTTTAGGAAATTAGCAACTTCATACCTATGCCAAGACTAAGTAAGAAAAATAGTATGGTTAATAAAGCACTTGCAATATTGATTTAGGATTAGGAGAGAATACAATGTAATTTGTACTTATCGGGCTTCTCTTGTCTTTCAAAAGCAAAAGCCTGCTTTATATGTAATCTAATTGCATGGCAGAAGTATGTAGATGTGGAATGGACTAAAAATTGATGAGTATGAAAGAAACGTGGCATGGGAGAACAGTCATAACCAGGCTAATATGACATAATAACTTGATTTTAAAGAATCAAGCTTTTTGTCTTTATAATTACTACCCACAAAAATTTATGACATTCACAGAATCATAAAACTGGCAGCGTAATTTCAATTATATCCTGAAATGAGTCAGTATCAAGAAACTGGTCTTACACTAATTCAGGAGAAAAGATCAATTGGATTACATATGCCAAGCAAGGCAACTGATTCTGCAAAAGCTCCGTAGGTCCATTTTGTTAATATAAATACTAAAAATGGTAGAAACTTACTCTTTGCTGAACACAATATATATTGAATCAATCACCAACACAAAACTATGAAAGCAGCTGGCATTGTCCCCATTTTACATATGAAGAAAAAAAAGCAGAGATAAATTCATTAACTTATCTAAGGTTACTTAGACAGGAAGCATTATGACTATTATTACATGTTATTTAAGAGTTTAATCTTTTAAGTGTTACACGATTCTAGTAGCCAAGAACTTTATAAACTATTATTGACATCCATATTATGACTTAAAATACATTCCTTTCTGAGGTAGATTTAATATTAGTCTGCCTTTTAAAATGTCCTTGCCTTCCTTCTACCCCAATAATTTCTTATATGGTGGCTTCGCAACCAGAAATTTGTTACATTCCAATCATTTTGTTGATACTTAGTTTGTTCTCTGTCCAACACTTTTATATGAAATTGACTAAATTCTATCAACAAAAATATTTAGAACAGTTTAATCTCAATGGAACTTGTTGGAGGTGGGAATAAACAGGTCTGGTCACCTGGGACTGATCACTCTTTAAAAGAAGCGTTGTCCTCTATCTCAGTGGGTCATCAACTATTGAGTGTTCAGCCTCTGAAAGACAACAATTTCCCCTGACAAAGGCTTGAAGAAGCACCTGCTATCCAAGGAGGGCAGCCATGGGGAGGACAGCTGCTGCTGCCAGATGGCCCTGACACCTATTGGTCCTATTTTATAGAAGGATTGTTTAAGCACCTTAAAGATCCTATTTCATGGTCAGTGAAATTTATTTCCAATTCCTCACAAGGATAGATTGTTTCCATTAAAAAGACAGAATCTATAAAGAGATTACATCCCCAAGCCATCTTTTTTCTTTGGTTGGAAGTGATGATGATCATGGTTATAATAAGAAATTTAAAATTAAAGGAAGCAACAATCTATCTTACTCTAGCTCTAGCTCATACTTTAGGGAAAAGGCCAAGACATATGGAAGGAAAATAGATATTAGTAGCAATCAATCACTATTTGTACATCAAAGACATTGATTATGAAACTATCATTTAAAACTCACTATTCTTTTAACAACCACCTTGAAGCTTTCCTGAACTTGAGGTTATAATGTTATCATTAAACCTCTACTATCCTTAGGACCAAAATATGCAGGAGAATATATTCTGATATCAGCATATCAGATATGTGTTGCACTCACAAAAAAATTTAATTCTACATAGTCATTTAGTGGTGAATTTAATTTCTCAACTCCATATTATATAAGGGGCAGTGAGAAACACCATTCCCTGAATAAGGGATGAACAAGGAAATAAATTAGGTATATTTTATCAAGTTTTATTTATGCATATTTGTTTCTCAGTTTTATTGATTGTGGGTTTTAAGTACAACCAATGTTAAAATGTACATTTCAGTAGGAATAAAATATATTGGCTAAAAGAAGAATGAAAAATAGAAATAAATTTTCATTTGAATTCAATATTGTTAATGCAAGTTGCATGTACAGTGTCTTACTCTCCCTACAGCGGTTGTACTTTAAATTGAAATGTCATTGATATACTTTTATAAACCAGAAGTGCTAGTTCATGTATATTTTATTCTCTATACCAATCCTTTTAGGACATAATTAAATGCAAACAAACAGAAAAGAACTAACTGGAATCAATGTGTCCTTCTGAATGACATATCCTTCATACCTGCAAAGCCATCTCATCAGCTAGACTATTGCACTCATGCTCATAAATTTGACAAGGTTGGTTGATTCTCTTCCAATCCCATTTACATTTAGAAATATGTAGCCATATAGGATATTTTTCTATTAATTTATAAAGTGCTTCAGTTATGATGAAAGACAACATTACCTCTTTGTTTCCAAAGCCCAGGTTAATATTTTGATTATCTTTGTATCTCATTGTCGATGTAGAGTTTTTGAATATAAACTGAAATGCAGTACAGATTTTGCTACGTTTTAGAAGATAAAGCATTCCGTTAGGATAGTCCAAAACTGTCAATGGGGTCATCTTTCATTAGGGCCACTTAAGCCAATATATGGATAAAATGATTCATCACTTTAACTCTAGAAGCCATTATTTCTAATTAAAAACTACCCCATAAATACCTATTTTATTATGACATCTGTGTGGTAAATAAATTCAAGCTATCAGTAAAGCACTCACCAAGGAAATTACCTTAAAAAATTACTTCATTTCCAAGTGTATCTTCCTAATTAAAATGACTATTTCCCATCCATATTTCTAAACTGCAATTTATAATAACTTTAGAGTCTCTGAATATCTAATACTTAGGGAAGTTATTATCTGGATTTCTTAAATCACAATGCCTACAAAAAAATTAGTCATTTATTGACCTTTAACAATTATGTGCATGAAAATTTATAGAGCTCCCTGATATTCAAAGAGAAAAGGAATAAACTGATAAAACTCTATAATCATTTTCCTCCAACTCTAAGCTACGGAAGTGGGGGGTTAATTCCAATTCAATTACATCAACTGTACAATTATCATTGTAGTTCTTTGGGATATAAAAAGATACATAATACATGAATTCACATACTGATGAAGACAATCGTCCAAAGCATCTTGTCTCTCCAATATTTACTTCAGGTATGACTGATTCTTTCACCTTTAACTTTTAAGTTTTCTTTCTACCCACCTTTCTTTTCTAGGTAGACAACATGGTGCAATGAAAACAACTCAAGGGTTGTGTTTCTTTAGATTCAGATATGAATATTTACTTTGCCATTTACTAGCAATACTTTTTTGAGCAACACAATTTCCCTTACTAAAGTTCAGTTTACAATTATCAAGCTTCAATATCCTATCACTGTCTCTAATTTCTCAATCTGAGCTGGTTTATGTTCTCAAACAATACTGTGATTGTTGGCTGTGCTAACAAAACTGTAAGCAAACATTGGACTGTGTTTTCCTGGAGAACAGAATACAAGCTTTGGAGTTAAATTATACATGGGTTTGTAATCACATCTTCCTACCAATATCTAACAATATCTGTATTTATAATAGATTATTTCAATGAAAAATGTTTTTTTTCATTAAGCCATAATTATATGAGATATACATATATTTATCTGGAACGACAGATAGATAGATAGATAGATGATAGATAGATAGATAGATAGATAGATAGATAGATAGATAGATAGATAGAAGATAGATAGATAAATGATAGACAGATATCCAGAACATGTGAGATATATGATAGTTACAGAGATACAGATAGATGAGTCTATGTTACAGATACCGGCTAAGCATTTCACAAATATTAATTCATTTAATACTCATGATGTATTCATGAAATGGCCACTATTATCACTCCTATTTTACAGATAAGAAAACTGAGGCTAGGCATGACATAACTGTATCAAATCACATAGCTGGTAAGTAGCAGAAACAGACAAGACACTCCTGAATCTACTCTTACCTAGTAAGTTATATACACTGTGTCTCAATATTTGAATATAAACTAATTTTCTGGCGCTAGAATCTTTTCAGATCTAACTTTGGTAACCTTTGAAACTATTGGTGGTCTTTCCTTAAAATTCCCTTTAATGTTATCTTCTGTCACTATAAGGAAAATGGCTGTGCGGCAGTCAAGAGTAGGCCAAGGTAAACATCTGGCACAGCATGACACAGCAGGGTTGGAGCACAGGTGCACAATCCCTTGCATTATATAATCACAGTTATGTAACCATGTTATGAGTGGGCTCACCACCTGGCTCTGAGCCACTATTGTCTATGAAATGCATAAATGTATCACTGACACTGTGAGGGGTGGTCCACAATAAAGCCATGTCCCACTTACCTACGGCCCCACGAGTGTTCTTTCAACTACCTGCCATCCATTCACCAACTCCCCTTGAACCCCGGCTCAGGTTGGAACCTGATAATTGGCGTAGTCAACATGATTCCGAGGTGAGTGAGTCCTCAGCCCCTGATGGTCCTGGGTCAGCTATGTGGTCTCAGCATGGGTTGTGGTACCTCGTGGCAGCCTTCCTGCTCAGATGGGCCCCAGTGAAAACATGGGTGATGCTGGACAGGTCTCCCGTGACTATGGAGAAGGCGCTGAAGCACTCTGAAGCACAGAGCACTGAAAAGGAGCGAGCCTTTGCCGGCAGAGTTGGATGGGCGTTTTTGACTGTGCTACAGGAAGTACACACTCAGTCCCTGAGGGATACAGCTCAGGTAAGGGACCTCCAGGGTCAAGCAGAGCGCCTGAAGATCCGGATATACAGCTTGAAACGAGAATTAGGGTCTGCCACTAGTGTGGGCCTGGGCCAGCCAACCCAGAGACCCCCACCCGGTCTGATATCAAGGAGGAAGAACCTCCATTGTAGGCTCACCCAGTGGTCCGTCAGAAAACAGAGCAGGAACAGCCATTGGGGCCCCGGGGCATGGGGGTTCAGGGACCCCCTACTGTGGTGGAGCACATGTCATACAGGGCCTATACCCCAACTGAGTTGCATAAATTAGGTAAACAGGGTCAGCAGTGCATGGGGGAACCCCCACCCACCTGGATGTGTTGCCTTTTGGATGAGAGAGCCGATGGTATTGTCTGCTCTGCCTCTGAAATGGAAAAGTTGGCCTCCATTATGACCCATCCCTCCATCAGCAATTGCAGGTGAGCAGGCGGTTAACACAGGGGCAAGGCGACCACACACTGACTGAATGGCTGATGGCTGCCATAGAATGGTATGGAACGATGCCAGAGAAATACCAAAAACTGTGAGTAAATGGCTTTCATGTGCAGAGCTGGTGCAGGTAATTCAGGAAATGGGTATGTGGCAAGTTTTGTTTGATGTAAATACCTGAGGGCCACATGTTGAATGCTTTACCTCCCACATGAGGGACCTTGTGTTGAGCTCTGCACCCCCGAGTGCTTCCAGCTCTCTGGCCATTGTCCTTACTCTGTACATGGGGCACTGTGTACATGAGATGACTACTGCCATGGTGGTGCTCAGAGAAGCAGAGGGCCATTGGCAGGATCATGGACTTTGTGCCATAAAAAAGAGAAAGGTACCCCTTCCACAGGGGCCACCTCATGGGACAAAAAAGGGCCCCAGTGGGTGACCTGCACACAGATGTGAATTGATTCGATTTTGGCTGGGGTTGACCGAGATAAAACTGATAGGCAACCCAGTGAAGTGCTGCTAATTTTGTGGAGGCAATTGTCCCCAGAGCAGCAATTCCAGAAAATGCCCAAGACGGGGCAGCCCACCAGGATGCTCCAGCTCAAAGACTACTTGAAGGTGGGTGGAGGTATACAGCCTTTTGTGTTTGATTAGGGAACTGGCCAAGGTGCCTGGCTTGGGGGGAAACCAGATGACCAGAGGCCATGTGTGGAACTGGCAAACCACTCTCCCCAATGTTGGCATTGGTAGACACTGGTGCAGAGTGTAGCCTCGTCTATGGGAACCCAGGTAAGTTTCCAGGCACGGCTGCATACACAGACGACTATGGAGGCCAGTCAGTGAAAGTGAAAAACATAACTGTGCTGCTGACTCTGTAGGAGAGGGGCGTCCCCCCATTCCCGATGGGGCATGGCATATGGATGGGTCCAGCCAGGGTGCGACTGCTTCCTGGACTGCTGTTGCGGTCCAGCCTACTACTGACACCATATGATTTGTTATCAGGTGTGGACAAGTAGTCAATGGGCTGAACTCAGAGCAGTGTGGATGGTGATCACCAAGGAGACACCTATGGCAATCTGCACCAATAGACTGGCAGTTTATCAGGGCCTAATCTTGTGGCTAACTACCTGGAAATTACCGAATTGGCTAGTTGGTCACGGACTCATTTGGAGCCAGGCCATGTGGCAAGACCTATGGAAAATGAATTACGTTTGCATGTTATTCCCCCGCCTTTGTGGGGCTGTAGTTCAAGGTTGGACCTGGTGCTCCAAACCTTGAATGAACAGCCACAGAAAGGCGGCCCAGCCCCAGAGGGGCACTTCTACACTGGGCCACTGCCTCCATCCAGTTACAGATACAGACACCAAGGATGACCTCCTCCCACCGGATATGGAGACAGAGGGTAATCTGTTGCCTGCCTCAATGCATCTAAAGGCAGGAAAACAAAAAACCTGGCTTTGGCCGTGGACCCTTGAAGGCCCCATTGCCGATGGTTGGCTACCATAGCCCCCAGGGGGGAGAGCCTACTGTATGATTTACATGTCACTCCTTGGGTATTTAATATATGGCCTCCGTGAATGATTGTTCATAGGGGAATGGCCAGGGAAGGAACTCTCCTCTGCAGGACATCCGTGGCCTAATATGAGCTCCCCAGTAACTTTAGCACAGATACAGGACCCAAAGGAACCATGGGGAGCACCATCCTGGGCAGAAGCCCCTGGCAGCTACCAGAAATGAATGGTTAGCCTGTATTTTGCCTGAGGGGCATGATTCATCCCTGTTAGTACCTGTGCCTGCTTTGTTGTTTCAACCACAGATTGACACGCTCCAAAAGCATTGTGAAATGGGCCCACACCTACCCTGAGGTGACTAATATTTCCAACTGTAGGATCTGCACCACCCTTCCAGCAGCAGCTGTGGACGGCTTGCCCTGGCACATACACTTAGCCTCTACGGAGAACTGGACATGGCTAGAGACTTGGGGTCCCATGGGTGATGCCTGGATTGCGAAATGATAAACTTTGGATAGGGGGCATGGCAAAACCTATGACATGCCCAACGCCTGGCTGACCCGTAATGTCTATGATGAATGGGGCTGGTTAGTGGGCGAACATGTAGTGCCCCCATCACAGGTACCATGATGTATAGAGCAACAATGGGATAGTGTCAACATGGGGTATTTGCCCACCATAGCCTGCACAAATATAACATATGTCACCACACCAAGGGTGTAGTGGAATAGGTGGCCTCATCAAGGTCAAGCTCCAATGGACTTTGTGCCCCCTGGGAGTTTGTGGGTCTCTGGAGACATGGAATGAACATATTTGCCAGTGAACTGGACTGGCCCTTGTACCTGGGGGTGGCCTTTGTGCCTGCCACTGTGCTTCCCACATTGCCTAGACGCCCACACAACTGGGAGGTGCTATGTTACCACTTTTTGCAAGTGCTGTAAGCCCCTTGGTGGCTCTACCCCTTAGCTTTGACCATCCCTGGAGCAGGTGTCACTACTGTAGAAATGCAGGTTACAGCCCTTGCAGAGCACACAGCTTGGCCCCTGGATTACACCCAAGTCACCCTCCTCCTGTTAACCAATGAGGTTGATCAAACCAGAAAGTTGGTGCTGCAAAACTGGATGGCCTTAGATATAGTAACGGCTGCCCAAGGTGGCATCTGTGCCCTTATAGGGACCCAATGTTATACATTTATTCCAGAAAATCAACAAAACTTAACAGCAGCCTTGCAAGGGATGTCACGGGAGATTGAAGCAGTTGAGAGCCTTACTGATGACCCCACCACCACAGAGATGGTGGGCATCCCTGAGCTCTGGCCTACGTTGGGCCCTGATAATCATGGGGAGCATAACAGGGATATTAATAGTAGGTTCTTGCTTCTTGTGTTATTGCTGTGGCTTATGGGTGCAGGGTGCCACCCTGTGGGCAAGTTTCCCCACTAAGAGGACTCCCTCAGCCTCGGGAGTGGAGTTTAAGGAAAATGGCTGCACGGCAGTCAAGAGTAGGCCAAGGTAAACATCTGGCACAGCATGATGCAGCAGGATGAGAGCGCATGTGCACAATCCCGTGTATTATATAATCACAGTTATGTTACCATGTTATGAGTGGGTTCATCACCTGACTCTGAGCCACTGTTGTCTGTGAAGTGCATAAATATATCACTGACAGGCCGGGCGCGGTGGCTCACGCTTGTAATCCCAGCACTTTGGGAGGCCGAGGCGGGCGGATCACGAGGTCAGGAGATCGAGACCATGGTGAAACCCCATCTCTACTAAAAATACAAAAAAATTAGCCGGGCGTGGTGGCGGGCACCTGTAGTCCCAGCTACTCGGAGAGGCTGAGGCAGAAGAATTGCTTGAACCCAGGAGGCGGAGCTTGCAGTGAGCCGAGATTGCGCCACTGCACTCCAGCCTGGGCCACAGAGCGAGACTCCGTCTCAAAAAAAAAAAAAAATGTATCACTGACACTGTGAGGGGCAGCGCATAATAAAGCCATGTCCCACCTGCCTACGGCCCCTCCACCCCCCGAGTGTTCTTTCAATTACCCACCACCCGTCCATCAACTACCCTTGGACCCCAGCTCAGGTTAAAACATGACAGTCACATTGTCCTATTTTTGTAGGTTTCCTTCTAAATCTCTCATTAACATTCACCATTATTGGCCTCCTTCACTCACTCTTCATTTTCTACTTCTTTAAATGGAGGTGTTCATCAAAGACTCACCTTTAAACATGTTCTTGCTCTGTGCTCCTTCCATGGCTTATGGCTACCATACACACACATTAAACTCATCTCTTCTTATCTCAGGTTAACCATGGCCCTGGTTCTAAATTCCAAAACAATGCATTTCCAACTAAATAAAGAATGACACAACCAGGACTTTCAGCAGGCTTTACGAGTCTGAAACATCTCACAATCATGACCCTCTCCTACTAATCTCAGCTCTTACACTCCCTGTGATTTCAATCTATTAAAACGGCATTACTGGCCCTAATCCATTGGCCTCTACCTAGTCCCTTTCCATTACTTACTTTCCATACTGCCTCTGCCAGATCAAACTATGTTCATGGATTCTCCCTATACCTTCATCAAGGCTCAGATGACATCATGTTGATGTAGCATAAAGTCCAGATTATCTAACACAGTGTTCAATAGCTCTGAAGTTAAACTCCTATATACTTTCCCATCCTGTCTTCTATTAATCCTATCCACACTGGATTCAATGTTTCCTGAAATATGGAAGTTCATGGCCTCTGGCTTTGCCCATGCTGTTCCAAGGGCTGCTCCTATTTGATCCTTCTCTATGTATCCAAATCTTAATCATCCTGTTTATCTACTGAAATGGTCAACATTTGCTGGTTGTTTCATTTGGGTAGTTGATTCTCAACTTCAACATCCCTTTCTTTGGAATCTTCTGACCCTGTTGTACAAAAATACTACATAAACCATATATGTAAAACTGAAAAATTTTGAGAGAAACTAGTTCAGATAAGCTACATAATTTTACCTCAAAATTTTACCTAGTTCTTAATGTCTTAGCCATGTGCCCCCAAATTGATATCAGAACTCACATACTACAGGCTCACTTAGGTCTCTCAGCTCTACCTCTTTATAATTCTAAGGCTAAGAATTAATCATGAGGAATTTTCACCTTTCTTTGGATTTACCAAAATTGTTACTTTTTCGGTCATCTATATAACATTCTTCTTTTTTGCCAAACCAAGATAGCAACCCACCATTTATAGGTACACATATATATTCTTAATCATACATATTTCTAAGAATATATATTATTTATATTTTTTATCTATTAATATATATATTCTTAAAGCTTCACACAAAAATCAAATCACATAATTATTTTATGTAAGTGAAAACTATGTGGGCAGATTACTATTCATTCATAGAACAGATATTCCCCCAAGCAGGGTGTTACTAACTTTTATAATATCAATGAATTAGGTACACTGAAACATCTACATTAGTCTCAAATGCTTTTTGTCTATTCTACTTACGAAGATATGTTGGACCAATTTTGGTTTTATCACGTTTACAGAAAAAATCTTAGAAACATTAGTAAATAATATAACCAAGTATAAAATAAGGTACTCCATAATTCTTCTACTTTTCCATATCTGTGTGTATGCATAAACATGGCATGTTTGTGAATATGTCAGTATATATTCATAAGCATGTTAGTGGCATATGTTTGCCACAATCTTGGCTGAAAATACATAATGAGAAATCAAAGAAACTACTGTTTACTTCTTAGAAAAAGCAAAATATTTAAGAATGTTTTAAGGAAGATATTGTAGTTGGTTATCTTTCTAGGGACACTGAAGTTGATACATTGAAAATGTTATACACCCATTTTAACTCTAAGGCTTTAAAATTTACTTTTAATGAAAAATTCTCAAGACTCCCCGGTCAGAACGCATAAACACTGAAATCTGTAGATCACTCTTTCAGACGTAGAAAGATACGAAAATACAAAGCAGTCTATCACTTTGTTGGGACATGTCTTTGATTGGACAATTTTTAAAGTATATCCTTTATATAAGTAATAAATATTATATAAGTTAAAAATCAAGTTACAGAAAGGTTCACACAAGTTGTGGTATTGAATTGGGTCCTTAGCAAGGATGAATAGATGAATAGATGAATGATGAAGGATAAATGGATGTTTTTAAGACCAAAAAGGGGTGCAGGAATGAATTAATAATGAATGAAGAAAAGTCATATCTAATTATAAATGTTGTGGATAGTTTTCCTGAAAATAAATACTAAAATCTTTATGATCAAGGTGTTTTCACTCATGGGCATCAATTATATCCATAGAAATATCTGTCATTATAATACTTTACTAAAGTCCCTAATATTCCTTTACTTAATGGTATGGATCACAATATTTATAGAAATTAAATGATTTTAATTCTAAAATTAAAAAATAAATAATTTTAATCATGAAAATACTAAATTAAATCATGTTGAAATCATGAGGAAGTTCTTCCTACTTGTAAGTGGCATCAAAGCATTTAGAAATATTTTTCCTGATTTCTCTGTATAAAATGTAAGAAAAATAAGCAGGCCAAATGAATAAGGTACTGGAATAACAATAAACAGTACTTTTTAAAGTGCCATAGAGATAGAAATTATTCTTGTTGTTGACACTTTATTAGATTTCTAGTGCTTTTCACATCCGTCTCATTTGATGCTCACAACAACTGTGTGAATTTGTTAGTAAGATGACATTTGCCAGTTTTTTGTTTGTTTGTTTGTTTGTTTGAGACGAAGTCTTGCTCTGTCGCCCAGGCTGGAGTGCAGTGGTGTGATCTTGGCTCACTGCAAGCTCCGCCTCCCGGGTTCACGCCATTCTCCTGCCTCAGCCTCCCGTGTAGCTGGGACTACAGGCACCCGCCACCAAGCCCAGCTAATATTTTGTATTTTTAGTAGAGACAGAGTTTCAGCATGCTAGCCAGGATGGTCTCGATCTCCTGACCTTGTGATTCGCCCTCCTCAGCCTCAGGTGATCCACCCACCTCGGCCTCCCAAAGTGCGGGGATTACAGGCGTGAGCCACTGTGCCCGGACGGCATTTGCCAGTTTTATAGAAAATACAGACAAGTATTTTACCCCAGGTTAGACAGTTATTTAAAAAAAAAAAAGAGCTAAAACTTGAATATAGGCCTTCCACTAATACTACAAAATAACTAGAGTGGAATTTTTCAGCTAGTGTGAAAATGTGTTCTTTGATATAAGTCATAAAAACAAAGATTTATATAATGAAGTTCTTATTCACCTCCAAATGTAAGTAGACTTTTTTTTTTTTTTTTTTTTTAACCTTGGGTATGATCTTAGGTACTCTGTGCTTTAGTTTTTCCACTTACACAAATGAGACTTTAAGCCTATCTTTAAACTTTACTGCCGGGCGCGGTGGCTCACGCCTGTAATCCCAGCACTTTGGGAGGCCAAGGCAGGTGGATCACCAGGTCAGGAGATCGAGACCATCCTGGTTAACACGGTGAACCCTGTCTCTACTAAAAATACAAAAAAAATTAGCCGGGCGTGGTGGCGGGCACCTGTAGTCCCAGCTACTCGGGAGGCTGAGGCAGGAGAATGGCGTGAACCCGGGAGGTGGAGCTTGCAGTGAGTCCAGATGGCACCACTGCACTTCAGCCTGAGAGACAGAGTGAGACTCCGCCTCAAAAAAAAAAAAAAACTTTTCTTTGTAGCAAATATTTTATTATTCTAGAGTTCAGCATGATAAAAATATGTGAAGAAACACTAACCAATGAATATTTTATGGAAACCAAAATATTTTTAAAATACTGATTAGAAAATCAAATCCACCATCATATAGTGATACTATTTTGCTCAATTAAAAATACCCTCTATGTAAAAGATATCACGGGATAACAAATGAAGACAATAGAAAAATGTGGCATAAAATGTTTTATTATGTTGTCATGCCCAATCAAATTTAAAGTAAATTAAAAAGATCATTGAAAATATCTAAACACAGGCTGGGCATGGTGGCTCACGCCTGTAATCCCAGCACTTTGGGAGGCCGAGGTGGGTGGATCACCTGAGCTGAGGAGTTTGAGACCAGCCTGGCCAACATGGTGAAGCTCCATCTGTATTAAACATATATATATATAAAAAAAAAATCAGCTGGGCATGGTGGCACATGCCTGTAATCCCAGCTACTGGGGAGGCTGTGGCAGGAGAATCACTCAAACCCGGGAGGTGGAGGTTGCAGTGAGCCAACATTGCACCATTGCTGTCCAGCGTAGGTGATGAGAGCAAAACTCCATCTCAAAAAAAAAAAAAAAAAAAAAAATCTAAATATGTTTAAATCTGTGAAAATAAATCTAAATATGTTTAAATCCATGAAAATAACAATCAAAATTTTAAAAAAATCACAATGCTGCTAAAAATTGACTGCATACAGCATGTCCTCAAATAAGTTCTTTCATTATAATGTTGATGAGAAAAACAAATTGACTTCCAGGGGCCACTGTCTGTGTGGAGTTTGCATGTGTTCCCCATGTGTGTGGGGGTACTCTTGGGGTATTCTGGTTTCCTCCCATATCCCAAATTAAGTATGTGCCCATTAGGTCAACTGTTCTTACTCAGTGGTTCCAGTCCGAGTGTGGGTGGCTGTGAGAGTGTGCCTTGCAATGGACGGACATCCTGTCCAGGGTGGGTTTCCACCTTGCCCCCTGGGTTGGCTCTGGCCACTGGCGACCCTGAACTGGAATAAGTGAATAAATAGTTATCTCACTTGTTTTCATTATTCTTTCTTAAATGTATATAGAGCTCACATTTATTTCAATGTTAATATTAGAAGTATTTTGGTCTTTATTTAGAAATTGGTGATGTTTTGTGATCAGAAATATACCGTAGGAACTTAACTCACTTCCATTAATTAGCATATAGTAAAATTGGTTTCATTATACATCACTTCATTTACTTATAATAGCAGTTTCCAAGGACCTACTAATTATGTTAAGTGAAGATTTACTGTATATTATATATTAAATCTAGCTACATTTTTTAAATTGTGAGAAAGTATACCAACATTCTTAACAAAATAATTGTCATCTAAGCTATGCATTCTGAGAATTATAATGTCATTGAAACCATAGTAAAGCTTTCTAAATCAAGTAAATTATTGAAATTCATGACATAGGATTTCTATTTATAGTCACTAAACTGTAAATAAATATCTGAATTAATTTACCTTTTTTCTTTTTATACATGATAGACGTTTTAAATGTTACTGTATGCTACCTGTATATCCAACTGAGTATCTCTTCTTAAATGGCCCGCATGGAAGCATGAACATTTAACACAGTTAATAATATTAAGTACCGTGCCATATTAATTTCATTAACACATATTAATGTGAATGAATAGATCATTTTATTTAAAAATGAACAAAGATTTGGCCCTACTGAGAATTATCTGGACAGAATGCTGCTTCTCTATTTAAATAGTCTGTTTTAATTCAGTGCATTGTTTTCCTTTGTGGAATTTATCAATCTGTATTATTTTATCAAAGAACAAAGCTCTTAGTGAGACAAGAGAAAGTATCAATAGGAAGAAAAACATACTGCAAAAAGACAAAGGCACAGACCATGCTGAAGACACAGAAGAAATGCACACAAGATGACCCCAAACAAAATTTTATCTAAATTTGCTGCCATTGTGAAGACAAAACCATATCCGATGTTCACAGCCTGAAATATGCTCAATTGCAGAATATCAGACAATTGCTATGGCAGGGACCACTAGGTGATTACCCAGTATTGATTCTCTACTTCCCCCTTAACAGAACTCCAATTCTCTTGGCAGTAATCCTGTTCTCACCCTAAAGAGAAATTGCACTTCTACTCTTTCAGATATGGGAGAACACATGATATTTTGTCCAACGAAAACATAAGAGAAAGTTGTTGAGCAAAATTTCCAAAATGGGTAGCAATCTTACATGAAATGTGCCTTTTGCTTCTTGCTCTTCTCTTTTTCCAGCCAGAGCATAGAAACTGGCAGGCACTCTAGCCACCATTTATAAGCACAAAAATGAAGGTCACATATAAGGACAGCAGAAAAAGAGTTCTTTGCAGCCACAGAAGCCTCTACTCCCTCTGTCCAGTATTTAAGCAATTTAGACCAATCTCAATCCCCAACTGAAACCCTTTCCTAAAATTCATCTTTCATTTTCTAAAAAATGCAACAAGTCTTACTGAAGGCCTTCATTGCTCTACTACCAACATACAATCAATTTAATCCCTTTAACCTATGCTGCAGTCAAAGGTTAACCCCCAAAACTATCTCCCTCACCAAACTCCATATTCTGTATGTCTCATTCAAGGAGTGGACCCAACTTAAGCACAAGATGGGATCCTATGCACCTCCTCTAAAAGTGAAAAAAAAAATGTAATTTGGCATAAACTATTTTAAAACATCGATTATCATTTTATTAAACATTAAAGAAGGTTTTTCTAAATTTTTTCAAGATAAGCCTATACAGAAAAATCACCTCAAACAAGACTATTTTTTTTTCGAAACCAGTGCTTCACAAACTGCGTATGGCGAAGTACCTCTTTGATTTTTTTTGTTTGATGTTTGTTGTTTTCGTTTTTGTTTTTTGAGACAGAGTCTGGCTCTGTCACCCAGGCTGGAGTGCGGTGGCACAATCTCGGCTCACTGCAACCTCGAACTCCTGGGTTCAAGAGTGATCCTCCCACCTCAGCCTTGCAAGTAGCGGGGACCACAGGTACACACCACCATGACTGGCTAATTATTTTATTTATAGAGATGGGGGTCTCACTATGTTGCCCAGGATGGTCTTGAACTCCTGGGATCAAGTGATCTGCCCGCCTCCCAAAGTGCTGGGATTACAGGTGTAAGCCACTGCACCCGGTCTTGTTTGTCAATTATTTAATGCAGGGATCCCCAACCCCTAGGCCATGTACTGGCCCATGGCCTGTTAGGAACCCGGATGCACAGCAGGAGGTGAGCAGCAGGCAAGCAAACATTACCACCTAGGATCTGCCTCCTGTCAGATCAGCAGTGGCATTAGATTCTCACAGGAGCATGAACTTTATTGTGAAGTGTGCACAGGAGGGATCTAGGCTGCCTGTTTCTTATGAGAATCTAATGCCTGATGATCTGTCACTGTCTCCCATCACCTCCAGATGGGGCCATGTAGTTTCAGAAAAACAAGCTCAGGGTTCCCAATGATTCTATATTATGGTGAGCAGTATAATTATTTCATTATATATTAGAATGTAATAATAACAGAAATAAAGTGCACAATAAATGTAATGCAGTTGAATCATCCTAAAACCATCCACCACCTCATCCCATCCCAGGTCCGTGAAAAAACTCTCTTCCACAAAACTGGTTCCTAGTGCCAAAAAGGTTGGGCACCACTGTTTTAAAGCATCTGTTTTATATACCATTTCTTTTATAAAATTTACCCTCCTCAACAACAACAAAAAAATCCACTGATCATATGCTTGAATGTTGTAACAAATATTAAATTGTTACAAAAGTTTCCAAAGCTTATTCTCAACTTTTACTTGGCTTGTTGCAAATAGGAAACAGTATTACTCCTACATATACTAGCTGAGTTTAATGTTCAACTGTCCTTTTTACTTTACTACAAATAAAAACTGAATTAAATAACAGATCATTTTGAGAAATCTGTGAAATTGTCAATGTCCTTATTCTTTAATTTTAAAAAGAAAAATATGTCAGTCCAATTGCTTTCTGAAAGAAGTTTAAAGGCTTTTAAATTTTTTTCTAATAGACATAGAAATATTAAAATACTCACAGTTTTGGCTTTTCCTGAAAAATTACTAGTTTCTTTGATTTCCATCATGTTTTTACCCAAAATTGAGACAGGCATATTTCATTATTATGCTTATAAAAATATGCTAAAATAATTGGAAATTAACAATGTCATATAGCACTTTTATAGATTTTTACCTAATCTAGATATCAGCACATGGTTAAAATAATGAAAAATACCTTCATATTTAAAAAACTATATTCTATATTAATGTAAACTTTTTAACACTAGAGATTAGAGAAACTAGGTGAATGTTTATTAATTAAACCATAGAAGAGACAGATGGAGAAAAAGGTAGCCTTTTAAAAGACGGAATACTTTTGAACTCTGAAATGTTTTACGGCAAAAACAGTTCAGAAGCAATACGCGTATATCAGTGTCAGGACTTGGAAAATATGCCGTCATCTAGGCTCCCTACTTTGAGAAACTTCATGCCATATTATTGAAATGTACGTTCCTGGTTTAATTAAGTGATTATCTAAAAAGCTGACAATATATGCTATATTAAAAAAAAGATAATTTAGTTTAAATAAAGATCATTTCTTTCACGAGATGGTAGAAGAGGAGAAAACAAACAAGGAAGAAGAAGAGTAGGTTAAAGGGAAATCTAGACAATGACAGAATAGGGAAAATTGGGATACATTTAACAATGGTCAAATTTATGTATGACAGTTAACATAAATTAACTTAGAAATTAAAATTACTATTACTATATTTTAAAAACCAGCACTTCAAACCTATGCAAACAATGATGTGGTAGATGGTAAAAATCATAACGTTGTTGCTTTTGTGTAATAAATTTCTAGTTTAGAATTTTCCATGACAATTCAATATTAATATTCCACAGAAATTCTTTTGGATACACTGTGTTGGAAAAAAAAATTATCTTTCCTTAGTAACGCTTTAGTTCTTGTGAAAACAAATCCTCCTAAAATAAAAAGCCTTCAAGGAAATAAGGCAAGTACTTATAAATAATATTTTTCAATAATTACCAATATGTGAAAGACAAGCATGAATTTATTGGTGTATGTCTTTTAATAAATAGATCTAATGTTTTAAAAGTACTAGTATCTCAGCTGAGGTCCTTGATATTATAATAGAAATAGGCCAAAAATAGACATTCCTGAATTAATGTATTTTAATATTCCTATTTCTAATTGTTATGTTTTTATCAAAGACTGTCTTCACTAAAAAATACCTAAAGTTATCTTCTAATGTCAAAACAAAATAAGAAATATCTCTAAAAATAAGCAGGCATCTCTTTTCATTTAGACACAATATAGCTTGCACATTTCCAACTATTTTTAGAACAAGCAGAAAGTTACTATGCAGACTAAATAGATAATATATTTACTCAGGATCTTGATGAAAATTTAGAGATTTTAAGCTGGGATAATGTAAATATCAAAATTAGTATTATCATTATTTCTATGACTAGATTGAAAAACTGATTATGTCCTTTACAAGACACTAAATGAAAAACCACTTTAGATGAATATATTGGTAATATATGACAACTTATGTAACAACCAGAGATCAAGCAGAACAAACATAACCAGAAATATACCTCTTTGATTTGATATATTATTCCAAAAAAAACACAAGCAATTCTCATATTTTGACTGTCTCTGTCTCCTCCTTTTCCTTAGTATAACTGCAAAACCACTCAATGACCAATAACCAACCAGAGTCAAGCAAAATACCAAGCGTAATTATCCAATTATTGGAAATATTAATTTAGATCATGTTACCTGAAGTAACTCATCTATTTACCAGAGGAGAAGAATAAACAAATTTAAGATAATAAAATTTTCTCTGGGAATAACAACAGTATATTCTTATAAAGGAATACAGAAAGCCCTCAAATTTCAGGTCCACTGTTCAAAATAATTAACATATGTTTAGTAGTAGAAATTTTTTCTCTAAATCACATACAAGGGACAATGTATTTTACGTTTGAGAAGCATTGCTTACTGAAAAGTTTATGAAACTTTACATATTTTAATTAGACCTTACCAAAAGTAGGAAAATGCTTTTGTTATTATTATTCCAATTTTTCCAGGTAAGTTAGTCCTAGGCTGCCATCTGCATGTAATGTTTTCAGCCCTTCAGAATGGTCTGTGGCAGACTAATAGTGACTCCTGAGGTAATTTCCTGACTTGTCTGATTTTCCTACAGAGTTGACAAATTCTAGTCCCAGCAGTGTGGTTTAATTCAATAATAGAAACAGGCCTTTCGGACATAAATATTCACAATGACTATGGAAAAATTATACACAACTGTCAAATATGTAGAAATTATTTGCAAAATGCACTATTTTAATAAAATGGTCCCAAATCAGTATTCTCTGTCAATAAAGGAGGACTACTGTATATAAAACAAACATAAGAAGACGCTGAAGGATGGAGAAAATAAGGCAGACAGGCCTCAGACTCATGGAACAACGTGGATTCATGGAACAACGTGGCGCTGAGTTCCCTGGTTTCATTCGTTTGTTTGTTTGTTTATTGTCTGTTGTTTAACTCATACTTCCAGATTTGGAGCAGAAAAATCTGGCAACATGGAAACACCAACAGATATAGACCAAAAATGGCCCAGTAAAGCTTGCTTTCCTGAGCCACAGAACCAGGAAAGGGGCAATGTAGTAATTCAGAAAACTTTTAGATAAACACTGCACTACTCCAGGCAAACAACAGAGAAAACTTTAGCCCCACCCACACCCACATTATCAAAGACCAAAGAAAGCCTAGAGTTCCACCTCCACTAGGTTATAACCCCGGCACCTCTATGCACCCCCCAAAAAGGTGGTGGAAGGCAAGGGTCTAGTGGGGACTTTGGACTTTCATCCCCACTCCAGAGTAGCAATGACCTGCCACCCCACATTGTCAGTAAAGAGCACCCTTTTCCCCACTTCCTAAGATGCTGGTGTAAACAGAGTCCAGGTGAAGGCTTTCATCACTTCCCACCAGTAAGGAGGCACACCGACCCCCAGTATCAGTGGAGGTCACACAGGGGTAACAAGGCACACATACCCATCTGAGTAAGGGCAGCATCAGTAGAGGCCTAGTGAGGAGCCTAACCTCCCGAGCACATCCAACAATAATAAAAAGCTTCAATATCAGCAGTAGCTGAGTGTGGAACGTGGACTTCTATCATCTCCACCTGCAGTAACAAGGCAGCTACAAACTAACCTTCCTGTGAGAAAAGAAACCAGCTCAAACAGAAGATTTAAATAAAAGCCAGAGCCTCATAACCTAATACACAGATTATCCAGTTTTCAACTGAAAATAATTCATTATATGAGGAACCAGGAACATGTCAAACTTAATGAAAAAACATAATCAATAGAATCCAATACCAGGTGATAGAGATGTTAGAATTATCTGACAAAGATTTTTAAAGCAATCATCATAAAAATTTCCCAATGAGCAATTACAAAAATGCATGAAAACAAATGATAGAACACCATCTTAGCAACAAATAGAAAGTCTCTAAATAAAAAATCTAGAACAGGAAAATACACAATAAACTATATTAAAACAACACCTGGGCTCTAAGAGCCAAATGGAAAGGAAGGAGAGAAGAATCAAGTTAGTTAACTTTAGGATACAGCGATAGCACTGTCCAATGTGGACAGAGAGAAACAGACTGGAAAAATGAAGACAGCCTCAGAAACTACGACAAAAGATTTATCATTCCAGTTGTGGTAGGCAAACCCACTTTACCACCAACACCAAAGATATTCATGCCCTAATCTAGGCTAGGCTGAGTCAGGCATCCACATCAGTGTTCCCAGAACAACCAATGCCTGCCTTTTTCATAGGATTTAACCCCACTGAACTGAAACTGTAGTATTTTTGGCCAAGAATTGAGTGTACTGGCCTGGTGTGGGGGACCACACCTATAATCCTAGCACTTTGGGAGGCCAAGGCAATAGGATTGCTTAAGCTCAGGCGTTCGAGACCAGACTAAGCAACAAAACAAGACCCTGTCCCTGCGAAAAAAAATTTATTAAAAAAATAGTTGGGCACAGTGATACACGCCTGTAGTCCCAGCTCCCTCGTGAGGCTGAGATGGGAGGAAGACTTGAGCCAGGTCAAGGCTACAGTGAGTTGCGTTCATGCCACTACATGCCACCTGGACAACAGAGTCTCCAAAAAACAAACAAACAAAAATATCACAACAAAATTGAGCTTTCTGAGACAAGAGACCCATAGCACCTAGTTGACTGAAGTAGAGGTGTGAGCAATGACGTAATATCCAGAATTCAATTCATATTTATTAACATGAATATATGAGGGTTAACACATTGTTAACTTTTCATGTCAACAAGAAGAAAAATTTCAAAAACTTAGTGAATTCTCATATTAAGATGGAATTATCACTTTCATAGCTTAATTTTCAAAGTGATTTTCTCTTCAATATCATTTCTTCTGAAAATGTTTGGGGAATCTCTGAAACACCCCAAGTATTTCCTGACATCTAGGAAATAAAATATAAGCAGTCCTTCCACCAGCTCAGCCTAACATGTGCATGAAATTTATGACAGATCATGAATGTGGAGAAAACATAATTTAATAAAGTTAAGAAAATTGGTAATTTTTCTGACAAAAGATAAGGAAGGAAAGAGAAATTAGTCAAAATTGTATGTAAAGCTGCAGAAATATCATTAATGACTCAAACCTGGAAGTTGAATATTGCTTTGAAGTATTAACACAGGTCATCTGAAATTGGAAATAGCTGATTATTCACATATTAGGCAAACAAAAATTGGGCAAGCTATTTAAGAAAGAATTCTGCTGTTTTACAAAATAATATCTATGGAGGAGGGATGCCTGGAAAATTACTGTTGCTGACATCACTTGCCTCCTGATATGATGCACTGAAAAGAATATTACATCATTTCTGTAGTATTCCTGCCAAAACTTAGCAGGAGAAAACATCTGAAAAGCTCAAACTGAGAGAGAGTCAGTGAAATAACTGTCCTATATTCTTCATAAATATCAATGTCATAAAACACAAAGACTGACAAACTATTCCAGAAAGAAAGAAACTGAAGAAACATGATCACTGAATGTAATATACGATCAGAAATGTTCTTTTGTTATAACTGACATTGTTGAGACAATTGACAAAATCCAAATAGGTTTATAGACAGAGGTGACATCATGGGCATACGACCAAGTGCAGTTGCATGAGGCTCCATACTCAAAAATCAACACTTGGGGTTTCATACCTCAATAATCTCCCTGAAATTCTAATTTTATCTCCAAATTTGTGTTTTGTAAGTAAAGCCCAATGGGATGACAGACACCAAGGGCCTTGGTTCAAGTATAATCTGACATCCTGCAACCTCCATAGGATGGGTTCTCAGTTACTTGATTCAGACCTTTTGGAATCCCAGTTCCTGCTGACATTCCACTCTGCCCCAAAACTGCATCAGCAGCTCCGTCACCAGACAGGATGTCTGAGCTTGGGGGAGCTTGGGGCAAGGAGGTGATTCCTTGGCTCAGGACAGCAGCATGCATGACAGTGTATTCTGTGGGCATTCAGCAAGGGTTTCTTACTCATCCCTGATCCAGGATATACTGAGTATGTCCAGGCACAGAAGTTGGAATCACTTGGAGATCACCTGTCCACCACGGGTTGGGGTGGTGGGTCCACTGGAGAGGAAACTGATTTCCCCTGCCAATGCCTTGAATTATCAGTTTGCACTGGGTCCTGCTAATTATATAGCTAGACCTGTTCATAGATTACACAACAGTATTGTAATATTGTTGATTTCTTAATTTTGATCACTGTTGTGTAGTTATATAAGAGAATATCCTTATTTTTTCAAAGAAAATATGCACTACACACTAAAGTATTTAAAGAGAGGGCAAATACACAATACACACTGAAGTAAAGAGACAGAAAGAAAAGGAAAGGGAAAAAAGCAATGTGATAAAAGGTACAATGTTTATATTTGGGGAATATAGTTGAGAATATACAAGAATTATTTGTATAATTCCGGCAGTTATGTCAAAAGAAAGAAAAAATCCTGTTGTACCTAGCTCATCTCCAAATCCTACTCATTTTTAGAACTCATGAGTATAAATTTACAAATAGAGTCATTTTTTTTAAAATGTCATTTAAAAATGTCCAACATCAATTATTTTAATGTCATGAATTACTAGAAAAAAATAACATTCAGAATTTTAATTATTCCATCTTTCACTATTTGCCAAAGTAATAATTTAAGCAGTTTTTGGTTGGGTTTGTTTCTTTAGAAGAGATTAAAAACATAAATGCAAAAACCTGATTATTGTAAAAATCTAGTATATGCATCCACATATACAAAAATGTACCATATTATGTTCTCTCTAAACTTCCATTTCTGTGATCCCTTAATTAAGTTCTGACCTGTTTTAATACTATAAAAATTGAATTAAAAATGCATTTGAAAATATAAAGATAACACTTATTTAAAGATAAGAAAGGCATAACAAACCCATTCTTCTTTTGGATTAACCTTACAGATCAAATCATTGTCAATTTTATTGTAATAATAAAAATCATGACATTTTATTTTCTGGATCAAATTTTGGTTAAAAAGGGCTTATGATCATATTATTTTTAAAAATATAGCTAAAACAGAGTGAAAAATGCATGAGGTAACTTTGTCTATAACGAAGACATTTAGACCTCTACAGAATTAGGCTTTCTGAATGCCTTTCTTTTGTATGATTCATGTGGACTAGCGTTTTGGAACTATGAATTAATTAAGACTATCACAATGCCTTATTTTTAAACATCAGAAAAGAAAAATGAAATATATCCTGCATGATAAATATGAAAAGGAAAAGAGATAGACATATATATAATGTATATAATAATATTATATAATATATAATAATATTATATATATAATAATATTATAATACATATTTTATATATATATAATAAAATTTTTCAACTAACTGGGATTTTTTTGGTGACTTTCTTTTCCTCAAGGCATATCTTGGCTTTTATTTAAAATGTAACTTGAAAAGCAAGTTAATGAATCAGGCAGAGATAGTCCTGGGGCAGACTATGCAAGTATTGTAATTCATAGCTAAAATGATTGTTTTTGATGACACATTAAGGGTCAGGAACACAAAATTAATGCAGAAACTGCATAAAACTTTAAAGCCAATATATTTAATCTTAAGAATCAACGGCTTTATTTCTGATGTTTATTTGAAATTAATCCACGAAAAGAATTTAAACACTCTTAGAAATAAGCTTAAAAGCATGTTAGACTTAGCAAGAAGCAACACAAATACTTTAGCACCATCCAACTCAGTGCTTTCTCATTTCCAAGAAAAAAAAATCAGGTTATAACCCAATTTAGATTTGAATCTCAGTCTAAAACCATACATATTAATTTTAAGAGCTTTAAAATGTATCATTACTGATTCTTTTGTACTCTATATAAATAATTAATCTAGATTAAATAATTTATTTCCAATTTAAATATTGGTAAGTAGGGGACATTTTCACAAGGCTTAAGACAGAAAACCAGGCTACAGTCCAGCCAGTTCTCCATACCAATAAGAACTGGAAAATACATGTAGGGCTTATGGAAATCTATTCTCATAAGCAGGGAATAATCAAAGTAATCTCTGTATAGTTGGCAACAAAGCAAGTCTTTACAAGCAGCAGAGCAGGAAAAAAAAAAAAAAGGACAGCAGCTAATACCCCCATGGGCTGCAAATACCCAGGTGCAGGGTCAGTAGTTTAAAATAGCCTTGTCATTGGCCAACTGGGGCTCAGCAAGAGAGGTAAGAACCAAGCTAATAAGCTCAATGCATTTGGAATTCATTGAGGACCAAGGGAAGGAAAATCTTTAACAAAACGAAAACATACAGAAGAGTTTAAATAGTCAATTTTATGTGATCTTTAAAAAAACCCTTGCAGGAGTTTAAATTCTGGTGAGATTTCCCTGACATCCTTAGATCCATCTTATAAATAGTACTGGGTTCCTTCATTTTAATTTGTTTTTGTCTTATTTTCCTTTCCTCCTCCCTCGCCTGGCTCCACAACCCCAGCCCCTGGCAGAAGCCCCAATTTCTCATTTCAGAAATGATGTAATATAGAGTTACTAACGTGTATTTAGATAGCTATTTTTCCAGATGCATTCCTCATAATGATAATCTACAAAATGTTTGTTATGGAAAACCAATTTATACTTTTGAGTTCAGGATTTATAAAGGATCCCTTTATTTACTTCTCCATTCAGTCATGTATTCATTCATTCTCTAGTGAATTCATTCATTTAGAGAGTACATACTTACTTGAGAATGCAAGCCAAAAGTGTTTTTATAGCTTTAAATGCATGTGTTTGTAAAATTAATGGTAAAGTATGTACATTACATAGGAGCTAATGCAGTCTCCCTCATCTCTTGGGATTTGAATCTCTATTGCCTTTTTCTAACCCTTCAAGTTGTTCTTCAATGATGACAGAGAAACTGTTACTGCAGAGCTTTGTTTGGCAGGTAAAACAAGATGCAAGTTAAACTAAAAATTGGTTTACACAGCTGGTTGTTTTCTTCAGTTTCTTGTGGACACCTCTGTGACATCATCAGCATGTTGTGAATACAGAAAATTTGTGAGAACCACTGACCTTGAAGTTTGAAGGCTTCATAAGATATAAAGAAATGAAATTAAGGGACTAAGTATTTATTGTATTATACTTTCAGACTTTAAGTTTTAAAAGGCAGAGACTATTTTTTCATTATATATTTTGAGAAAAAAGAAAATATGTGAAGACTAATGACATATCTACTTCTGCAATATCAAAGCAAGTTATTTTTTAAACACCTTACTTTAGTATGATTTCAATGCAATTTTTTCATGCAGCTGCAATCTTGACTTCCAGTTACAAAAAAATACCTCAAATTATCTCTATTATGAAATCTGCAAAATTATAATAAATTATTGTAAGGGTTTATTGTTTCGGATTTAGGCACTGAATATAAATTTTATCACTGCAACCAATTACAGACATCCTGCTGAATTATTTGTATAATTATTTGCCTAACTTAGAATGCCTTAGGAATGCAATAAGACCTATACAAATCAGACTAAGTTAATCGTATCCATAATATTTTATTTTGTTATTTCTAACCTTAGTTGAAATATAAAACCTTACACTCTCATTTATGACAGTTGGTTCCATGGAATGATTTGTAGTAGGTAGCATACTGTTATTAGCTGAAGGAAATTCCAATGACATCATTTAGCCATTATAGAAGATAAGCTCACCTATTAAAGAACAATATTAACAGTGTTTCATATTTTTACCAACCTGGCAGGCTGAATAAGTTGTGCAGAATATTTTTCTTGTACAAACACATTACAGTTAAAATATCTGAGCTACCCTTGCCTCTCCAAACATGAATGTGTAATATTTCAAATGTTTAATAACTCCAATGATTTATTAACCACACATATATCCTAGTATTTTTTAATAAATAAAAAGAAAAAAGTTAAATTTAAAATAATATAGGCCTAAGAATGACATAAAACCCCATTTAATTTTTTATTAAAATGCATTGTCTATCAATGCAGAGATAGTAAAAGCAACATAACAACATTAAACACCAAAAAAAAAATCTGCATGTTCAATGGAGAAAAACATGTTGATAAAATAGTAACTTTTCTACTTTAATAATATATATCATCTTTAAAATGTATTAGTTATTTATATAAGCAATATGTACTCCTTCATTAATTATGAGAATTAAGTCATTTAACCTATGAAATTTAACCACCCAACTTTTTTTTATAGGTAGGGTCAAAAGTTACACTACACTACAGCCAAATAGATGGAAGCTTTATTGTATGGCACTTGGGTCTCAGCCTGGATTCAAAGCTTGGCTTTCCCACATGTTAGCTATGTGATATTCCACAATTTTTTTTTAATCCTTAGTTTTCTCATCTATCTTTAAGGAGCACACAGAATCTATTCTCACAGAGTAAAAATTAAACAAGATAATGCATACGCAGACAGTAGATATATAGGGCCTTCTCAATAAGTGTTAACTATTTTTATTATGAATGTTTTTACCACTTCAATGAATGAATGTATAAAATGTTGGAAGTTTGTTTATTCCTGGTGATATCTTTGACTTCTTTTCAAATACATTTGGCTGAACTGAATAAAGTATAATGTAACTATAAGTCACATCTGGCAAAGAGTATTTCTGGTAGGTTTAGCATTATAGTGACAACCAGATGTTGAATTATACAGAAGAAAATGTGTTCTTTTTCTGATTGTGGCTGACCACTACACTGAGTAATGTTAATTATTTAGAAAGCTTACCATTAGGCAATGTGGAAAACATGTTTTGCATTTAATACAAAAAAAGCTTCTCAACATAAGAATTTGGCAAAGTTAGGGTAAAAAATCTGTGATTCCAAATTCTATTTTATCTCTAAATATTTAAAAAAATACTGTATCTCATAGTCTGTACTAATATTTAGCATATAATTTTACATTTTTTATTTTTATCTGAGGACTACAGGGGGTTTGAATAAACTGAAATAAGTGACGTTTGCCAGAAGACAGTTTGGTATTCCATTAGGCTTAATGGACAATTCTCATGATATAGGAATGCTTCAGTAACTCTTAAGAAAATTTTTATTGTCATAAATCTGAAATTATAGAATTACTATAGATATGCATCTAAACTAGGTAGCTCATAATAAACAGCTCATATGCAGTGCTAAACATCTACAAATAATACCTGTTACAGAACTGTGTCTTTACGTATAGTAACAAGAAATGTATAGTTACTATAATACTAATTACACACATATGAAAGTATGTTAAAGCCTAAGAAATTTCATGTTTCCTTTCCTACTGGAATCGCTTATTCAGTGTAAAATCAATTAGTTTTTAATCTGCCAGTATTTCTGATAGTGGGCAGGTAGCAGTGGTTCCAAAGACTAATGAAGTCTAAAACTCACATAAGATTCCTTCCTCAATGAATTTCATTTCATTCCAAAGAAGTAAGTAGCTACTATGAAGGCTTTCCGAGATCCAGTCTGGGAAAGGGGTTGACAAAGAGCTTCTGACCAAGTGGAGTCCCATGTAAGCATAGTTACTCCATTATTTTTATATCTCACCTGTTTATATGTATCCCATCATTTTAAATGATATTCTTATGTGCATTTTAAACATTGTTAGATATTCCTCTGCAATATGAGGATACTAGTAACACAGTAACACATCAGGGTTCTAAAAACTAACAAGCTTTACATCTAAGCCATTATTTAATCATGACTCTGACACTTTTTGACTTGATTATTGAAAACATGAATGGATTTGCCTTCTTGATTAATATTAACCAGACAATTTTTGCAAGGGACAAAAGTGAACATGGTATTGATTTGGACCAAATGACTTACACATAGCATAAAGATTTCTATAATTTTTATTCAGGGTGGTAATTTTTTAAAATTGACATATTTAAAGAGTGTTCTCACTTCTCAGCAGTCACACCCACCTGAGGCATCCTCCACAATAATAAGTATTAAAGCCAGAATAAAGAAATGCTCAATGACATGATTCTATGCTTTTTTAGGTAAACTGTCTGAAGTTCAACCAAGTAACTTTTTATAGCCCATGGATTTATTCCTGTATTTTTGTACAGCAAAAAGTCAGTTGCAATTGGAAAACAGCAAGGTACTAGTCTTCCTCAGAGTAACTAAACAGGGAAACATGCTCCCAAAATGTTTCCTTTCTTTAGAACACTCCTTTCTAGTCCTCAGGGGGGTCTGCTCTGAACCCATTGGGCTAGGTTAGATTGGTTTATTGTATATGGCATATATATTATTTATAATTATAATGTAGTCAAATGATATTGTTCCATTCATTCAGAGAATTTATTTCAGTTTGCAATTACACATTAGTTAGTGCAATTATTTTAGTTATGCCTGTCTCTGCCAATGGACTCTAAACACCACGCTGCCAGAAACTTGCTAACTATTATATATCTACTAACTAGCATAGAGCCTGGCACAGTACAGATATTATAGACTGAATGATATCCCCTAAAATGTCTTATATTGAAGCCCTAAACTCCAAAGTGACTGTATTTAAAGATGAAGCCTCTAAGGAAGCAATTAAGATTAAATAAGATGATAAGGGTTGTAAGGAAAAATGCCTGTTTTCTCACTATACTATTATTACTCTCAATACTTCTGGTCATCAAATGTGTGGGGATTTTGCTCACACCAACCAATTCTCCAGGTCTCCAGGTACCAGCTGTGTGTCCTATAATTTAGTTCAATACTGACACCATCTACCTAGGGTTAGCACGGACTCCACAGGTTAAGGGGTCAATCACACAAGCTTGTCCCCCAACTTCAAACACCCATTGCAGATCCAGATAATCAACTGCACGTCTGACTCCCTAGCTATGAATAGCAGATTTCCACAAACAACTCCTTGGGTTCAATAATTTGTTAAAATTGTTCCACAGTTGATTACTGAATTACCAGTTTATTATAAAAGCATACAAATGACAAACAATCAGGTGAAAGAGATGCATAAGGCAAGGTATTGGAGAAGGAGCACAGGGCTCCAAGGTCTTCCCCAGTGCGATGGTCTCCCAGCACCTCCACTGCATACCAACCCAGAATCTCCCTGGGTTAGGAGACTTCACTAAGTAGGCATGTTTGTTAAATCATGAGCAAATGGTGGCTGATTCTATTTCCAGGCCCTTTCCCATTTCTGGAGGTTAGATGGTAGGACGTTCAGTTCCCACCTTCTAATCACATGGTTGATGTCCCCGGAAACTAGTCCAGATTCTGAAGTTATTTAGGAGCTTTCAGCCACTATTAATCTCATTAGCCTACAAAAAGACACTTGCCACTTCAGAGATTCTAAGGGGTTTAGGAGCTGTGTGTCAGAAAACTGGGATACAGACCAAATATGTGTATCTTATTGTGTTACAAGGATGAAGCCTTTTCCCAGTAGGATTAGTGCTCTTATAAGAAGAGACACCAGAGAGTTCCCGCTCCCTGTGTGCACACCATAAGGAAAGGCCAGGTGGGGATACAGTGAGAAGGCAGCCATATACAAGCCAGGACAAGGGCCTACACTGCAAACTGGCACCTTGAAATGGGAGACTTCTAGCCTCCAGAGATGTGGGAAAATAAACTACTCTTTTTAAGCCACCTAAACAACGGCATTTTGTTAGGGCAGCCCAAGCAGATAAATACAACGGGTAACTAAAAAGATTTGTTAAATGATTGAATGAATAAATGAATGAATGAATGAAACATGATGGAAAAGCACACCCCCAAATTCATTTTTATTTAGAAAGAATAACATTTAATGTAACTTTCTGGCAGTTGCCAGCCTTTCTTCACTCTGCTGGAGGGAAGAAGGGTGACTTCTCTAGCTGATAAGTTTAGGAAAAGAATCTGACATACCCAGTTCATTTCTTTTCCCTCTCCCATCTCTGGGCAGCCAAGGGAAAGAGATTCTGGTGTATTATTCCACACTGTAAGTGTCGTAGCAACATCACCCTACCTAGGAGATATGTAGGCTCCAACCACTTTATTAACATTTTTAAGGTGATCTGTCCAAATCTTCATCTAGCTCTCAACTTGATTAAAATTCATATGTGTTAAAACAGTGCTACTTATTGAACCTACCAAATCCAGGTAGATGACAGCATTGTAATTTCAAAATGGGGAATGGATCATCAAATGATTAAATCATTGGTGGAAGCAAAGAATAATTTTTTTTAAAAATATTTTTGAATATTTAAGCACTAACTTTTCTCATGCAGGTAAATAATATCAAAATAAACAAACAACCCCTTCCTGTACAAAACACAGGACATCCAATAGACCAGGCTTTAGCAAACTACAGCCCACAAGATTAATTTGCCACACTGCTTGTTTTTGTAAATCTTTCAAGCTAAGTTTTTACATTCTGTAAGTGTTGAAGAAAGTCAAAGAGGAAGAAATATTTCATGACGTGAAAATTATAGGAACCTCAAATTTCAGCACCTATTAAAATTTTATTGGAATACAGCTATGTTCATTTGTTTACTTATTGACTAAACCTGCTTTTGCACTACAACAGGGAAGCTGAGCAGTTAGGAAAGACCACATATCCCTCAACGCCTAAAGTGTTTACTATCTGGCCCTTTACTCAAAAGGTTTGCTGACCTCTTCAACAGATTAATGGTCTGTAAAATGATGTTTGATCTTCAAAGCTGAAACACTGGCATTCATCTATGCCTAAGAGAAACATACCTATTACTAGAGAAACACTGAATCTACATATCTGGTATGAATATTTGTTACAGGTTTTTGAACCACATTGTGAAAAATATTAGTCTTACTAGCATTTTCCATATTTAGAGATGAAAATGTAGAAAAATCTGTGTCCTATGTTTACTTATTTTTGACAAAAATACCACTAGACCGTATGTTTCCTGAAACATTTCAACTTAGATGATAATAAACTTAGCAAAATTTAAATCATAATAGTTATTCAATAAATCACTCTTACACAAAAAAACTCTATATTTGAGCAGGCTTTTCTGTTCCTACAGCAGAAGCATTTCTATTCATGCTTGTACATGTATTTAATTGTGTGAAACGTAATTGTTTTCCATTACATACTAAATATTTCATTTTTATTTAAAATCACACAGGAATGTAATATAATTGTTTAGTGATTATTATCTCTGGGCTAAATGTGTTCTTCAAAAATAAATGTTCTCCAAATATATTTTGTCTGTAGTGATCAGTGACTCCAACTCGTTTTTACTGTTACACTCTTTTTAATAGATCCAGTATTCTACCACACTCTGAATTAATCAGTATAATTTGTTACTTACATTGTTTTATGTGATACAAATTAACTTATTAAAAATGAAACTTTAAATAACTTTCTTAACCTCACTGTTCAAAATGAAAAATTATCAGCAAAAATTCCAGGACTAAATTCTATCCACTGCATTTTCAAAAAATCTTTTCTTTAAAAAAAAATCTTCCTTCCACATAAATTGTCACAGGGTCCCTAAAGTCAGATTCTATAATTATTTTTAAAATGAGAAAAGATAAATTCAAAAATGGAAAAGGTGCTATAAAAATAATCATTTAAAATCTAATGCAAACAGAGCATCCTCATGGGAATTCTAACAGACCTTTCAGTGTACTGCACAAGCACGTGACATACCATTAAGCAAATATAATTAAGGACAAGGGAGCAGGACTTTTTTTTTTTTTTTTGTAACTTTAGCTGCACATATGGAGCATTTTTGTTTCACTTCTGGTTTACTTTCTTTTAATCAAAGACCCCCACTGTAATGCCTTCACACAGGACTCAGTGTTGTGGTTACCATGGAAACCATAATTCTGAATGTCCTAACTTGTGTGATTAAAATTTAACACAAAGTAACATTGATAGTTTTCCCCATTTCCACTACCACCAATATCCAATTCTAATTAGCAGCACAATAACTGGTTTGGAAGGAATAAAGAGCTGTGACTACTATAGCCTCACATTGCCAGTTATTCACAGGGAATCCCAGGAACAATATATAGTGATGGTTCTCTTTTACAAGATGCCTGGTTTAACAGAGGAATTATTTCTAGTTCACTTTTCATCACCTCTAGAAAATAAAAAGTATATCTTTTTTTTGTTTTTATATACTGTAAAAGTTTTTGGGGTATTTTTTCCTATATTTATTTTACTCGCTTGTTCAACTGGAGCAAAACTTTTTAACACAGGTCTGATATAGTAAAGTAATAAATGAAATTATGTGACATTTTAATTCCTCAAATCCACTGGTAATATTTATATTCATTTCTATAATTACCACACTGGTTTCTTCAATATAAAATTAACCCTTCTAGATATATTAACCACGCAAATAACATAGGCAAAATCTTTTTATTTAACTGAAGTTTAAAAACTCAACTGAATCTTTCCCTTTTCTCCTTTTTTTTTAAATCAGCACTCCAGTAGAAGCTAATAAACTCTCAGTACTCCATTAAGGAAATATATGCTCTCTTGCTGATTATTTTGATTCCCTGAAAATTATATTGTCTCAGGGGTATACTTGCACTGATCATATGCCTTGGTACTCTACTTATAAGTGAGTACAAATTTATTTCATTAGTCAACACAATATTTTAAATGTAGAAATCATACACTGTCATTCCAACTGAGTTTCTTGTCTACCTTAACATCTATAAGAGCAAATACAAATGACATTCCTTCTCATTCCTAAATCCCAAAGAAAGCAGGTTAAGTGTATAGAGCAAGAGGGAAGATTTTAAATATTAAACATTTAGAGTTCAGTGGATATCTTAGTCATTAAGTCCAATACTCTCAGTTTTTAGAGTAGAAATTGAAGTCCATGAAGCTTAAGGGGTATCTTTGTAGTAGAACCAGTACTAGCAGTTTTAGATGTTGATTTAACATTTTTAAATTTTTCACTACAGAAGACTGACATTTCTCTTACTATTTGTTGACATCTTCTACTTTTATTTACAAACCTAATTACCTTGAATATGCACACATGACATTCGTAAAACGGATCTTGAAAATTAATTAAATGAACCTAAAAAGATGAAATTGGGATTGTTTTAATAATTTTGTTATATATCATTGTCTGATATAAATTGTCATTTCAAATTTTATTTCACACTGAAAATATTTTGTTTTTAAGATATATCTTAATGCAAACTTCCAAAGTTATGGCTAAATTAATAAGCAGTGCACTTTACTAATTAATATTAATTCCTACTGTAAAAAATATTTTAAAATCATCTCCATTCCTGAGCCTTTTACATATTTCATTTAAATATTATACATCCTTAACTAAAGATCTGAGTATTAACTGACATAAAAAATTTTTACTTCAAACATCATTTTGACAGTAGAATAAATAATAATTTTAGTAATGTCTGATTCCATCAACAATTTCCATTTCCATACGCTTTCTACTTACAAGTAAAGGATTGTCCTGTCCTATAAATGGTCCATTCAGGACTTTTATTTCTAATTAGAATATATGAATGAATTCAAGTAACCCAAGAGTAAGTTATTCTTTTCTTTGCAGTTAGACGGAATGATGGAAAAAAAAGCACATATTTGTGTTTTGGTGGGGGTTGTGGGAAGTTAAGGAAACAGTTTTCAAAGGAGAAAAAGTACACATAAAAGACAAGAGGAGAGGAAAGAGGAGGATAAAAGTTAAGATTCCTTTATTTAGATGTTCTTTACATCAGATTAGATAATAGGTTTTGAAAGATCCTTTGAATATATCAGTTCTTATTTCAAGACTATGGCAAGGGAGTCAAATATATTGAGAGACGGAGAGAGAGAGAGAGAGAAGAGAGAGAGTGAAAGACATTGTATACCAGAGGTTCCATAAGTGAAGTGGGAGGATAAAAAAACAAAAGAAGCCAAAAGGATGGAATGGTCAACAAAACCTAGGGAAGACAGGAAAGGCAAAAAAGAAGTAATTACTTTATCAAGTAATACATCAGGTTAAGTTTGCTAGATAGGACCAACATGAATTAAACTTGCTAACCAGGTCTAGCTGAAGATTTTAAATTCAAAATTCTTGCCAGGTCTTAAATATTAATAAACATAAGAAAAAAAGATAACTGATCTCAGTGAAAAAAGAATAATCAATCTTCAGGTTGGAATGTGGTGTCATTTATTGTCAATACATTTACGAAGGCTCATCATTCTCACTCCGTGATATTTAATGAAGGGTCTACTAAAATTGATTTTTTTTCCAATTCACTCAAATTCAAAGTAAAAATCATCATTTTTTTTCTTTTTAAAGTTCCAAAATCTGCTTTCTAGTAAAATACTCTTTAATCATATTCCTTTCAACTATTTCTTATTCTTAATTCTTGAACATAAAGGTAAAGTAAAACACATCAAAACCAGTATCGCTTTATTTCATCACTCAGAGTCTAGCCTAGTGAGTGTGATAAAGACATCTACAGTAATATGAAGAACGGCCCCCTCCAGAAATTTCAACAGAGCATCTGTTTACAAAGTCCAGATTTACTTGCCTGTTCAAATTACAGCATGGATAGCTCTCCAATGACCACTTTATTATTTACCCATTATATTTTCAACAGCTATACATTCTAGTGATCTTGGGAGTAAATGACAGAGAAATAGAGATTTTCATTTAAAGTTTAAAATCTGTCTTTGGAGAAATGATTCTTAGTGATAAGAGATTCAACATACCCTTTGGAGCCTGAAAAGGCCAGTTAATACTGACAATTTTTTTATAGGAAATTAGCTAATACTATGGGTTCCCAAATCTTCCTGGTAGAGGTATTCATATGAAGCAATTATAAAATTGAGGCACAAAATTGTTCTCACCCAGAATCTTAGGAATACTGGTATTCTGGCTATGTGGTGCAAAAGACTGGAAAAGTAAGTGAGGAAATAAACAACAGAGCAAACCAGGAATTGAGAGCTAAAAACATGCTTTCAACTCATAACTCTCTAGGCAATAAGGTGGGTCCTGAAGGAGTCTGAAAAAGCAGGATCCCAGAAGGTCATGTGCTTTCCTATTTCCCACCCCACATCCCCACATTTGCCTCATTTCTTTTTGACTATTTGTGTTTAAGGCTGGATAGAACACAAATGGAGCGTGACTCAGCTTCAGTCACATCTGTCCTGTTCCTTAATTTCTTTTTCTGTAAATGGATTACTTCCTATAATGATTGTGAAATTCATTTGCAATTTAAAAAGTTTGTGAGGAGAACAAGTGAAAAGGTTTTAACAACAGGAAAAAGAGGCAATGTTAATGTGCAAGAAAAAAAGTTTGTGGTTTAAAAGACGTAACTTTATATAATTTGGTAACAATTATAAATAATGTCATAAAATTTGATGATATTTGCTAAAATATTGAAGTCCTAGAAACCGCACTGTTGTTATAGTTTTGTATTATTTTTATAGTATAACTATATACTTATCATATTAGAAAGCTAATAAAATGTAAACTTTTATTTTCCTGAATCAAAATCTCATTCAGCAGGAATAATAATAATAATAATAATAATAATAATAATATATTCCTTACTAGGCTAATAGATTATTTAGTAAATTATTTGAAAGCATGTTTCATAGTGCCTGGAACATAATAGACAGTCAGTGAATTTAACTTGAATATGCATTTACATGTGAGAAGTTTCAAAAAGGCCAAAGTACTATAAAAATACATGTTATTAGTGTTGAATTATAAATGAATACATTTGCCGGAAAAAAAGTAGATTTATAGTAAATTTATAGTTACTACTTTATACATTAATAATAATGACAAAGATTTCCCTCCTGGATGATATAAGCTTTGATGCAACAGAAAAGGTAGTTATTGGGAAAGCCAAAATTGTGTTGGTTACTCATCATTTTGACCCACACTGCATAATACGTAGTTAGAGGTCAAAGTCCTTAAAATGAAATAATGCCAAACACCTCGGTTCGACTCAACCAAGTTGGCAATCATTCAGCCAACGTAAACCAAGTAAGAATCTCTCCTTACTGATTAACATCACAAATGTGATTATGTAATTTGATATGTATATTCCTATGAAAGTTTTTTTTTTTAAATACTCAATTTGGCCTGTTCTATGCCATTATCAACAAAAGTAAATAATTTCTTTTTTTAATTAAAAACTTTATCATCAGTAATGACAGAAATGGGCCAACATTATAACTTAGTTTGCATTCTAAATATATTAAACATAAATATAAATAATGAGAAAAATCTAATGGTTTTTCATTAATTTTAAACTTTGTTAAAAGTTCACTTTCTGCTACATCTAAAGCTAAAAGGATGTTGTACTAGATGACATGTATGTACAGGAAATCTGTCAGGCATTTGGGTGAAAAGCACACTGCAGGTAGCACTTTACAAATAAATCCTTTCCCTCCTTAGCTAAAACAGGCTATAGTAAAGGCAATTTGAATACGATCTCAATTCAGATGTGGTTTTCCCAACTTTTGGTCTCATAACAACAAAACACCCTGGTTAGTTTGGTGGAGACTCCATTCATTCATTATTCCTTGTTTGTCAATTAGCATTAGCACAATGTGCTCTCAACAGGTGGGATAATAAATCTATGCATTCCTCTTTCTACATTAACAGTTCAGCTATTCCCCTCCATATCAAAATTTTCCAAATTGTTTTATATTAAATTTGTTCCCTCGTATTTTATTGAAGTCCATGCCAGTTAAAACATTTTCAGATATCTTATCATTTTCTGATATATTATCATTTTCCGGTCTCTTTCAAATGGGTTACAATTGGCTATTTTTTTCAATGAAATAATTTGTTAGAATATTTTACTGAACGAATTCAGAATAGGTCATTACCTATTAAAACCTTCATTTTTTATTATATTTGTCGTGTAAAATTAACATATAATAGTGAGTATGTTTTAACTGCAGCTAGAAAATAGACCAGCTGAGAAAGCACTTGAAATAACATAATACAGTAAAGCAAAGTTAATAGAAATTATCTGTATAACTTTTGTGAATAAATTATGGTCTCATAACACAAAACACCCTGGTTAGTTTGGTGAAGACTCCATTCATTCATTATTCCTTGTTTGTCAATTAGCATTAGCACAACGTGCCTTTCAGAAGCCATATAAGCTATATATACAGCAAAGGTTTTTATAATACATTTCCTCTGTCCTTGTGCTATTAGCAATTCTTTTCAAAGGTGTTATCATAGGGAATTACTGCTGCAATACTGACTGATACTGGTGTAATGAGAAGAAGTATTCATTTTTCTTGGATATTTATACTTTGTCCAGAATAAATACCACACTTATATTTTCAACCACCTTATCACTAGATTGTCCCGGAACTGACAATCCAAAAATACTATTAATTCAGCATATTTAATCAGGTATGAAATTAAAGTGAAATGAAACATAATCTATTAAAATTTTTATTTGTGGAATTAATAACTGAAGATTTCTTCATTTGTGGCTGAGAACACTGAAACACAATTAACAAAAGTATGTATAAAATTTAGTTTCTTCATTATTTAGTTTCTTCATAAATTTAGTTTCTTTGTTTTAAAATGGAGAGTTTACAAGATTATACATACATTATACCCAAGTTTTATAAAAATCTAGCCATTCAGAATTTTGGCAGCAAAGCCAACAACTGCTTGCTTCCATTACACTTGTAAGAGGCAATTTGAGAATACACTCCCCAGGAATTAAATTTTGTGAATAAACATTTTAGCTAATTGCATTATTGTTCTCAGAACATTCAAGGCAGCAGTAAGCCAAACGAAGCAATCCAATTTCTTTATTTCTTTTTTTAAAGCAATTAAATTCTCTTCCACAAACACATTTTAGAAATCAAGGGAAAACTACATGTATTGTATATTGGATGGATAGGGAAGATACGTAATTTTTTTTATATTTAAGTATAAATTTGTAATGTTTTAAAGAAGAAAATGCGTGGTATTCCTGGGCCAAATAAATTCTAAATGTATATATTTCAATGGTTTGTGTAAAAGTTCAGTGAGGGGAGTTTGTCATTTGAACTTTTCATCAGTGCTCGGGGCACTGCATTTTGGGAACAGTTCAAAGAATACTGTAGCTATCCGATCCAGCCAACCATTTCAGATTTTTATCTGATCATTTTACCCCATCTTTAATGTATGTCTTACACTCTTTAGAGATCTTATTCTTTAAGAAAACAATATAATATATATACTTAGGTCCCTACTAAATACATAATAATATAAAAAGATTTCTCCTAATGTGTCCTTAAATTTCCTCTTGTTTGCTTCTTTATCCATTACTCTATCACTCAGGAAAATTATATTCTCTCCAAAACAGATTATTCATTATTCTATAATAAATAATATGGTCTTACCATGACCATACTCTTAGAATGACCATTCTCTGTTCTCCACTAATAAGATCCTTTTCATATGCTATAAATTCTGCAAAGTTTTCACAAAGAATTTTATTAAGAATTAATTACTCTCTATTCCTCATGTTCCTATTAGAGTACTTGTCATATTATCAGACAGCTAGCAGTACATGTTTCTGTAGCCCCAACTAGACTTCCAATTTTCTCCAGATGGTATGACATTATTACTCCAGAACACAGCCGAGGTCTTATGCACACCAGACACTAATACAATATGTACTAAATAAATGATTTATTTTAAAGTAAATTAAAATTGACATATTTTATTCTTCATTCCTCTTCAAGAGTTATGATGATATTCATTAGCATTTCAAATTAGCATTTGAAAGATGGTACTTAATGTTCTGCATTACACCAATAGAAGTAAAAGTAATATTTTTAATGTCTCCTTTTCTTGTAAACATATAAGCTTGAAACTTTTAAAAATGTATATTCATCCTGAAAAAAATGAGAATTTATAATAAAGCCTGAATTTCATAATTAAGTAAAGGCTCTAAATTATTATTGACATTTTAAATTCTGAAAAAAATTGAAAAATGTAATTCTCAATAAAATCTCATTATACTAAAAAATGAGGAAATGAATTTACATTTACTCTTGTATTTGCTCAATCTAAATTACATCTAAAAGTTTTCTAATAATAAAATTTTGAAAAACATTACAAAAATTAATGATTCTATAATATTTAAGCTTCCGGATTACTTAGTGGATTTCTGTCAGGCACCAAAACTGTTTTTCTTTAAGGTTTTCTTTAAGGTCTTTAAAAATGTGCATATCATTGACTTCTGACAGAGTATACTAAACACAGAGGCCAACTAACTTTTTCTTCTCAGTGACCCAAGATCATCACAGAATTGCAGCATCATATTTTTTTAGATCATGGAGGTCATTTATGGATAATCTAGTGCTGTTCTTGCTAATTGGACAAATGAGAGTACTATAATCCAGGGAGATTGTGTGGTGTGTTCTTGGGTCTCAGAGCAAGTTAATGGCAAAACCAGGCTTAGAATGAAGAGAACCTTATCCAGGGTTCTTCCTAATAGGAACCACATTTGAAAATTGTGTGTGGCCGGGCGCGGTGGCTCACGCTTGTAATCCCAGCACTTTGGGAGGCCGAGGCGGGCGGATCACGAGGTCAGGAGATCGAGACCACGGTGAAACCCCGTCTCTACTATAAATACAAAAAAAATTAGCCGGGCGTGGTGGCGGGCGCCTGTAGTCCCAGCTACTCGGAGAGGCTGAGGCAGGAGAATGGCGTGAACCCCGGAGGCGGAGCTTGCAGTGAGCCGAGATTGCGCCACTGCACTCCAGCCTGGGCGACAGAGCGAGACTCCATCTCAAAAAAAAAAAAAAAAAAAAAAAAAAAAAAAAAGAAAATTGTGTGTAACTCAGCGGCTCTTAGATACATAGAGAAACTTTGCTGTGACATATAAGGGATATAGCCAGCTATATTTAATAATTTTATGATGTTTTTTAGTGTTTATTTGGCTCCTATTACTAATATCCAATGACAGATTCATGTTTTGTTGTTAGTATTTCCATCATTTCATAATTTGGTGTATTTAATCTGAGAGGTTTTGTATACTAGATGACCAAATTTGTTAGAATATATTTGTAAATATTTTTTCATGAGACTCTTTTCTCTCTTTTTTTTTCTTTTTTTTTTTTTTTTTTTTTTTTGAGACGGAGTCTCACTCTGTCACCAGGCTGGATGGAGTGCAGTGGCGTGATCTGGGCTCACTGCAACATCCGCCTACCGGATTCAAGCGATTCTCCTGCCTCAGCCTAACAAGTAGCTGAGGCGCAAGCCACCATGCCCAGCTAGTTTTTATATTCTTAGTAGAGATGGGGTTTCACCATGTTGGCCAGGATGGTCTTGATCTCTTGACCTCGTGATCCGCCCCCTCCTCCGCCTCCCAAAGTGCTGGGATTACAGGCGTGAGCCACCGCGCCCGGCGCATGAGACTCTTTTCTATGTAAAAAGAAAACCATTTATGCATGTAAATTCTGAAGGGCACTTGACGTGAGCTTTAATTAGAATAAAACAGCTGAATATCCATCCAGTACCGGAAACAGTTAAGCCTTATTTCTATGGTCAATTGTTTTGGCATCATCTACGACAAGAAACAAGACAAAACTCATAAAGAAAAAACAAAAATATCATGGAAGGAAAATATCATAAAAGTAGCATTTTGGCCGGCGTGGGGGCTCACGCCTCTAATCCCAGCACTTTGAGAGGCCGAGGCAGGCGGATCACGAGGTCAGGAGACCAAGACCATCCCGGCTAACATAGCGAAACCCCGTCTCTACTAAACATACAAAAAAAAAAATTAGCCGGGCGTGGTGGGGGCACCTGCAGTCCCAGCTACTCAGGAGGCTGAGGCAGGAGAATGATGTGAACCCGGGAGGCGGAGCTTGCAGTGAGCCGAGATCACGCCACTGCACTCCAGCCCAGGCGACAGAGCGAGACTCTGTCTCAAAAAAAAAAAAAAACAAAGTAGCATTTTTCACTTGGATAATTTTCTTACCTAAATCTAAACAGCAGTAAAAGCAGGTTTTGCCATAGTCATCCTAGTGTTAAAAAAATTAACAAAATCCAGTGTTTGAAGAAGATAAAACTTTCTGCATACCAACAATTTAATAAAAATGGCACCATAAATAGAAATAAATAAAAACTGGAATAAAACAGTTAATAGAAAGGAAACTTAGAAATAAAAAAAAAACAATAGATAGACTTACTGTATGACCAGTAATCCCACACTTAAGTATTTAACATAGAGTGATGAAAACTTATGCACATACATGCAGACTCACACACATTGCAAATGAATGTTCATAACAACTTTGATGCAGTTTGGATGTTTGTCCCCTCCAAACATCATGTTGAAATGTAATCCCTAATGCCAGAGGTGTAGCCTGGTATGAGGTGATTGGGTCATGGAGGTGAATCCCTCATGAATGGCTTGGTACCCTGCTCGAGGTAAGGAGTGAGTTCTCACTCTGAGTTCACGTGAGATACAGTTTTTTAAAAGAGTGTGGTACTACCCCCACCTGTGTCTCTTGCTTTCTATCTGGCCATGAGCGACACCAGGCCCTCTTTGCCTTCGGCCATGACTGTAAGTTCCCTGAGGCCCCCAACAGGAACAGATGCTGGGGCCATGCTTCCTGTGCAGCCTGGAGAACTATGAGCCACAATAAACCCTTTTCTGTTTATAAATTGCCTTGTCTCTAGCAGTATTTTATAGCAGTACCAATGAACTAACACAATCTTTATTATCATTACAAATTAGAAATAACTCGTGTTTTTCAATAGGTAGATAAACGAACTGAGATACATCTATACAATAAAATATTACTCAGCAATAAAAAAAGGAATGAATTATTGGGGTACTCAACAACAAGGATGAACCTTAAAGGCATTATGCTGAGAAAAAGAAGTCAATCACAAAAGGCTACACATAGTACGATACATAGGAATGGAGAACAGACCAGTGGCTGCTGGGAGTTAGGGGCAGAGGCAGAGTTTGACTACACAGAAGCAGCACTAGGGAATTTTCAGGTGATAAAACTGTTTTGTATCCTAATTGTGGTAAAAATTACACAATTTTCTACAAGTTTCCCATTTCATAGAATTTTCTACAGAAAACAAAGCATACAAACAAAAAGAATACAAGCATAAATACAGATGGAAAGGCAACAGTTGTGGTTGCATGGGTGTATCTATTTGTTAATTCATCAAATATTTACAATAACTAATTTTAAATGTCTGTTCTCAAAAAATTTAAATGTATATTGTCAACTGAAAGAGAACAATGAACAAATACCCCTCCTGCAAGGAAGCAAAATGTCAATAGCTAATAATGCACTGTTCAGCTATGACACAAAACACCAATCTATAAATATTTATAGCTCAGAACAGACCTCACTCTATTCAACGTAGCATCCCTGATTCAGGCAGAAATATGCAGCCTTTTTTGGACCATCATAATATTTTTTCAATGCCGTGGATTAGACACAGCAGTGGACACTTTAAGATAAATAAGGTCTGGTCAAGACAAGGATCAGAACACAAGATTTTGACTGGGCTACTGCTAGTTCAGGGTTTAGCCGTAAAAATAAGAAAAAATGGAGTTAACATAACAATGAGTATGCACTCACTTTATAACATAAAAATCTGGTAATAAACATTTATTTTAAAATAACTAAATTTTAAAATTAGTCATTATTTTAAAATTTAACATAAGTTTTAACAGATTTAGTGAGAAAAGCTATACACACCAAAAATACTGATCCAAGTAATTGGTTATAACCTTTGTAAAATTCTGTTAAAAATGAATTTTATTTTTGTTTTGGTGGGAAAAAAAGTATTATTGTTGTTTTGTATACAATCCGTTTGCTGTTCATGGCTTCACAGCCCTCTGCTGACAACTTTTACTTTGCTCAACTGACTGGCAGCTATCATTCGAATGCCAGACTTATCTTTATGTAGATTTCTAAAGGTCACCATTCATGCATGTAAATTCTGAAGGGCACTAACTATATACAGCTGACAGATTCTGACAGCCATCATATCTCCAAGAGTGGAATAAGCAGGAATGACTGTCTGAATAATTAATGTGCTTTTACCCTGCCCATATGCAGTTTTTACATCCCTCACATTCTGACTGTGGTTTTGAAATTAATTAGAAAACATAATCTCATAGCGAACCAAAACTTCTTTTTTAAATTTCTATAAAAAAGGGGTAAAAAAGCGAGACAATTAATGACCTTCAGTTTAAAGTGTTAAATTTATAGAAATCACTCCTACCTAGAGATGAAAATTAACATCTAGCTCTGGATATTATTTCTGTAAAAAAACAGACATTACTATTTCTGTGAAGACATTACATCGTTACTGTATAAAAAGTGTATAAAAGCAAATAAGCAAAGAATTCTGCTCCCTACACTGCTCAATAAATGGCCCCATCACAAACAGGGTTGCCACTTTCAAACCTGTGATTCCTTCCTGATTTCAACTTTTCTCTCACTACTCAAATGCAAACAGTCACTAAGATCTATCAATTGCCTTCTAAATGGTCTTAAATGTGTTACTCCCACTCAATCCCCATTGTTGTTCTGTTAAACTGGATCTTTCTCATACCTCACCTAAGTTATTGCAAATATTTCCTGGGTAATCCACCTGCCTCCAGTCACATGATCATGCATGCTGCTTCCAGAGTTATCTTTCTAATATACAAATCCATGAGCAAAGCCAATGTTGCAATATAAAAGACACATAAAAACAGAAATTAAAAGGACGCTATAAAGAGGAAATATTTAGAATACATAAAATAATGGAAGGAGGCAATAAACAAATTTTGTGTAATGTGGTAATATATGCTCTGGAGAAAAAATAAGGCAGAAGATGGGGGTAGAGGGTACTCCCAAACAGTTTCCATTTTAAATAGGAATGTGCAGGGAAGGCTGCCATGAGAAGAGAATACCTGAAGTCTAGGAAACAAGCCACGTGAATAACTGGGGAGACTGATCAGTAGAAAGGCCCACGCTCTTAGGTAGAGTGGCCTAGTGTGTTCCACACACAGCAATAAAGCCAGGGCAGCTGGAGAGCAGAGAAGGTTGAAGATGGAACAGGTCTCCATTTGCTGTCTGTGAGAACAGTGAAGCAAGGAAAACAGGAGGGTGATGTAATTATCCACGCAGAAGAGGACTGTGATTTGGACAAAGGTAGTAGCCTAAGAGGTGTTTAGAAGTGGTCAGACAGAATATGCTGATGGATGTGTAATGTGTGCGATACAAGATTAAAGAATTACTCCAATAATTTGTGCTCAAAGAACTGTAAGAATGGAGCCATTAACCCAAGCTTCTGTGAGAATGATGTTAGTGTATAGGATTTCTTATTTTGAAAACTTTGGTTTCACCTTGTGTGTTTAAATACATTCAAAGAGGTCATTTCCTGTGGAAAATAGACCTTCTCCAGCACATCTTTCCTTTTGAGGCTCAAAAAACTGTAGTGTATTTTACAAACACTTACGTAGTCCTTAAGATAGGGACTGTTCTATTCTAAATGCTGTATGGTAGATCATATTGTTAACCCAATTATGCAGGTGAGGAAAGTGAAGCAAAGAGAGGATAAATACCATGCCCAAGGTCCTCTGTTGACTCTGTCTTCAAAATTTGAGCTCTTTATTTCCTCTCAGTTGTTTTGTGTATTTTATTATTAAAACGGAGTCCAGAGGCCCCCAGAGCTGATAGTGGGAGAGGGGTGGATGATGATGGATATGTTTGTTGTGGGAAATCAGGGACCCCAAATGGAGGGACCCTCTAAAGCCATGGCAGAAGAACATGGATTGTGAAGATTTTATGGACATGTTAGTTCCCCAAATTAATACTTTTATAATTTCTTATGCTTGTCTTTACTGCAATCTCTAAACATAAGTTGTGAAGATTTCATGACACTTACCACTTCCCCAATCAATATCCTTGTGATTTCGTATGCCTGTCTTTACTTCTCTTAATCCTGTCAGCCGAGGAGGATGTATATCGCCTCAGGACCCTGTAATAATTGCATTAACTGCACAAATTGTACAGCATGTGTGTTTAAACAATATGAAATCTGGGCACTTTGAAAAAAGAACAGAATAACAGCAATTGTTCAGGGAATAAGAGAGATAACCTCAAACTCTGACCGCCAGTGAGCCGGGCGGAACAGAGCCATATTTCTCTTCTTTCAAAAGCAAATGGGAGAAATATCGCTGAATTCTTTTTCTCAGCATGGAACATCCCTGAGAAAGAGAATGCGCACCTGGGGGTGGGTCTCTAAACTGGCCCCCCGGGGCGTGGTCCTCTCTTATGGTCAAGGCTGCAGAGATGAAATAAACTCCAGTCTCCCATAGCGCTCCCAGGTTTATTAGGAAGAGGAAATTCCCGCCTAATAAATTTTGGTCAGACCAGTCGATCTCAAAACCCTGTCTCCTGATAAGATGTTATCAATGACAATGGTGCCCGAAACTTCATTAGCAATTTTAATTTCGCCTCGGTCCTGTGGTCCTGTGGTCCTGGGATCTCGCCCTGTCTCCACTTGTCTTGTGATATTCTATTACCCTGTTAAGTACTTGATGTCTGTCACCCACACCTATTCGCACACTCCCTCCCCTTTAAAAAATCCCTAATAAAAATTTGCTGGATTTTGTGGCTTGTGGGGCATCACGGAACCTACCAACGTGTGATGTCTCCCCCGGATGCCCAGCTTTAAAATTTCTCTCTTTTGTACTCTGTCCCTTTATTTCTCAAGCTGGCCAATGTTTAGGAAAAAATAGAAAAGAACCTACGTGGTTATTGGGGCAGGTCCCCCAATATATGTTCTGGATCTTGATTTTGGTGATATTTTCACAACTTTATGTGCTTGTCAAAACACATTCATACGTTGCAAAGACTGAATTCATTATATATAAAATAGGTATCAATAAACCAGCCTTTAAAAAATACAATCTAGCAAATATAAATTGACACATGTTGGAAATACATACATTTTGTCCAAATGAAGACTGAATTTCTCATCTTATATAATCCATTCTAATACTTCTTTTTTCTGATTAAGGCAGTGTTTTCTATGTCATCTTCTAAAAATATTTGCTGATAAAGTAATACATTTTTATTTGTTGCCATATTTTTCTCATGTGATTTCAGCCATTTTTACCACAGCAGAAAGAGCTACACTTTCTCTAATGACTTTATTCCTTCCCTGCAAGAAATCTCAAATAAGGCTTCTAAAGATTTATCATAAAGTTTAGTAAAAATTTGTAAATTGCTAGATTGACCATGAGTATAAACCCTGCTGAACAAAACCAGAGGTTTTACAGGTATGTTCTAGATGTTAATTTATTACAAATCTTAATATTTATTTTGCTGTGTACTATCATTAACTTATACCTCAAAACAAAATATATTCTTAGGACAAGTTTAATCACTTAGAATTTAAGAGTCAAATCCATATTTCATAGTCTTCTTGATTATTTTAAGTTTTTGGTTAGCTCCTTAATAAATCTGAGTAGTGTTTATGTTATATAATGAAACTGAAAAATAACCTATAATAGAAGTACGGGAAATATCAGCTGCCATTTTCTTAATGTTGCCTTGGTCAGGTATTAGTAAAATAATCTTCATTTTTCAAATTTTGACGTTAGGGCTACATAAAAGCTATTTTCTAGATGTGAGGACTAGTTTAGTTAAAAATGATAGTAATTCCATAAATGCACTTAACCAAATACATGCAACATGAGTACAGTAAAATACCCTTTCAAACAATCACCACCATCAAAACCCCAATGAGTAGCCACTTGACATCCAATAGGATGGCTGTAATCAAAATGACACACATAACAACTTTTGGCAAGGATACAGCAAAACTGAAACACTCACACAGTTCTAGTGGAAATGTAAAATGGTGCAGCCACTTTGGAAAACAATTTGGAAGTTCCTAAGAAAGCTAAACATACAGTTAACATGTGACCCAGGAAATTCAACCCTAGGTATATATATCCAAGAGAAATAAATACATACACCTACACAAAAGCTTGTACAGAAATCTCCAAAGTAAAGTTAATCATAAGAGCTTAAACATTTCAAAAAGTCCATCAACTAAAAAATGGATAAACAAAATGTGGTGTATATCCATATAATGGAATATTATTCAGTCATAAAAGAAATGAAGTAATGATTCATGTTACAACAAGGGTGAAACTTGCCAGCATTATACTAACTGAAAAAGACAGATACAAAAGGCCAAACATATGATTCTATTTATGTGGTAGAGCCTCAGTGATAGTATGTTAGTGGTTGCCACAGGGTGGGGCAAGAGTGGAATGAAAAGTAACTGCTAATGGATACAAGGTTTCCTTCTGGGGAAATAAAAATATTCTGAAAGTAGAGAGCAGTGATAGCTGCACAACTTTGTGAATATAGTTTAAAAAAGCAGTGAATTGTATACTTTGAAATGGTAAATTTATGGTATATGAATTATATCTCAATTAAAATATTAGAAAACAAAACTGCCAAACATTTAACAGGGCAACAATCCCTATGATTTCTCCATAAACTTCATATTTGGGACCTGCGGCAGTTATTAAATTAAATATTATTTAGCCGTAACGCTTTCTGATTTTTCATAAAGAAAATAAATATCAGGAGATGTTCTGAAATTTTATTCCAACATCCCCCTGAATACTTTTGAACACTCCGGGGGCATCTAGAATAGAAAATTAAGCTTTTGTAAGGCAAACATGATACTTCACGGACTGTTCCAAGCCAATTTCGCCTGACTCCTCTCCTAACATTGTCTTACCATATACGTAATCCTTCAGCCACAATGGAAACAGCAATCCTTCAATGGCCATCCCTTGCTCTTTCACAAAATAGTGTGTGGGCCTGGAATGTGTAACCTCACCTTCCCTGTCACAACAACTCCTCCGTGAATTTCACAGCTTCTCTGAAGGTTTTGGCGCCTCCAGCAGAAGGGAACTGCTCCCACCTTTCTTTCTTCAGCAGTCTGTCAGGAACTCTCAAAATGTGCACAATACTATCTGCGGTACTTCATCTTTCTCACTAGTTTTTAATATGTCCACAGCAAACATATCTAAGTTTGTTTGGATTAATTTTTGTAAACAGGATGATTGCATGAGCGTGTTTTGTATATTGATTTATTTCACCAACATTGAGTACCAAATAAACTATTACATATTCAACTTTGTAAAAGAATGTCTGCCAAATTTAGTTGTTAATGTATAAATAAGCTAATAAATATAAATGAAAGAGAGTCAATCACATCTATTCTGAAAGAAGGAAATAATATTAATTATTCGCAAATGTGACTGAGTGTGAAGAAGAAAACACTGACAAGAAATTCTAAATGAAAGAGATTCAATCATATCTCTTCTGTAAAACAGGAACAACATTGCTTGCATATAGAAATAAATACAGGGAAGAAAACAATGACAAAGAAATTAAAGCAAAAATATTTAAAAGACAAAACATTAGCTGGAAAATGTAGTGCATAGAAAGGCAAGTGCAATATTTTTACAGTTTTAAGTTGCTTTTTACTCTTAAAGCTCAGAAAAAAGTATGGAATATCTGAAAACAGATTATAGCAATTAAAGTATGTATCAATTATGTCAATAATTCAAAATGAAATGAACTTAAATCATTTTAATATGAAGAACAATAAGAAAGTTGGTATTTCAAATTTTAGGCTCTGTATTTATAATAACGTACATGCTAAACTTTACAAAGTAACTTTACAGGAATTACTTTCAGTACCTTCAAGAAAAGAGGGAATTCTCATTGAACTGTTGATTGATTAATATGCGGGCCTGTTTTGCCTTCTATGATTTTCTGGGGAAGATGTAAATATGGATATTGACTTAAAGTTACACTGCTTGAAATGTTTTATACTGGACTTCATAAACATATTTCTGATGAATAACAACATAATTTTTAAAGCAATTTGCTTAATATTAAACATCGTGTTGCTACCAAAAGAATATATTTTATTACCTAATATTTATATTCAACATTATATGTAATTGAAAACTGAATGAATTAAAGAAAAATGACCAACACATTGTGTTAGTGTACATGTAGCAACTGAAAAAAACTCAATATGGTTATTCTACATTAGTTAAGAAAGTAATAAAACATATGCGTCTTTCTGAAAAGGAGACCTACTAAAACTGTTATTTTTAGCTCATTTATTTTTCATATAGCTGGAGTATATTTCCTCACAATAGCAATATTTTTAATTAGATCACTTATAATTTGTTCACAAGAAATATGATTTTTGGAAAATGTATAACAAGAAATGGCAATTTATTTTCCAAAAATACCATTTTAGTAACACATTACAAATATGCTGATGTTTCAATACGATAAAGACTCATAAAATAATATATTAACTTGAATGTAAATATTTTTAAATAAATTTTGAAATTATATGGTTGGCAATAACAATCTACTAATTACCTTAATTTGCTCTTCAATTGCTAAAAATCCATGTTTTTTTCCTCCGATTTACCAAATTAAACATTTCTGAAAAAAAAGAAAAAAATATTTAATTTGATGATGAGAAAAATTAAATATTCTCTTTTATGGTTACAGTTGTAGAACTATTTGAATATTTCTTGTTGATTGTCAAGTCTATTATTTCCCACAATGCCTGAGGTCTCACAGCAGAACTATGGTATGTAGAGGAAATTTAGGATGCAGATGACACATCTTCCTAGACTATCTAATTTATTATAATGTTTACTGGGAAAATTGATGGATTTGGTAGCTAGATTTCTTTTCCTAATAAAAAGAATATAATAGTTTTTAATATAAATTTTGCTATTTCCAAGAAATGTCCCTATTTCTTGCCACAGGCTCTTCTAGCTAAGATACTGGGATTAGTCTTACCACTTTTGCCATTAGGTAACAGGCATAGAAAACAAATTGAGAAGCACCTTAGCACATCTAATCATACACATATACATACGCACACCCTTATTTATGCATACAGACACAAATACTGTAATCTATTTATTCACAATAATCTAAATAAATTTGGATTAAAATAGAAAGAAATAAACAAAAATGTAAGTTTATTTAAATGAAAGATTTATAGAGGCATTTGAGTTTTTATTTTCTTTAAATTACCATAATTTTTTTATTTTATTAAACAAACAATAAAACAGACTTTTTATACCCAGAAAATAGTATTATCCTTCAAAGTATTTTCTTTAGATATTTAATATTTTCTAATGGTTTTGCAACAGGCCATATCAATTTTTGAATGTTCTAGTAGGTCTATTTAAAGAGCTTTACACAAAGCTTTTTAGTTTTAGTTACTAGTTTTAGTTACTACACAAAGAGCTTTACACAAAGCTCTTTGTATTATTTAAATATTATTATATTTACTATTTGTTTATGCTATTAGTGGTAGTATGCAATCAGGAGGTTAAGTAACTATATATATGCTAAACAGTGACAAAATCCATTATCTATTCTAGAATTTTGCTCCCAAATGGATAAAGAATGAGATACAGGGCAGAAAGTCAATAGCATAAAATTAAAGTTGAGCTCTACTTTACCAAATCACTATTGATTAAAATAAGATATACTATGATATAAAATGAAAACAAATTAGTGAAAGCTATTCACTAATAAAAGCATTATATTTTGTTCAGGGACTTAAAAAATATTAAAGCAATGAAACTCACTGTATCTTTTGGAGTGAGTGTCCACTTGTATTTGCCCAATTAGTGAGGTATTTGTACCACAAGAACAATTCAAGTTCATACTTGAATGCCACACTTGACTGCTTGGGCAGGAAAAACAAATTTTTAATCAACTGCTTAAATTTCACTGGATGATCATTCTAGCGTGCTAGAATGATCTCTCAATAATTATTGGCTGTCACTTTTTTCCCTGGTTTTTGAAGAACTGGCGTATCTCATCTTCAAATGTTCTACATATCTAAACAATCATGGGTTGTTCTCTACAGGTTTGCCTACAATACTATCACCTTTAAGATCTTTAATTTTTTCCCTCCCATCTGGGAAATACATTCTGACATCCAAGCATAACTAATTTCACAAAGTTCTCCCTGATACTACCAAACCCACTCCACCACAGATAAAACCAATCTTATCTTCCCTGACACTCCTATACCTCTTTGTACATTTCTCTATTTTGCTGAAAGCTACACTATAATATGAATTGCTAGAGAACAGAGACTGTGGCTTCTTCAATCTGTATCACCCCTTTCTAAAGAACCAAACACCTAACAGCGCCACAAAATGCTGACTGGGTAAACAAAACATTTCCATTTCTTAATTAAACACACACAGACACACACACACACACACACACACACACACACAAACTTGTTTATTGGAAACTGTCTGTATTGGCTGCATATAAATTGAGACCAAAAACAAAAGTACACTATTATATGTGTCTTTGAATTTCTTTGTATAGCTACCTTTATATATTCTTTTTCTTTTTATAGGTAAGGACAGAGAATCTTCCATTTACACTTTGGCTATTCAACATCTCAATGCCTCTCTCAATTACAGCCACTTATGACACTTGAGAGTCAGCAGACGGCTCCAACCAAGGACACGCTTACATAGAGGCACTTAGCCTGCTATGAGAAGGCAACCAGGTGTGAGGGAAAACACCAGAAAGAAAAAGGCGAGCAGGAGGGTAAAGAAAATAGAAAAGAAAACTGCAAGAAGGTCAGGAAAAGGTATTATATCAAATGATACTGTTCTATCAATAAAAAGTAATGACTGAATTTCTTCTGTAATTAATAAACTTGATCTAAAGGGGATCTTTTAAAAGGAGCTACTAAAAATATTGTTTTGAGCAATGTGATTATTTAGGAGCAAAGCACTGAGGAAAGACAAAAAATGTAATTTATTTTGGATAGAAATAAATGCCTGCAAATATATGTTCATAGCTTCATTACTTTATAGTTCCATATGGTTCTAAAGTGACATAAAAAGCAATGCACCAGAAATTATTGCAACTCACTCTAGGTCTTGAGAATTAGATAGAAATGTTTTGAGTTCGAGTACTAGATTGCTTTAACTAAAAATTAAAAGTTAAATTAATTTTTGCTTTAAATCAAACTTTGTAAAGCAATCACATATATAAGATCTCCAAAATGGAAAATAAAATAAAAATGACATTTATCAATCACAAAAAAACTGGAATACACGATAAATATGAATGTTCAAGGTATATTCTCTAATCCTAAAATAGAAAGTTTAAAAAGTAGAGAAACTTCATTCATTCATCAAATGTTTACTCAATGCCATGCACTGCTCTAGTTGGTATGAATTCAGGAGTGAACTGAACAGATGAAAATAGCACTCACAGAGCTAACCTCTGCATTCCAGCTGTGGAGCAGTAAGTGAAAGAAAGAGATAGATACATACACATACACACACACACACACACACACACAAACACACACACAGAAAATGTGAGTCTGTGTCTATACATATACATACACACATTTTTACATATTTATAAAATACATTGCTATATTATTATGTGTAATAGATATATGTATAAATAATTTACATACATTTCTATTTATATGTAAAATTCTTACTTTTTTGGCAGGTTGAATTCACATTTAACCTTTAAAACAATTCTCTGAGGTTGGTATGGATATTAACGGCAAGGCTAGAATTGGAATGCAAAAAAGCCAAATTCAGACTCTACATCCTCAAGCCTTTCAAATAACATACTGATTATTACTGCCTATGTTTCTTATCAGGATGTTTATAACAAAAGACAGAAAATAAACTTCCCAAAATCAGTATTTTGGAAAATGATCATCTCAGAATTTCATGACACTGATTACTGTTAGAAGATACTTTCACATTTTGGTATTAAAATAAGATTCCAGGAATCCCATTATAAATTAATGTGGAATTAAGATGGAAAATATGTTATTTTCTCAGTCCAAGTGACATTAATTCCAATATTATGTGGCATCACCTACTGAACTATCCAGTCAGGGTTCATGAGTCAATGAAGAAGTGACATGAACAAACATGTTTTTAAAAGACTATTCTGTTGTCAGTTAATAGATGGCTTTCAGCCTAAGATGACAGTGATATTTTTAAAAAGGTCAGTGATAATTGAGACTTAAAAAACAATACGAGTTAGAGAAATTTTTATGATGGAATATCTTTTTGTCTACAAGAGGTAATCCTTAAATCATTCTTAGAACTAGACAAACAGTTACATATTAGGTATTAGTAATATAATTTTATTATTTGTAAAAAGAAGTATATCACTTTCATATCCATCATTTCAATTTTTTTGGATGTTGAATAGGAAAATGTGAGTCAATGATCTGAAAATAGACATAATCATCACATTTATGACAGTCTACCTCCACACTTTCAACTAGGCTTTCAAATGTTATCTTTTTACTTATGATGGTCAAGTCCTTTTTCCAACTACCCCTTTCAGGTCTCACCGGACTAGTCTATGGGTGATTTTCAAATATCTTCTACTTTGATTTCCTATTGATAAGCATCACCTTGTGCCACCTCTCTCTAGATAGTGTTCAGATTGTTTTTTTCATCTCTATTTCCAATATCATAATCCTCATCACTGTGTAAAATAGACAGTGAAAATAAATTTTCACCCTATTTTACAGATTAGAAAGCTATAATTCACAAATATCACCATGGTTATTACACAAATATTTTAAAGGCAAAAGTCCAAGACAATTTGTACTTAGTTCAACCGCCTGCCACTAATCTTGTCTCACTGGTCTACACACCTCAGTAGTACCTCTTAGAACACCATTCAAGCCCCTCTCAAATCTGCCTTGCAAATGGTTCCCAGAACAACCTAAGACTTCATTTTTCTCATGATGATTTTCTGCTCAATAATCCACAAAAGCACTGTTTTATTTTTCACAGAGTCTGGATTTCAAGAATTTATAAAGGATGAATACAATTTTTGTATTACAAACACCACTTTTTGACACCACTCTACTCCAAATAGAGTTTCCATAACAGCGAGCTCGGGTTGCTGACTGGCACCTCAGACAAGATTATTCTGAACAGAGTGGCTTGTCAGCTAATGCAATCACCCATACACTTGTTCAAAGTTTTAAATACTGTGCTGAAGTCTCATCTTCCCAAAAAATTAGCCTCAACTGTTTTTGCACAAACTCACCTCTAAATGCTTGGTAAACTTTAAATCAGTAGTACAAAGTTTAGTCCTAAATGCACCCATATTTTCTACCTGTTAGCCTATGGCCCCAAGAAAGAGTACTCCATTATATAAAGTATCTGGGGGTGGAACTTTGAGAATGGCTAAATGAGTAGGCTGGCAAATAGTCTCCACAAAAATCAATTATAAAACTGGACAAAATTGCCAAAAACAACTGTTTCAGGACTGTAGAAATTAACTAGTCATTTAACAAATTAGGAAATGTTTATCAAGAAAAACTACTGAACTTCTGGTAAGAACAATGGGGGTCCTATGTCATTTTGCTTGGGAATTTTCCTTTCTCTCTCCTATCCCCAAATAGGCTTAATGTGAGATCAGGAAACAAATCTCAGTAAATATAAAAGGATGAAAAATGATATAAATTGTGTTGCCTAACCAAAACAGAATTAAATTAGAAATAAAAAGAAAAATAGATTTTGGAAATCCCTAAATATTTGAAAGTTTTAACATTTCTATATATCCCAAGGGTCAAAGATGAAATCACAAAAGAAATTAGAAAACATTTTAATTAAATGGAAGCAAAAGCACACCATAACAAAATTTATGGGATGCAGTGAAAGCAGTACTCAAAGGCAAATTTATAGCTTTAAAAGCCTACATTAGAAAAGTAGGAAGATCTCAAATCAATAATCAAAGCTTCTACCTTAAACAAAGAGAAAAAGAAGAATGGGCTAAATGCAAAGTAAGCAAAAAAAGAGGGAATAAAGGAAAGAATAGAGGAATAAAGGAAAGAAGGTGTAAACTTTACCAGAAGACTAATGTTAAAATGACTACTAATTATTTTAAATCCCACTTATTATTCATTTATGTTATGAAAAAAAATCCCTTACCTTCTCTATCTGGTAGCATTTTCATTTTTAACATGACAAATAGATGAAATTACTCTTAAGCTTCCTCCTCATTGAAAAACATATAATTGATTTTTTGGTAATAGTCAACAGATCTATAAAGGATATAAAAATGTACAACATACAGGAAACTCACAGGTTATTATTAGGGAAAAAAATGCAGAAAATCCAGAGAATGATCCTCAAACCTTAGTCAATATATTACCCAACAATTTTGCTTATAGAAGGCTGAGTTTCATACATTTTGTTTATATAAATACTAAAATACATTATAATTAATGCAAGGAAGGGAAGAAATATATTGTGACTGTCAGTTTGCCTGTCTGCATATAGAAGGCAGGGTAGGATAGGACAGGATAGGAGGATGGAATAGGATAAGATACCATACCATTCCGTACCATTCCTCACCATACCATACCATAGGATACAATAGGGAAGGCAAAGGCAAAAGAAGGGAAGGGAGGAACCCATGCTAAGGTGTCTTCTATATACCCAGTCATTGTGGTAACAGCTAGGAATAGCGCGGCGTAAACAGATACAGACACAGTTCTTGCACTCAGAGAAGAGATTTTATTAACATTAAAACCAAGGATTAAGTCTTTTCTCTATTTCCTTTAGTGCAAAGAATTATTCTTTCTCAAGTATCAAAAGCTACCCAAAGCTCCCACCGCGTCCATAGCCACAATCAATTCCTTCTTCAAGTTTAGCCGAGGATTGACTCACAGATGCTTCAACTTACTGCTAGTATCTAAGGAAATATGTAGCCATTGTCCTATGACATAATAAAGGAGAAAACAAGACCTGCTGTGAATAACCCACCCTCAGGAAAAGTTCTAGCATTCTGCTGTAGATAGGAAAATAAGAAGCTTCTTATGAAGGAAGAAAAGATGGTAAAATATACAGCAGATGTGACTGATGGAGGCTTGAACAGACATCTAGAAAATGATTCAGTACAAAATGGAAATTCCATATGGGCAAAATGGACTAATGGCTGAGGGCAGGGGGTTTCCTGCTCTCCTTTAAACACTTCTGCATTAGAAGTAGTCAGCAGCCCATGTCTGTAACCCTAGGAAGACTTGGTGGGCTTCCAGAAAGATACTTCCTCAGCAACGCCTTCTCCTTTCCTTCTCTGCTTAAGAAATAGCTTTCAAATTATCAATATTAAAAACACAAAAACATTTAATTTACCCTCTGTTTTTATCCCTCAAAAATGGCTATGTTATGACTATAATTACACATGACAAGTGGTATTTGCATACTAATCATGGTTTCTGACTTCTATAATAATGGGAATTATTAAGCTTCTCTCATTTATAATAAAATGTGACTACCCTCTATACTTTTAAATGGTGATTTTCTAGTAGAACATGCTGAAATCTACCCTGCAGTTTATATCATGAAATAATAATTGTTAAACAGTACATACATTTACATATTCTATGACAAAACAGTTCAAAACAATTGGAAGTTTGCTTTGCAAGTAATGAAAACATAACAATAATTTATATTTAAGTACTTAAGTTTTAGGAAGAAGGGGATCACAAAGATCAATGTTCATTTGTTCAACTTCAGTAGGAATATAGTATATTTTAATAATAAATATTGTTCAAAATACAAGGGAGTCAAGTCAGGAAAGAAAACATTTGTTCTCAGAATTCCTGTTAAAATGAGAAACTACCATTCATAAAGCAAATAGATAATTTTCAATACATACCTGCAATTAAGTGACACTGATTGCTATTGCTTCTTCAAATATGAATTCTAAACTCATGTATTTTTTTCTAAGATGGATATACAAAGAGAACATATAGACCCCTTGGTCTTTACAGGAGCAGTGTTTTTGAAAGATTGCATATTAATTAATTCACTTTGAACGTATTGGAGATATTTACCGTTTACACAGGCTCTATATTAAAACATTTTGAAATGCGTTGCAAAATAATCAGCTTTCAACATATATATTATTTAAGCACTCTACCATTGCTGCATCTCCTTTCCTTTCACACTGGTTAAACATACCAAAATCTGACCTGAAACATGCATGCTGGGACAGTGTAAGGCAGAGTAACTTAGGGAGTACACTTGATGATTCATATGATAATTATCTCAGGGTTAAGGATGTAGGGAATCTTGTCCTGGTTTATGTTCAAAATTTGAGCAAGAAATCTAAAATTTCATTCAAGCAGAAATGCTCTACTAAGAAAAGATCCTTTTCTTTAAACATTTATTTATCCTGTCTTTATCCAGTTTTTAGTTCACAAAACTGTACTTTCCCTTTACGGTAAATTTAGATAAATAAATTTAGAGTTTAATCTTTAACTATTAAATACAAGGAAAAATAGCCTAAGAACAAGTTATTGTGCCAACACATGCTACCAAATACCTTCTACAGACTCGTGATAGATTTTTTTTAAAGAGTTACTGAATTTTTGTAAACTTATGCAGTTTCTGAATGTCAGTTCCAGAAAAATGATTTTTATCTCACATATCTAGAAGGCCAAATTGTCAGGTGATACAAATCTCACAAAAATCCAATATGCCAGAATCCTTACTGTTTTACTAAAGAAGTGTTCTCAGAGGTTTAAATTAGTTTGGATTGCCAAGCCAGACACTGAATCTCAGATGAGCTTTTTCCAAAAATCCTCATTCCTCTGGTCATTAAAAAAAATCAATAAATGTATTCTAACTAAACTTTAAAAAGCTTCTGAGAAGTGACCTCTGCCAAAGTGTTTTGGGAACATTCCAACTGTGCAGGGGGCAGAATGTGGGATCAAAAAGCAGAAAGAAGGAAATAAAGAAATGCTTCTGCACAAGTGAAAAAAAAAAATCTGGCTGGAGGTCTGAAAGGGATTAACTTACGTATCAAATATCAGATTTCCATTGCATTGCCATTCTGCTTTCTCCTTTTTTCTCTGCCCCCTTCCCACATTGCCTGTAGTTCATCGCATGAAGCTTTATTTCTCTCTTTGTCTAAGATTTCAAGCAGAAAATCTTCAGTACTGAGGTCTTAAAAATGTGCTTTATGTTCCACAGTAATAGTCCCTTATCTGAGACTCCAACATCTGGAAATCAAACCAATGTAACTTACAAGCCTGAATCACAAAACACGTTTGTTAAAAAAAAGAAAAAAAGGCACACTGCACTAAAATTCAACTCAACTTCATGGAGAGGCCCTCAATCAAGACCTACTTATTCTGTCTTTCCTATACAGAGTTCTAACAAACAGAAATCAGAAGAAGCAAAAGCAGAGTAATGACAAACTGACATCCAGAAGAAATACCTAAAGCTCTGAGGAAAATAGAAAGAACTTTGGAAATAGTTTTACTATTCAAATGCAAACATCTGCAGTGGACACTTGAATAGGAGGGATATTTGCCCCAACTTTTCAGAAATTTTTTCTACCCGAAGAATTCCCCCCACACCCACCCAAACAAGATCCTAGATAACTGAAGTTTTACTCATACATGATTCAAGCTAGTTATAATAAGGTTAGGTAATACTGGTATTATAGATAAGCAAAAGTTAACCCTCTTGATGAAGTTCAAAGGATTTGAATATGTGTGGGTATTTTACTCTGCCTTTTGAGGACATGACTTTTAAGTATTTACATTTTATGTCTATATGTTATAGACATAAAAAGAAGAGTATATAAATCTACGTTTTAAGTTATTTAGATATTGCATGCCTATTGGGGGGAAATTCATATCATCCTTTCAAATAAGGTTCACTAAAATTTTTTTAACCTGTTGGTTTTTTGTAGGAAAAAGTTAACGCATCCATAGACCTTTTTAAAAGTAATGGATGTTGGCCGGGCGCGGTGGCTCACAACTGTAATCCCAGCACTTTGGGAGGCTGAGGTGGGTGGATCACGAGGTCAGGAGATCGAGACCATCCTGGCTAACACGGTGAAACCCGGTCTCTACCAAAAAATACAAAAATTTAGCCGGGCATGGTGGCGGGCGCCTGTATTCCCAGCTACTCGGGAGGCTGAGGCAGGAGAATGGCGTGAACCCGGGAGGCGAAGCTTGCAGTGAGCCGAGATCACGCCACTGTACTCCAGCCTGGGTGACAGAGCGAGACTCCATCTCAAAAAAAGGATGTTGCATATAGCTAGCAACACAACTCTTTAAAAAGTAAAAAAGTCTGTTAAACAATATTTTCCAGAATAACAAAAGTCAAAGAACAGCAAACTATGAAAATGATTTACCTGAATTAAAGTATTGCATTATTTTTAAATTTAATTGATGCTGAATTTAATTTCCATTGTTACTAAATGTAATCAATTAGTTTTGAAGTATGCATTCAAGAGATATAAAGGAAATGCTAATAAACAAAAATTTTAACATTTTAACATTTTTTCTACTTTCCGCCTTAACAATGAAAGTTAAATTCTCGGCCGGGCGCGGTGGCTCACGCTTGTAATCCCAGCACTTTGGGAGGCCGAGGTGGGCGGATCACGAGGTCAGGAGATCGAGACCACGGTGAAACCCCATCTCTACTAAAAATACAAAAAAAATTAGCTGGGCGTGGTGGCAGGCGCCTGTAGTCCCAGCTACTCGGAGAGGCTGAGGCAGGAGAATGGCGTGAACCCGGGAGGCGGAGCTTGCAGTGAGCCGAGATTGTGCCACTGCACTCCAGCCTGGGCAACAGAGGGAGAGTCCGTCTCAAAAAAAAAAAAAAAAAAAAGTTAAATTCTCAAATTCATATGGGATAAATATGCAAACATAATTTTATGTATACCTATAAATGAAAAATTGTTATGTCTCATTTCTTTAGGATACTATTTCAAATTATATGCGTATTATAATTTTAAGAATAGCGTGCTGTGGTTATTACAATAAAAAATCAAGAGCAAAGATGAACTAGATATTTTTGAAAAAGCGACAAAGAAGAGTTTTAAAAAACTTGTCCGAAATCATTTTTGTACATCCCAAATTTGCTATTTTCTTCTAATGTTTGGCAAAATTCCTAATAGGCAGCAGCTTTTTAATATTTTAATATTTCAATGTGCTACTTTAACTTTTATTTTTATTAAAATGGATGACAAATTAAATTACATAAAAGGCGAACTTTTATATATTTATATTTCAAAAGAACATTGTTCACAATCATTTTCATTCAATAATCAATCTAATAAACAAAGAAAGAGCCACAGTAAACCTAAAGCGGGGCTAGCTAACCGCGTTACAAAACTGAGTTAAATATTGTTCCTACTACCAGGACATTCACAGTCAATTGTAAACCTTCTTAACAGTACACAATAGTCTTGGTTTGACTATTTAAATATCAACATTAGGTATATGAATAACAGTAAAAATAACAAAGCAACAGCAATAATAAGCTTAAAAGGTCAACTAACTTAATCGAAGCACAATTTAGATCATAATCCAGACAAACTGTTAATAAGCACAATGGAATACAAAAGCAAATTTACTAAAAAATATTACCTAAATATTAAATAGCAAATAAAAATAAAATATCTGTCTCTACTTGACTGCAGTCAAAGACAGTCAAATGCAAGTTGATCCAATTAAGCCAATTTAGGATCCACAACTACTTAAAAGCATGAGCTATGTACTAAGTGATGAAGGCAAAATGGATTTGGTCCAAATCCGCTTTATTTGCTTAGATGCTATTTATTATGGCTATATTTTATTATACAGTAGTAAAAAATTACAATTCGACATCCTGTTATTTCCCACTGGGAAAAGTGATACAGATGCACTATTAAACCTCAGCACAGGAATCAGGATGTCAGGCTACACTCCACTCGTGCCTTTATAATGTGTCAATAGACATTGATGTTTATGCAGCTGATAGTAAAGCCAGCCAAATTACTGCCACTTAAATGTTCCATAAAAAACCATGGCTTTATAGAAATCTAGAACTTTTTCAGCATCTCTGGTGGCTGTACACATATTGGAAAGAGAATGCTTATTTTAAAAGAAAGCAAGTGATGACCATTATTTCTTTTTTAAAAAAAATATTTAAATGCCTTAAATTTTCCCTAAAACTAATATACTATTTTCAAGGAAAGGATCTAGCATATCACAGAATACCTAAACATTTATCTTAGCCAAACAAAATTATAGGTAAGTTGTAAACTTTAGTTCAGACCAGTTCTAAAAAAATAATTTGTTGAGAAATAATGCTTCACAAGATAATTAAGATTATAGCTTTTCTAAAACCCATAAATATCTTTCCTCCTTTCATCATTATTCTCTTCAATTTATATTCATCATGTGTTGAAAATGTTGCAGATATTATATAGAATTCTAACTATACAAATAGAAATTCTCATTTTTTTCTGTTATTTGAAAGTGAGAGAGAGATAATAAGAAAAATTAGTGGCCGGGCGCGGTGGCTCACGCTTGTAATCCCAGCACTTTGGGAGGCAGAGGCGGGCGGATCACGAGGTCAGGAGATCGAGACCACGGTGAAACCCCGTCTCTACTAAAAATACAAAAAAATTAGCCGGGCGTGGTGGTGGGCACCTGTAGTCCCAGCTACTCGGAGAGGCTGAGGCAGGAGAATGGCGTGAACCCGGGAGGCGGAGCTTGCAGTGAGCCGAGATTGCGCCACTGCACTCCAGCCTGGGCGACAGAGCGAGACTCTGTCTCAAAAAAAAAAAAAAAAAGAAAAATTAGTTTTTCAGTTAATAGTTGCCAATTATAAAGATACTAACTGGTGATCTACAGTGCTATATGCTTTAGGCAGGAAAATACTCAGAGATTCGCCTGCAGAGATTCGGGTGTTCTAAAATTTGTTTTTCCTCTTGAAGCTGAAGCAATTTTAAATTGGCTGCCATGGGGCATACCCCCAGCCTCAGCAGATACCGAAGATGAGACTTCCCAGTATCCAACAGCACCACTGCAAACTATATCTAGGCCTCCTGAAAACACAGAGTAAGTGAGGCACCAAGGCAGATACCTTTCCCTTGCCTCCAATATATGAATGATCTAATTCTTTCTGAGATAGTTTATCCCAAATGTTCTTGAACATCAAGAGCCTCTGTTAGCTGGGAGTGTGTTCTATGCCTCTTGCACTTGCCAGGATATCGGTCCCCACTTAGTCTCAGTAGAGCAAAAGAAAACTACATTGTGTGTTTTAGAACAATCAGTTAAACTTCTGAGTGGTAAATTGTATTCAATTTTTTTGTAATTTTTTGTGATCTCCCAGTCAAATAAACTCAATAACAACAATTTCATTTTTTAAAATCTTCCTATTTAGAGAACCAACTTTGGCTAAAGAGATGTCTGGGCAGTATGTATCTGCATTATAGTCGTAATGTCATAACCATTTTCTATGACTTGGGCATAATGATATTAGCTTATAATACTTATCTTCCATTCCCTTCTACAGATAAGCATTTTTTTCTGTCTTTTAGAGAATATCCTACTATTTAATGATCCCTCTAGAAATAAAACCTCAGGCTAAGTAAGGTTTGTCACAATTGTTAGAACTTTTAAGAACATGAGCACAGAATTATTATTTATCATATCTATTAAAATATCATGCCATAGTCATTCAAAAGTTGACATTGAATGACATTAACGTTCAGGTACTATTGAAGAGAAAAGACCTCCACAAACAACATTACAGTAACCATTGCTATTATTACTGAATTTTGGTGATGATTATTGTCTCTCAAATGCTCTGTCGTCGTCTCTAACTCCAACCTGTTTGTACATATGGTGACTCACATTTAGAATGTCCTTCTCTAATTCTCCATCCATGTTAACGGCTTCATTTACTTATTCATTCATTTATCTTACAATAGTTATTCTAAACCTGCTGTTTGCTAGACAGTGTGCTATTTTGTTTGCTACAAAAATAAATAACTGCTTAATGCCCTGTGGAAGAAAGTTGTATAAATAAATATTTTAAAAACGTAAGGTCAATGTTTTGTTTAAAAAAAACTGAAAGCAGTGAAGAAGTACAATAGGTTTTTAAGCAAAACAAACCAAATCCTCAATACAGTGATACCATTAATTTTTATAAATCATGACATATATTGCCTATATACTCATATTTCATGGTTTTTAAAATTATTATTATTATTATTATTTTTTGAGACGGAGTCTCACTCTGTCACCAGGCTGGAGTGCAGTGGTGCAATCTTGGCTCACTGCAATCTCTGACTGCCAGGTTCAAGCGATTCCCCTGCCTCAGCCTCCCAAGCAGCTGGGACTACAGGTGTGCACCACCATGCCTGGCTAACTTTTTTTTTTATTTTAGTAGAGACGGGGTTTCACCATGTTGGCCAGGATGATCTCGATCTCTTGACCTTGTGATCTGCCCGGCTCGGCCTCCCAAAGTGCTGAGATTACAGCTGCGCCCGGCCTCTTTCATGTTTTATTGATCATTCACTATGATAAACCCAGAGGACAGCATACATTATTTATTATTTGACCACACCCACCAACTATTTATCACAGATTATATATATGACATATAAAATATATATGCATAACAGTAAACAACCCAAAAGGTGCGTGCTCTGGACACAGGCTGCTTGATTACAAATTCTACCTCTTACATTAGCTGCATGAACTTACTTAAACTATTTTTGCCTCAATTTACTCATCTGTAAAATCGGGACTATGAGACACCTTAAAGCGTTACTGAAAAGATTAAAAAAATAATCCAAGTAAACTATCCAGAACTATCTCTAGCACACAATTGGCACAAAACATGTTCAGCTAGTCAGGCCTTAAATGCTAACGTGATGTTTCATATGCATATCCTTTTTGAAATCCTAATTTATAGAGTAAATAACATTATCACCATTTAACAGATGATGAATCTGTAGTTCAGGGAAGTTAACATTTTCTTAACATGAGAGAATTTCTAAATGGCACAGCCGCAAAGCAACATATATCTGCAATACTCAAAAAGAGAGAAATAAGCATCATGCATATATTAGGTTGGGCATCATAACCTACGTGTTTACAACTCTAGCCATTTCAAAAGAAGCAAGTGAGTGTCACTACCAGATAAAAATATAGCAGAGTAAATGAAGAACAAACTCTGTCAAATATTTAAAAATCAAAAAAAAAAAAAATTACCGGCTTTTACTTCAATTAATTGGAGCTTTAGAAAGGAAGACTGTAATTACAACTGAAAATTCCATCCATTGCAGTAGGAAGGTAGGACATCTCCAGGAGCACTGTGGGCTTTCATTATATTACAATAATCTCCCTGAAACTAACATTAGGACAAATGCTACTCATATCCAACATATTGCTTAAATAGAGAAACTGCCATCTTAGCATCACAGTCTATTCAATGTAAAGTTCTAAAAGAAATATTTTAAGTTCCTCAAGCTAGACAGCTGCATCAATAACACAGATTTTAAACCCATGAAAAAGTCAGTTGAGGGATATTCATGAGACATTGGTGTCAATATGGTATGCTTTGAATCAAAATATAGGAGGATGAGATTTTCACTGGTAAATGGCTATACAAAGCTTTGAAAACTATACATTAGCAATAGACATGGAGATATATTACAGCAGAAGTGATCAGAAGGTTTTTTTTTCAAATCATATATATTTACATGAAAAAGTCATCTATATATGAAACTTTACATAGTTTGACTCTTAAACGACATGGGTTTGAACTGCATGAGTCCATTTATAATAACTGGGATTTTCTTCTGCCTTTGTCACTCCTGAAACAGTAAGAACAGCCCTACTCTTCCTCTGCCTACTCGATGTGAAGACGAGGCTGAAAACCTTTATGATGATTCACTTCCAGTTGATAAACAGTACATTTATTTTCTCTTTCATATGACTTTCTTAAAAACATTTTCTTTTCTCCAGCTTACTTTCAGAATACAATATACAATACCTAACATATAAAATATGTGTTGATTCCTGTTTAAGTTATTGGTAAGGCTTCCAATCAACAACAGTCTATCAGTAGTTAAGTCTCAGGGGAGGAAGAAGTTATTCTCAGATTTTCAATTACATGGTGTTGGGTTGGGGGACAGGTGGAGGGGTGGTGCTCCTAACATCTGAGTCATTCAAGGGTCAAGTGTATATATGTGTATACATGTATATACACATGTATATACACATATATACACGTATATACACAAGGGTCAAGTGTATATGTGTGTGTGTGTGTGTGTGTTAATTTTCAAATATATGATCATATCAGGCAGGGTGCCAATAAGTCATGCCTGTTATCCCAGCACTTTGGGAGGCCGAGGAAGGTGGATCACTTGAGGTCAGGAGCTTGAGATCAGCCTAGTCAACATAGTGAAACACTGTCTCTACTAAAAATACAAAAATTAGCCAGGCATGGTGGTGCAGGCCTGTAGTCCCAGCTACTTGGGAGGGTGAGGTGGGAAAATCACATGAACCTAGGAGGTGGAGGTTGCAGTGAGTAGAGATTATGTCACTGCACTCCAGCCTGGGTGACAGAGCAAGATTCTGTCGCAATTTATTAAAAAATATATATATTTATATATATATATACGATTATATCATTAAAAAAAGCCTTCCTCAGAGAATTGTTATACTACAGCTCATAATTTCGTATCTTCTTTGTTTCTAGACACTTTTCTTCAATTTTATGGTTGAGTATACATGTTTTATACTTTATGCTTATTTATTTAAAAAACACAAAACTGTAATATTCTTAACATTTTAAACATTTTTTGCTAATATTAATTGACAAAACTCTTTCATAGTCTTCACCATCTCCTACTCTCTTTCTTTCAAGTCTTACTGTTTATTGCTTCCATTGTGTTTGTCCTAAATACAGATAATTCACAATAAAAATAGCTGCCTTTATTGTGTGCCACAAACTGCCCTTTGCCTACAGTGACTCATCTAATCTTCACAGTATCGTGAAAGTGGGTATCATTACTGCCCTGATTTCAAGACGTACCTGTGGAGGCCTAAGAATTAATTTGTAATTGACAAGACCTGGACTAGAAATCAAGCCTATCTAACCCCAAAGGCCATACCCTTAAAGTACTTCATTTTACTCTTTACTTTCTTTGACTAGTATAATGTTATTTATACTCTAAGGCTCAACTCAAAAGCAGATATTTCAATGATGCTTTTTACAGTCATGCAATCTGAGACAAATCAAAGCTTCCCTCTCATCTCATGATGTTATTCTTCTCTGATGGCTTACACTTAATGCATATTAACACTGTTTTCTACACATAAATCATCTCACAGATGATATAATTATTATTATTAAACCCACTTTATAAATGTAAGAAATGAGAGCTACAGACATTTAAAAAGTCACAGGAAATCAAAGGGCTGTTAAAGGATTCAAGCCCACACAGCTGAGAGCATGCTCATCACATAGCATTCTAGCACTTGCTAGAAAGCACAACACTGGGCTAGGAACACAGGGTTTGGAGTGAGCCACAAGTGCTCCTAACTACATCTCTGTACTTATTAATGGCGTTTTGTGGGTTGCATTACCTCCTAGCCTCAGTTTCTTCACTGGCAATACAAACATAATAATAGTATCTACCTCACAGTATTGTTTTGAAGACTGAGACAACACAGACACATGCTAACTTAAAGAATGTGATACATAAATTTCAGGTGCTATTATGATTGCTGTTGTTTATATGACATTGTCATGCTTTAGAGGAAGGCTATTCGAGAGTACACCATACACTAAAAAACATTGTATCTCTAGTATGTGGTATATGACAAATAGATGATAAATGTCTACATGATCTTAGCCTTCATTATGTGCTATTGTTAAAATTTCATTGAAAAATGTTGCATTCAAAAGCTATGCCTTTGCATCTAAAATGCAAACCCTTCTTAGAGTTTAGTTCATTGACTCATTCCAGGAAAGAAGTTTTATTTTATTTTTAAACTACCATGAAAGATTAAAAGAAAATATTTTATTAAATAACATAGCCTCATGTTTAACAACTATAACTTGCCTGAATTTTTTTAAATTTGAGCCAAAGACCACTGCGTAATTTCCTTTCTTCTCTTTTTGGTAGCTATAGAAACTATTTGGTCAAAGCTGTCTGGCATACACTTAAAGATGGACATTTCTCAACTTTTCTTAAGACCAAATAATCTCAACATCTTTAGAAATTTTTCATATATCATCTTTTCTAATGATTTTGATCACTTTTAGATCCCCTAGCTCTTTGGTTTGGCTTTAGTAGTCAAAGTTATCTCAGAAATTTTTAAAGTCCTTAAGATCACAGCATGAAATTTTCTAGCTCTCATGTCCACATCAAGCATAGATTATTATCTTCTGAGATCCCTCTCAGGAATACGTGTTGTGTCCTAATTCTCATATATTTTATTGAATGAGAGAAAGAAATACCCTCACTCTGATGTCCCTCTCCACTAATAGGAGTGTAGCAGTAGATAATTTAGAAGACATTTTCTTCCATAGAAGTACAATTGAGATGAAACATCAGCTGAAAAATTAATACTACGGATAAAGACTAATCTGTACTATACATACCACTATATATAATAAAATCAATAACATCACCATAATATTGCTTCCTATGAGCAGAATATGTACTATGTGATTTAAAATTCATTCATTCAATGAATATATAATTAATTCAACAAATGTATTGAGCTGTTTCCATGTGCTAGGTATTTTTATAGGTACTGGGAATAAAGCAATGAACAAATAAATAACCCTAACTTTGTGGAGTTTAGAGCAATAACAAAACATGATAAACAAATAAAATACAAGGTACGATTCAGTGAGCAGTGATAAAAGTGCATGTAAAATTTACAATTTTACATAGTATGACCAAAGACTCTTTCATTGAGAAGGTAAAATTTGAGTAAAAACCTGAATGTAACTGGTAGCAAGCTACGTGGAAAACGACAAGGAGAGCATTTCAGAGCATTTCTGGCAGAGGAAACAAGTGCAAAGGCCCTCAGGCAAGACCTGAAAGGGATTTAAATAGCAGCAAGGATGCTAATGGGCGGCTGCAGCGTGAGGGAGGAGAAGAATGGTAGGAGGGATCAGACAGCTAACAAGGGGCTAAATCCTAGTTCTGGTGGAAGTAGGTAGGCTATTATTCATACTGTAGCTTTTATTTCATGAGTAGAAACCCACTATAAGATTTTGAGCAGAGGAGTAACATGATACAACTTATATTTTAAGTTGATCATCTGGCTTCTGTGTTGAGAACAGATGATAGGCAGCCAGTCCAACTAGTTAGAAAGATACATAATAATCCAGATGAGTAATGAGGGTGGTTTGGCTGCAAGGTATCAGCCGCATAAGCAGTGAGAGGTAATATCTCAATGTACGTAAGGTAGAAGCTATAGGATTTGCTTATGGATCCTATATGTGATGTATGAGAGGAAGTCAATGTTTTTGACTCTTGCCAATGAAAGAAAGGAGTTGTCATTTTTGAAACTGTAAAAGCTTTTTAAAAAGATATTTTTAGGGGTGTAGGTGGAGAGTAGAAGTTTAGCTTTGGACATATTAGTTGGATGTGCCTATCAAAAATCCTAATGAAGATGTTTGAGAAAGTAGCTATATACCTAGAGTGGAACATTTGGGCTAGAGGAAAATATTTGGAAATAATAAGCATTTAAATCACATATAATGTTAAAGTAGAAGAGACTACCACGGAAGTGAATATAGAAAACACAAGAGAATTGGCCGGGCCTGGTGGCTCACCCTTGTAATCCCAGCACTTTGGGAGGCCGAGGTGGGCGAATCACGAGGTCAGGAAATCAAGACCACGGTGAAACCCCGTCTCTACTAAAAATACCAAAAAAAAAATTAGCCGGGCGTGGTGGCGGGCGCCTGTAGTCCCAGCTACTCGGAGAGGCTGAGGCAGGAGAATGGCCTGAACCTGGGAGGCGGAGCTTGCAGCGAGCCGAGACTGCGCCACTGCACTCCAGCCTGGGCGACAGAGCGAGACACCCTCTCAAAAAAAAAAAAAAAAAAAAAAAAAGAAAACACAAGAGAACCCAAGACGGAGCTTTGGGAAACTCCAAAACTTGTAGATTAGAGAGGATCACGAGAAATCATTGAAGAAAACTAAGGGAGATAACAGAAAAATACAAGGAAAGTGGGATGCTCCAGGAGACAGTTGAGAAAAGTTTTTCAAGAAGACATCAATGGTCTGCTTTCTTTTTATTTTATTTATTTTTTTTTTTTTTGAGACGGAGTCTCACTCTGTCGCCCAGGCTGGAGTGCAGTGGTGCGATCTCCACTCACTGCAAGCTCCACCTCCCGAGTTCACACCATTCTCCTGCCTCAGCCTCCCGAGTAGCTGGGACTACAGGTGCCCACCACCACGCCTGGCTAATTTTTTGTATTTTTAGTACAGACCGGGTTTCATCGTGTTAGCCAGGATGGTCTCGATCTCCTGACCTCGTGATCCACCCACCTTGGCCTCCCAAAGTGCTGGACTTACAGGCGTGAGCCACCGCACCCGGCCCAACGGTCTACTTTCATGAGCAGAAATCCACTATAAGATTCTGAGCAGAGAAATAACATGAAACAACTTACATTTTAAAATGAACATTCTGGCTTCTGTGTTGAGAACAGATTATAGGTGGCCAGTAGTTTATAATAAGAAATAAAGTAAAATGGGAACTGAGAATTAAACTTTGGATTTGACAACATGAATATTTTTTCAGAAAAACAACAGCTTTGGTAAAATGGTTAAGAACTAAAGCCTGATGGGAATGTGTTCAAAAGAGGAAGAAAGGAGAAATATTTGATCAGCAACTTTCACCCTCGTTAACTACTTGCAATCCCCTATTAGAATAGGGAAGCTAAGTAAATTGTTCATAATTAATCAGTCTAATTCTAAGGCCTGTACCTTGACCACTGACTATACTGTTTATTTCAACCTTGAAGTTTCCTTCATATATCATATGTAGGTGTCTGCTTGTGATTTATTTTAGATTTTTTTTTCATAGAAATGTTCCATTTTAAATACAGTAAACAATATCTTCTTGGATACTTAGTTTATGTTTTTCTTTTTCCAAACAGATCAAAGTGTTTATTGGTTGAAGATAACTTTCATATGTGTCAAAAAAAATTTACATATGTGTATTTTCACAGGGGCCAAATTTTGCCAGTTATTAATATGAAATCGCTACGAAAATTGACTTGATGCATAAATCAAACCACAGTCAATATAGAAAATGTAAAATACTCTTTAAAATACTTACAATGTAAACTAAAGAAAGCAGGAAACCAACGTAGGAATATTATAACTATGTAATTTTAAATACCTGTAAAAATAGGTAAACTGATATACATTAAATAGTTTTGGTTAACTTGCAAGAACAAATTTCCTGTTTTCCTCTTTGTAGTATTTATTCCTTAATAGACATACATTAATATGACAATGGAAAAATACCAACATGCTCTACTATTATCCTACAATGGAACTCAAAAAATTCTACTACATTATTTAGTCATAATTATATTGGAATTCAACTTTTCAGAAAATAGTTTTCATATTCCTAAATATTATTTTAATTAACATGTGAATCAAAACATATATTAATCATTAACAAGCAATTAATTTAGCACATTCATACTGTAAAGTCAGAAAATGTAATTATTTGATAAAAGTAAGGCTATGGTTCATTACTTTCCCCAGATAGACATTAAAAAATAAACGTTAAAATCCCTAATGCTAATGAACTGAATATGTGGGGGCAGAATTTAAAATTAATGACACTTTAATGGACTTGTTGAGTCATTTCGCATACACAATTTGACCAATATTTTACTGAAAAAAAAATAAAGCACTGTATTTTGTCAGTAAATTGTATCAGCAAGTTGGCAAACACCAATGAGTACATTGAGAAAACAGCCTGAAAGTGTTCAGGGAGGAAAAAGTGCCTGATGTTTTGACTAGCTGTGTCAAACAAAAAGAAACAGAACCTTTAAGGCCAGGATTTTGCAGTCATGGTTATTTTCGTGGGTTGTTTTTTTAACACTTATCTTTGTCCTCTCTATGATAAATGATAAAATGTATTTCCAAGCCATTTTGTTTATGATAAGTAACTGCAAGGAAAATTTTTATGTTTGAATTTAAATCAAACCAAGCAAATAAAATTAAGTAGCAAAAACTCAAGAAGCTATTTGATGCAATGACCTTTTCAAATACTCCATGGAATGACGTGTTTGCTTCACTGCAGTATTACAATGTGCTTACAAAAATGAAATAAAAACTACAATTAGTATTATGGAAATTAAAAAAGCTGTTGTATATGATCATTAGTTAGATAACTAATTTTTTTCTCTTTGAGGAGAAATAATTTTGTTTTTTTCTTAAGATCTAGAATCATTTTTACTGAAACAAAACAGTGTTCCATGTAACTAATGATGTACCCCTAGACAGTGCATTTGATGTAGGCTTAAGCGTTTTGTAGAAAAGAATTAATCAAATCCTGCATAACAGATTTCTTAAGGCTTAAATGTACTCTTATCCAAAATCATTTTTATGTTAAAATCTATAACCTTACCTAGACACCAATGAGAATATTAGTAGATGCATAATCTGAGTAAGTAGTGGCAAAAGATTTTATGTTCTTCTGTTTTAGGAAGAAAGAAAAGAGTCAAATAAAAAGATTTATCACAAATGAAGGAAACGAAGGTGTAGTCAAATTTGTATCATCTCCACCATTCATAAATACTGCATTCTATGTGTATGTATCAAGTGTCAGTTTTCCTACAGAAATGGCATCCCTACTGTATATGGATCAAATAAATTATAAATTATTAAATTTTTACTAAAACTTAAATTAATAATTTGAATCATATTACACATTAAGAGCTTCAAGATTACACTTCAAAACTTGAATATTGCCATGAATATTATCTGTGAAGCCAAAAGACTATCCTTAAAATAAAAACTGTATTCTTCATCCATTTATTCAACATTTATTGAAAAACTGCCATTTCTTTTATTCTGTGCTAGATCTATAACTCCCATAGGAAGATTAGCACAGCTGTACCAAGAGGTGAAATGTTCAACAATGAGACACAATCTACATATTTTATGGAGAGAGTGGATCAATGTTTGCTGTAACTGCCAAGGTGTATTTTGTCTAAATAGACTTGGATATAAAGGGCTCAGTCACATATCTGTCACAGATTAGAAATACCAATTTAATTTTCAAATGGTCACTTTTAGAAAGATAGGTAAAGTGCAGGTTTCCATATTTTGATATGCCCCATCACCTGAGAACTTAATAAATGCTTTCAGACCAAGAACAATAGTTGTACTTACAGACAGTAGGAGTCAACTATCTCCGTGAATAATGCATTACCATTAAGAATTGAGAAATTATCAAAAAGATGAACTACAGACACACATAATATATATTCTGAGAATAAGATATATTACCTCTGAGAGAACCATACTTCAGAAGAGGCTTCAAGTAAAACTGACACAAGAATATTAACAAAAATCAGTCACAATAATATAATATGAACAGATGTGGGAGCTATTAAAATATTTTGTCTTACTTGACCCTGACAGCATTTCTATACGGCAAACAGAGTACATCTCATTTTGCCGAATTTTAATATGAGAACGTTGAACCTTAGTTAAATGTCTTGTGTAACATCGCCCACCAGAGAGTTAAGGAACTGGCCTTAGAATAAGAAGTCTCTGCTCCCATTTTCATCAAATAAACCTAGTCTTTGTATTGTTACTTTTAAGGACCTCAGTAAAGGACCAAGGACAAATTATTCTGGTCCATTGACCATAAATATTCCAATCAATTCAGCCTGTGACTAAAGGAAAGCTGAAACCAGAGACCGACCTGCTGTATAAACTAAAACGAGAAAAAAAAGGCCACAAAACTATACCACTGTTCAAGGCAGAATGGAGACTCAAGGTGAACACTAGAAGCTTTTTAAAGAGATTTGGCAAGGTTATGCTGATAAATGGAAACGGATACGACTTGGAACTACTAATAAATCATGCTAATTTCTTCAGAACCCACTGTCCTGGCCTCTCCGAACCCAGAGGTAATGGGCAGATTGTTCACATTCCTGATTAATAATTTTGAAAATTTTATGTATCTTACAATAGCTTACTGAGTTGGTATTTTATTTGGGTCACTAAAGCACACACACACACACACACACACACAGTCTTATCATCTATGAGTAATAAAAAACTTTATATGAAGTATAAAATATATGCTGCTTTCGCGATCACACACCATTTCCGAACTAAACAACCTCAGCCATTAAAAATTTATCATTTTAACATTCATTTCAATCCTGTAATTATCTATATTGCCTTAACATATTTTTTAAACAATTTATATATGCAGATGTCCATTGTGTAATGTACTGTTGCATATGGAGAACGCTCATGTATTTGAAATAAACTGTCCTAGAGAAGCAATATAGTTTATTGGTTAACAACGTGAGCAACACAGCTACATTGCAAAGGATCCCATCCCTCATCTTTCAATTATTAGTCATGAGAACTAGGACAAGCCATTTAATTTATCTGTACCTCAGTTTGTTACTCTATGAAACGAGATTATATTATTACCTATTTAATAGGGGTGTTGTGAAGATTAAATGAGTTTATACAAGTCAATCACTTAGATAATACACAGCACATAGTAAGCAACCAGTAAATGTTTGGTATTGGAGTTATTATTTATAGATGATGTTTTTCTGAAAGGAAAGAAGATAAATAAATACAAAGCACTGCTGGCTGTAGGGTACACGTAGAAAAATGAAAATGAGAATGTTAAATCCATCTGTGATATTAGAAATAGTAAGGGAAACTTATGGTAAATTTTATTACTTAAAAAATTCAAATTAGAAAAGTGGAGAGAAAAATGTAAAGCACATATTTATGCCCATCATCTACATATAAAAAATGCTAAAATTTCTCCCTGTTTGGTTCATCTATTTCGAGGTGAGTAGAAGCTGAAATATTTTTAAATAAAGAACACTTAGGATGGGTACAGTGACCCATGCCTGTAATCTCAGCACTTTGGGAGGTCAAGGCAGGAGGATCACTTGAGCCCAGGAGTTAGAGACTGGCCTAGGCAATATAGTGAGACCTCATTTCTACAAAAAAAAAAAAAAAAGAAAGAAAGAAAAAATTAGCCAGGTGTGGTGGTGCACATCCAGCTACAAGGGATACCTATTCAAACACCTCTTTTAGATAAAACAGAGAACAGACTAATAGCCTTTTTACATATATGTATTTTAAAATCCATGTCTGTACAAAGCTCTGAATAACTAAATGGGCTTTTAAAACATATATTCCATGGAAACAACTGTTAACATAAAATTGTCTTAAAAATGGAAAGAGTATAAAATGGGTGTATGTGTGTTTATATGTATATAAAATGTATATATTCACAATAAAGTGAATATTGTGATAAAACACATTATATAACTATATATAGCATATATACACAGGTATACATATGCACACACACATAAATATATGTGTACCTACATATTTATATGTAAAAATACAGACATATTTATTTACTTATTTAAAATAGCACACAAATAAAGGACAATATAAACTACCTGGATCACTTTGCCAAAAGCAACAGCAAACTCCTCCTTCTGGGAAATTCTTGGGCCTGTCTCCCTAAGATATGGTAACTGAGCCAAACAGATTCCTTTCATAGGATTTTCGAACCTCGGGTCAAACAGATATAAAGACTGAGTTCCTTTCTATTCATACTGACTTGCGAGTTTGGATACTAGCACACTTGTAATATTTTCAATTCATATCTATCACTCAAGTCATTAGATGTATTAGGTTGGTGCAAAAGTAATTGTGGTTGTTGCCACTGAAAGTAATGAAAAAATTGCAATTACTCTTGCACCAACCTACTACAAAAGTAGTATGGGCATGCCTTGGAGATATTGCAGGTTAGGTTCCAGACCACCACAATCAAGTGAGTATTGTGATAAAGCAAGTCACAAAAATTTTTTGGTTTCCTAGTGTATATAAAAGTTATGTTTTGGCTGGGCACAGTGGCTCACACCTGTAATCCCAGCACTTTGGGAGGCCGAGGCAGGTGGATCACCTGTGGTCAGGCGTTCAAGACCAGCCTGGCCAACATGGTGAAACCCTGTCTCTACTAAAAATACAAAAATTAGCCAGGGGTGGTGTCGCGTGCCTGTAATCTCAGCTACTCAGGAGGCTGAGGCAGGAGAACTGAACCTGGGAGATGGATTGTGCAGTGAGCTGAGATCGCACCACTGCACTCCAGCTTGAGTGACAGAGTGAAATTTCATCTCAAAAACAAACAAAAAAAAGGTTATGTTTACTGTAGTCTGTTCAGTGTACAATAGCATTATGTTTAAAAAAAGTACATTATCTTAATTTAAAAATAGTTAATTGCTAAAAATGCTAACAATCATCTGAGCCTTCAGCAAGTTATAATCTTTTGGCTGGTGGAGATTATAGCAATTCAGTAACATCTTCCATCTCCATTGGTAATTCTAATTCTCTTGCTATTTCTACCCCATTTGCAGTTACTTCCTCCACTGAAGTCTTGAGTCACTCAAAGTCATCCATGAGGGTTGGACTCAACTTCTTCCAAACTCCTGTTAATGCTAATATTTTGATATTCCCCCATGAATCCAAAATTTCCTTATTGGCATCTAGGATGGTAAATCCTTTCTAGAAGGTTTTCAATTTACTTTGCCTGAATCCATCAGAGGAATTACTGTCTATCGCAGGTATAGCCTTATGAATTACATTTCTTAAATAATTACATTTGGAAATTAAAATTACTGCACTTCAATTGATCCATGGGCTGCAGAATGGATGTTGCATTAGCAAGCATAAAAACAACATGAATCTTCTTACACATCTCCATCACAGCTCTTGGGTGACTGGGTCATTGTCAGTATTTCAAAAGGATTTTTTTTCTTTTTTTTTTTTTTTTTTTTTTTTCTGAGCAGTAGGTCTCAACAGTGGCTTAAAATATTCAGTAAACAGATGTGCTGTCATCCAGCCTTTGTTGTTCTATTTATATAGCACAGGCAGAGTAGATTTAGCATAATTCCTAAGGGCCCTAAAATCTTGGGAATGATAAGTGAGCACTGGCTTAACTTAAAGACATCAGCTGCATTAGCCCCTAATGAGAAAGTCAGCTTGTCCTCTGAAGCTTTGAAGCCAGGCACTGAAATTTCCTCTCTAGCTATGAAAGTCTTAGATGGCATCTTCTTCCAATAGCAGGTTGTTGTCCACATTGAAACTCTTTTGTTTTGTGTAGCCACCTTCATCAATGATCTTAGCTAGATCTCCTGGATAACTTGCTACAGCTTCTACATCAGCACTTGCTACTTCACCTTGTACTTCTATGTTATGGAGATGCTTCCTTCCTTAAACCACATGAACCATTCTCTGCTAGTTTCAAACTTTTCTTCTACAGCTGCTTCACATCTCTCAGCCTTCACAGAACTGAAGAGAGTGAGGGGCTTCCTCTGGATTAGGCTTTGGCTTAAGGAAATACTGTGGCTGCCTTGATTTTCTATCCAAACCACTGAAACTTTCTTCATGTCAGCAAAGAGGCTGTTTTGCTTTTTTATCATTCATGTGTTCCCTGGGGTAGCACTTTTAATTTCCTTCAAGCGCTTTTTCTTTGCATTCAAAAGCTGGCTAACCAGGACAAAACGCCTAGCTTTCAGCCTGTTTCACCTTTGACATGCCTTCCTCACTAAGCTTAATCATTTCTACCTTTGATTTCAAGTGAGGTGCAATTCTTCCTTTCACTTCAACACTTAGAGGTCATTATAGGGTTATTAATTGTTGTAATTTCAAAATTGTTGTGTTGCAGGGTACAGAGGGGGGGAAAAGAAGGGAGACAGATGACATAAAACAGCCGGCTCAAGGAGCAGCCAGGACATGAATACGTGTATCAAATAAGTTTACTGCTGTGTTTTATGGGCACAGCTCATCATGCCCCAAAGTAATAATAGTAGTAACACCAAAGATAACTGATCACATGTCACTCTAATAGATATAATAATTTTAAAGTTTGAAATATTGTAGGAATTACCAAAATGTGACACGGGGACATAAAGTGTGTATATGCCACTGGAAAAATGGCACCAAAAGACTTGTTTGGCACCAAAAGACTCGTTCAATGCAGGATTGTCCCAAATCTTCAATTTGCAAAAATCATGGTATCTGTGAAGTGGAATAAAGTGATGCACAATAAAGTGAGGTATGTCTCTAATTGGGGATAACGTAAAGAGCACCATATCATTGCTCTTAAATTTATACTCCTGCAAAGACAGTTATTATCAAGATGTACATTTCACCAGACAGAAAAAAAAAAACCTCCATCAGAATGTTTTAGGGAGGCATACCTTTTCATAAAAATTATACTCTCTATTTCATAACTATTCCTCTGTACAGAATTCAAAGTCCAAAATAGACAATAATGACTGCACTATATTAACTGAAAATATTAGATATATGGGTTTATGCTCAAGGATATCAAGACTTCCAATTATTTTCTCTAATTGATATCAGCAACGCGTTTGAATTTGATTCTCTGCTTTCAATCTACAATATCATCTACATCACCTAGTCCTTAGTACGTATTCAATATATATTTGGGAAATTAATGAAATTTCAAATAATGAAATAGATCACTGGCCAGATGATAACCTTAAATAGTATTCTTGTTCTGAGTGATTATTCAATAAGTATTTGTAGAATAAATAAAAGAATTAATGCATGTTTATATATTCAGTGGCTAACTCAAAACCAAATAAGATCAAGGTATGGAAATGCCATCCATGAAATATTCATTCATTCATTTATTGATTCGTTTAACAAATATTTTCTATGGGCGAGGTACAATTTTAGGAGCCAGGGATAAATATCACAGAGAAGGCCTTATAGGCCCCGCAGTTTAATGCAAAATAATGATATCTAACAGTTATTGAGTGCTTACTTTATGTAAAGGTACCAGTATTTATTGAGCATTATTTAATGTAATCTTCACTACAATCTACAATACAGGTACTAATAGGATGCTATTTAACAGGCAGTAAAGGAGGTAAGCAGCTAAAGTCTTACATGTAACAATGCAACCAGGAGTCTGGACTTGATCAAAGTTTATAAAGGGATACTGTCTTAAACGATGGTGAGCTTTATACAGGGAATCGTGGTGCAGCACTTTAGGAAAGAGAGATTTATTGCTAAAATAACCATGGGTAATTGTTGAGCTGTTATATTTTGTAAAATCATTCACAGAAAAATAATGACCAAATACTTAATTACCTTTAAAGTAAAAAACACATAATGGTTCTCAGTAGAATGAAAATATTTAAAAATTACTATTATCTGCTTTTCAGAGAACACTTTTTAAATGTTGAAAATTATGAAGGAAATAAATCCACATATTGATGGAACACATTTCTGAACACCAAAATAAAAGTCTATTTATTATGAAGTTTTGCTACTTCATAAGATTCAAAATGTTCTGTTATTTTTAAAACTAGTCCTGCCAGTTTTACACATGGAAACTAGTAACTTATAAAAATATTATTTGCTTATTCAACAATAGCTGGTTCTTAACTATTAGGAGTAAGATAAATATTTTAAGGCAGTTAAATTAAATATATTTGTCTTAAATAACTAGCCCTCCCACATCCCCTTAACTGCCATATTCAAACTTCTGAAAATATACCAAAAAACTCAGTTAAAATAATAGTTTTAACTTTTTAGGTCTAACTCCAGAATTCTTTACTTACACTGTATTATTTCTTTGGCAAGACTTCAGATTTCCACATTCCTCAAGACAGATTTAGCTAACTATTGCAGTAAAAGACAAAGAAATAATTTATTTAAAATATTAACCACTGAATATTAAAAGGCAGATTTATCAGACTGCCAGGTCTTCTAGTTTATGAAACAATGTCTAATAAAGTGGTATAGTCATGATTTACTAAGGTATTTAAATTCATTATTATATCAACCATATTTTACACCTTTGACTAGTCCTTTTCTCACATTCAGGCTTGCTGTATTGCAGAAATTTATTTTCACCAATTAAATAACCTTAATTCTGTCTTGTAAAAATTTAATTTGAGAATTATGCTTCCACCTTCCAAAGAATGTAAGTTTGGTTGATGTATGTTAAGATTATACATTTATTCTGGCACTACTACTAGGATACTCATTTGACTATGCCATGTTTTCTTCCACAACTCTGCTTTGCAATAATAAAGAATATTTATTACATGATCTCATTGAAGTATTCAGGGAAGAATAATTACAGAATGTTAAAAAAGCACACTGGGATTTTTTTCTTAAATAAAGACAAAGATTAACGAGTGTCTCAATATACATTCAAAAATTATCCTTCTTATTTCAATGTATGTGCCTTAAACATAATCAAAATAATGCATCAACTACAAAGGAAAATAATCATATTATGATCATTTTGATTAAAACATTTTTATGTGCACATAAGAATAAAGAGTGTCTGTCTCTGGGTTTGGGGGTTAGATTTGATGTTGTTTCTTCCTTTTGGTAATCTACGTTTTATTTTTTCAAATAATATTGTTTATCTTATAAATTTGAAAAAGTGCTAAAATTATCCAAGGGTGCTTTCTGCTTGTAGATGATGAGGAAACATTAACAAGTCACCTTGTCTGCCTTTAATAAATGATGAACAAGAAATGATTCACTAGGGGTGGAATCATTCACTAAGAGAGTTTGTTTTAAGAAATGAGAAGAAAAAAATGTGAATATACTCCTTTTAGATAGATTCAGAAATAATAAAGATAGACATTTTCTAATAATATTTTTAACAATGATCTCAAGTTGACTTTTTATTTTACTGTGGTAAGATAAACGCAAATTCTCCAGATATAAAATGTACAAAATATGAGTAAATGAAAACAGACACCAAGGATCATACTGATTAATCCTTCTCTTTTGATTCTGGTTTTGAGCACAGTATAGGACTTCAACATTTTTTTCTCACAGAAAATGCACAATTTTCTAGGGTCCAACTTAATAAAAAGCAAAGCACTGTGACAGACCCTTTCATTTGAATTGAGTCATTACTTTCCAAGGACTTTAAATATGAGGAAGGAGGGAAGGGGGGTTAACGTAGGCATACATTGCATTTGCTTTCTTCAATTTGGTGAATTTAGCCATCATACTGTAGGACTATAGTTCAAAACACCATTCTAAGTAGTCATGAACTACATACTGAACACTAGAATGGTGTGTTAATAACACAATGTGCTCTATTATATCCATAATGCATCGAATGATACCTGCTGGCCTAAAAGAGCTAATGTACCTTCCTATAGCTTTAGGAACTTAGTCGCTGGGGGGAATCAAATTTAATATACCTCTCTACCTAGTAGCAGGAAAAAAAAATAACTATGCCTCTTTTTAAAAATTTTCCTAAAGCCAGAAATTTTCTTTTGGTGTAATGAAAGGCACATAAAAAGTTTGAAACAATTATCTTTACAAATCTAGGGTAAGTTTCACATTCCAGTGGAGATACTTAAGGTTCTGAGCACACTCACTGTATGTAATTTAAGGTGCTAGGAAAGTCGTTTTAACTCTAACATTCTAGACACTTACAGGAAGCTCTAATAGTGAAAGCAGAGACTATGGCATTTGCTAACATCTATGCAAAGCTATCATGCCCCCTCTAGTACTCTCTTCCTTAGGCTAATATTTATGTGACACAGTTTGGAACCGCACAGTCACAGGTTTTCATAATTAAGACCTCCAAAAATGGTACTAATTTTTAAAATTCCTTTTTGTCCAACACTAATAACTGCCTTATTCAGGATAATATTAATTATTAACACAATGTAGATTCACCTTAGCTTTTTTTTTTTGAGACAGATCTGGCTTTGATGCCCAGGCTGGAGTCCAGTGACACAATCACGGCTCACTTCAGCCTCAAACTGTGGGCTCCTGGGCTAATGCAATCCTCTTGCCTCAGTCTTCAGAGTAGCTGGTGAGAGGTGACAGCCTGCTGGCAGTCCTCACAGCCCTCGCTCGCTCTCGGGGCCTCCTCTGCCTGGGATCCCACTTTGGTGGCACTTGAGGAGCCCTTCAGCCACCGCTGCACTGTGCGAGACCCTTTCTGGGCTGGCCAAGGCGGGAGCCGGCTCCCTCAGCTTGCAGGGAGTGTGGAGGGAGAGGCGCGAGCGGAAACCGGGGCTGTGCGCGGCGCTTGCGGGCCGGCTGGAGTTCCGGGTGGGCGTGGGCTCGGCGGGCCCCTCACTCAGAGCAGCCGGCGGGCCCTGCCGGCCCCGGGCAATGAGGGGCTTGGCACCCGGGCCAGCGGCTGCGGAGGGTGTACGGGGTCCCCCAGCAGTGCCGACCCACCGGCGCTGCACTCGATTTCTCACCGGGCCTTAGCTGCCTTTCCACAGGGCAGGGCTCGGGACCTGCAGCCCGCCATGCCTGAGCCTCCCACCCCCTCCATGGGCTCCTGTGCGCCCGAGCCTCCCCGACGAGCACCACCTCCTGCTCCAGGGCGCCCAGTCCCATCGACCACCCAAGGGCTGAGGAGTGCGAGCACACGGCGCAGGACTGGCAGGCAGCTCCACCTGCAGCCCCCGTGCAGGATCCACTGGGTGAAGCCAGCGGGGCTCCTGAGCTGTGGTGGAGACGTGGAGAACCTTTATGTCTAGCTCAGGGATTGTAAATACACCAATCAGCACCCTGTGTCTAGCTCAGGGTTTGTGAATGCACCAATCGACACTGTATCTAGCATGCCTAGTCACTGACAGGGGATCTATACTTTTGAACTGCACTAATTTGTTTATATCTATTTCAGCTATAATTATACATGCCATGAGCACAGGAGCAGCTGGGCCTCGAATGTACTAAGCCCTTGAAAAGGTTTGACAAATGAATAAAAACCCTTGAATCTTATCAACATGAGCTGGTCCTAACCCATGTCACCCCAACATGGTATTTTTTCTGGTAAGTTCTTGGATCAAAGAGGATGAGATGCCAAAAATCTACAACTCATGCAAACTTTATAGACTGTCTAGACCAGTTTTGGAATTTGCTTCTGAAATGAAATATTTTGCTACTAAATAATTGTCCTCCACAAATATACAGAAATTCTCTTTGATGTCTTTATTCAACTCACTATCAAAATGTTGAACATTTTGTAAGAGGACAAAAGAAACATAAAAGTGTAATATGCCACAGAAACTTTCCTTTCAGAAAGTTCCAATAATGACTATATTCTAGGTACAATTTACTTAATGAGTTAATAATATATATGAAAATTGCCCTTGTACATGGACCAAGTTTCTATTCTTGCCCATGCAATAATCATAGAGTTTTTGCTATTAACATGAGTTTTTTGTTTGTCTTACAAAACATTTTCTATAAAACAAAAACCAATTAAGTGAGAACTCAGTCAACATCACAACCAATAAAACAAATAATTTCAGGAAATAACAAAATATGTAATTATTTAATCATAACAGTTATCAAAATTAAATATAATTTAATTACTTATTCAGAGTCATTAATCATGTACAGTTGAAAAATTGCACTATTGAAGCAATCATTTAATCATTGGAGCTACAAAAATGTCTAAGTACTAATTCATTATTTCTGCTATGCTCTTGGGAAATTATATCCCATATTTATAATAAAACCAACATAATTATTTTTAAATCCATAACTAATAACATCGGCATGGATCTTTAATATACTAACATACTATATTTTTTAAAGGTCAAATTTTAAAATATTTATTTAAAATAAATTTAAGGCCAGGCGTGATGTCTCACGCCTGTAATCCCGGCACTTTGGGAAGCCGAGGCGGCTGGATCACCTGAGGTCAGGAGTTCGAGACAAGCCTGGCCAACATGCTGAAACCCTGTCTCTACTAAAAAATACAAAAAAAAAAAAAAAAAAAAAATTAGCCAGGCATGGTGGCAGGCGCCTATAATCCCACCTACTTGGGAGGCAGAGGCAGGAGAATCGCTTGAACCTGGGAGGCGGAGGTTGCAGTGAGCTGAGATCGCGCCATTGTACTCCAGCCTAGGCGACAAGAGGGAAACTCCATCTCAAAAATAAATAATAAATAAATAAATAAATTCAAGACAATGAATCCAGTAAACAAGCAAAAGAGATGTATGCAATCTATAGAGCTATGATTTACACGTAGTACACTTAGTTAACTTCACTAAAAGATACATCATTTTATTACTTAATGACCAGGACAGGCACAATGATCATTCTCACCAATCTCACACTGTAAAACTTGTAAAACAAACTTCAAAAGAAAAAAAAAGTCTTGTAGCTTTCTTAAGTTTCAGGATGCCAGGAAATACCTAAATTTGAAAGTTCTTTTCAAGGGAATAGTAGACAGAAGCAGGACTTTGGCTGACCTTTTAGGGGACATTATTCAAGGATTCATATGCTGCAGAATTACAATTAGTCTCTGACAGTGACTTTTGTTAATCAAGTTTGCATTTCCTTTGAACTTTACAATCCTGTACTTGCGTGCATCTGTTTAACTTGTACTTTACTCAGGCAACCTATCAGAATCACTAAATTATGCAAAGCAACTGTTAGCAATTCTTATATATATGCAGTGGCAAAAAAAATGTATCTACTTTTCATTCAAGTGACTTTGAAGGAAGGTCTTAAAGAAATCTTCTTTTTCACTGAGCAATGTCAATGGAATAAGGAATTACTTGCCACACCGTAGTTAATAAATCATAGCAATTGTTTCTCTCTTTCTATCTCACATAGCAGATAAAATACTGCTGATCTCAAGAGAATACTTCTTTTAAAAGGACCACTATCAGTGCACTGTTTCATTATTTTACTTGTGGGTGATATGCTGCATAAATCCATCTCACTGAATTACAGAGATGCTGAAGTATACCTATCATAGACATTCAGAGTGACTAAACAAGCACATAAAATGAAGTTATAGAATCACAGAATTGAAAATGAAAAGTAAATAATGCTAAAGATAATCTGACCCAGTATTTCCCAAAGTGTGTTTAATTGAACTCAAGTTCTGCAGATATGAATTAAGGGTGAAAAGCTCAGTAGGCAAATAGGTTGAGAAATGCAAGGATAAACAATGTGAAATCATTTTTCCCCCTGTAGGAATTGGCAGAGCCTTTAAGATATTATGCACTGTGGATTTACAGAAGAAAAAATATGCTGCGTTTGCCAAACTCATTTGACTGTGGAACTTTTTTTTCATGTTAACATCCAGGTCTAGTATCTATTATGTTTTAGAATATGATGCCCTAGTCCAAACACCACAATTTATTTATAGCCTAGATTAAAGAAGTGACTTGCCACAGGTTATATAGCTAGTAAGCATGAGACAGGACCAGAGCCTGAACTGGCCAGATTCCTTCTCACACATCACTTTTGATACAGGGTAAGGCATCTTGCCAGGCTGCTGTGATTGAGGGATAAAAAGCAAGGTTTCTGAGAGTATTTGCAAGGCTGTAAGAAAAAGGATGACCCAAGAACCTAACGTGGGTAAAGAAGAACATCAATGTATTGACGATACTGACATTATGAGGATACCTGAGAAAGCGCGTTGGAAGAATAGGAGTCTGATGGCAGAAAGTTAGTGCTGATTTTTGTGGTTTTGAAAATTAAAATGTCTGGTGATAATGAGATTTAGGATTAATATGGTTTGGCGGTGTCCCCACCCAAATCTCATCTTGAATTGTAGCTCCCATAATTCCCACGTGTTTTGTGGGGGACCCTGTGGGAGATAACTGAATCACAGAGGCAGTTTCCCCCATGCTGTTCTCCTGGTAAGTGAACAAGTCTCACAAGATTTGATGGTTTTATAAGAGATTTCCCTTTCACTTGGCTCTCATTTTTCTGTCTTTGTCTGCTGCCATGTGAGACATCCCCTTGCTCTTCCTTTGTCTTCCACCTTGATTGTGAGGTCTCCTGGCCATGTGGAACTGTGAGTCAATTAAACCTCTTTCCTTTATAAATTACCCAGTCTCGGATATGTCTTTATTAGCAGCACGAGAACAGACTAATACAAGGATAACCATGGCAGAGTGGTGAGGCTACTAGAGATGGTTAAGCCAAAGAACTGAAATGTGTTAAAATTATGGCTGTTTGAAGTCACTGAAAACAAGTTTAAGGGTTTGGCGAGACAAAAGCTATGAGACGGGTGCTAGAATGTTTCTTAATGAAGAAAATGACAAGGAGATCAGTCACATCAGCAATAAATGGGAAAGAAGGTTGGAGAGCCAGATGGCAAGAGTCTCAAAAGAGCACAGCTTGTCAAAAAAGAGGATAAATATGAAAGAGGTAATGGCATCCAAAGAAGAGACTGACAGAGACTGTCCTTAGGCAAGAGGGGTGTGGGAGGCATGAATGAAGAAATATGGTCTCCTCAGAGGTCACCCAGAAGTTGACAAAGCATAGAAGAATTTTATCTGTATGGCATTTCTCTAGAGAAATAGCCTGAAGTTGTCATTATCACTATTAAATATTTATATAATTTAGCAGTTTATGATTAGTTATCCCCATAATGTTTATAGACTATAAAGTAAATAACTGTTCACGAACTGCTTAATAAGTTTGGTCAACTGTCAGACTCAAGAGGTTTAGCCAAGTTGTAACTTTAAGCCAAAACTAGAGAAATGCCTACCCACATAAGGAGTTAAATGGATTGTAGGCCTCCAGGAATCGTAAAAACCCCTCAGCAGCAGCAAGGAAAAGTTGAAATGCCGGCTAAATGTATAAAAATATCAATAGTGTTTGCTTCTAGATAGTAGGATTATAAAGCTTTTTTTCTTATTATTTAACACTCATCTAATTCTAAAATTTCTACAATGAATATACATTACTTTATAATCCGAAAAAAGTATTTATCTGAAAATATCAAGCTCCTATCTTTAAATAACCATAGATAAGAAAGAACACTTACATTTTAGAGTATTTTGTCAATATTTAACAAAATATTAATTACAAATTTTATGATTTCCCTTGTAATCCCACTTTTACAATTCTATTCTCCACCAAACACGAGTGCATCAATAAGTATGCCCATGGTGTCTCCTGCAGTTATGTTTAAAGTATGAAAAAGCTGAAAGCAATGTTAAATTCCCTGAATAAGAAACTGAATAAATTGTGGGCCTTGCATATAGAGACTACTATGGGACTGATGAAAAGAATGAATTAAATATACACTAACAGAAGAAGATATTTAAGATAAATTTTGAAATAACAAAAGCATCTAAGAGAACATTCTGCATAACAGCTATATTTCTATTTTTAAATAAACGAATATCTTATGTATTACATGTGCATAGCATAAATATGTGTGTATATATATAAATAAATATATATAAATAAATATATATATATGATGCCCCATATATGACTGTATATATGAGGAAAAGTCTAGAAAAATATATGATAAATCACTTAACAGCATTTGCTGTGGGCAATGAAGTTAGGGGTTCGAGATTCATACTTTTTATTTTACATACTTCTGTACTCTGATATCTTTATAAAAATTCATGAATTACTTGTATAATAATATACTAAAAAAGTTTACTCAAAGGAAAATATTAATCAATATCCTCATACTGGCAAATCTCCCCAAAAGCAAGTTTTGAAAATATGAAATATAGCTATTCCCCAAAATTTATTGATTTCAATAAATTATAAATTTAATGAATGGTTTTGCAATAAAACAAGAACCAAAACCGCAGATACAACTTATTCTGAACAAAAGAAGAAAAACGAAGGATAGGTAAATGTGTGTGTGTGTGTATATATATATGTTAGTTTGCTAACACGTGGAAGTCTCATTACTTCACAACTGATATAAATTAGACTATCATAACACTGTTACATTCTCTTAGTTTATTTAAATTTTGTTGAAAAATTATAATAATATATATTTACATAAAATGTTCATTATGATGCCGACTTTCACTTAATATTTATTCAATAGTTTTTGAATGATGAATGGAAAAACATTGGTGTATACTGGTATATGGTTCTATCTGTACAATATTTTTTATATATATATATATATACACACAAACACACACACACACATAAATATATAATACAGCAAACAAACCTAGATCAAAATCCATTGGCTCTTGATGTATCAGTACTTATTATAACTGTATTGTTGCTAAACACTAGTAAATTAGCTTCAAAAGAGGCTTTAAAGGAAAAGTCTGTGCATAAATCTCCCAGATAAGCAGTGGTATTCCACATAGCATACGATACACAGCATAAGAGAGATAGACTGATATAAATTATATTTAGTTTTAAGCTGGACAAAAGCAACACTTCACTCAAGACCCACAATAGCATATTAAAGTCTACCTTAGAAAGATGTATCCAAATGACAGATTTATTCATTTACTTTTATTAAGCATTTAGTATGTACTTAGGATTATACTGGGAACTTGAAAAATTAAAGCTGTACAGAAAAATAGAGAATGCCTATCCCACTGACCCCATGCTCCCAAAGTAAGACAAGTTATAAATCTTGAATTGCTATAAGAGAGAAAAGCATGGAAGATGTGGAAGCAAAGAGGAAACGAGAGAACGAATTCACTGAGAAGCATGGTATTTTGGACTGGGCTTTAAAATGAGGATAATAGAACTGGTAAGGCCATCCTCCAGTAAGCAGCAAACACTCAGATGCGGGTAAAGCAAAATATCCAATTTAGTTTGAATCTGAGGGATAATGACTCTGATGCATGTCCTGTCTAAAATACAAGCCTAATCACCACATCACAGCTGCCAAAATAAAGTGCTGCATCCTCAGATGGAATACTTTATGAAGTGCAGAATAAGCACAGATACCCTACTCAACTTCACACTCCTTACACAGCCGCCAGGGCCAGTTAACAAGGATTTATCCTGAACAGGGATCCCAATAATGTTGTTTTTCAGTGATTTGACCAAACTGACTGCTTCTCTCTGCCTGAAGAGTTACTGCTGGGGCATCTCCTCTAAAAATACGCCAGCTGGCAGCAGACTGGCTCCAAAACATCTGGGCTTCACAAACCCAAAGACGAAGAGACCCAAGATTGTCCCCTTGGGCTCCATCACCATGTAGAACCACTGCCAAACTACAGAACCATCTTTGACAATTGATATTAATATACAAAGGGCAAGACAATTTTAGTTACAAGGCTATGTAGCTATATGTTGGTAACAGAACAAATTCAAAAGAATTTTTTAAAATTATAATATGAAAAACAGTTCACTTTCTTGCTAATATTTAAAAAACATATGAAGTCTCTTGCATGGTATAAATAACTAGAAAGTGGGTGCTATTTGATGGCAATGAACTCAACCTCTGTGAATTAATGCATCTTAATTAATATTTGCAAGTACAGTTCATTCCTGGATCAAGTAAACCAAATCCAATGCCAGCTCACCTATTATTCTGTACATATTTCCCTCAGTTTCTAAAATGACGGTGGACATGGATATTTATTTAGAATGTCTAAGATCTCTGCATTGTTGAGTTTAACAATTATCGAAATAAAACAAAACCATGCTGATACAATCACCACATTTGCACATTGTATGTGCTTGTTTGACACCCCTGAGCACCTAATTAAACATACAGGAAAGGTTTTGTATGTGTGAAGCATTGTGTCATGGGCTTGTTCATATATGCTTTCATCAAACCTCAAAATAAACCTAATAGGACTACTCTTATAATCATTTAATAGAAAGTACTGAGAAGTCAAGTATCTTGGTCAAAGACTAGAAAAGACTGAGGTTGGATCAATCACTTCTAGAGTCAATCTGACCCTAAAGCACTTAAGTACTCTATTAGTCATCTATGAGGGGAATTTTATAAATCTTCCCCACACTATCACTATCATCAGTACTCATTAATAAGGGCTGTGGGATAGATAAGGATTACTTTCCATGTGTAAAACATGAGTTAAGTTTGCTAACATGTGGAAATGTCATTATTTCACAACTGATATACATTAGACTATCATAATACTGTTACATTCTCTTAGTTTCTTTAAATTTTGTTGAAAAACTATGATAATGCATACATAAAATGTTCACTATGATGCTGACTTTCACTTAATATTTATTCAATAGTTTTTGAATGATGAATGGAAAAACATATTGGTATATATTGGTATATGGTTCTATCTGTACAATATTTAAATAATCACATATGTACATAAAATGAAAGTATACAAAGAATAAATTGTTCTCCTGGACATCCAATTCGGAAATAGCAACACATAGTTAAATTAGTTCAGTTTGTGAGCAGAGTCTCACTCAAAATGATACATTTATACTGCTGGCTGCCACATATAACAGTGATCCTCAGACTATGGTCTCTGAGCCTTTTGCACAGAAATTAAATGTTTATTTAGCATGCAGATCCCTGTGCCACCATAACACCTGCTAAATCAAATCAATCTCTTCTCTCTCTCTCTTTCACACACACACACACACACACACACACACACACACACACACAGACACACACTGAATGATAATCATACTAACTTTTGAAAACCACCTAAAAACATGAATAACAGAAAGATGTTTCCTTGATTCTGTATTGTATTGTCATGGAAGTCTTTTTTTTTTTTTTTAATTGAGACAGAGTCTCACTAGTCACTCCCAGGCTGGAGTGCAGTGGCACAATCTCAGCTCACTACAACCTCTTCCTCCTAGGTTCAGGCGATCCTCTCGCCTCAGCCTCCTGAGTAGCTGGGATTACAGGCCTGTGCCTCCATGCCCAGCTATTTTTATTATTATTATTTTTTAGTAGAGATGGGGCTTCACCATGTTTACCAGGCTGGTCTTGAACTCCTGGCCTCAAGTGATCCATCTGCCTCCGCCTCCCAAAGTGCTGGGGGATTACAGGTGTGAGCCACCATGCCCGGCCTGTCATGGCAGTCTTCTAAGTACTACTCTGAATGTATTAAAAGTCAATGTTAGAGATTATGATACAACAAGGATTTTTTTCCTTTATTTAGAGAGAGAGACAGAGAGAGAGAGCATGTGTTTAAGAGTGTACATATAAGAACCTTGCAGGTTAATGCTCTGCCCAAAAATTGAGAGACACAATAATATATAGATTCATGTGCCTTAAAAAGCCAAAGAATCTTCAAAGGAAGCAAGCACTGACTTTCATGGTCACATACAAGTACATCAGTTAAGAAAGAAAATACACGTGAAGCATAACGCACAGCAAGTTCTCAATAAATTTTAAGGTGACCATTTAAATGTCAGTTTATACTGACTTTTTACAAACAGAGTGAACACATTATCTCCACTAGAGTCAAAGATTTCAAAAAAACTAAACAGGAAAAGAAAAAGAGGAAGGTAGTCCCTTGACCTTCACAAAAACCTCTGCAAGACCCCTGAGAAGGGCAGGAAATGGCCGGAAAGCCAAGGCACAGCAATTCTCCAGTCTGCTGTAGCAACCCAAGCATGTTGCATTTCTTCATAACTTGGGGCCTTGATTCTAACCATAAAGTAATGGGAGTGTGGAGGGAAGGAAAACAAATCTTCCCTGCTTAATTTGTAACTGTCACTTGTCTGCTGACACTTGTCTGTCATTCAACTGTATTCTCAAAATGACCTCAAGGCCCCACAGACAAGAAGGAATAAACAAAACAGATCAGACAAGGTACCCACAAAGGGATCAAGGGTACATCTTCCTTGGAGATGAGAGTTCAGAGCTAAGAATTCTACAGGACTGCTGTAGACAAAGCAGGAGCTTACAAGGATCAGAGAGGCACTTCTAAAGCACATGCTAGGAATAATCAATGCGGCCACCTGCCAGGCAAGGAAACTGCAAGAAAACAAAGGGCAATTCATCCACACCTCCACAGGTAGGAAATTAGCCTCAAATTTAGCCGATTTTAGTCTAAGGAACAAATCAGCTGCACCTCCCCATCCCAAACACCGCTTTATGAAAGTATGGAACAGAGTGGTGACTGCATGCACTTTCATCCCTATTTTAAGAAAATCCCTTCTTCAAAGCTAGTAAAAAAAAAAAAAAGAACCGTAAGAAAACTAAGAAATACAAAGGATGCCTTTGTTGCTCAGCACACTGTTTATACCCAGATATCATGAAGCTTTGCATTCAAAACCCAGTCGTAATGGAGTGCCACAGTAGAATGGGTACAGTGAATGTAACCACCATGAATGTTGGCAGATTATTATACAAAGGGCAGTTATCCCACAGAGAGGGCTGGCAGGTTGACAGAGGACCAACAAACGCATAAACTGAAAGGCATAATGAGCCCCATTTCCACCCTCACACCACCCTACCCCTCACACGCTGAGGAAAACAAGCCACCAAAATAACCTGTAACCTCCATGCTCTTGACTTTGCTTTTTAGAGAGGAAAAGCCCAAACAGATAGACCTTCTCAAGACAGTACGGTACTCCTCAGAGAATGCAGATGTTACAAAGGAGCAGAGACTTAGCTTCACAGACCTTCCAGGACTGCACGACTCCCACACATGGGATTACACATATTTGTAATCCATATGGAGTGTGGATAACAACCAAATCATTCCTCAGGTCCAAATCGCTTATGAAATGAAAAAGGAAAACAGCCACCCCAATCTATTTTCCCACAAAAGGATAATTTTTCAAGAGGCTTCAGGGGAAACTAATTGTTTGGATTTGACCATGACAACTTGAAAACAGGGATATAAACAGTTTGTGTGGTCTCCATTGATCTGAATATAATTTACAGTATTTTTAAAGCAATTTCAGTATTTTATATTATTCATTCTATACACAATAAATAAGTACATGTAGAATATATCTAATATAGTATTTGTTCTCTATCCAATACCTTGTCCACATATATATGACTTCCTTGGTTTTCTCATTACCAACATGTTTACAATAAATAAATTCAGAATTACCAATGAAATGAATTTTGAAAATTATGAGAGCACAGCTTCAAATAGTGAGGTGTAAACAATACTTAACTGAAAACTTCTTTTCTCCTACAATGACAATTATATACTGGGTTTCAAAACAAAAGTCACTTAAGCATTTAAAGAAGAGTTTATAGAAATTAAGAAATATTTCTCAAAACCCTGAAATTCAGGAGTTAGATGCAGCTCTTTTCACACACATACACCCAATTGATTTGTCTTTCCACTTCACCTCATAAATTGTCCTAGAGGTATATAAATGCAGGCACCCTGATACATATTTGAACATTTATTCCTATTTCCTCAAATCATCAGCCAATCTTTGCCCTGACAGCTATGACTGTCAAATCTCTTCCTTTTTGTGCTGGCTAAATTGCTCTAAGTAAAAAAGAAACTGACATTCTACTCTTAAAAAATGAAGCTTTTGATATTTCGGGATGTTAATAGATGGATAAACTGTATAACAGGAACATCAGTCCTGAAAGAGAATTTGACCTAAATAGCCATGCACTGCACTCATGCATTTATAATTGTGCTAGCAAATGAATGAGAAAAGATGAAGTGGAACCATTTTTCAAGAGGCATGCTGTGATTTCTCATTACAGGGATAATCTTAAACAGTAATGGTATTTCTTTAAAACCTGAATAATCTTAAGAGGAAAACGTAATGAAAAGAAATCTATGCTTTAAATCCTGCTTTTATAGGTATCCCCCATGTAAGAAATACAAGCCCATTCTCATAACTCCAGAAATGAATTATTCTTAAAGATGAGACTTGTTTAAATGCCTTTTCTTCAAACAAAAAATAGAAAACTAGCTATTAACCAAACATCTTATTAATTTTTAATAAACCAGTTCTATTATTTTAAGCAACCTCTTCCAAAAAAAGCAGAAAGCATTCTGCTCTTTTATTGATACAAACAATTCATTTGTAAATGTGTTTTTAAAAGAGTTATGAATTCACTTCATACAGATTATAGTTATTCTTTTGTTTAATGAAGAAGAAAATATTTTACCTACAACATAAATTTTGGTAAAATTTTATTCAACAGCATGGTAAGATACAACTGAAGTCTAGATTTTATCCCTATCTAACCTATTAGGATGACAGATCTCTTCCTAAATCCAATTTGATGAATAGAAAATCCCAACAGAGTTGTCTCACATATATAACTCAATTGAATTTGAAAAAGACATACTTTATATTCTTGCCTAGCAAAGTCTTTAAAATATATATATTATATATTTTTTTTCAGGTTTCGTGTTCCTAACCCAAAAAAGCGATTAACATAGTAAAACCCAATTGGAGACATATGTGCAGAAGTTTTCCAGCATCTTAAAGTACGACTAGAGAAAACTTACTGAGAAGACACATTTTCTAGACTTGTGGGAACTGATCACAGTTCATATCAGAAAAGGAGGGTTGCCCCAGACAACACTCAGCCATGGTTTTCTTTTGATAGTCATCACCCTGGATCCTTCTTTGACACCATTTAAAATTCTTCCTTTCATTTACATTTCATATCAAATACAACCTTTAAACTTTGTTGAAAGTAACTAATATCTCTCCACCGTACCGAATCGTCAGAGTTTATTTCTAGGGTTCACCAGATGGAGGGGAACAATTTACACAAAGTTCCCAGGGTACATCCTCTTATCAAATGCCCTGGTAAATCTATTCTAACCCTTGCATAGAGGAGAAAAATATTATAGTTCATGTACACTATAAAAAGCATTTAAAAAAATTTTTGACTGGGCGTGGTGGCTTACACCTGTAATCCCGACACTTTGGGAGGCAGAGGTGGGCAGATAACTTGAGGCCAGGAGTTTGAGACCAGCCTGGCCAACAAGGCAAAACCCTGTCTCTACTAAAAGTACAAAAATTACCCAAGCGTAGTGGTGCACACCTGTAATTCCAGCTATTTGGAGGGGCTAAGGCATGAGAATTTCTTGGACTGGCGAGGCAGAGATTGTAGTGAGTCAAGATCACACCATTGCACTTCAGCCTGGGCGGCAGAATGAGACTTTCTAAAAAAAAAAAAAATGCAGGCAGGGCACAGTGGCTCATGCGTGTAATTCCAGCACTTTGGGAGGCCAAGGCAGAAAGATCACTTGAATCCAGGAGTTTGAGACCAGCCTGGGCAACATAGTGAGACTCCCTCTTTACAAAAAATAAATACATTAATAAATAAATTAATTAATTGCTGGATATGGTGGCACATGCCTGGAGTCTCAACTACTCCAGAGGCTGAGGCAGGAGGATGGCTTGAGGCCAGGAGCTCAAGGCTGCAGTAAGCCATGATTGTGAGTTGCATTCCAGCCTGGAAGACAGAGTGAGATCCTGTCAAAAAAAAGAAAAAAAAAAACTGCAAATGAAATTTTATTATAAAGGGTTTGGTAATACTAAGATTAAGAAATACCATAAAACTGCTGGGTGCGGTGGCACACACCTGTAATCCCAGCACTTTGGGAGGCCGAGGCGGGCGGATCACTAGGTCAGGAGATCGAGACCATCCTGGCTAAACAGTGAAACCCCGTCTCTACTAAAAATACAAAAAATTAGCCGGGCATGGTGGCGGGTGCCTGTAGTCCCAGCTACGCGGGAGGCTGAGGCAGGAGAATGGCGTGAACCTGGAAGGCGGAGCTTGCAGTGAGCCGAGATCGCGCCACTGCACTCCAGCCTGGGCGACAGCGAGACTCTGTCTCAAAAACAAACAAAAAAAACCAACCAAACAAACAAACGAAAAACAAGAAATACCATAAAACTAAAAATTTAAATAAGTGTTGAACAACATGTGAGGAATAAATACGACACCAAATACACCACACTTCAATTAAGGTGGCTTTTAATTTGGCACGTTCCCAGGATATTACATTACTGCATGTATTTTGTGATGTTTTACATGTACACTGAACAACAGAACACTAAGTAAAACAGAACCCCATTAGTTTATAAGGATTCCAGAGTTCCAATAATGTCCCCTGAATCATTATGGCTCTTTGTGGTAAGACCTTATACAATATAGCTATTTTATAATGAAGATATTAGTTCTATCAGCAATACCAGTACTATGTACACCAGAGTTAAAATCTTCCAATATATTTTTTCATTTACTTTACAAAGAGCCCAAAGAAAATAAAATTTTAATAAGTATTTTTATGTGCTTTATAACTTAAACTCAAAAAACGCCGTTTTTATCTGTAGTATATTGGTAAGGAGACAGCTTTTTAAGTTAAGACAGGCATACACACATTGCTTCATTTCCCTGGAACAGAGGAAATAAATCTCATCATTATACTTCTCTGTAATGTATACTATTTATCACATGGGTGAGAAGTTCACCCATTAATGGAATACGGATTCTTTCACCATGCCTTCACCATGCCAGCAACCCAGTCGTCAAAGCCTTCAAAGACAGTAAATTCCTTAAACTTGGCCTAACATATAAGTGCATTTTTTTCAAGACAGAATATCCAACCTTGAGATGACGGCTTTCTTTCAACCCCTAACCATTTACTTACCTGAACTAATCTTTCTATAGTCCATTTTGGTCACTGGCATTGACCAGCAAATGTCCTCATATTTGACAGACACAATAAAACCTTAATTATCACAAAACATCAACTAACTTTCTTTATTGCACTAGTTTTTTAGAGAAAGAGATAAATCATGAGAAAACACATTATAAATTATTATTATTAAAACACTGTTAGCAGAGTCAGTCCTGGACTCAGGAGACATATAACCTAAAATTATAATTAGAAACTTCACATTACAAAAAATGATCCTCAGGCATTATAAGCCTTTATCAAAGAAGATATATCATTTTTATTGCATCCTCCGTACAAATAAATGTGCTAAAACATTTTAAGCATATTTGTAATAGAACTGAAAATTGAAGTAACTGGTCCACGCTTTATAAATTTCAAGCTCCCTTCACTCAGAACACTTAACTATCCAAGAAATCAATTTGCCAGTGATTTCTTATACTTTTGAATATCAAAAATTTGCATTGTTAATAGTAACACAGGCCCACTAAAGCTTTTCTTTTAAGAATTTAGTCAAGATATATCTTGTTTTCAAGTCAATTTATGACGGTAGTGCAAAATATAAATAGAAGTCACTAGTAAATTTCCAAAGGTTCTCTCTTATTCATGGGTATTAATTCCTGTTCCTACTTTCCTTACAAGTTACATGTGATCACCTCCTACATTAGACGAAATTGAGTATTTAAAGCAAATAATTTAAAATTTTTTTGGAATGAAGCCTTTGGAGAAAGTAAATTTTAACAAAAAGCTGGCCTTTAAGCCACTTGTCCACTCCTACAGAACACTGACTACACCCATTTATCTCATTAGTAGTATAACGAAAGGGTTTCAAAATTTGTGCTCTTATTTCCTCAAATTGGGAAATAAAAGACTGATTTAAAATGACAATACATGCACTTACATTAGAAAAATGACTAAACCGTAATGTAATTATATATATTTTCATACCTTTATTAGGAACTTATGTATAGAATGACTAAAACTATTATTGACAGCTAGGGTTAGTCTTAAAATGTGTATTATTTAAATCCAAAATTCTATAGTACTTAAAGATAACTAAATATAAAATTCAAATATCTATATGGCAAAATCACCTTAAACAAGTTTGAAAGACTAAATTGGAAAATAATTTACAATCAATGATAGACAAAGTATCAATAATACAAGTATTAAGGAAAACCTTTTACAAACTGAGCAAACATGATGATAGAAAATGTATTGGAAGAAAATTTAAAACAGAAGAAATACCAGGAAACCGTGTAAAAATTTTTAATTTTACTTTTAAATAAATTTTATTGAACCAAAATTGGTCATAATTTTTGAGCTATCATACAGGTCAAAGTGAAAAATATTGACATCCCAATATTGTTGGTGTAAGTATCAAGGACAAAAGTATTTCAGGAAATATTGGAGGAAGTATCTCCTAAATAACCTTTCTGATGATTAAGTTGATGACCTATTTTAAAATTTACAACTTGTACTTTTTTTTTTTTTTTTTTGAGACGGAGTCTCGCTCTGTCACCCAGGCTGGAGTGCAGTGGCGCAATCTCGGCTCACTGCAAGCCCTGCCTCCCGGGTTCACGCCATTCTCCTGCCTCAGCTTCTCCGAGTAGCTGGGACTACAGGTGCCCGCCACCATGCCCGGCTAATTTTTTGTGTTTTTAGTAGAGATAGGGTTTCACCGTGGTCTCGATCTCCTGACCTCGTGATCTGCCTGCCTCGGCCTCCCAAAGTGCTGGGATTACAAGTGTGAGCCACCGTGCCCGGCCAGTACAACGTCTACTTTTCAATCTTAAAATTTACTTATAGGTATTTATACTTGAGTTATAATTTGTTGTGCACAAAAATGCATGCAAAGTTTGTTCTCTTTCTATCCTCCACACTTCTCTTTAGAAAACAGACACAACATACTATCTCCATAGTCCCTGCTAAGGAGCAGTCTACATGACCCCTCCCCTTGAACCTAACTGGTTTCAAAAACAGGAACCACTTGACCCATGCTGGTTGTATTAGTCAGGGTTCCCCAGTGAAAGAGAACCAATAGAAGATAAATACATGTGGAGATTTATGAAATTGACTCACATTGAGTGGTGAAGCCAGCTGGACTTCCTGGGTTGATTGGGGACTTGCAGAACTTTTGTGTCTAGCTAAAGGATTGTAAATGCACCAATCAGCACTCTGTAAAAGTGCACCAATCAGCACTCTGTAAAATGGGCCAATCAGCAGGACATGGGCGGGGACAAATAAGGGAATAAAAGCTGGCCACCCCAGCCAGCAACGGCAACCTGCTGGGATGGCCTTCCATGTGGTGGAAACTTTGTTCTTTCGCTCTTTGCAATAAATCTGGCTGCTGCTCCCACTAAGAGCTGTAACACTCACCGTGAAGGTCCGCAGCTTCATTCTTGAAGTCAGCAAGACCAAGAACCCACCGGAAGGAATCAACTCAGGACACAACATGATTATGGAGACCAAAAGTTCCCATAATCTGCTGCTATGTGCAAGCTTGAGAACTGGGAAAGCTGCAGGTATAGTTTCAGTCTAAACCCAAAGGCCTAAGAACTAGGAGATGCAGTGTCTGAGAGGAGCAGGAGAAGATGGATGTCTCAATCTCGAGAGGATTTACCCTTCCTCTACCTTTTAATTCTATTTGAGCTCTCAATAAAATTGGATCACGCTCACCCACATTGCTGAGGGCTATCTTCTTGGCTCAGTCTACCAATTCAAATGCTAATCTTTTCTGGAGATATCCTCCCAAACACACCTAGAAATAATGTTTAACCAGCTATCTGTGCATCCCATATCCCAGTCAAGTAAACACATCAAATTAACCATCAATCATATTCACCAAATAATACCTCTGTCCTTGAAATTTGGAAATAAAAAAGAAAACTTCAATCAGTCTTAAATTGTAAAGTCATGTAGGAGTGGAGCAGGCATTTTCCAGCATATGCACAATGCAAAGATAACCAGGAATCTTATTAAAAGGACAACCAGGCAGATACCAAAGAGGAGCTAAGCCAAGAGAATGTGTCAAAGTGATTGCAATTTCCTTCTTGATTACAGCCCCTCAAGGAGGCCCAATTTCATGGAATAAACTTAGGTTTTCTGAGGTGTGTCTGTACCCTACTGACACCCCTATTTGCTCATACAACTCAAATCATTCTTTTCTGACAATAATCTTTGAATAAGACAGTTATTCCACAGCATTGTTTATATTAAACACTCCATATGTCCACCATTAGAAAATCAGTTAAATATCTGCATCCTATGCAATCATAAAAAGGCAACACAAAACTGTAGACTATATTTTTTGTCTTATAAAATGGTCATGACATACTGTTGAGTAAAAAACATAGTTTACTGAACATCAATTCAGTATATGTGCATGCCACAGAAATATATCTGGAAAGATAGAGAACAACTTAACAAAATTTATTTTTGTGTAGCTGCCAGGTGATTTTATTCTTCTCTTTATATTTTAATTGAGCATCTATCATTTTTTATAAATTAAAAAATTAAATTTCTACATTTAAAAATAAACCTGAAGAGAAATTTTAAAAAAGAAATCAAGAAAAAGTTTGGTGCAACAGCAAAGGACTGATTTCTGATTTCAGACAAAGGATGGTTTGATCTCTACAGGAAGAATTACTTGACATCATTATCTGCTTTCTAGAGTAAGTACAAGAAATAATACAATACTGTTGAAGATTTGAGCTTTTATTAACCATCTAAATATGTCTTTTTTCAATTATAAATCTTGTTTTACTTTATAAAGTTATTTGAAACTACATCAGTAAGACTCGTAAGAGTAGAGGAATATTTTTACTTAAATGGTAGGGTTATAGCTTTTAAATACGCATCCTTTCATCTAGCTACTCAGGAGGAAGAGGGAGAAAATCAATAAACACCAGTCCTTCATGTCTGCTCAATTTAGCTCTTTTTGTTGAGCAACTAATTCCTTATGGCACACGTCCAAAGCATACAAATTTCAGGCCACTTGACAGTCCTTTCAACCAGGTCAGTCCTAACAGAGATAGTAATCAAGTCTCCCATGATGAATTTCATTCACACAGTGGAACTGATTACAGAGCAGGACGAATCACTGCACACTATTGACTGGAGATCAATTTTCAGCTTGAGGGATTATGTAGAACAGTGCACAACAAGGCAGAAGCAGGAGTAGGAGAATTCAATAAACAAACCAAGCCAAATGAGACACTCTTAGTATAAAAAGAGGCCAACTGTATCATCTAACATCCCTAATATATTATTTCTAGAAAATATTTTGAAAATTAAATAACTTGAAATACACAAATATAGTTTTATCTGAAGCTTCTTTGGCCCCATTTGACACAGCTCAAATTAATCGTTAATAAAATTAAACTGAACAAATAAATAAATGCATATGTTTAAAAATCTATACTTGTAGCTGTTTTCCCTTGTAATAGATAGGAGTCTCTTTGTCAGATTCTTTTATATGGTATAAAAACATCCCCTATAAAAATGCCTTAAGTCATAGCCGTGTTTCCGCCTTTTCCTTTCATTGCAAGGAGGATATCCTTTAACATATGAGATCACTGGCATATGCCTTACAAGTTTTGCCTATGCATATAACCAATTACTGGTTCCTATTATCTCCGAAATTAATGTCAAAATGTTTCTGTGCTCTGTATCATCCAGAACCCTAAAAGCTTTCTATGCTACCCCAGCCTATTCACTCAATAGATTAGGATTTAAAATTAAAGTTAACTCACTCAAGCTCTACACTGGGGTCTCCACAGATTTAATTTACTAGGCACAGTCATAGTGTATGCCTGTTATCCTGGAGTCACTGCCTCATTTTCACTGTTAGAAGCAACCCAGTTTGGAATACATATTAAAAGCTCTTCCTGCTACTAAATGGATGCCCAAAACAAACAAGTCAGAAAAAAAAATCCTCCCCTAACTCATGCTCCATTGCACACTACCATTTTACTGAATGCCTTCTCACTGCCAATTTCTTGAAATAATTTTTGACAGTCTTAATAGCAATTTCCATGTCTTCATTTTCCATTCATGCCTCAATATTTCATAATCCAAGTCCTATTTCTTTAAAACTACTGAACATCATCATAGATTAATAATTAAATGGCCATTTCTCCATTTATATGTCTATAATACTATGGAACATTAAATATTTGATCACCTCATCTTAAAATTGTTTCTTTCTTGTCTATCATTTCTACAATCTCTTCCCAACTCTTCAAATTCTCTTTTTCAATCTTTGTATTTGTATTATTTCTCCAAACATTTCACCTCTTATTCTACCTGCTTTTCCTTAGTGATCTACTCCAATCCTAGAATTTCAACTGCCGCCTGTATGCTCATGACTCCAGAATCAGTCCTTTGAATTGACTGTTTCCCCTATCACAAACTTTAAATTTTAATCTGAATGGACGATACTTTATGGCATCTAGAAGCACTTTGAACTTAACAAGTCTAAACCAGTTTTCATCATTCTTAAATGTGTAATTTCTCTCCAATTCCTGGTACTTCATTTTTCCATTTTAGAGAGTTCTAAAATTGAAAAAGAAAACAGGTAGGAGCATACTTTACAGGAAATCTCTATGTACCCTAGCCAGCAAAATTAAAAAAAAAAAACTGAGTAAAACTCAATGTGCGCTTATACTAGATAGAATACTTTTGAAGCTCTGGATGTACATAAATTAAAAATAAGGACAATAGGGAAAAAGAGGGAAGCTCTAAGAATGCATTTAACATACAGCATTGTATTAGCGAGTCCGTCGTGTGCTCTCACTTTGCGCCTTAGTGGCTTCTTTTAAGAATCATAGCAAGGAGTAAAACGAACTCAAAGAGAAGCAGAGTATCTCTGCCTTGTGTGAAGTAAAATATATAGTTTGGTTGACTGAACACCACTATTTCCAATATTAAAAGGTGGAGTATTAGGTTTGGCGCTTGTATAACAATTCACATAACCCTATATCGAATAAATATTTTTTAAACAGTCTAAATATATATATTTATACTGTGGACCATAATAACTCTATTTTAGCATCAATGATAGCCAAGAAACTACTCAAGCATTAGGGGGTACATTTTTAGCACAGCATGAGCAGATTTAGCTGAGAGATTCCCATTAATGTCAATAAGAGATGCATGGTTCAATTTTAACACATACTGTGTTGAAAATTTACCCCAAAGCTTTTGAGCAATAGCTCCCCAAAAGAAGGGAAATTTTAAATTTTCCAACAAAAATTTAGGTTTTTCAGGATAATTACCCATTCACCATTCTTAAATTTTTGTTTTTCTAATTACACACACACACACACACACACACACACACACACACACACACACATTACCTTGCATAACTGGCTAGCTGGAGACCAATAATACTGCAAAAAAAAAAAAATTACAATTAAAATTAAATTCTCCTAAATAAAATATAATAAAAATTCGTGGATTTTTTCACACTAAACGAGAAATTGTAGCTACTATATTACGGGTAATACTAGTTTGTTACCTCAATTTTGATTTACATATGTTATAATAGTTAAAAGAAAAACTTAAGAATAGTTACAATTATAAACATTTTTTAGATTGAAAGATCTAATAAAACATAGAAAACGGTCAGGAATCTCCTTCTGTGTCTCCTGAAAATTTGAAAGGATGTGAATATATGTCTAGATATTTAGGTCCTAGAGGGAAAAAACTGGCTAATTCATCTTCTTATACCCAGTACCTAGTAAATGGTAACTACTCAAGAAATGCTTATTGAAAGCATGTATACATTTAAGCAGGTATGCATTAACAGCATACATATATGCACTGAACACCTCACTCAAGGGAATGAGTATCATAAAATCCAAGAGGCCAGATTTTTTTTAAGTTAAGATCATAGGTGTTGGAATCAAACACACCTGGGTTCCCATCTTAGCTGAGGGCCCTTATTCCTCACCTGTGCAATCATGGGCAAACAACTCTCTAGGTTCCAGTTTCTCTGTTGCTATATTTCTTAATATGCTATCTGGAAGTCAGACTTTTGAATGTAATGAGTTCTAATATTCTCAGAGGGACACAATTCTCTTCAATATGTTAGCAATCATGACTTTCATTCACTTAATGACTCTCTTCTCTATTTCCACAGTAAGTTACTTAATACCTTTATTTCAGATGACAATAATTTGATTACTTTATTAAACATATTTTTACTCTACTAATTTATTTTATATCTTCAGTAACAAAAGAATAGTATCATAAAATTAGCAGGAAAGATAACAAAGACTTATCATGTTAGAAAAAAAGTAAAATAAAGCTAGACTATAGGATGCACAGGGGCAGAACTTTTTCTCTTGTTACCCTGTCCCTCAGCACCTAGAATTATAGGACATGCTCAGTAAGTATTTGCTAAATGAAAAAGAGCAAATAAGCCTTTTAAACAAATGAGAATTCACACTCAACCTTCAAAGTTTTCTACTGAGCTACTGAGAAAGTTCTTTCCACTTGCTCATATTTCAAAAGTACTACTGCATTAATATATGAGCATTTGTTAGTATCAAATACTGCTCTACAACATAAATAAAAATATCAATTAAAATAGGTTATAAATTGTCTACATGCTATTTTTTGTTTGTTTGTTTTTCTTTTTCTTTTTTTGAAATTGAGTCTCTCACTGTCGCCAGGCTGGAGGACAGTGGCGTGATCTCAGCTCACTGCAACTTCTGACTCCCTGGTTCAAACGATTCTCCTGCCTCAGCCTCTTGAGTAGCTGGGATTACAAGCACACACCACCACGCCCAGCTAATTTTTGTATTTTTAGTAGAGATGGAGTTTCACCATGTTGACCAGGATGGTCTCGATCTCCTGACCTCGTGTTTCACCCACCTCAGCATCCCAAAGTGCTGGGATTACAGGCATGAGCCACTGCACCTGACCTACATGCTATTTTTAAGCAATGCACTTAGTAATCTGTAAAGTCAGAGTTCCAAATGGTAATAAGAATATTATTTGGTGCTTTAATAATTTAAACTTCTATTTAATATAATGAGTTAATGAATTATACTATGCAAATGATTAGTGAAAATTTAGTTTCTTTCCATGCCAGTGTAAGTACTGTATTCACAATATTTGTCACAAACAGGAATAGTAAGAGCCAAGACAAAAATGCCAAAACGTTTAGTATATGGTTATTGCTGTCAAAAATCTTAAATCTAAAAATTGCATAAAAAATGTTCAGTAAAAATTTTCAAAATCAACGTAAGATATAACATTTTGTTGCTTCCTATTTGCTTGTTGAGCAGAAGGGTCCTAATAAGTGCAATATTGGACAGATTACTCTTCATTTTCAACAATAAAAATTACAAAAACATGTATTTCTGAAGTCAATTTTATAAACTAGTGATTTTGCTTTTGATTTTCTAATCTGAAAATATTACATTTAATTATAGGGCTACTTATTCTTAGAAATAATCAAACCTACCTTATTACATCTTCTCAAACTTGTGTCTCTTCCTTAAAATCAGGAGAAAAGCAGGAAAAATCAGGCTGTCATTCAAACATTAATTTTTTTAACATGCTTATTAATCTTTTTGGTAATGCATTATTTATTTCCACTTCCAGGTATATGTTTCTCAAATATAAAATGTATTTGATTTAGTAGGTACATACGTGTATACAGAAAATGTCACTGTGTCAGTAGACTGTAAGATAACTTAAAACAGAAAAAGTGGGTGATATGGTTTGGCTCTGTGTCCCCACCCAAATCTCATCTTGTAGCTCCCATTATTTCCAAGTGTTGTGAGAGGAACCCAGTGGGAGATGACTGAATCACGGGGGCAGTGTTCTCGTTATAGTAAATGGGTCTCATGAGATCTGACTGTTTTAAAAATATGAGTTTCTCTGCACAATCTCTCTCTTTGCCTGCTGCCATCCATGTAAGATGTGACCTGCTCCTCCTTACCTTCCACCATAATTATGAGGCCTCCTCAGGCACATGAAACTGTAAGTCCAATAAACCTCTTTCTTTTGTAAATTGCCCAGTCTTGAGTATGTCTTATCAGCAGTGTGAAAAGAGACTATATAGTAAATTGGTACCAGGAGTGGGGCATTGCTGAAAAGATACCTGAAAATATGGAAGCAACTTTGGAACTAGGTAACAGGCAGAGACTGGAACAGTTTGGAAGGCTCAGAAGAAAACAGGAAAATGTAGGAAAGTTTGGAACCACCTAGTGACTTGTTGAATGGCTTTGACAAAAATGCTGATAGTGATATGAGCAATAAGGTCCAGGCTGAGGTGGACTCAGATGGAGATGAGGAACTTGGGAACTGGAGCAAAAGTGACTCTTGTTATGGTTTAGCAAAGAAACTGGCAGCATTTTGCCCCTGCCCTAGAGATTTGTGGAACTTTGAACTTAAGAGAGATGATTTAAGGTATCTGGTGGAAGAAATTCCTAAGCAGCAAAGCATTCAAGAGGTGACATGGGTGCTGTTGAAGGCATTCAGTTTCAAATGGGAAAGAGAGCATAAAAGTTTGGAAAAATTTGCAGCCTGACAATGCAATAGAAAAAAAATCCATATTTTGAGGAGAAATTCAAACCAGCTGCAGAAATTTGCATAAGTTAACGAGGAGCCAAATGTTAATCACCAAGACAATGAGGAAAATGTCTGCAGGGCACATCAGAGACCTTTGCAGCAGCCCCTTCCATCACAGGCCTGAAGGCCTAGGTGGAAAAAGTGGTTTCCTGGGCCAGGACCAGGTTCCTGGTGCTGTGTGCAGCCTAGGGACTTGGTGCCCTGCTTCCCAGACATTCCAGCTATGGCTAAAAGGGTCCAACATAGAGCTTAGGCTGGGGCTACAGAGGGTGCAAGACTCAAGCCTTGGCAGCTTCCACGTGGTGTTAAGCCTATGAGTGTACAGAAGTCAAGAATTAAGGTTTGGGAAGCTCTATGTAGATTTCAGAGGATTTACGGAAACACCTGGATGCCCAGGCAGAAGTTTGCTGTCGGGGTAGAACCTCTGCTAGGGCATTGCAGGAGGGAAATGTTGGTTGGGAGCCCCCACACAGAGTCCCTACTGGAGCACCACCTAGTGGAGCTGTGAGAAGAGGACCACCATCCTCCAGACCCCAGAATGGTAGATACACTGACAGCTTGCACCGTGTGCCTGGAAAAGCTGCACTCAATGCCAGCTTGTGAAGGCAGCTGGGAGGGAGGCTGTACCCTGAAAAGCCACAGGGGTGGAGCTGCCCCAGACCATGAGAACCCATCTCTTCTATCAGCGTGACCTGAATGTAAGACATGGAGTCAAAGGAGATCATTTTGCAGCTCTAACGTTTGACTGTCCTGCCGGATTTTCACATGGGGCCTGTAGCCCCTTTGTTTTGGTGAATTTCTCCCATTTGGAATGGGTGTATTTATCCAATGCCTGTATTCCCATTGCATCTAGGAAGTAACTAGCTTGCTTTTGATTTTACAGGCTCATAGGCAGAAGGGTTTTGCCTTGTCTCAGATGAGACTTTGGACTGTGGACTTTTGAGTCACTGCTAAAATTAGTTGAGACTTTAGGGGACTGTTGGAAAGGCATGATTGGTTTTGAAATGTGAAGATATAAGATTTGGGAGGGACTGGGGTGGAACGACATGGTTTGGCTCTGTGTCCCCACACAAATCTCATCTTGTAGCTCCCATGATTCCCACATGTTGTGGCAGGGACCCACTGGGAGATGACTGAATCATGGAGGCGGGTCTTTCCTGTGCTTTTCTCACAATAGTGAATGGGTCTCACGAGATCTGATGGTTTTAAAAATGGAGTTTCTCTGCACAAGCTCTCTCTTTGCCTGCTGTTATCCATGTAAAATGTGACCTACTCCTCCTTGCCTTCTGCCACAATTGTGAGGCCTCCCCAGCCACGTGGAACTGTAAGTCCAATAAACCTTTTTCTTTTGTAAATTGCCCAGTCTCAGGTATGTCTTTATCAGCAGTGTGAAAATGGACTAATACAGTGGGTTTTCCTGGGTTGCAGAAATTTTTTTTTAAAAAACTATGTAACAACCTGATGACTATTTAATCTACCTCCTTCCTCCTAACCAATTTATATTATTTTTATTTCTCTGAAACAACCACAATGGAAATCTGTGATTAAAATACAGTCAATGCACCATATAACAACATTTCAGTCAACAACAGACCGCATGTATGACATGGGTCCCATAAGATTATAATATCATATTTTTACTGTACCTTTTCTACATTTAGACATGTTTAGATACACAAATACTTAACATTGTGTTACAATTATCTACAGTATTCAGTAGTGTACAGATTTGTAGTCTAGGAGCAACAGGCTACATCATATAGCCTAGGTGTCTAGTAGGCTACACCACTATCTTTGTGTACGTACACTCTATGTTTGCACAAAGATGAAATCACTTCAGGACCCGTGCCTCAGAATATATCCCCACCCCTATAATTAAGCAACACATGACTGTTATAAAAAATAAGGTAATGATTTCCTGATACATGCTTTTCTAGGTAATTCAACTTATTGAATCCTCTTAAGAATTTAGTTCAACTTACAGATGAGAAAAATGGGGCAAAACAATTCAAAGTCCTTGCCAGATGTGCCGATACAGTAAGAGGAAGAGCTGGGACTACCAACTTAGGTGATCTGACTCCAAGATCTCGCCTCAACAATGAACATACATGTCTTTGTCCATGAAGATCAGCCAGTGTGGTAGGCAGTAGAATGGCCCACCAAAGATGCCCATGCCCTAAAGCTCAGAACTTATTATGTTACATGACAAAAAGGAATTAAAGTTGCAAATGAAATGAAGATTGCTAATCTGCTGACCTTTGGATGGAAAGATTATCTAAGATTATCTACATGGGTTCAATGTAATCACCCTTATAAATGAAAGAAGGTGGTAGAAGAGAGAGCTAGAGAGAAGGCAGTATGAGAAGTACCTGGCTTTGAAAATAGAGGAAGGAAGCCATGAGCCAAAGAATAAAGGCAGACTCTAGCAGCTGAAAAAGCAGGGAAATGGGATATTTCTCCTAGGATCTCCAGAAAAAAACTCTGCCCTGAAAACATCTTGGTTTTAAGCCAATGAGAACTATTTCAGGCATCTGACCACCAGAAGAGCAAAATAATAAATTTGCGTTGTTTTAGGCCACTATGTTTGTAGTAATTTGTTACAGCAGTGTGATAGTTAATTTTAAGAGTCAACTTGGCTAGACTAGTGTTTGGCAAAACACTACTGTAGATGTTGCTGTAAAGGTATTTTTTAGATGTGATAACATTTACAGTCAGTTGACCTTCAGTAAAGACGATTAGACTTCATAATATGGGCAGGCCTTAAGAGCAGAGATGGAGGTTTCCTAAGGAAGAAGAAATTCTGCCTCCAAGCTGCAACATAGAAAGGCTTGAGCTTACCAGCCTTCAAATTCAAGACTGCAAACAACAACTCTTACCTGAATCTCCAGCCTACAGGCTTACCCTACAGATTTTGCACTTGGGAGCTCCACAATTATGTGAGCCAGTTTCTTAAAATAAATCTCTCTCTGTCTTTCTTTCTCTCCTGTTAGTTCTGTTTATCTAAAGAACTCTGATTAACACAAGTAGGAATGACACACTGATACAATTAGTAATTTAATACTGGTTTGAGTTGTTAATAAGGATCCTTAGGTATATTTGCATATAAGAAGGTACATTAGTCAGCTTGGACTTCCAGTAACAACATACACAGATTAGGTAGCTTAAACAACAGAAATTTATTTCTCACAGTTCTAGAGGCTAGGAAGTCCAAGATCAAGGTGCCAGCCAATTCATTTCCAGAAGAGGGGTATCTTTCCAGCTTGCAGGTGACCACCTTTTCACTGTGCCCCATATGGAGGAGAAAGAGAGCTCTGGTGTCTCCTCCTCTTCTTATAAAAGCATTAATTCTATTGACTAGGGTTTCACCCTTAGGACTTCATTTAACCATGATTACCTTCTCACAGCTCTATTTCCAAATACAATCATTTTAAGAGTTAGGTCTTCAATATATGAACTGGGCTGCAGGGAGCACAATTCAGTGCATACCAGAGGAGAAACAATTTTTCAAAGCTTATGCATATATTTTAGTAGCTTTTATATGTAAAGTATAAGAGAATTAGAGAGACAAAAGCACCTTACCTTACTCAGTTGCCAGAGATCTCTAGTTTACTACATTAAAATAGAATTGATTAATTAATATAGCACTTTGGAGTTTACAAAGTACTCTCAGATTACAAACAACATCATTAATAATTATTCTCATTTTATGTACGATCAAATTTGAGCTCAATGAGATACATTAATTCTCAGTTTATTAGTCTGGCAAATAGTAAGCTGGGCCTTGGATCTAAGGCCATTGATTTTAAGTAGGCTTTGCATATTCAGATCTGTTCATCAGCTGTAATACATGAGGGAAAGCGGAGGGAATTCTAGATTAACACAACATGGTGAAGTCAATTTTCAGGAATTAACCAGACATTTCTATCCTTGTCTTAGATCTAACTATAAACATATAAATGTTCTCAGGATCTTAATATAATAACAGATAACCAAAACTTTCAGTATCTTGGACATATGGGGCAGAAAGTAATGCTGATGTGAAGATATTTTTCAAATTACTTAGTGATTTATTTGAAGTGGTTGTAGGGAGGACTGAAATTTTCTTTCTCCAGAATGAGACTAAAAGTTGTCCTGTATTTTCGTTGAGTGGTGTTTTTCTGGTTTCTGGAAATGCTACATCTCTAACAAATTTTTACACTTTTCACCAAAAAATGACTCCAGGGAGATGTTATAAGGCAGTATTTCAGGGTATACATTGGACTTCCAGTAACAACATACAGGCAGCCTACTCCTTAATGACACCATTCACCAGTTGTCATCTTGAACAAGCCCGTTGGTATCTTTAAGTTTCCTTTTTTTTTTCACTAAATTGGGCATAAAAATATGGGACTGCTGCAAGGATTAACTAGAGAATGAATTTATAGAACTTGCCAAATATCTGACAACTCATAATTGCTAAATAAATGTGAGATGTAATGAGCATTGACTGTCAATATAAAAAATTATATTATGTAAAATACTTTAAATTCTCTGAAATATTAAATTTGCTAAGGAAAAATCATAGAAAATTGAACTGAAGAAGTTTTCATTTTTTAATCATATAGTTTATAACTGGGCAAAAGTGTGGTATGCACTATAATCAGAGTTGTAGTGTACTAGGGTGGTGCAGAGCCATTATCCTGATGAAGGACTCTAATGGCGTTTACCAAAGATTAAATTCATAATGCTTTTGTCATGTTGTAGCCTAGCCTGGGTTAAGGCCCTAGCACAGAGTGATAAGACTTCAGCAGACAGCGTCTTCAGTTAATTCTTCTAAAAAGGGGTGATGACTCAAATCTGGGAAATTATAATGATATTACACTACTTCATGGTTCACAAACTTTTCTAAGCATTACCTCACTTGATCCTTAAAACAATCTTGAGATAAAGGCAAGGCAGGTATTATAGCCCTTTTGTGATGAGGGTACTGAAGCTCTGAGAAGGTAAAATGTTGGTCCATCAGCAAATCCAGAGCTAAAATTCATATTTTGAGTCTTCTTGTCCAGTGCTGTTTATGAGTCTTCCTCCAAAGTTGTTTAAGCAATTTCCAGAATCATTCATTTATAATATTATCCTATATATTTTCTTTTGTGTGTGTGTGTGTTTTTGTTTTGTTTTTTGTTTTTTTGTTTTTTTTTTTTTGAGACAGGGTCTCACTCTATCACCCAGGCTAGAGTGCAGTGGTGCAATCTTGGCTCACTGCAACCTTTGGCTCACTGCAACCTACACCCCCCTGGTTCAAGTGATTCTCCCACCTCATGCTCCCAGGTAGCTGGGACTACAGACATGTGCCACCACACCCAGCTAATTTTTTGTGTTTTTAATAGAGATGGGGTTTCACCATGTTGGCCAGTCTGGTTTTGAACTCCTGACCTCAAGTGATCCACCTACCTTGGCCTCCCAAAATGCTGGGATTACAGGCATGAGCCACCACACCTGTCCCTATATATTTTCTTTTTATAATGCATAGACATAATAGTTGTCTTGTAAGTTTTTATATCAGGTTGGAGAAGAGTAAAATAATTTTAAGAAGGTATTTTACTATTAATATTGTTGGTGTGGCAGATTGGAAATATGACATATAGACTCTGGTTACTCTACGTAGGATAGAAGCTACAATCTTCAGCCTCTGTCTTTCCTTCCCCAATCAAAAAGTGTAACTAGGAACAAGCTACTTTGCTCTCCACTAATCTGCATCCACATTTCACAACTCATTCTCCTCTGTCCTTCAAAAAAGTACCAAACCTAATACACAAAGAAAAACCTACTATTATAGGCCTTACACAAGAAGGAGAAAGAAATGAGTTAGCAGCTTTTGATGTAGAAAATGCCATTTCCAGCTCTCCTGTAAAACCCTTAAGGATCTTGGCAGTACATAATGAATATACTCTAACCACTCTTTGAAATACAAAATAGTGAAAAGTGTTTGTAAAGATCCTATTAATCTTCGTGTCAAATATGCCTTACAATCTACTAGGGTACTTTCGTATGGTTCCACAAAAAATCTGCTGTAGATTTTTAAAAGTTAAAATAATTATTTCTTCTTTAGCAGTACAAATAGCTAAGATATTGGTCTGCCAGATACACTCCCAGATTTAGTTCTAAGAAATGTATTAATGTACTTGAAGAACAGGTAATCCAGGCCTCGAGGTTTTTAAAAGAACAATCACACAAAAGTGACCAAAGTTTCCAGGGATGTAAGGGAGTTTAGAAATCAACAGTGCTTTTATTTCCACAAGTTCCAGGGTTTACTCCTCTCTTATACCTTTCTAGATAATGAAAGAAATACCCGCAAAGGTAAGTATTGGTGGAAGCTTAAAAGGTTCAAAGCTTTAAGGAAAAGCCTTAAAAGAAATCAATTTCTATGTTCAATTTCTGTATTATCAGGAAGAAAAGTAGCCTAAAATTCCTTACTTCCTTTTTACATAGTTTCCAGACATGTAACAAAAAAAAAATAAAGAGAAGGCACAGAAAGGCACTTAAGTAAGTATGTATCAGCCACTTAATATGTTGTTAGCAAAATATGTACTAAAATATTTTAAATGATCTCAAAGTAAGCAGTCATACAAACATGAAAATGGCATAGAACTTAATAGAATCATTTTCTGAATAACCAGTTCTTTTTATAGTTCACGGCTACAATCTGAGCAACTTATCATTATCTATCACCTGGAAAACTGCAGCAGGCTTCTAATTGACCTCCTGCCTTCTAGTCTTACTCCCACCGTACCAGCAGTCCATTACCCATGCATACAGCAACCACATGATCTTTTTACAATGTAAACAAGATATGTCATTCTTCCTTCTTACAATTCACCAGAAGAATTCACAAGAAAGTATTAGGTTGGTATCAAAGTAAATGCGGGTTTTGCAATTACTTTTAGTGGCAAAAACCATGAATACTTTTGACCAATCTAATTTAAAAAAACCCAAATTTCTTGCTCTGACGTCTTAGGATGCCACCTAATTTAGACCCTGCCTGTCTTCCTAATTTTTGTCTTTTACCCTACTTGGCCTACCATACTAAATGCCAGCCACACTGGTCTTTCCTACCCCTGAAATAAGCCCAATTTGTTGTTTCAGGGCTCTTTCAAACGTTATTTTTGCAGATCATCAAGAGCTCTCTTCTTTCCTATCATTTGCATCTTATTCCAAATCTTATTTTTTTAATAGAGCCTACCTGAGCCTCATTCCCAAATCATTCTCTGTACCTGTATTCTGTGCTATTTTAATTATATTCAACACTATCTGGAATTATTTTACTTAGTAAGTTATTTATAATTTTTTCATAATCTGTCTCCCTCAAATGGAATTAAGCTTCATGAGAGCATGGAACAAATTGTTTATTGTTATATCCCTAGTGCCTCAGTCTTGGGACATAGTAGGTGCTCAATAAATATCTGATGTATGAAAGAGAACGTATGATACTTCTGAACTGTATTTTTACATGATAAATATGTGGAAAATGGAAAGAAGAAGGCCAGCTTCGTCTACAAGTTCATTTGGCATTTAACTGGTTGCCAAGAAGTAGCATTATCTTGAGGATCCTTTATCATCTAAGACTGAAACAGCAGGTCTGAAAATGATTTTATGGTGGTTTAAAAAATAGCTGCCAAGAGCCCTAAACGACCCATTCAAGTATGGCTACTCTTATGTCTCTACACTCCTAACTTTCTTTCATGGTTTCCAGGAGTTGCAGGTAAATTGAAAGATGCTATTACATTTATATCTCAAGGGCTCAAAATCAAGCCCAGCCTGGTTGCCTTTGCAGCCCCTCCTTCTCCACCAGTATCACGTGAACTATACTTTTTAACATTGCTACTAACAGGCTTAGTCCCTGACCTCATAGAAGGAACTTTATAAAGAGCCCTTGCCTAACATCCTGAGGCTCATCACCATGAATGGTATTTATGGCTAGTCTAGGGTGGACACTGAAAAATTCCACTCTGTTCCTATGAGCAGTTTGACAGGACCTATAAAGCACAATCAATCCTGTGTCCTGGAAATGGGGTAGAAAAGCAAATACTTACCATCCATGGGGCAAGATATTAGATCACAAGTAAGGAAGGGGACCTGTGGAGGCAGCTGCAAATTCAGAACTTGGGCAAGAACTTCCCCATGTTGAGAAGCCTGACTAGACTCAACCATATCAACCATAGGGAGTGTTCGCCTTGCTTTGAAGACTCTTCCCTCTCCACACCCTTCCTTACTGTGATTACAAATTTCACTATCTCTTATTCTTCAAATCTCAGCTTACATGTCCCTTCCTTAGATAGCCTTCTTTCATAACCCAGGTTAGATCAAGATCCCATGTACAGATTCACCCATAAAAATGAATTGCCATTTCCAAATATAGCAGTTATCCAGTAAGTATCCATTGAATGAATTAATGAATGATACATATAATCAGATAACAGATTCAATTTCCAACAAACCATTAAAAATAGCTAATAAACATAATTTCTTAACCACAAGACTATTGACACTTGGGAGTGGATATTTCTTTGTCGTGGGAGGCAGTCCTATGCATTATAGAATGATAAGCAGCCTTCCTGAACTGTACTCACTAGATTCCAGTAGTACCACCTTCAGCCCAAGTTGTGACAACCCAACAGTATCTCTAGGCATTGCCAAATGTCTCCAGAAGGGCAATAAACCTTGGGTTTGAGAATCACTGGGCCAGAAATAAACTAATAGAATCAACTGCAACTGTGCTAATAAAACTTTTCAACGAGCCAGCAAGATGATGAAGACTTTACCTCCCGTTAGTGGCAGAGCTAACGCATCCATAAGATCACTGCATGGGATCAGTGGTAAAAATCAAGGTAGGGGGCCCGGCGCAGTGGCTCACGCCTGTAATCCCAGCACTTTGGGAGGCCGAACGGGCAGATCACCTGAGGTCAGGAGTTCGAGACCAGCCTGAATGACGTGGAGAAACCCCATCTCTACTAAAAATACAAAATTAGCCGGGCATGGTGGCACATGCCTGTAATCCTAGATACTCAGGAGGTTGAGGCAGGAGAATTGCTTGAACCCAGGAGGCGGAGGTTGCGGTGAGCTGAGATCACGCCATTGCACTCCAGCCTGGGCAACAAGAGTAAAACTCCATCTTAGAAAAAAAAAAAAATTCAAAGTAGGTATACACAGATAAAACAAAGTTAGTATATGCTAGATGGGTTTATTAATAAAGAAAAAAAATAAGTACAGCAGTCCCTTGAAAAATGTCACTTTGTTCAATGTCATTCCATTAAAATGTTGATGAGAAAAATAATCAGTTCCCGGCTGGCAGGAGCCACTGTCTGTGTGGAGCTTGCACATTCTCCCTGTGTTTTTGGATTTTCTCTGGGTACTCCGCTTTCCTTCGACACCCCAAAGATGTGCACATTAGGTGAACTGGCATGTCTACAGGTTCCCAGTCTGAGTGAGTGTGGGCATCGTTGTGAGTGCCCCCTGCGATGGGATGGTGTCCTGGCCAAGGCTCGTTCCCGTCTGTGCTCTGACCTGTTAGGTTAGGCTCTGGCCACCTAAGACCCTGAACTAAAATCATTTTGTAAAAAACCACCCTACTTCTTTTTATTAATCTTTCTGAAATGTATGTATAGTTCACATTTATGTCAATGTTTAGCATTAGAAGTATTCTGGGTCTTAATTTAGAAGTTTGGTAATGTTTTTGTGACAGAAATATGCTGTAGGAACTTAACTTTTATTTATATCACTTACTCCGCGGTAAAATTGGTTTTGTTATACATTGTTTTTCGCTTAAGGTCACAGTTTCCAGAATCCTATTGACAACATTATGTAAGGACTCACTGTCCAGAGTTCCCATATAATACCTGGCCTTCTCCCCTGCATGGGCACACACACAGTTCCCTCTGTTACATATATTTTTCATTCCTGCGGTACATTTTTTACTGCTGATGAGCCAATAGCAATACATTGTTAACTAAGGGCCATAGTTTAAATTAGGGCTCACTCTTTGTGTTGTAAATCCTATGAGTTTTAACAAATGTATAGTGGCATGTATCCGCCATTGCAGTGCCATATAGAGTACTCTCACTGCCCTAAAAATCTCCTGTGCTCATCTTTCTTCATCTCGCCATGATCCTCTGGCAACCACTGATCTTTTCACTGTCTCTATAGTTTGCCTTTCTCAAAATGTCATATTGTAAAATCCCACCATATGGAATCAGACTGGGGTTTTTCACCAAGCAATGTAAGATTCACTTAATGCCTACATTTCAAGCATGTAGGATGTCCCCATGTCTTTTTTTGTGGTTTCATAGCTTATTTCTTTTTATCTCTGAATAACACTCCATTGTATGGATATGCCACTATCTGCTTATCCATACACTTATTGAAGGATATCTTGGTTGCCTCCAAGTTTTGGCAATTAAGAATGAGGCTGCTGCAAACATTAATGTGCAGGGTTTTGTTTGGACATATGGTTTCAGTTCATTTGGGTAAGTATCAAGGAGCACAATTGCTGAATAGTGTTGTAAGAGTATTGTAAGAAACGGTCAAACCATACTGCAAAGTGGCTGTGCCATTTTGCGTTCTCACCAGCAATGAATAACAGTTCCTGTTGCTCCATATCCTCACCAACATTTGCTGGTGTTGGTGTTTTGGATTTTAGTCGTTCTAATAGGTATGTTGTGGTATTTTGTTGTTTAACTTGCAATTCCATAATGTCATATAATGTTAAGTATGCTTATTTGTTATCTGTATATCTTCTGTGGTGAGTTGTAGATTTCAGTCTTTTGCCAATTTTTAAATCGGATTGTTTTCTTATTCTTGGGTTTTAAGAAGTTTTTGTATGTTTCATATATAAGCCTTTTATCAGATATGTGTTGTTCAAATATTCTTCTCCCAGATATGACTAGATTTTTCATTACTAGCTTTTAATTTTAATGAAATTATACTTATCAGTTACTTTTCTTCCATGGACTGACGGTGATTGTGTGTATAAAACGTCTTTGTCAAACTCAAGGTCACCTAGATTTTCTCATATGTTATTTTCTAGGATATGTATAGTTTTTCATTTTACATTTAGGTCTTGATCCACCTTTGAGTTAATTTTCGCGAAAGGTGTAAGGTGTGTGTTGACTCGTTTTTTTTTTTTTTGCATGTAGATATATAGTTATTGCAGTACCAGTTGTTAAAAAAGACTATCCTCTCCCTATTAAATTGCCTTTGCACTTTTGTCAATGATCAGTTGACTATATTTGTGGGCCTATTTCTGGACTCTCTATTTTGTTCCATTTATTTTTTTAAAGGTTTTATTTTTTTCAGAGCAGTTTTAGCTTCACAGAAAACCTGAGACGAAGGTACAGAGATCTCTCATATACCCTCTGCCCCACATTATTAACATCCCACATGAGAGTGGTACATTTGTTCAATTAATATACCTGCATTGACACATCCTTATCACCTGAAGCCCATAGTTTCTATCACAGTTTTCTCTTGGTTGTGTACAAATGCATATGGGTCTGGACAAATGTATAATAATGTGAATCTACCACTGTAGTATCATCCAGAGTATTTTAATTACCCTAAGCATGGCTTTTTTGACAATAAGAATCTGACTATTCTTTCACCAATACCAGTCTTGATTACTGTGCTTTTACAGTAATTTTTGAAGGCAGGTATTGTCAGTCCTCCTACTTCATTCTTCAGCTTCTCAATTTTAAATGATGTGTTATGAACACTAAGACACATAAGGTGTTTAAATGTGAGTAACATTATTTGACAGTGCCACTGAGGGCAAATGCATGGGTTGTATTATGTGAGTTCACAGGAGCACTAACTATGGCAGAGACAGTGTAGCCTGTTCATCACATTGTTTCTTCTTCCTGAATACACAGAAAAGATTACTCTTCCCAGATCCCTTGCAGTGAGGTTGCAAATGACGTGACTGAGTTTTGGCTTATAAAATGTGAGCAGACCTGGCCTTCCAAATACAGCTCCCAGGATTGTGGGTCTCTAATATGTCCACAGCAACTGTAGAAGCCATATATTCCAGAAGGAATAACAACAAAATGGAAACAATCTCGGTCTACAGATCACCATTTGGAGAAGAGATACCCAAGAAAATGGTCTGTCATGCACTGAATGCAAGAAAACAAACTTTATGGTGTTAAAACCTTATTTGTCACTGCAGCATAGTCTATACTATCTTGAATAATATACTAAAAATATTAGGATTTTGTTTGTGTTTTTGTCAGCATCACTCAGCAGTCAGGATGAGGAGCTCAGAAAACATTACTTTTTTTTTTCCTAGAGTTGAAATTTGGCACAAAGTAATATGGCCTTGCCTAAGATCTAGATATCCATTTTTTCCCTATCAAAGTAATATAAGGCACCTAAGATATTAACTCATCATCTGAAACTACAACCTAGACTGGAATATATCCATTCCACACTTTCTAACTTCTCTGTAACATTCATAATTTATTTAGAGGCATTAAATTTATAGGGTCCACAAGCACTCAGCCGGAGGTGATTCAATTATCTTCCCCTGAAGTGGGACAAGTAAAAAGCAGCAGATGAAAGAAAAGGGAACAAAGGAATTAAAAAAAAAAAAAACTCATCTTACAGGGTATGGAAAAAGAATTTCTTAGAAAGTAGTAATTGTAATGAGGGTGCTCATCATTTTCACGTGGTATCTTTATTCCAAAAAAAGCTCAAAGGATTTTGGATTTGATCTTGCAATTTCAATACACGTATGACTGCTTGAGAAAACTAATAATTCTCCCAAAATATTCTCTTTGAAGGCACCAAAGCGTAGGATATAATTGTATGTCCCAATGGATTGATCACTTGACTACATCCTGGAATAACCCATGCCCTTGGCAAAACATGGAAAATCGGTATTGTTCTTCACAGACAGAAAACAGTCCGCCTTTAAACACTCATTATATAAAGTTAGGAAAGACAGTAAAACTATCAGTGCATCTGTCAGAAACCAATGCTTTGGGCAGAGTTTACCAAGAGCCTAAGCACTCTATTCCTCCGTAAACATGGCTATTTAATAAATAAATAATTATTGAGTGGTTAATCAGAATGAAACCTGGCCCATTTTATATATTTTCATTTATTGGGTTTTAGCTAGGGGAAATAAAGTCTCTATTTTTATAAGAGCTTTCATATTCTGCACATGATCTCAGAAAGTGGGCATCAAGAGAGACTATCTGGAATGTTTTCTAGATCTTAACCTTCTCATGACTTTTTGAAATTCAACAAGCAGAAGACCCTTTAATAGTATATTGCATTTATATCTAATGTTTAAAGGTTAAACAGTGCATATACATTCAGCACACAGTTGTACTATGTGCCAAGTGCCAAAAAATAATAACTTAGACCTCAAAATGAGTGAGTGAGTTCCTTATACATGTAAAGTTGCTTGCAAAGGAGAAAAATAGATAAATTAGCATAATTCCTTCTTTCCTCAATATCTTTGGCAGCAAAGAACAAAACCCCCCACTGGTAAAAAGCTGTTCCATCTGCCATGCTATTGCAAGAACAGCTCGCTTTCTTGGAAAGATGATTTATGGAACAACTAAATCCTATCTTTCACTTTTTTGGGTGGAAGACAGTGGTAGTGAGATTTTTGTGGAGAATGTCCATCTACTGTAAGTCCATTGGTGAACACATCTAAAAATTAAGACTCTAAACCAATGAATCATCAGCAATCTATCTTCTCTTTCCTTCCAACCTCTTTAAAGTATGACATTCTGACTCTTAAGTGAAAAGCTTACTATACTATAGACAATTTATCAGGAAAGTTGTATACATAAGAAATAGATTTTTTAGTATGATAGATGATTACTGCTATACAGCAACAGAAAAATATTATGGTGGACATAATTGTCTTGGTAGTTTTCACACATATGCAATGAGTAAATAAGGTGCTTGTAACATACTCCAGTGGTTACTAAGCTGCATTTTAATTTGTAGAGGCTTGATAGAGGGAGTGAAAAAGGTGTTTAAATGACTTGACCCAAATCCCTGTTGTATAACAGTGGGAGAACCAAATTAGGGTACCAGATGTCCTGACCTCAGATATTGAACCACATAGTAGACAAAGCTATCTTTTAATTTACTAAATTCAAATAAGTTTACAAAAACTAATTAACAGATGTGACTTCCCTTCTTTCTTAACATTTTCTGCCCTCTAGAAAATTAAGTCGAAATTAGTAACTTTTAAAACTTTTTATTTTCATGACTCAAAGTAAATTTTGATCTCTTGAAACTTACTTTAAAATCATATAATGTGAAGGTAATTCTTTTGTCTACATGTGCAGCAAAAATATAATTGAAGAACTTGCCAAACAAACATATACATTACCTTATTGTAAAGAAAGAAAAAATGAAATGAAATGGCCAAATAGTATCATGTATTCTGTGGTACTAATTTTTAAAATAAGACAGTAAACTGTAAAACCCTATCACTATTTCAGTCAAGCTCATTGTGTACTTTCTTCTTTCTTTAACTTCATGACCTTCAAAATTTCAAACTAATGATGAGAAGGTTTCAAAGACCTGTTTAAGACAAGGTATATCTCCAGGACTATCATTCCATCTCATTTTACATATGCATTTTAATTTTTCTACTTTATGACTCCATTAATCTCTCATTTTCAACAGCCTCCATTTTTAATTAAACTACAAGCTTTGCAGACTTTATTTTTATTACTGACTGATACCTTTACTAATGGTTTTTATTTTATTGTGAATTTCAGATGCAGTTATGGTGCCAGACTGAGTTAACACACAAGCAGCAGACTCAAATGAACAAATAGGTTAGGCATAGTAAGTGTCCCCTAGGGAAGTCTTAAAAACACCTAAAGTATGCACACACAAACACTTTCCTGTCACTCAAACTGAAACCTCAAGTGTATGACAAAAATGAGCAACAATTAATATAGGGAGGATACTTTTATCCCTTCCTCTCTTCTCACTGTCACCCTTCCAGGGAAGTGCTGGTGTACTTCCAGCAACCCCTCCATTCTCAGGAACAGTGTTGGGGGGGAGACGTTGCCCTCCCTCCTCCTGGTGTTTGCTTCTCCCAAAGGAGTAGAAGAATTGCTAAGAAACTAGATTTCAGTAAGTCACACTCATTTTGGGTGGAGCAGCTAACGCATGAACATCACCCCTCCAGGGTCAGGCCCTTCTGTGGGTCCTTTCCCTTTCTCATAGGTCTGCACGCTCATAAGCAACTTTTTCTTCCCAAGTGGCCAGTAACTAGGACAAGTCTTACTCTTGTTTTCAGAGAGATCTTTATTTTCCAGCTTCTTCATGGACAAATAAGTAGGTGAGACCATTTTAGGAGGATGTAGTTGGAAATGCTGCTTTGTGAGGCAACTTGCATTTTCAAAATCAGTCTTAATAATCTAAAAATGACAACATGATCTTAATTTTCCAATTAGTTGAGAAATGACAGAGAGGAAGAATATGATTAATTCATACTATTCAGCCTCCAACCAATAGGACAAAAACTCAAATTGCTAATTATCCAATGACTGGATTGCAGAATTCATCCTTCAGTACAATTTGCTATCTACCTTAAATGCACCTTACATTGGTTTTACTTTTTCATATTATATTATATTTATATACAAAACATATCTTTTTCATCCATTTTGTTTTGATACTTTTTGAAACATCCATATTGTTTGCATACTTTCATACTTCATGTTCATTAGCTGATATTTGCAATTCATAAACGTATCTGTCACAGAGTGAATAACATATTAAAAAGTTTTATTTCAAAATAAAAATCAGTACTTTACAACAGTAAAATATAATTTAAAAAAGTAATTTTATGAAAACAAACAGTCTTTAAAGTTAAAGGCCCCTTGTTTCAATTCAGCCTCATGATTCATTTCTTATGTGAATTTGGGCAAGGTACTTACTAACACTAATATTTATTTTGTGAAATCTGTGAAATAGTGATAAAAATTACCTCATAAATTTGAACATAAGGTTAGACATAATATCTCAGAATTGTGTTAGTCAACTAAAATATGGTCAAATATTTTAGATATTGTCATAATCATGTAGTAATAACCATTTCTCATTATTATATTAATTTTCAAAAATATCTTTCCAGTCTTACAGCAGTGAAAAAGTAATCTGGAAAACTGGTCTGATTTTTCATTTTCATTTTGGCTAAAAGCTGTTTAAGATTGGGCAAGTCACCTATTTATTATGCACCTCAATTATTGCATTTAGAACATGATGCATTGAAACTCACAGAAATTTTTACACACAGGGATTCAATAAAATTAAGTGGTGGCACAAAAAACATCCAGCAATTATTATTTTCCTTCTCTTCATCCCATCCAAAGGGATAGTACATTTTATTTTGCTTTATAGCAGGAGATTGCCAATGGTAGCTGTAGCCCTTGGGCTTCATTTGGTGTAAAGACACTATTTCTTTGCTCTATAATATAACGTTCTAGAAAATGGTTCCACACATGAAGGAATGATGAATTGACTGGAATAGGGCAACAGAGAACTTTCTGGGGTGAGAGAAATGTTCTAAATTTTGTTTGGGGTGGTGGTTGCACAGTGGTATATAATTGTCAAAAATGATGAAAGAGAACACTTAAGAGGTGTGCATATTATTTTCTATTAATTGTGTCTCAGTTTTTTAAAGCACAGGCTAATCCTAAAGTTGGAGAAATGAAAGCTTTTCCAGAAAGACATTGCACATCTACTCATCTATGAGCCAAGCATCATTAAATAAATATAAAAAAGCAAAAATTTGAATTAGCAGCCATCGTTTTAAAACTAAGAAAGTTCACATGGAAATTTACGTGTTACTCAGTGTAATGCCTACATGGCCTCATGGAATTTCTACCCCATCTTAACTCTGCTTATCTTTAAGAAACAGGAAGCCCACAGTCAGAAGTTCAACCTTGGCAGGATGGGGTGGCTCATGCCTGTAATCCCTGCACTTTGGGAGGCCGAGGCGGGTGGATCACGAAGTCAGGAGATTGAGACCATCCTGGCTAACATGGTGAAACCCCGCCTCTACTAAAAATACAAAAAAATTAGCCGGGCGTGGTGGCAGGTACCTGTAGTCCCAGCTACCCAGGAGGCTGAGGCAGGAGAATAGCATGAACCCAGGAGGCAGAGCTTGCAGTAAGCCAAGATTGTGCCACCGCACTCCAGCCTGGGTGACAGAGCAAGACTCCGTCTCAAAAAAAAAAAAAATTAATTAATTAATTAAAAAAAAAAAAGAAGTTCATCCTTGTGACCAAACCAGCTAAAACTGGTAGGATCCAAGATGGCAGCTCACTTGAAGAACCTCTAACTTCATTATAACTGAATTTCCCTGCTAAATGACACCCCCACCAGTGCCATGACAATTAGCAATTATGAAGACAATGACTGGCAGAAACTATAAACAAGGAAGGCAGCACTCTGGTTCTCCACACACCCTCAGAGAAGACATGAATATTCCTCCACTTGCTTAGAATGCCCAACTCCTTCATTAAAGATGCCATGTATCTACGGTTTCCTGGCTTTCATGAGTGGAGAAGTGGATTTATGAGCGATGCTCCCACTTCTTCATTCCATGGCCACCAAATAAAGCCTTAACTGCTTGACGCTCAAGTTCAGTTTCATGTATTGGCTTCACAACACCAAACAGGAAAAGACTCTATCTTTTGGGGAACCGACTTTGTCAATAACATAGATACTCTACTTCTCTTAAAAAATCAGAAGTTCCAGGAAGAATGAACCCAAATTTCCTCAAGGCAACAATCACTGAAGCTGAGTAAAAGCCAGCCCATTTAGAAAACGTTTGCCCCAGACCCTCCAACTCAAGTGTTTCCTACAGCAACCACATCTACTTACGTAAACAGAAGCCTCATTGATTTTACAACCCATTCCACAACACCATATGTACTACAGTTATTTTAGTACTTTAAACTTGAACTCCCTTTGGAAGAGGTACAAGATGCTACAAATTTTCTGTAATGATACAATAATGTAGAAACTCTTAATACATGTGTGTTGCTACTGAGAAGCCTCAATCTAGACTGAAATTCATTCTTCCAAGGAAGACATTCGCAATTTAAGTGTCGTAATAATAGCGTATCTTATTTATTACAGACTCAAAATAGTTAAAAAAAAAAAGTCACTTGCAAAATCTGCTGTTCCAAAGAATTCAGTGCTTCAAATTATTCCTGCAAATGGTTTATGCAAGGCACCAGGCTTATGATTAATAACAAAACATGAGATGTTTGATTTTGAATAAAACAGTCTTCTCTTTCAATTTAATTAGTTATAAATATAAGCCAGGACTCTGCTTTCTTTATCTACATCTTGAGCAATAGTCTCCAAAGACAACATATTCTAAGGCAGTTACCAGTGTTATACTGTCTAAATTGATTCACTTCTAGGACTATCAGAATCACTTTAGGTGATTCTTATCTTAAGATGGATAGAACCTTCCTATCAATGGTCCATGCTGCTCTGGGATTTTAGTAAGCATTCACTACAAGAGTAACACTCATTTATGCGATCAAAATCAATGAGAAGACACCCAAGAAAAGTTTTACCAATCAAAACCCTTAGGAGCTTGTTAAAACAGACATGATCAGAACTACAAAAACATTTTATCACAACAAAACCACAAAAACACACACATGCGCACACACACATGAATTACATACTCACCCAATCAATTTCTCCTAAAATGAAAATGTGAAAGTTAAACACCAGAATGGGAAAAAAAATGACAAGGATACTTTTGCTGGAAAACATTCGCACACAATTAAAGGGTAAGAATGCATAAAGTACAAAACCTCAGGCATAAAGCTTTAGAAAAGACTACCTTTTAAAAAAGAGCATCTCCTCACTGCCTGCTGCCATTCAGGAGCTTGTTTTTTAATAGCATAACCTAAAGGTTGGTACGTAATCACTTTAGTCAATAATATAAACAAAGAGGCTGAGAGCCTCACAATCTTAAACACATAGAATTTCATCTACAATAGCAAGGTGTGTATTCCCTTGAGCACTGCACAACTAGTGGATTAAAATCAAATGCATTTCACTACAAAATGAGAAACAAAGATTGAATCAATTACCTGAAGGGAAAACCAATCCACACAATGAAGTTTTTACCTCTATGAATCAGCAGAAGAGCAACATAGGTGGGCTACTGCACAAATATTCTACAACTATCAGCAGCTGCTACACAAACAACACTGTATCTCTCATTTACCTGGAGTGCTATCACATCAGTGCACAGCAGTCACAGCTGCTACCCATGTCAGAGAATAAACATGTTCACGCCCTTGAATAAACAAGGTATCTATTATCTCCTAATACTGAACAGGATGCCTTGTGAATAGGACAGAGATTCTGGGTTGTATTTAAATGTGTATCTTTAAATTGTGATTTGTGTAAGGTTTAATACAGCTTCATTTTTCTGTCAGATTTGTACTTTGTGTAACCTTTCAAAATTGGTGTGCCTTCTTTGGCATTTATAAAATAAAATGAAGTAATCAAACTGTACTAGAGAGTCTGTAAAACTACTCATAAATTCACCACTAATGTTTCAGAACACAGAAACATTTTAAAATCCTGAGAGGGAAAGCTGTACTAACTTTTCAGACACCTAATGATGCCACCTGAAATGTACAATGTACCAACATCTAAGCAATTATTCTTTATTACAAAAGTGTAAGATTTCAAACAATTAATCAAAAAAATGACAGGTTTAGTCACACAATGATATTTTCCAGAAACAGTTTCTGTCACAGCTACTTTCAGGTAAAAACATTTTTAAAGGCCATTTAATATTACTTTTGTTAGTGAAGAAAAAAAAAACTGGCAAATCTAGAGTTATCTGTATCACCTTAATAAGTGTCAACAATTAGGTAATATTTTCCACGTGCAGGGCACCATTCTAAGCACTTCACATGCACTAAGTCATCAATCTTTACAACCTATAGGGTTATTATTCCCAATTTACTGAAGAATAAACTGTGATACAGGAAGATGAAGTGATTTGCCCACTGAAAACCACACAGCTGGTAATGGCTAAAACTGGGCTTTCAAAGTAGGCATTGTTATCTCCCAGTCTTTGAAAGTAAAACTACTTTGCAATTAGTTATCCAAACCACTCTTCCAAAAAGCAAATGTTTGGTGTGTTAATTCTATCAACAAGAGTTCTAAATTTGGATAGTCACTAGAGTTGATATTTGTACTCATTAATTCACTAACGTTTTGGAAGTGTCAATGATGTCTATATTATATTTAACAGCATACTGCCATCTTTTGTGAATGGATTTCATTTTTTTGGAAAGTCCTAATATATTTGAAGCCCAGCCCGATGAGGTGAAGTGACAGAAAGAAATAGTCCATGTAGTTTTTAGCAAAGCAATGAAATTTATTTTCTTATCCATTCCTAATTATAAAGACAATTCAAATGAAATGTTTCAAAAACAATTCATTAACATCTGCATCACTAGAATAAGTGTATAGCATTCCAGGATGACCACTTCTAAAATGTGCTTTATTTGCATTAATTACTCTAACTCGGGTATGTGGTTTTTAAAAATTACACTACTTTATAGTTATATCTCAATCTAAAATGAATAATGAGTTAGAATTTTGTTTTCTGTGTATTTTAAAATATTATTAATATGCATAATGAAAAATGTTAGCAATTTTGAACCTGAATCATCAAACTATCACAAAACTTTAGGAGTGAAGTTAAATCTTTAAAAACATCTATGACAAAAGAATTTTAGTCTAAGTAGAAGGACAAGGAAAAACGAGAAAATGAAAGATTAAGGTAAATAATGCTCAGTTTCACACACTGTTCAACTTTTAATTAAAAAAAAATCCAATACCTAGTTTTTTAGATAAAAGCATAAAGACAGAACCAATTATAAACCATTTGCTTCAAAGCGTCCGCTAGTAGTAGCCTTTCACTTCACCTTCTTTGGTCTCTATGAATTCTCACTCTCCAAACAAACTCATGGTCTCTTATTAATACATTGGCCTCGTCTTATTGTTCCCCCACCTCTCTCCTTCATCATTTTAACTCTATTATTGCCCATAATCACCCTTTCAATAAAAGCAAAGGCCCACCTCATCTAGGAAACAAAAATTCATCTGATCAGGTCTCAAGCACAATCTTCTGCCATCTTTATCCTTTTAATCCACTTCTGCAATAATACCATGCACTCTGATTCTCATCTACCTTAAAAAGAACTTCTTGAGACCAGGGATTATAATATAAACTTTGTATTATAATGTAAGAGTCAAGTAGACAATTATTCCCAGTTTAATAGATCCCTTCAAACTGATTTCTAGGAAGTTATTTCTTGCCTTTGCCAACCCTGATCTTAAGTTTCCGAAGATTAAATTCTGGGCTTTGATTTTTTTTTTCTTTTTAACCTCTAGTAATAGCACTAAAATGCACCACTGAAATATTTGCTGAACTATTCATTGATTACAATTTTTTACTTTTTTTTAGTGTTGTTATTTCAGATTTGTCCTTGTCCATGGAGAAATTGAAATTTGTTCTTATTCCCAACATTCCAGAAAAATCTTTTTCTACAAAAATTGCTTATTTAGCTATGTCACCACTAGAAGAGTAAAAGAAGGCAAAGCATCAAAAAGAGATATCTGTTGGCCCTTTTGGGGGAAAGAGAAATTTTTTACACCAGTTAAGATGGTTCTAAGTGTGTTTACAATATTGACACAAGATTGGCAGCTGCTCACATTCTGCCTGAAAGGTTTACTACTGGCAGGAACTTCCAGCAGCTGCTTGCTTGAAACGTGAGAAAACATTTGGACAGTTAGGATAGCCTGATTTTCCCCTTAAAATCTGTTTGGCAAAACTTCCTGGCAGTTAATATGATCCTGTGAAAAAGCTTTTAAAAAGTGTTCATCTCTTCGTAAAACTTGTTTGCCAGTATAGACAATATTTCTTAAAGTGATATTTTAAATTCACAATCTTCTCATTGCTGGCTAATATTTTTCTTTATTTAGCCGATAAAAATGGAAAACGAATTGCAAGGTGGTTTGTCTATTTATAATAAAATGGCAGTCCCAGGTGAAATATTTTAAACAGATTAATTACTAGCATCTTCCAGACAAGTTAATATTTTACACAGAACTGAGATTAGAACAGAGACCATAATCTGCAGCTTTATCAATGACTTCCAAATCTTTCTTAAGCAATTATTTTGTGCTAGAATTTAGAAAACTCATTCTTGGACTGGCGCGGTGGCTCACGCCTGTAATCCCAGCACTTTGGGAACCTGAGGCGGGTGGATCACAAAGTCAGGAGTTCAAGACCAGCCTGGCCAAGATGGTGAAATCCCGTCTCTTCTAAAATACAAAAATTAGCTGGGCGTGGTGGTGGGCGTTTGTAATCCCAGCTACTCGGGAGGCTGTGGCAGACAATTGCTTGAACCCGTGAGGTGGAGCTTGCAGTGAGCTGAGATCGCGCCACTGCACTCCAGCCTCGGCGCCAGAGAGAGACCCCGTCTCAAAAAAAAAAAAAAAAGAAGAGAGAGAAGGAAAGAAAAGAGAAGAAAACTCATTCTTAAGCATTAGGACAAACTTGCAGAGAATGATTCAAACATCTTAGTCCTGGAGCAGTCATATAGTGAAAACCAGCGGGAGCCATCTCATTCATCCACGCACTCTACATAAAATAACCACTACCCAGAGACATGTAATTTGTGTACTCAACTTTTGTAACAATTTTCTGAGCATTTCCTTTCCTTAATAGGTGTTCCTTTCTCACTTTAACTGCTTTCCTCTCATTCACTTTCAAGTATGTCATGGCCTCTGCAGTGCTACCCCTTATCCAAGGCAGAGCAATCTAAAGGATATTGATTTATGATGGCTATGTAATTTACACACTCTGCAATTTTCCAGTATGATTTATTCAAAAAATAGATTGTACATTAAGCTTGGCATTCATTAGACTGGCCCATTCCAGTTTGATATTAATACTGAATCAGATTTGTTTGCAAGATTTATGCATTTAGATCATGTAGAGTTGTCTGGCAGATTTTAAAGTATTTGCAAAATCCAAGTAACCCTTTACACACATTTGTATTGAAATATTGAATGAAGGCCATGATACCAGTAACCTGGGATTACATGGAGATAAGGTACTGGCATTATATATGAAAAATGAGTTATTCAGTAAACATGAATTTCCAGTAAGTTAATTATCTCAATAAGTAAAATACAAGAAAATTGTAAGAATTATTTATTATTAACTAGTGTAAATTGTGTGTATTCTTAAACCTATAAAAAGCCCACTCTGCAACATACTGCTATGAATTGTCTATAAAAAGAAAACTGGATTTCAATATCTGATAATAAATAAGACAGTAAGTGAAAACCAGAAAGGTAATAATAATAGATGGCATATATTCTACTTTAAAAGTTAAATTTTCTTGGTAATCTTTTAGAAAAGCATTTCTATTGCATCAGACTTGCTAGCGAACTGTGAAATGTTAATTATTAAGCTTTTGTCAAGAACTGGGAAAATGTACAGCATAAATCTTTATATAAAGAGTTACACTCAGATACTTACCAATAGCCCTCACATACACCAAAGTAAAAGAAAGCAATTCTTTGGGTCATGTGACATAAACATCTTATTTTCATATAACCAAACTGAATTTAAATTAATATAAAGCCCCACATTTGCTTAAGTTGATGCTGACTCTGAAAGTAAAACAGATCTTTTCAAAGATGTAAAGTGTTCAGCAGAAGGTGGCAACATTGTGCATAGATTGATGTCTCTAATTCCATATGTGACTTAAAAGCAAATTGCCAGCAAACTGATAATCTGAGTCAGCATTTACATCTCATTTTCTTTATTTTTAGAATAAGAAAGAAATTAACTGAGGATGCTGACAAAAAAACGTAGGCTTTCATTTAAGACACTAGTATGGAGTAACACGATCAAAGACATTTAAAATAACGAGAACCTGACGTTAAATAAAGGAATTCTATGAATGCATGTCCCCGACACAGCCTCACTATGATGCTGTATAAATTAATATTTGTATTTATGCTTTGGTTGTGATATGTGAAGTGTTATTTCAATGTTCTGAACGATGCCACTGAAATCTAAGAAAGACACTTCACAGAAAAAGGGGGGAAGATGGGGAGGGTGGGCATGTAGAGAGAAAGATGGAGGGGAAAACAAGTTGAAATTTAAAATATTTTCTAATTTAATCACAGATGCATTATGTATTTAAAAGCAAGCTAAATATTCAATATTTACTGTACTTATTATCTCATTTACAAAAGTAGAATCTTGCATGCATTAAAGGTATTTCAAAATTTATAATTATTCAAATGGTACAATTTTTTATTGCTGTCACTAAACTACTAAATGAAAAGCCAACATCTGATTAAGTTATCGTAGCCTCTAATAAATCACTTGAAGTCATTTATTTGGAAATGGAAGCCTTTATAACCTTCTCTATTATTAAAACATATCAATTTAATCAATTAATTTTCAACACAGATACTGCTTTTCCCTACCTGTCAAAATGTACAATGGGATTTCTACTGAATATAAGTAATTAATTTTTTCACTACAGAAGTAAAGAACTCTGCTGTTTAAGGATTTTATTTTCTTATTATTTTCAATGTAGAAATGGTTGTCCTAATCGTTATTATTTGGCTGAATGAATTGAAGTAAGCCTCCCTGGGCAGCTGCTGACATAATGACTGATTGTGTGCAGAGCAGAGAATGTGAATGATAAATTTTGAAAGGCTCTGGAATTTGTGAATAACAAAAGTAGCTACAGTTCCTAAAATCTAATCATTTGTTCCCAGCAACAAAAGAAGACTCAAAAAGGCTTTTGTTTAATGAAATGATTCAAAAACTGGATAAGGAGGAATTAAGGGTTATCTCTACCCACACAATTGAGCAAGCAGCACAATTGCCCAACTAGAGGGACCACAAATGTGGGCTGGTTAACATGGTATAAATGAAATTAATCTAATTCTATTCCCCTGAATATTACTATGATATTCTCATGACAGTTGTATCTTCATGCGTTTGGGGGGCGAGGGGGAAGCATATAGAAATAACAATTTAAATAACTTTTACACAGAGAGGTTAATAATTACTTTAACAATACTTGATAATTAAAACATACTCAATTTAATTAGTAACAAAAGTATAATACATGAAAAAATAAACAGTAACTAAAATCCCTGAATGTTATATATACTAGCTGTATAATCCTGATGAGCTGATTCTTCTTTCACTCCAGTTTCCTTATGTATATAATGGCTATTTGAAGTATTATATAATTGCCTTTGAGTGAAAGGATGAAAACATAAAATAAAATAAAGTATTATATAAGTTTCTTAAGGTAAAACACACAGCAGAAAGTCTCGCAAATGATACTGTAATAGTGGTCAGTAGTAGTAGTGGCAGTGGTGATGGTGGTGATGGTGGCGATGGTGATGATGGTGGTGATGGTGGTGATGGTGGTGGCGGTGGTGGTGATGGTGGTGGTGGTGGTGATGGTGGTGGTGATGGTGATGGTGGTGATGGTGATGGTGGTGGTGGTGGTGGTGGTGATGGTGGTGGTGATGGTGATGGTGGTGATGGTGGTGGTGGTGGTGGTGATGGTGGTGGTGATGGTGATGGTGGTGATGGGGTGGTGGCGGTGATGGTGGTGATGGTGGTGATGGTGGTGGTGATGGTGATGGTGGTGATGGTGGTGATGGTGGTGGTGATGGTGATGGTGGTGATGGTGGCGGTGGTGGTGGCGGTGGTGGTGGTGTTGGTGATGGTGGTGGTGGTGGTGATGGTGGTGATGGTGGTGGTGGTGGTGATGGTGGTGGTGATGGTGATGGTGGTGATGGTGGTGGTGGTGGTGGTGGAGATGGTGGTGGTGATGGTGATGGTGGTGATGGTGGTGGTGGCGGTGATGGTGGTGATGGTGGTGGTGATGGTGATGGTGATGGTGGTGATGGTGGTGGTGATGGTGGTGATGGTGGTGATGGTGATGATGGTGGTGGTGGTGGTGGTGATGGTGGTGGTGGTGGTGGTGGTGATAGTGGTGATGGTGGTGATGGTGGTGATGGTGGTGATGGTGGTGGTGATGGTGGTGATGGTGGTGGTGGTGATGGTGGTGATGGTGGTGGTGGTGGTGGTGATGGTGGTGATGGTGATGATGGTGGTGATGGTGGTGGTGGTGATGGTGATGGTGGTGTTGGTGGTGATGATGATGATGGTGGTGGTGGTGGTGATGGTGGTGATGGTGGTGATGGTGGTGATGGTGGCGATGGTGGTGGTGGTAATAGTTGTAGTGGTAGTACTGAGTAACATTCCAGAGGTATTTCATTTAACACAAGAATCTCTTGAGATAACTAAAACAAACCCTGCATCAAAAATAAGAGAATAATTTAGGGTTAAAAAAAAAGGTGGGAGTTTAGTAAGTTCTGCCAATTCAAAATCCCTCCTCGTCTCCAGGATACCTTGTGCCTTCAGTTAAAGTCATATGACTCAAGTAAAAACCAGAAAAAAAACTTTTGTTAAAAATTGGTATAGTTCCTTAAAACTTTACAGAAATTCAAGGCAAAAACTAAAAATAATGCACATTTTTAGAATCATCATTAATAAATTAAAAATTTATTTTCAACGTCTTTATTTTCCCCACAGTTCCTCAAAGTATAGATATGTCCCCATTCCACTGATAAAGATTGAAATCAGCAATTTAGCATATATTATATGAGGCATATGCAAACTAATAAGCTGATTAGGTAGCTGTCTATTCAGTGCAATGAAAGAGACACACAGACACCCCAAAAAAGGTTTTCTTTTCAAAAAACATTTCTGGGATCTATTTAGTAATGTTTTTAAATGTAGCCGAGATCAGAATTATCTATTTTAAAAACAGACCAGTTGTAAAATAAACTTGTTACCTATGCAATCAAAAAGTGCAACAGACAACATCAAACAGAGAAATAGGCTCATTGCTCGTATTAAGAAACATATAATGACTTGAATAATGTTGTATTTATAATAATGTGCTATACATTGATCTATTATTTTTTGTTGTTTATAGTATCTTATGGAGTAGGGGGAGTGTCAACTGCTCTAAAAGTGATCTTTCTCTTGAAATAGTGACCTTTTTCAAATACTATGATGTATGTCAAATATATCATAGTAATGCATTTTTAATTTCATAATATAATTAGTGTAAAATTAAAAGTCAAAGAATAGAAATATAAATCACATATTTGAGCAATGCTTCTTTCACGAAGTAATATTTTATAAATATAATTTAAGGTGTTTAACTTTGTGTAAAGGTGCTTATTTTCAGAAATAAAGGTACAATATCATATCTTATAATGATACTATATTTTGAAAATGAGAGTCTTCATTTCCAAATGAAGTTTCAGGTAAAGCCTTTTGCTATTTACATTTTCTGACAACACTGTTTTGACATGAAGTAATCTTGATTTTCTGGGAAAAGGAGACTAAATAAATCCCTTAATTCTAATCCAGTATCTATTATCCGTACTGTGCAAGGATTTTAAATCCTTAAGCAATTTATCTATCAAAATATGAGGCAAGGCAACTGCTGATTTTTATTTCACGTATCTACTGAATTTACAAATCTGCTGAAAGGCACACCAGGGCATCAAAGGCTCTCTCATGCCTAGGTTTGCAGACATTTACCATGAAAGGGCAATAAATTTGTCTTTGTTCCCATCCCCAGACTTTCAGTTAACCTGACAGATTTGTTCTGAGTAAAGAGTCACTCAGCCTTCTGTTTCATTTCCTGTGACTCTCAACCTGTCAAGTTCTGATTCTGATTTTTCATCGCTGCACTCCGACACAAGTCTCCCTCATCACATAATTTGACACAGCAACAGAAAAAACAGTATTATCAAGTTAGCTTTGCTTTTGTTTCTTATCCAAAAAATAAGTGTCTATTTTAAAATACTTTTTTATACTACACATATAAATTGCACACATTCATACCATGCAGCAACCAAAATCAATTTACCTTAGATAAGAAATCATAGAATTTCAATTTTAAAACACGTAACATATACTAAAAGGTTCAGTTATCAATGTCATACTGTGCTCTTGCTTGTGTTTTTGTTTTGCTTTATTTTAAATTTTTGAGACAGGATTTCACTCTGTTGCCGATCCACAGCTCACGGAAGTCTCACACTCGTGGACGCGAGCAATCTTCCTGCTTCAGCCTCCCAAGTAGCTAGGACGCTAGGCACATGCCACCACGCTTGGCCTTTTTTTTTTTTTTTTTTTTTTAAATCTGTGTAGTGACACGGGTCTCTCTATGTTGCCTAGGCTGGTCTCAAATTCCTAGGCTCAAGTGACCCTCACACCTCTGCCTCCCAAAATGCTGGATGGGATTATAGGCGTGAGCCACTGTGCCCAGCCTACTCTTACTTTTTAAAAACTCCTAAGTATTATACAGAAATCAATTGTTTTATAGGAAATTTGATGAGGTATGAAAATATATTTAAATCATAAAAATTATTAACTTGCTCAGTTTCCAAAAGTTTAGTACTTTTATATTTGTTTGATATTTGCTAGAGCTCTCTTTTATTAATTATATATACACAGGCATTCCCCCTCGATTCACAGGGACTGTGTTCCAGGACTCCCAGCAAATGCCAAAACTGCAGGTAGAATTGAATCCTATATACACCATGGTGTTTTTCCTATACATATATACCTATGATAAAGGTTAATTTATAAATTAGGCACATTAAGAGATTAACAACAATAACAAGTGATAAGATAGAAAAATTATAACAATGTGCCAGCATCACTATTCTTGTACTTTGGGGCCATTGTTAAGTCAAATAAGGGTTCCTTGAACACAAGCACTGCAATACCTTGACAGTTCATCAGATAATGGAGATGGCCACTAAGTGACGGAAGGATGGGGCCCATAGACAGCTTGGAGATACTCGAAGAATCACAAGGAATGATTAATGTCTCAGGAAGGACAAAGCAGGACAACGTGAGATTTCATCACACTAGTCAGGATGGCAGGCAATTTAAAACATATGAATTGTTTATTTCTGGAATTTTCCATTTAGTATTTTAAGACCATGGCTAACCTCAGGTAACTGAAACCTCGGAAAGTGAAACCACGAACAATGGGGACTACTGTGTGTGTGTGTGTGTGTGTGTGTGTGTGTAAAATTTAATTTGAAGACTACAAAAGGAGTTTACATTGAGTCCCAGATAGCAGTGTTAAATATTAATATTAAACAATGGCTGACAAATCCAAATAACAGTTCCACAGTAAAGTAAGGCGCAGTAATAGCACCTATTTCCATATTGATGAGATATTCAGATGCCTCTAATCAAAGGGCAGAACATTATTTTATATGCCATTTTATGAACCATATTTCAACAATGATAAGATGCCTCTGTTTATAAGACAGAACATGATTATTTTATGTACCAGTAAGGAAAATAATTTGCCAATTAAACTGATGCACTATCCATTACCATGATGCATCCAATTTCAGATGTTAAAATGTGAAGACAGATAGTCCTCGACTTATAATAGGGTTTTGTCCCAATAAACCCAGCCTAAGTTGAAAATACCATAAGTTGAAAATGCATTTAATACACCTAACCCACCAGAACACCATAGCTTAGCCTAGCCTACCTTAAACATGCTCAGAACACTTAAATTTGCCTACAGTTGGGCAGCATCATCTAACACAAAGCCTATTTTATAATAAAATGTTCAATACTTATGTAATTTATTGAATATTGTACTGAAAGTGAAAAACGGAACTGTGCTATGGGTACTCACCACACATGTACTCAGCTGGAAGCGCACTTGACCTGAAGGTTGTTTACCCTTGTGATCGCAGGGCTGACTGGGAGCTGCAGCTTGCCGCCCAACAAAACAAGGGTACCTTACTGCACACCGCTAGCTCAGAACAAGATCAAAATTCCAATTTCGAAGTATTTTCAAAAGTGGTTTCTACTCAATGTGTATCACTTTCATGGCATTATAAAGTCAGAAATCATTTTGAATCACTGTAAGTTGGGGACTGTCCATACCAATGTAGGTCTCAGAAGGGATAAATTACAGTATGTTCCAGTCACTATGCAAAGCTCTTAAGTCCATTACCTATTTTATCCCTAAAAACCACAACAGAGCTTTTCACATCTGTGAAGTGGAGAAACTGGCAGAGTGAGATTTAGTTACTGGCTCTAGGTAACATAATTAGGAAGGTCAGAGCTAGGATTTAAATCTATTCCCACACTGGTTGACCTTTTCCCAAAGCTCACTGCTTGCTATATCAGAATTCTCATTAACAGATTTGTAGTTGGATTAGCTTATTAAAAAGTGAGTTTGCAAATATTCTATGCTTTATTCCAGGTATTATCAGCAAATGTAGCATTAATCAAAACATTTTCACCTGAATCTATTAATTTCTGATTAACAAAGGCAGCTGTGACATGGAACATATAAGTAGGCATTTACTAATATTATATGCAGCACAGTTGTGTATATCATAACTAAAATAAGTCATAAGTCTGAAATCTGAGTACTTCAGCTACTTACATATTTTCGTCTACAGTTAAAGTACAGTTTTGGTATCATTGTGAGAGCATGAAAACAAATCCATTTTAGAATCGTGTGAGCAACTGCTTTTAAATCACAGGGTTTACAGGCAAAATCAAGAAAGCTTTGTTCAACAACCATATTTAATATAAACCCTGCAGAAATAATGTTTTATGCAGATCCCTATCAATAGGCTGTGGTAATGATGGTTTAAAACACAAAAGAGGAAAGAGAATCGTATACTCTCCACTCTCTGTGTCTGCACTCTTCCTTCTGGTGAGTCTGCTTCCCGGCTCTTTTCCTCTCAATACACTCAGAACTTGAGTTTGACTTTGGTGTCTTCCACTTCACAAAACCTCCAGCTGCTACACAACATGTCTCAGCAGTTCACCAACACTGCTCCCTGCTCAGCCCTGCTCTGCTAAGGCAAGTGTTCAGTATTTGATAACTAGCTATAGGTGGGGCTGAAACAGAGGAAGCAAAGATGACGATTAACCTGAATAGTCTGTGAAATCCCTTTTTATGTTCCTTTGGGGCCTCAAATTGGACAGGCGATCTTAGGAAATTACAGCTCAGAAGATATACTCAAGCCACTGAGGTACACATTTTGTTAAAAATCACTCTTAGTTTTGGTCAAGAAGGTTCTATTTGCCTTCCCAGTGGTGCAATCTGAAGGGGAACATTTTGAGAATAGGCATCAAAAAGAACATAAAAAGCATCTAAGTCTCCACCTTTGCAAACAAGATTATTTCCTGCCTTCCAGCTTCCCAATGGCTTTCAAGATTTTCTTTCTTTGACTCCAGGTCTCTAAATTTGGTATTGACAAAGAAAGCCCCCAGGTAGATGCTCTGGTATTTGTGTTATTCACTCTAGTATGACCATGCATCGGATGCATAGCACAGTCATATGCACTGTTGGCAGTCTTTAAACTGGCAAGTTAAAGTCCAAATTATGAATACACAGTTACACATACACACATGGCATGTTTCTATATAAACAAAAGATAATTACATGCATGTACAAGCTAGCTACCTAGCTGAACAATAATCTGGTTCCCAGACACTATCAGTCTCTTTCATATAAGTTGTAGTTAATATTACTGGTTTCACAACTATAGCCTCAAAACTCCCAGAGATTGTTTTGTTATTTTACTCATTTTTATCATCACATTTAGAATACTTTCCCATTGAAGTAAACACACAAGATTAAATTTACTTTCTTTCCCAGGATATTTTATATTTCGGCCCTAATGGAAAAGGAGTATGTTTCAGGAAAGCTTAAGGTTATAGTTTTAATTATGAAGTGATTTAGGTCCTCTATAAGTTGCACCTGCTCTATTTATTGAGGTTCATGCTGACTTCAGTATTAATTGTTGCTGTCTACTTTTGACCCTACAAACCTTATACCATCAATGAGCACTACACAATTTCTATCTCATTTGTTCTCCCATAATATGTGGAATACTTTCTCTTTCCTTTTAATAGTGATTAAAAATGCCATGACTTTTTAAACAATCATTGTTTAAAATGGACACTTTCAACAAAGCAGTGTATCATCAGCCTGTAAAAATTATCATAACATAAAATGTAAAGACCCAGCCTAAAGAATACATACTAGATGTAACAGAAACAAAATATTCTCCCAAAATATGATAATAATTATACTCTTCTTCGCATATAGAACGTCTCCATTTTATATTAATATTTCTGTCTCAACAGCAGTTTTTTATAAACTAAGAACAGTATAAGGACAATTTAATACTTTCCATGAGAAACTATTGTTCATCTTCTGTATTAAACCATTCATTCATTTTCTCTCTCTCACTCTTTCTCTCTATATATGTATATATAAATAAATATTATATATATATGTATATATACAGTCTTCCCTTCATATCCAAGGAAGTGGTTCCAGGACCACCATGCCCCAACTCCAGGATACCAGAATTCACAAATGCTTAATTCCCTTATATAAAAAGCTGTGATATTTGCATATATCCATGTACATCCTCACATACACTTTGTCACCTCTAGATTACTTACAATACCTAATACATTGTAAATGCTACGTAAATCATTGTTACACTGTATTGTTTTATATTTGTATTATTTTTATCATTGTACTGTTATTTTCAATTTTTTTCCCAAATATTTTTGATTCTTGGTTGGTTGAATTCAAGAATGTGGAATCCATGGACACAGAGGGGTGTGTGTGTGTGTGTGTGTGTGTATGTGTATTGATCCAGGCAAAATCTTAGGCCTTTAAAATTCAAAATACATATAGCAAAGTTCTTTAAAACTGAAAATAAACATAGAAAATGTCTTAATAAGGAACCATAATGGCATGGGCAGTAATCTTTCCTTCACCAATTTGTAACTTACCCTTTCAGTCGCGTATTTTCACTAGTGACCATAAGTGACTTAAAGATAGCAATCCAGTTTTTTAAAAAATCAAACATTCACATTTTTAAGAGCTCATTCATTTTTAATATTTTGCATTTATAATATATTGCATTATTCTTATCTAGAAGTATGAGAAACTAAAAAATCATAACACGCCACTGGATAAACATGAAATTAATCAGTAGTCAACCTGGTCAGGGCCTAACACATTGTAAATAAAAGAACATATGAAGACTAAAATTAATTTCCTTCCTTCCTTTCCTTTTCTTCCTTTCCCGCTTCCCCTTCCCTCTTTCCCTCCTTCCCTCCTTCCCTCCCCCTCCCTTCTCCTCCCCTCCCCTCCCCTCCCTTTCCCTTCCCTTCTTCCTTCCTTTCTTCCTTTATATTGAGATGGTCTCACTCTGTTACCCAGGCTGGAATGCAGTGGTACAACTATAGCTTACTGCAGCCTCAACCTCCTGGGCTCAATTGATCCTCCCACTTCAGCCTCCCAAAGTGCTGGGATTACAGGCATAAGACACCGCACCTGGCTAAAATAATTTAAATGTTATCCTTATGTTCCTTACCATTGTGTGTGCACATGTGCTTAAACATAGAGAAACAGTGAGAAAGATAGAATATAAGCCACTACATTAAGTTTGTAATGTTACGACAATGTAATAAATTAGAATGCTAACTTTCCTAAGTATTTTAATATATTAATCAACCTAACCATACGTACTGATAATATATGAATGCCAAGTCCAATAGGTCATCAACTCTAAATTAATCTCAGATAAATTTCATAAAGATTATAAAAGTTGTGGCTGATTAGTATGGATAGGTTCAAAATGTGGTACTAATCAACATAAGTCAATGATCCAAATACAATTATGGAGCCTAGTATATGTTCAAAGCTTTTTGTAAGTATGATGTAATAGCTAGTGGACACACAAAGACCCACAATACTTCCTTCATAGGGGAGGTATGTTGTGTTTATTTGTTTTCCATTTTTCAAGATACAACTTTACGTTTAAGTATCTCTTCCATAAGATTCACAAATCAAATTATAATGACAAGTGCTAACAGCTACTAAATGCTTACCATATTTTAAGCACTATGCTACAGATTTACATGGGTAATTTTGTTTAACCTTCATAACAGCCATTGGATAGAAGAGTAACCTGAGGAACCAGTGGCCCAGGGTCACACAGCTTGTAGGTAGAGAGCCGGGTTTTCTGCCTAGACATTCTGCATTTAGTGTCCTCTTACTATCTCCTTATATTATGCCAGAATCCCTACTTTGGCTTTTGTATTTATTTAAATCTGCCCAACCTGAACAAAGATAACATAATCATGTAGAACATCTTTGGTACATCAATATCCAATTATTTGCCTAGTTAAAAGCTTGGAAACATGGATTCAGAAAGTTTCTCATTCTGATGGCATAAGATAGAAAAAAACGATTACCTTAGACCTTAATTCTAAATGGGTGCCTTACTATATTATAAATTATGACTACGCCATAAAGGCATATATTATTGTCATATACATTATTGCCAAATACATTATTGCCATAATGTATATTCCTATAATCTGCTACGCAGTATGTTAATGGTCCTCTAATGCTGGAAGTGACCAGTGAAACAAAATTATTCATGTCATAATTATTGATGTTTGGTACAATTATAAATATCTTATTAATCAGATACAAAGTGAGAAAAGGAGAAAGATCGTATGAAACACAATAAGCAATTTTACTCAGAGGAGAGGCTAATATTTTAGGGTGAAATATTTAAGGTGAAAATATATCTAGCATCTCTTACATATAGCCCTCATGAAAACATACCTTGAGTGGACAGATAGCCAGTCATGGCTGTTAGAATTTATGAAAGAAGAAAAGTGTGGGAATAGGAAATGAAAGAGAAATATGATAAGCCTGTTTCAAGTTACTAGAATTCCTCAGCTGTGCTACATCACAGAAATTTATACCCTCCATTTTGCGTTATCTTATGTACGTATATCTAGGTGTCTAAGTTTGTGTGTGTATATATAAATATATGTATAATTTTACTTTAAATTTTACATTATTAATTTATTTTGGCCCATCCTGTTTCTGAACCATTAGTGCCCTGGTTGAAGAAGCACGCCAGTAGAACAAGTTTAGTATAACCAGTTCTGTTACATGAAATATTTGACTAAAATGGCACTGTCCTAAAAATTCAGAACCACTGAAAAGCTCAAGAACTAAACCAGAGAAATGGATCTCAACTCAAAGTTGTCAGTATGAGACCAACCTTTTACTTACATGCCTCTATATAAAACAAAGGGAGCTATCTCTTATTTACTTTTAACAATTTTGGGAAACACTGGCCATACATCTATTCTCAAAATATTCTATGTGATGCAGCCCCTAGCAGAGAAACTGAAAAATTCAGACATGCATTTACCAGCCTGTCTTGTACCTAGGAAATATTATGTGACCTAGTTCTAGCTAATCATATATAAGGAGAGTGCTTGAAGACTTCTGAAAACCATTTATTCAATTCGCTATATTCTATCTTTGAGTGTTGTTACGTCAAGACCTGAGGTCAAGATATCTGAAAGCCATCTTAACCAGAGATTTTAAAAAAACAACAATGAAACAGCAGCCAACTACCTACCAAAGATTTTGAAAAGAAGGTCGGTCCTTGATGATTCAATTTCAAGGCCAAACCATCACAGGGACCACTTTGGAAGTAATATTAAGTAAACAAGCATCCTTTTAGTTAATGCTACTGGTTAGCTTGGTTTTCTGTTATGTATAGTCAAAAGCATTCTACACGATTAAGCCAGAAGTATCTATTTAGTGAAATAAAAATACCTTAGGGAGAGAGTAAGGGATGTTATTTAGTGAGGGGAGGAACATTACAAGGAGAAAGCATAAAACAGTTTTCTCAGTGAAAATGCCCCTCTGCCAACAGATCTGGGATGGGGAATGTCCAAAAGAATTGTATTAGATACTGTTCCAGTTAAAGTGTTCAATTTCATTTTTTCCAGTACACTGGCTGGATGTAGTATTATGAATAAAAAGATCCTAAAAGTAAGGGGGAGAGAGTGAATGCTAATGTTCAAAAGCATAAAACTTTAAGCTAAGGCCCTCTCAACCCATAGATAGTCTCAGTGACCATGAGTTCCATGAATATTTGTTATTTTCTGCCCCTGAATTTGTTATGTTTTCCAAACAGTACCCCGAATTTCCTAGCCATGGGAAATTGGTCTCACACCCATCCAGGGATAAGCCTTGATTGAGTTAGGGCAATTAGTACATGTCATCTTCATGGCACTCCAGATGAATTCGGATACACACTACACACACTCTCCAAATCAAGCCAGTCAGACCCAATAACATGAATCCTGGGACTTTTATAAAACACAATGGGGAGCCAACTTGTCTCCTTTCTATCAGAATTTTAAAGATTTTACATTTCTATGCCCTTGATTGTCAGACCGAAAGCTACGTACAGAATTCATTTATAGTTTGGTAATGCACATAAACAGTAACATTTATTCAAACAATTGTTTTCTAATAGTATAAAAATAGTAAATTAAATGATCTCTAATCCCTCATTGTGAACACTTTTTTCCTTTAGGTAATTTTTCTACTGTTTTAAGAGCATATTAAAGTTATCCTCACCAGACAAGTAAAGTGCAATAAAATGGAAATGTCGATATGTTAGAACAGGATAGGTCACCTTTAACAACATCATCAAATGTATTTTTACTCTTGCAGGCAATACCACAGCATAGAAAGAGACTGTATTAGTATTACTAAAATTGGCATTACTAAAACCCTAAAGTATTCAAGAAGTCAAATGGTCTTCACTGCAGTACCCTTCTATGATATGAATACAAAAACTGTAAACATTGTGTAATTGGACTGTTTCTATCTTGGTGTGGTAAAAAGAATTTTCTACTCAGGTACACAGAACATGGCTTCTTCTACATATTGAAAATCCCTACTATGAAAAAATCCCTTATTTATTGGTGATGTTAATCATTAAACATGAGTCAGTGAAAGCTGGATACTGTTTTTTTTCTTATAAACTGATAGAGGCCTTTGACTTCCATAATTGCTAAACAATATAGATATCCTGATTACCAAAAATTTAAAAATAATTAAAAATTTGAAAAGAGAAAATGTATATACAACTAGTGACCTCTAAGAAAAGAAATGTAAGGATTTTGTAATTATTAAAGAAAGATTATTCCCAAGATTATACATTAGAAATTGTATGTGTGGTCTCTTTCTCATGTCATTCACGTTACAGCCTCTAAAAAAAATACTGTTTTTTCAAAATATCAATGAATATGATAAATTTACATAAGAATTTACAACTATCCACAAGGTTTATCTCGATATATACAAGGAAAAAAAACATGCCAAACTGAATTATTATATTCAATTATTTGCACAATCTCCCAATTACTGAGAAATGATATATAATTCACCAATTTGCTTTAGTTACATAGGTACTATCTCAAAGTCAGACTGAATATATCTTCTCATGTAAAGACTTCTGCCAATATCTCAAATGCTGTAAAATATTCTAGAAAAAAAAATTTAAATTTTACTCTCAAAGAAATATAAATGACTAAAAAATCAAACATCCTTTTAAAATTTCACTGCTAATGTCCGCTAGCTGGCATGATGAGGTGCAAATCTTAATTGCTGAAAAAGATACTAAACAAGTGACTCCATACTCTAAAACTAAAAAAAAAAAAACCTTCATTGCTCTCTGAGGATTACATGAATTTGGCAGGTAACCCACGTGAATTATTCTATGGGTTCAAATAATGGAGCCAAAAAGATAAATCAAGCTTTAAATAATTATATTTTTAAAAATACACAATATATCCTTATGCCAAGATACTGTGAAACAACTGACCATAAAAAGGATTAATTTTATAGCAGAATAAACCAAAATATTTTAATATATTTAAGCTCTAGTTTCATTTTTAAATGATTCTGAGGGAATAAAACACTTTTCTGCAGCTCTCCTTTACATGAGTTGGAGGGGAAAAAAACGTGAAGTAGAAACCTGTGTCAGGGATGGAGCCAAGATGGCCAAATAGGAACAGCTCCCGTCTACAGCTCCCAGCGTGAGCGACGCAGAAGATGGGTGATTTCTGCATTTCCATCTGAGGTACCGGGTTCATCTCACTAGGGAGTGCCAAACAGTGGGTGCAGGACATTCAGTGCAGTGCAACGTGCACGAGCCAAAGCAGGGTGACGTATTGCCTCACTCAGGAAGCGCAAGGGGTCAGGGAGTTCCCTTTCCTAGTCAAAGAAAGGGGTGACAGAGGGCACCTGGAAAATCAGGTCAGTCCCACCCTAATACTGCGCTTTTCCAATGGACTTGGAAAACCACACACCAGGAGATTGTGTCCCGCACCTGGCTCGGAGGGTCCTATGCCCACGGAGTCTCGCTGATTGCTAGCACAGCAGTCTGAGATCAAACTGCAAAGCGGCAGCGGCGCTGGGGGAGGGGCGCCCACCATTGCCCAGGCTTGCTTAGGTAAACAAAGCAGCCAGGAAGCTCGAACTGGGTGGAGCCCACCACAGCTCAAGGAGGCCTGCCTGCCTCTGTAGGCTCCATCTCTGAGGGCAGGGCACAGACAAACAAAAAGTCAGCAGGAACCTCCGCAGACTTAAATATCCCTGTCTGACAGCTTTGAAGAGAGTAGTGGTTCTCCCAGCACGCAGCTGGAGATCTGAGAATGGGCAGACTGCCTCCTAAAGTGGGTCCCTGATCCCCGAGCAGCCTAACTGGGAGGCACCCCCGAGTAGGGACAGACTGACACCTCACTCGGCCAGGTACTCCTCTGAGACAAAACTTCCAGAGGAACAATCAGACAGCTGAATTTGCAGTCTCACAAAAATCCACTGTTCTGCAGCCACCACTGCTGACACCCAGCCAAACAGGGTCTGGAGTGGACCTCTAGCAAACTCCAACAGACCTGCAGCTGAGGGTCCTGTCTGGTAGAAGGAAAACTAACAAAGAGAAAGAACACCCACACCAAAAACCCATCTGTATATCACCATCATCAAAGACCAAAAGTAGAAAAACCTACAAAGATGGGGAGAAAACAGAGCAGAAAAACTGGAAACTCTAAAAAGCAGAGCACCTCTCCTCCTCCAATGGAATACAGTTCCTCACTAGCAATGGAACAAAGCTGGACAGAGAATGACTTTGACGAGTTGAGAGAAGAAGGCTTCAGACAATCAAACTACTTCGAGCTATGGGAGGAAATTCAAACCAATGGCAAAGAAGTTAAAAACTTTCAAAAAAAAATTGATAAATGTATAACTAAGATAACCAATGCAGAGACGGGCTTAAAGGAGCTGATGGAGCTGAAAGCCAAGTTTCGAGAACTACGTGAAGATTGCAGAAGCCTCAGTAGCCGATGCGATCAACTGGAAGAAAGGGTATCAGTGATGGAAGATGAAATGAATGAAATGAAGCGAGAAGGGAAATTTAGAGAAAAAAGAAAAAAAAGAAACGAACAAAGCCTCCAAGAAATATGGGATAATGTGAAAAGACAAAACCTACGTCTGACTAGTGTACCTGAAAGTGACAGGGAGAATGGAACCAAGTTGGAAAACACTCTGCAAGATATTATCCAGGAGAATTTCCCCAATCTAGCAAGGCAGGCCAACTTTCAGATTCAGGAAATACAGAGAACGCCACAAAGATACTCCTCGAGAAGAGCAACCCCAACACACATAATTGTCAGATTCACCAAAGTTGAAATGAAGGAAAAAGTATTAAAGGCAGCCAGAGAGAAAGGTCGGGTTACCCACAAAGGGATGCCCATCAGACTAACAGCTGATCTCTCGGCAGAAACTCTACAAGCCAGAAGAGAGTGAGGGCCAATATTCAACATTCTTAAAGAAAAGAATTTTCAACCCAGAATTTCATATCCAGCCAAACTAAGCTTCATAAGTGAAGGAGAAATAAAATACTTTACAGACAAACAAATGCTGAGTGATTTTGTCACCACCAGGCCTGCCCTAAAAGAGCTCCTGAAGGAAGCACTAAACATGGAAAGGAACAACCGGTACCAGCCCTGCAAAAACATGCCAAATTATAAAGACCATCGAGGCTAGGAAGAAACTGCATCAACTAACGAGCAAAATAACGAACTAACATCATAATGACAGGATCAAATTCAAACATAACAATATTAACTTTAAATGTAAATGGGCTAAATGCTCCAATTAAAAGACACAGACTGGCAAATTGGATGAGGAGTCAAGACCCATCAGTGTGCTGTATTCAGGAAACCCATCTCACATGCAGAGACACACATAGACTCAAAATAAAGGAATGGAGGAAGATCTACCAAGCAAATGGAAAACAAAAAAAGGCAGGGGTTGCAATCCTAGTCTCTGATAAAATAGACGTTAAACCAACAATGATCAAAAGAGACAAAGAAGGCAAAGGGATCAATTCAACATAATTCACCATAATGGCAAAGGGATCAATTCAACAAGAAGAGCTAACTATCCTAAATATATATGCACCCAACACAGGAGCACCCAGATTCATAAAGCAAGTCCTGAGTGACCTACAAAGAGACTTAAACTCCCACACAATAATAATGGGAGATTTTAACACCCCACTGTCAACATGAGACAGAACAATGAGACAGAAAGTCAACAAGGATACCCAGGAATTGAACTCAGCTCTTCACAAAGTGGACCTAATAGACATCTACAGAACTCTCCACCCCAGCTCAACAGAATATACATTTTTTTTCAGCACCACACCACACCTATTCCAAAATTGACCACATAGTTGGAAGTAAAGCTCTCCTCAGCAAATGTAAAAGAACAGAAATTATAACAAACTGTCTCTCAGACCACAGTGCAATCAAACTAGAACTCAGGATTAAGAAACACACTCAAAACCGCTCAACTACATGGAAACCGAACAACCTGCTCCTGAATGACTACTGGGTACATAACGAAATGAAGGCAGAAATAAAGATGTTCTTTGAAACCAACGAGAACAAAGACACAACATACCAGAAATCTCTGGGACACATTCAACGCAGTGTGTAGAGGGAAATTTATAGCACTAAATGCCCACAAGACAAAGCAGGAAAGATCCAAAATTGACACCCTAACATCACAATTAAAAGAACTAGAAAAGCAAGAGCAAACACATTCAAAAGCTAGCAGAAGGCAAGAAATAACTAAAATCAGAGCAGAACTGAAGGAAATAGAGACACAAAAAACCCTTCAAAAAATTAATGAACCCAGGGGCTGGTTTTTTTAAAAGATCAACAAAATTGATAGACTGCTAGCAAGACTAATAAAGAAGAAAAGAGAGAAGAATCAAATAGACGCAATAAAAAATGAAAAAGGAGATATCACCACCGATCCCACAGAAATACAATCTACCATCAGAAAATACTACAAATACCTCCATGCAAATAAACTAGAAAATCTAAAAGGAATGGACAAATTCCTCAAAACATACACCCTCCCAAGACTAAACCAGGAAAAAGTTGAATCTCTGAACAGACCAATAACAGGCTCTGAAATTGTGGCAATAATCAATAGCTTACCAACCAAAAAGAGTCCAGGACCTGATGGATTCACAGCCGAATTCTACCAGAGGTACAAGGAGGAACTGGTACCGTTCCTTCTGAAACTATTCCAATCAATTCTAAGAGGGAATCCTCCCTAACACATTTTATGAGTCCAGCATCATCCTGATACCAAAGCCTGGCAGAGACACAACCAAAGAAGAGAATTTCAGACCAATATCCTTGATGAACATTGATGCAAAAATCCTCAATAAAATACTGGCAAACCGAATCCAGCAGCACATCAAAAAGCTTATACACCATAATCAAGTGGGCTTCATCCCTGGGATGAAAGGCTGGTTCAACATATGCAGATCAATAAATGTAATCCAGCATATAAACAGAACCAAAGACAAAAACCACAGGATTATCTCTATAGATGTAGAAAAGGCCTTTGACAAAATTCAACAACGCTTCATGCTAAAAACTCTCAATAAATTAGGTATTGATGGGACATATCTGAAAATAATGAGAGCTATCTATGACAAACCCACAGCCAATATAATACTGAATGGGCAAAAACTGGAAGCATTCCCTTTGAAAACTGGCACAAGACAGGGATGCCCTCTCTCACCACTCCTATTCAACATAGTGCTGGAAGTTCTGGCCAGGGCAATGAGGCAGGAGAAGGAAATAAAGGGTATTCAATTAGGAAAAGAGGAAGTCAAATTGTCCCTGTTTGCAGATGACATGATTGTATATCTAGAAAACCTCACTGTCCAGCCCAAAATCTCCTCAAGCTGATAAGCAACTTCAGCAAAGTCTCAGTATACAAAATCAATGTACAAAAATCACAAGCATTCTTGTACACCAATCACAGACAAACAGAGAGCCAAATCATGAGTGAACACCCATTCACAATTGCTTCAAAGAGGACAAAATACCTAGGAATCCAACTTACAAGGGATGTGAAGGATCTCTTCAAGGTGAACTACAAACCACTGCTAAATGAAATAAAAGAGGATACAAACAAATGGAAGAACATTTCATGCTCATGGGTTGGAAGAATCAATATCATGAAAATGGCCATACTGCCCAAGGTAATTTATAGATTCAATGCCATCGCCATCAAGCTACCAATGACTCTCTTCACAGAATTGGAAAAAAATACTTTAAAGTTCATATAGAACCAAAACAGAGCCCGCATCGCCAAGTCAATCCTAAGCCAAAAGAACAAAGCTGGAGGCATCACGCTACCTGACTTCAAACTATACTACAAGGCTACAGTAACCAAAACAGCATGGTACTGGTACCACAACAGAGACACAGATCAAGGGAACAGAACAGAGCCCTCAGAAATAATGCCACATATCTACAACCATCTGATCTTTGACAAACCTGACAAAAACAAGAAATGGGGAAAGGATTTGCTATTTAATAAATGGTGCTGGGAAAACTGGCTAGCCATATGTAGAAAGCTGAAACTGGATCCCCTCCTTACACCTTATACGAAAATTAATTCAAGATGGATTAAAGACTTACATGTTAGACCTAAAACCATAAAAACCCTAGAAGAAACCCTAGGCAATACCATTCAGGACATAGGCATGGGCAAGGACTTCATGTCTAAAACACCAAAAGCAATGGCAACAAAAGCCAAAATTGACAAATGGGATCTAATTAAACTAAAGAGCTTCTGCACAGCAAAAGAAACTACCATCAGAGTGAACAGGCAACCTACAAAATGGGAGAAAATTTTCGCAACCTACTCATCTGACAAAGGGCTAATATCCAGAATCTACAATGAACTCCAACAAATTTACAAGAAAAAAACAAACAACCCCATCAAAAAGTGGGTGAAGGACATGAACAGACACTTCTCAAAAGAAGACATTTATGCAGCCAAAAAACACATGAAAAAATGCTCATCATCACTGGCCATCAGAGAAATGCAAATCAAAACCACAGTGAGATACCATCTCACACCAGTTAGAATGGCCATCATTAAAAAGTCAGGAAACAATAGGTGCTGGAGAGGATGTGGAGAAATAGGAACACTTTTACACTGTTGGTGGGACTGTAAACTAGTTCAACCATTGTGGAAGTCAGTGTGGTGATTCCTCAGGGATCTAGAGCTAGAAATGCCATTTGACCCAGCCATCCCATTACTGGGTATATACCCAAAGGACTATAAATCATGCTGCTATAAAGACACATGCACACGTATGTTTATTGCAGCACTATTCACAATAGCAAAGACTTGCAACCAACCCAAATGTCCAACAACGATAGACTGGATTAAGAAAAGGTGGCACATATACACCATGGAATACTATGCAGCCATAAAAAATGATGAGTTCATGTCCTTTGTAAGGACATGGATGAAACTGGAAGCCATCATTCTCAGTAAACTATCGCAAAGACAAAAAACCAAACACTGCATTCTCACTCATAGGTGGGAATTGACCAATGAAAACACATGGACACAGGAAGGGGAACATCACTCTCTGGTGACTGTTGTAGGATGGGGGGAGGGGGGGAGGGACAGCATTAGGAGATACATCTAATGCTAAATGATGAGTTAATGGGTGCAGCACACCAACATGGCACATGGATACATATGTAACAAACCTGCACATTGTGCACATGTACCCTAAAACTTAAAGTATAATAATAAAAAAAAAAAGAACAGGATACTCAGCACCATCATAGTCCAACAATCCAGTGGTACCTCCATGCAAATACAGGTGTGGACTTCAAAATGCTGGCAGCCAGATTTCAGCCATTGGTTAAAAGTGACCTTTCTTCATTTGAATACTCCCTTCTCCCACGCTCACAGGAGGCTTCACTACGTCTTTTTGCCATGAAGTCATTCCAAATTATCACCGTCCTTGAATCATATTACCTTCATAAGAAGTCACTTTGAATGAATAACACTATTTTGACCCTGAGAATAACACAGAATGATCTTGCAGCTATTTTAATAAAAGTAAATCATGAAGTATCTCCTCCCATTTTCCCTACCTTCATAAATAGCATAGTTAATACAGAGCCTTATAATAAAAGATATCAGTGTAATGTAAAATCCATATAAAATATCAACCCTAAAAAAAAAAAAACCTGTGTCAAAGCTGTCAAGTAAAAGCAAGTGATTCGTTTTTAAATTTTCTATCAGGACTTAGCCTCCACTCTATTCATATCTGGCACTATATTAAGTAAATTCAAGTTCACAGGCCCGTAAGGAGGGCACCAAAAGGACAAAGCATTTCACAAAATATACAATAATTTTTAGGATAATGCCAGGTTCAAAATTGGGTTCCTTTAAACCCCTAACTAAACAAAGAATAGATTAAAAGTGAGGTTAGAATACACATGCTTTCCTTTGTTTACAACAATGCCTAACTGTCTTGAATCGCCGTATTTTACCAAGTGGCACAGGACAGCTTTGAGGATACTAACCCATGACTGTGGGGCAACGCTACTAAAAAAATATATAAATACATGAGAACCAACCCAAATGGATTTGCAACCTAAGCAGATGGTTGAGAAACCGACGAAAAATATTAAGAGAATCATTTTGGAAAATGTATTTCCTCAAATTTAAGATCAAGAAAATTACTGAAGTAGTTGACTTGAAACACAGAACAGTATCCCAGATACGAAAATTAAACCATTAATATCTGCCCTCCCATTTGTCAATAAATATTTGATAATTTTATGCAGTAAGCTCAATCTATAATTTAATTTGTTAAAGGCTTATCAAACTTGTCCAAGTAGTGAAACCTTTTACTGTAATTAGCGCCCAGTGTACGGTATTTTTATGTCTGATATACTAGTTGGTTAAAGCATTATTCAAAATAAAGCCAGGGTCATATTTTTTTCTTTCGCTACAGATTAGGTAGTTTCTCTCTCATTACAAGACTCCATATCCAAGTAACTACCTGTGGCCAACCATCTCACAAATACATACTTTTGGACATTAAGATGAATAAGTATATTATAGAATGATTTTAAACAATGATTGGTAACATATATGAAAAAACAAAGAGCGGAGATTAAGAGGGAAGGATAATTTGAATGACATGAAGAAAGGAAAGGAGAAAAGGAGAAAAGAAAGTAAGGAAAAGAGGCATGAAAAATCTTTGTTGATTTATATATACAGATTTTTTCCATTTTTATTTTCCACTCCCTCTCCCACAAGATAATGCAATTTCACCATTTGTTTAGGTATTTTAAGAAAGCACAAAACCAATGCTAAAATTTTGATTATGAATGTCCAATTATTTTGATAGCTAGACAAAGCTTTCTCATAAAAATTTAAACCATATTTTAAAAACATGAACATCAAATGTATTTAGCAGTAAAAAACTCTCTACATACATTTACACAGAAAAGATACATTTCTGGATTAATCATTAATATGCAGCTTACAAATGATATGTGGTAGGAAGCCTTGGTAAAGAGTAGGTGCTAAGCTTTCATCTAAATTTGTCATACAGTTTTCTGTAACTAGTGGTGTAGGCTTTACTGGTTAGATCAGGCAATTATAAAACAAGCAACTGTCCACTGTTTCTTATTGAAGCACTAAAAGCAATGGAATGACCTGATGCTGATATTTCAGAAGGGAAATAAGTTGTCTCAGTGGTTAAGGTAGTTGATGTTTTAAGTAAGTTAATACTCTATCAATGTGTTGCAATGTGATGGTGAGTTGCCACCTCTAAAGAAGTAACAACTTCTTCAAAGTTAAAGGTGTCTCTCACTTTAGAAGGCCTCTCTCACTTATATGACTGCAAATTAATGCATGTTTGGGCAGTTGTTTGTAAGGTATCTGGAGTTAAGAACATAAGTATCACTTTACATCAATTAAGAGTCCATGGAACAAAACTGGACTGGGCAGGTTATTTTATCAAGGACAAACTATCCAAAGTGCGTTGAGATCCATGACGTACTTGGTTCACAAACAAAAGAACTACAACCTTGTGATTGTGTATGCAAGGAGGTATCGTTACATAGTAATACAATTAAATTGAGGGGGATCTTCTAGAATGTGTACCTTAATACTATAAATCATTTCAGTGTAAAGAGAGACAGGGACTTTGGGCAGGGCCCTTTCAAATTTGGGCAAAAATGCAGGGACAATCAGGTGCTTAAAACACTCTACTTGGCTTTCTTTAAAATTACATCTTAAATTCAGTTTCTCACATTGTTAATGGGACTACCAAATGATGAGCTGGGCGATATTTTATAGTAATTGCTACAATTAATGAAACATTACTTTTAGTGGCTATAGATAAAGCCAATGATAAAAATTTTACTCATAACAATTTGATGGCATTTCATTGAGAGACTAAGCTAAAATAGATTACCTTTGCTATGCTCTGACGTTCTGACACTTTTTTTCAAGAACAAAATTTCAGGAATAAAATTGTAGATGTATCTTTGCTCTTTCATAAATAAATGCTCTCAGCTGACATCTAATAAATTCTAGATGGGGAAAAACTAGGCATATTATATTTGTAGTAAAAATTAATACACATAAACATTATGTGAACAGGCACATTTGTATTAGACAAAACGATCCCTAGAAAAAATGTAGAAGATACACAGACCAGACATACAAATAAAAGGATGTGTGACCGGGCACAACGGCTCATGCCTGTAATCCCAGCACTTTGGGAGGCGGATCACCTGAGGTCGGGAGTTTGAGACCAGCCTGACCAACATGGAGAAACCCCATCTCTACTAAAACTACAAAAATTAGCCAGGTGTGGTGACGCATGCCTGTAATCCCAGCTACTTGGGAGGCTTAGGGAGGAGAATCGCTTTAAGCCTTGCTTAGGTCCTGATATTCTTTTTATTTTTTTGATAATGAGAATTAAAAAACAACAATGTATTCTTTTTCATATAGCTAAAAAGAAAATCAACCCGAAACTTGAAGATCGATTGTATAAATTTTGTGAATCTGCTTGTATGTGTTTTGTTTTTCATTGGCCTTAACTTCATATATTGAGTTACATTTTATTGTGATTTCATTGTATTTTTTGTGACAGCTGCCTTAAACTTATTATGGAACAAATGTAAGGATGTAAAAATGTATGCAAATGCAGATATTCATTTGTGAATCTATAAATTTACCAAATAATCATAAAAAATAATGGCTTTAGTCCTGTCAGCTTCCAAAATAATTGTATCATTCATGAGTGTCATAGAGGTCACCTGGATCATTCTGTCAATTAAATGTTGAGGTATACAAAAAAAAAAAAAAAAGAAAACCACTTTACTTGGTAAGGTAAACTGGCCCAGCTATTTGCAAACAGGGTAAGAAGCTAGAAGACCCTGAGGATAAATTTAGTCTCTGAGATCTGAGAGTTATTTAATAACATAGTAATTTGTAAGTTACTATGTCGTGTTTTTTTCCTCTATCCTTGAACTTGCAGTAACGTCTGAACCATCAGATCCGTACTTTGGAGAACTGAAGAAACAATCTGTACCATTCCTGAAACGAAGTTGCAAATGAGGACAGTGGTGTCCCTCATTTCCAAAGGCCAGAGTTAGTGACAAAATTTGTGATCAATAGAGCTGAGAAAACAGGCTGGGCAAATCTCACTAATGTCATCAGCATATGAAGCAGCTATTGAAAAAAAGGAATGAAAAGAGAAACAGAAAAAGATGGAATTGAAGAACCTGAGATCCTATTCTTGAAAACAGTTGAGAAAGCTCCCTGAAAAACTCTCAGTTCTTTGGGATCAATTTTTTGTGGGTGCTAATTTTTAGCCATCAAGTTAGCAGTGGCTGCGGTTATCATAAAACAGAAGTTTGAGTTAAACATTTGTTACTTGCAGAGAAAACATGAACACAAAGGGAACAGAGAGGAATACTTTCATCTTTCTAAATTACAATAAGCAGTGTGTAATACAATTATTCATGGCCTTGTAGATAACCCTTCTAAAGCGTGATCTGCTAGTTAGCTAAACATAACCTTCCATTCTGGCCTCTTAATGTTCTGTTTGCCATAAGAATGTATTACAAAGGAAGAATCATATAGATAAAAATATATCTGAACCATGATCAAACAAAAAAGGCTTGATATCCACTGTGAGAATTCTATATGTCATATTAAGAGTAGGGTCTTCACATTTGAAGTTTTTCAATGGATAACAAAAACTCTGGGTCTGTCAGGTAACAATGAACAAAATATTAATAACTACTGGCTGTCATGCTCTATGAATAGGTTTAAACTGTTTAACTGAAATTTATTTAATTTTCATTGTGAATCTAAAGATCAGTATATCAAATCTCAACTACAGAACTGTGAAATGTATTTTATTTTTTATCAGTGCTATTCATTTTAAATCTGTTACCAATATTCACACTCAGTAAACAATTCTAGGCAATGTAAAACAAGATAAAAAGATCTGTATGTATAGGAATTAAAAAAGAATTTACTATGTTTAGTAAAAAAAGTTAGCATCCCTTTAATGAAGCCACAAGTCACCCAAAAACATGACTTAAAAAACTCATAAAATGTTATAGTTGTTGAAGACCTTCAAAAGCATTATAAATCTAACTCCCTGCCTCCAAAAGCCAACTTCCCACTATACTACACTACCACATGTGCAAAAAGCCCACACACAAAATTATCTTATATGAATATTAAAATGGTTACAAATCAATCAATTTAATAACCAAATGTGGATTTTAAAACTGATGTAAAATGTGATATAAAACCTCATTATGGAGTCCTGAATTTGATCTTGTGAAAGTAGCAGTTTAACATGGTCTTTAAAATTATGAGACTTACCTTTTTCAATCTTCTTTAGCTGAAAATTCTATTATCAGCTGCCATACTTTAGAGAAAGAATGAAAGCATATAAATAGCATTCTTTACAGACTATTCATGAAGCCTCCTTAGAACTTGAAAATACGCAAATTAGTATTCCCAGCTTCATCTCAATGAATGATTAGAGGAGACTGAAGATATCACTTTTTATTTTATTATATTTAATTTTATGACAATATTCCCTATTAGCAGAAAGGAAAAGCAGAAGTCATTCTATACAGAATCTTGATAGCCAAATGAAAGACAAGTTAGATACAGTTCTCACAACCAGAGGAGCTAGAGACAGAGCCAAGTGCCCTACCAGTACAGGGAAACAAAATGGGTGGTTTGGAAGGTATATTCACATTGGTGAATCTAGAAAGATGATGCTGATGAGATAAACTGAAAAGACTTTCTAAACTTTAAAAACTATTTTTAAATATAATACTTCCAATTTTAAAATGTTCTTTTGCAAATCAATGTTATGGTTTCGTCTAATAAAAGAAATCGAATACTGCACAAGAAGATTTTAACAAGACGAGCAACTAATGCTCAGTCAAGGCCAGCTAACATCCTGGATCTAAAAATGAAACTCTACTGATTTACTTTGCCCTAATCTCTCCTGCACTTGCTTCATGGCCATAAGGCATCTAGAAGGAATCAAAGAGAAGGAGTACCTTAATCTGAAGATTCAGAAGTATAAATTCTGCCTTCTCTTCCACACCTGTTAGTAACTTAATGCTTCATCCAGGAATAAAGTCCCCATAGCCATTTTTAGTGATTAACAAATTTTAAATGCAATAAAATAAAGCTACCTGCAAGCATGTAAGTCCTCTTAAAATATTTAGTTCTCATTAGAGAGTAAAATTTTACGTGCGAGAGATTTTACTCTTGGGGTACCCAAAGGTTAGGTCAGAGAAATATTGTGAGATAACAAATGGAAGCTTACAAGTAAAAAAGCTTTAAAACATAATAGCAGCAATGGACAAAGCTAAAAATCTGGATATGAATATTATAAATTTGCTGGTGTTTGGGATGGTACCCCATTCGGTACTACCTTTTTAAAATGGCTACTCTCTTAAAAAACACCTATTACCATTCTTAAAAATCTGATAATAGTTTTATTACTTTGATGATAAGGCAGTATTTGTCAACCCTTAAAATTTAGGCATATATATGAATATATATATGATAAATACCAGTAATTACTGAAAGTATTAACTAATATATATGATAAATACCAGAAATTACTTGAAGCATAACATTTTGATGTATAATATTCCAGAACTTTATATAGTATTATATCTACCTATCAATATGTTTCATCAAAAAAAATTAGGTCATATTAGGTGACCGATTCATCTTTCTTGTTCCATAAAATACCACAGCTATGTTCCAGGTCAGTGAGTATAAATTTTGTATCAATAGTTTTAAATTTTGCAAAGCATTTTGCTAAGTGGATATATTACAATATATTTATCTATCTTTTTTTCTCAGACATATAAGTTAATTGTAATATCTTGCTATTAAATATGCATCCTTACATGAACTTCTGAGGTTAATTATCTATTTCCTCTTAAAAAGATGTTAGATACATTTTTAATCATTAAATAATAACAATCTTGTAATTTAGAAAGCCAATCTACTCTGAAATAATTTTCTCAGGAAAAATAATTTCAGACAATACAAAGCTATCATTTGGGGAAGGAAATTTTAATTTAACATTATCTAATGTTTAATCTCTAGTACCTCTCCAAAAACAACATGGTGTACTTAAAGGTAATCTAGTATACTAGGGGTGTTAGGGAGAAGAAACAACACCTTTTACAGCAACCTCTTTTATTTTCATTAATTTATACTTCTTCTTGAAAATAAAGGCCAGGTGCAGTGGCTCATGCTTGAAATCCCAGCACTTTGGGAGGCCAAGGTGGGTAAATCATGAGGTCAGGAGATCGAGCCCATCCTGGCCAACATGGTGAAACCCGTCTCTACTAAAAACACAAAAATTAGCCAGGCGTGGTGGCGTGCTCCTGTAGGAGCTCAGGAGGCTGAGTCAGGAGAATCGCTTGAACCTGGGAGGTAGAGGTTGCAGTGAGCTGAGATCATGCCACTGTACTCCAGCCTGGGCAACAGAGCGAGACTCGGTCTCAAAAAAAAAAAAAAAAAAAAAAAGAAAATACTTTAAACCAATTTAAGAAAGAAATAAACTGCCTGGGTTTGTATCTCCTCTATTAGTGTCAACCTTTTCTGGGATGAAGGTACCACAACACTTCTCAGAGTACATTACTATGTATTTGTACATTTGATATAGAAGTATCAACCAGCTACTACTACCCATTAAGTAGTTGCAACAAATATTTATCCTTATTTTGCAGAAGGGGAAACTTTGGCCAAAGAGGTTAAGTGACTTGGCCATATCTCATATTTATCAATAGAACATATAAGAATAACGCACTTGATATCAATTTCCTGAATTCAAATGCTCTTTTCATGGGGCATGGCGGTGGATGAGGGGTACAGAATTGGAGAAAAAATATATACATAATAGATGGATAAGGACGAAAAGCAGCAACAGAGACATGTAAAGTCCTCAAATGGAAAAGTAAATCCATGAAGAAACATGGTAAATCCAGCCACATGGGATTGTATCACCTTTATACATATAGAATCATAGATGTGGCCTGAAATAGCATAAAGTCCAACCATATCTTATAGATGAAGGGCTAGCTGTAATTTTTCAGGTCTGAGCTTAAATGCTGTCTATTGAAAGATGCTTCCCTTGGCCACACTCTTAAAAGGAAATCTCTCCTGTTATAATATTCATATAAGGTGCTCAGCAAACATATTTTGAATGGATAAATGGGAAGACACTAACCTGGATGATAGGAAAAAATGAATCTTATTCAGAGAACCTAGAATTCACCTAAACTAGTATTCAGAGAAACTATTCACCTAATAGAAGCAAAACAAAATACTACTCAGAAATGTCAATGAATACCCAATTTTGATATAGCAGTTTACTTATAAGTAAACTAAGTATCAGTAGTGACACCCGTTTGGCTTCAAAACTCAGTCCAAACAGATCCATATTTTTAAAGTATCTGCCCCTAAGCTGAAATATTACAACTTCCATTATCACATAATGCAATATCCTTTTTGAAACCTGTCTAGACAGTCATGATCTGCTGGAGTCTGAAATATTTTTCTTTTATGATCATGAACAGACGTGGAGCAACAACATGTTTAAAGCATTAAATTGTAGACACACAAGGATTTTATTACTAAAGGAGTTTTGCTCAACATGAATTAAGCATTGGCATGCCTACATGCAAACATACAAAATCTACAGTATAAATTAGGCTTTGATATTGTACTTGCTCCTATCTTTTCCTTTTTGTATATGTGCTCAAAACCATTCCTTACTACTGAAGTGCTTCTTTTGCCCCATGAAGCAGTACCACGGCCAGGTGCAGTGGCTCACACCTGTAATCCCAGCACTTTGGGAGGCCAAGGCGGGTGGATCACTTGATGTCAGGAGTTCGAGAACAGCCTGGTCAACATGGTGAAACTCCGGTCTCTGATGAATATACAAAAAAATTAGTGGGAATGGGGGTGCATGCCTGTAATCCCAGCTACTCAGGAGGCTGAGGTAGGAGAATCCCTTGAACCCGGGAGGTGGAGAGCACAGTGGGCTGAGATCACGCCACAGCACTCCAGCCTGAGCAACAGAGTGAGACTCCGTCTCAAAAAAGAAAGAAAGAAAAGAAAAAGAAATAGTACTGCAATGTTTGCTAAGATATTTTGGAATCTGATGTCATGTTTCTGATTTTCAACACTGAGACTACTACTAGAAATAGCATAGAAAACGTTTTAGTAGTTTTCTAAAAGCTAAAATTCAATTTGTTACTAGCTCATTAATTATTTTTGCTCAGAACTCCAGGGTTTTGATGTGAGGGGAAAATTCCCTTGAGGAAAAAAGAAATACTTTTAGATCTTAGCTGCATGTCTGTCAGGGAGCAAGAGAAAGGGCAGATGAAAGGGACAATCTTTTCAACATATAAACATGATTCATGCCATAACTATAGGCAGCCAAAGCCAGTTATAATAGGCTTTTTCTTAAAAAAAAAATGAAAGGATCAACTGTGTCTCAGTTGAACAATTTTAAGTATCAAGATCCAGGGGAAACATTACCCAATTTTACTTTAATTTGTTCTCTTAATTTCCTGACCAGCACTTTGGAAACTGTTGACTGCTCACAGTCACAAAGCCTTACAATGGAGAGTTTACCCAGCAGGTATAAATTCTTGGCTGGCGTCCCTCATGGGATTAGGTCATTACTGCTTCTTCTACAAGTCTGAGAATCTGTCTACATGCCAGTTAAGTGGCCACTCCTAATATTTACATTGCTAGGTCTAATATGAACAATAGCATTTATTTTTATAATTTATTATAAGCAATAGAGCTTAAAATACATTTTGATACATTAATTTATTTGATCCTCATAACAGTCTTTTTTGGCATATTGGATAGATATCATTATCCTATTTTTATAAATGAAAGAGATGGATTTCAGGAAGGTTAAGTAAATTGTTCTGAACAACACAGCTGGCAAGGCGTGGCTCTGGAACTGGAATTAAGATCTTTAGACTCCTATTCAAGCATTTTTTTCCCACTATATCCCTGTGATTTTGGATTGTGGATTCTAGTCAGTTCTACACCAAGATGCTGACTCTACCTAAATAACTTAAATTTATTTAAACCTTGACCAAAAAAAGAGTATTTAAATAAATAAATATGGCATAAATAAATAAAATAAAATAAATAGGTTTAATGAGAAGGGGATAATGGAGCTAATATGTATGTTTCTACCTGGGTCATGCCGTATAATACGTACTTTATATGTTATCTGCATTCATCAAGACAAAGCAGTATGAAACATTTACTGAACTGCTTTAATCTATGCACCCTTCTAAAAATCACATGCATAGCTCTAGTCCTTATAACTCGGTCAGGCTTATATTATCATTCAGAAAACGTAGAACTTGAGGCTCAAGGGAATAAATGATTTATTGGTCCCTAATTATACATCCACTATGTGGCAATGTCAGAAACCTGAACTTAGATGCCTGGCCCTAGTAATGTCTGAGGGAATATTATGTATGTCTTATAAATTCCATCCATAGGTAGTCAGAAACCATAAAAGAAACTTGCTAAAATTCAGACTTTATTGTTTAAATAAACAAATAAAATAGGGGGGAGTTTCATTCTAATAGTTACAGTAGAAAATAAAAATTTAAGCTTGTACAGGACTTCAAGTTTCCAATTTCTTTTAATCATTAATTTTTGTATTCTCAAAACAGCATCTGTTCTGTTTAATATTGGGTATTATGATGTCTACTCTGATAATATTGGGTATTATCCCTATTTTACAGATGAGCACAATATGAGTGTTAAGCAGTATGCCTAGGAATTCATGGTTAAATTATGTTATAAAAAATAAAAAGAATTAAAATGCAGGCTTTGTTTCTAAATTTTAGTTGTCTTCTTACTAAAGTCCCAGCTTGCAAAAAACAAAATGGGAAGACTGTCTAAATAAGAAAAATAAACCTGACTAAAATGAAGATCAGTTATATTTTACTAATTGACAAAAATGAATTAGAAATGTACACAAAGGATTCAAACATCTGTAACACAAAATGATTCCTTAAACACATCGGTGGAAATCCCACTACACAATTTAGTACAGGAATTTCTAGCCCCAAAAGCCAAAACAAAGAATAAATGTGATCAAAATCTATAAAATCATGACTAGCGAAAATTCACTAAATTCAGATATAGCAGAATTGAATGCTGTTCCTTTAAGTTGAAAGGAGGCAAATGTATAACAAATGAAAAGACATATTATCTATACTGCAAGCATTACACATAAAAACCTGAGAAGTCATACAGACAGAAATATAAATGGTTTAAAAGCATCTAGACTTATGGCTGACATATCTCTAATGGGGTTTGTCAGGGAAGCACTAGAGTAATGATGGGGAAAGAGCCTTCTTTGTTGAGGATGTCAACATATTGAAGATGTTGAGGAAATTATAATATATTCCTTTCTCCCCAGCAGCATAACCTTTATTTAATGGATTGGTTTTCAGAGTAAGATAATCAACTTCTTCTGTCTAGCAGCCTTTGCACCTAGGTACTTACTCTTTATTTCACCAGAATAACTCTCCTGTCTTTCTGTTTTGGGCCTGCACCCTTATATCATGAACTCTGATGCCAGCTTACTGTCTTTTCACTAACGTCTTTCTTTGGCCTGTGCTACAGAGTCTGAGCTCTAATGCTTGGAAAAAATAATAAAATAAAAGTTGCGTCACAAATGTCTACTTCTTTAATCTTTATTTAGTTTTCTACTTTTATTTTTAAGAGAATAAATAGATTCAACAGGGTCTCCCCTGAGGCCAACAGACATCACTTTTATTTTAGATATGTTAAGTAACCAAATGCCCAGTCTTGGTCTGTCTAGACGTGGTTCACACATAAGGGCCTACAGGGACCAGGCAGGTTATATAAATGAGTCAAGTGGGTTGAGGAGAAGTAATAGCAAGTGGCAACATCTATGCCAAACTGAAACATGCATGCTCCCTCTAAAGCAATCTAATTCAAATTTTCAAAGAACATAGAGAAACAAACTTTTCGGACTAGATCGACTATGCAGGACACTCTGAGATTTCTGGGGAAAAACAGAAAAACCAGAGGCCCAATGCTTTATCTTCAGATAATATGTTGATTGGATAGCATACTCTTTATCAACATGAACTCATGTATGCACATCCTATGAAAATGAAAGCAAATACCCTTTAGCTACCAACACTAGGCAGATGCTCTAGGAGATTTAGCTATCATTAAATGGTACCTTTTGTGATTACTGAAGAAAGTGTTTTATCAGGTTTTAAAAAGCACTGTTACAGGTACCATTCTAAGCTGATGAAGGCAGAATCCCTACCCTCAGATAAACTTATAGAGTAATAAAGACAGTTACTCCGAAAATACAAAAGAGTGAATCACAGGTTTAAATGGCACAACTGACAACACTGACAGCCAAGAATAATTACCTTGTCCCAGTTGTATGAACAGTACGTAGTTTGGGGCAGTATAGCAGGTTGACTCCATCATCTATAAATTCTGTAGGCTAAAAGTGCCCTCAGTTGCAATTCTGGGCCACTGCTTTACAGAAAGAACAGTGAACCCTAGAAAAAGAAAGTGACTTTCCCAAGGTAAACAAACATACAAACAAAAAACTAGTTAGTGGCAAAGCCAGAAGCAGATTTCAAAGTGTCCATCTTGTTTTGTTTTGTTTTGAAGACAGGGTCTTGTTCTGTCACCCAGGCTGGAGTGCAGTGCAGTGGCATGAACACTGCAGCCTTGATCTTCTGGGCTCCATCCTCCCACCTCAGTCTCCCATGTTGCTATGACAACAATGACAACAAGCGTGCACCACCACACCAAGCAGTTTTTGTTTGTTTGTTTGTTTGTTTTTTGGTAGAGACGAGGTCTTGCTATGTTGCCCAAGCTGGTCTTGAACTCCTGGCCTCAAGCAATCCTCCTGCCTCTGCCTCCAAAATCACTCAATTTTATCTGGCCTAATCTGGTTTTCTTTACTGAGCAGCACACTATCTCTGATAACCAAAAAAACAAACACAGAACTTACATTTTTTAACCCTTAATATGTTGTTTTTTAAATCACATTCTGGTAAATATAGTTATTCAATGCATTTACTGAGAAGCTCTGGGCTAGATACTGGGAATATAAATTGCTGAACACAGCATAAATAGTCCTGCTCTCATGGAAATTCAGTGTCACGAGGAATCTGATGTTTTCAACATGGGGCCAACATAGTTTAAAGCTCATAACATACTCTTCTCTTCTTGTCTTCCATTAATGGGATACGATTTGAAAGTAACTCCTTAATTTCATACTGGAGATGGCAGTCTCTCCCATGGATTCTATAATAATGTTAGCATTTATCATTTTTATATTTGCTCATTAAACTGTTAGAGATTCTTCATGATGAAAGGTAGAAAAAGACTATTCATGCCAGGACTCTGTCATCAAATACTTTTCAGACTTCTATACATTAGCTAACTTTTTCTTGCCAAAGCTATTCAAAGTACAGCAGCTTCTTCCTCTGATATTGCTACATATGCACTTTAAGGTTTCTTAATCCTTTGCTCATTTATTATGTTGTATATGGATTCACCTTTTAATACAGAGATAAAGGTCACCTTAGCATGCTTTATTATAAATGGGATTGCTGAAGACAATAGTCTTTATTGTAAAAGTCAGAATTTTCACAGTTTTCAAGCTATTAATAGTTACTCTGTCAAACTCTTTTAAAATGCCATTCTTTTATGCCTAGGAACAGATATCATTGTGGGAAGAAATCTCTTTAAAACAAATATTAAAATATGTGTTAGTAAGTAACACAAAATGTAATTAAGACTTGCACCACAAATTTCATGGGGTGGGGGGAAGTAGTAGTTAACAGTGAAAGCATTTGTGATAAACTTTAAATGTTTTATTATATGCAGCTGTGAACTGATAAATCTGAAAGTGTCTGAAGCCACTCTTCCATCCACATATTCGAGGGTAGGGAATAAAGTGTAAAAAAAATTTTACTGTAGCTCTTGTAAAATGACACATTTTCTAATGCTACTTCTTTTTTCTCTTTTTCTTTTAACGTTGGCTAGGAAACAGATGGTAGCAATTCAATGCCACAAAATACGCCACAAGGCCTTTCCATGCAAGCATATTTTTCAGCAAGTACAGAATCTGTGCAACTCTGCAGAAATGGCTAAGTGCATGGGCGCATTCATGGTGGAGGAGGGTAAATGTGTCACTCACACTGAGTAGACCAAATTTCTTCATATCCAGGACTGGCCATCTAAAGCAGTGACTTGCCTCTCCCAGCTGGGAAAAGACACTATATTGCGTAACTCCTTTCAAATACCATACTTAGGGAAAATAGAGCTCCAGCGTGATGACAGTGGTCTGATTTAACCATTATTTTCCATGGCAAAACACAAAAATCCAACAACAGTAAACTAAAATCTGGTCCTGAGTACATCATGTGTCCTTACTCTGTGTTAAAAACAACAGCAACAACAAAAATAAAAAGAACTAACAGGTCAGAAATTGTATTAAGCATTTACATAAAACTCATTCCAGTCTCACAACAATCCTGACTAGGTTTTACCATCATCCCCTATTTACAGATGAGAATACTGAGTAGTAGAGAGTGTAGGTAACGTACCCAAAGTCACACAGCTAGCATGACTGAGGCAAACCCAGCCACTCTGAGTCTAGGATGCACATTACAATGTCCTACACCTCTCCAGAATACCATACAATAGCTAAAAGCTGATTTCACTTATCTTCAACATACTACTTTAGTAGAGTATGTTTTATACAGGAATATCAAGTATTTTGATAGGCATTTGATTACACAAACCCTCAGTAAATTTTACTTTAAATGAAGATCATTTCCTAAGAAATATCAAAATTAATTCAATAGTATTGACAATTAAAGTCACTCAAAAGCTACTTTTCATTCTAAATTTGATGTATGCCAATAAAACAGCAGAATCAATGTTGGTTTTAATTAGTGTCACACTGAAGAGTCCTACTAGAGGCCAAAGCAGTGTATTCCATGTTGTCTGAGGAAATGTTAGAATAGGGCATTTCTAATTAATGAAAATCATGACTATGTTTTTTTTTAATTTAAAACAAATGCTCATAAAGTAAAATCTGTCCTATAGTCCTCATTACATAAAATGCAGGGCAGATACAGATATTAGATTTATATAAGAAGTGAAAGCAGTATTATTCTTACCAATTAATTTTCTTTTATTTCTCTTGAAAAAAGTAAGATATTACTCTATTTCCCATTTCCTTTTCTTATTTTTAAAACCTAGGGCTTATGACTTCTATATACTGATTTTTTGTCATAAAAATTTTGTCATTAAAATTCAAAAAACTGACACATAAAACTTTAAAACTTAGTATCATGAAACCATTTTTTGTAAACTCTGTAGAAGCACTACAGAGCACTGCTTTTGCATAAGAAATCATCTGCATGATAAAGTAAAATGTTTTAGTCTCTTATAAGAAACTACAACTTAGAGAAATCAGGGATTCTAAATAATAATCACGTATCCAAATTACATGGAACTGACTGTGAATTTATTCCACTACCCAAAGACCTCACAAAATCAAACACTTAAAAAACAATGTATTTTCATCTCTAGTGGTAAATTTAACATATACTGAAAAGATCTTTGTTAAAGAACTACATTTTCTTTCCTCTTGCTTTGCATTAAACATCACACAAATGAACAGCAAGCATCTAGAAGTAGATGGAACTGTATATCACCCATTCATTCTATAATGAGAATGAAGATTTATGAAAGGGAAGCCCTTTTACTATTTAGCTCTAAGAGAAGCCTAGAGATGTTCATGACATCTAAATATCCACCTCCACCAACGTTAAGTGGCATCTTCCTCCATCCTGGTTCTGTGAAAGGTCACTTACGCATTAATTGTGGGCATGAATGCTGTTTCTGAGTAATCTGAAACAGTTCAAAAGCAGTGTATCGTCTGTCATAAACTAGTAAGTTCTAGGACACAGCTGCCTTCAGCAAAGAGTTCAGAAATGTGGGCAGACTTCTCTGTTTCCTTACCTGTCTCAGCCTTCAGTAATTTACTTTTTGTTGTTGTTGTTCAATGCCACAAAATCAATCTCATAAAGAACTACTTCACACTGATGTGTGTATAAAAGCACTATGTACCATAAGATAGATTTCACTTTGCAATTTTTTCCTTTTAAGGTCTAAAGTACTAAGAAATCTTAACAAAACTCTTATTCTAAGCCACAAATAGCTCTAGGGGAGTTATATTTCTTAATGCCATAATGCATAACCTCATGTGAGATGAGACATTTGAAAAACAGGGTAACAGTCATTTCTGTCAAATGTTGAAGAACAAGGCCTTAGACATTCAATGCTATACAACTGTGAAGAGCAAAGATTTACAAGACATATAAATTTCACAATTTCATTTTTCCTTCCTGGCCCCGGAAGTCACTTGAGTCTATAGTCCTGACTTCAACTCTGAAGACCTAGATTTGAATTCTGCCACCTCATAGCTAGATTTCCCTGTTATTATTATTTTTTTAAGAACACTAATACCTTCCTTTACCATTTTCTAAGGGAAGGTGTCTCACACGCCTCTCATATAGGAGGCTCTCAATAACTGATACTGTTTACTCTTCTTTCCTGTAACCACAGGTTTCCTCAGTTTATTATGAGACAGAGTTTTCCAAAGTACAAAAGTGCCATATGAATATTACCCTTTTCTATTTGAACTTAGAAAACACCAGTATCAGGTCTTCCAAAATGAAGTCTCAACATGATTACAGATAACGAAGAAACTGATCAGTAAAGTCATAAAGAGAAAATCAGGTGTTTTGGGCTTGACAAGCAGTAGACTCCATATGTATTAGCTGTTATAAATGGCAGGTGTGAGGATATTTTCCATTTCTTGGTCATTCTTATATTTAGTCTGCCTAATGGTCACAGTAGTATAAATATACTTCTGATAACAATAATTTCCTGCCTTGGCATTTTATACCTCTTTCCTCTAATGTATCGCTATGTTATATGCAAAGTCTGAACTACTATAATTGCCACTCTCCTAATATGATTAGGACCTTTTTTGATTAGACAGATATGCTTCAGGAAATGTCTAATTTCAAATAAACAGATTTTTTTCATATTAACAGTATTAACTAAAAAGTAAACAAATAGTATTATGCCAGTGTGGGAAATACCGGTGTTAGTAACATGTAAAATTCTCTGAAATTGTCACCTTCTTTGGAATATTTAATTATTCAGGAAACAATATTCTGTGAGTACTCGGACCTTTAAGGTTTCCTTTTATGAAAACCTAGAAAACATGGTCCTGGCACTTACAGAGCCTACAATTTAAAGTTTAGGCTTAAAAGCTGTACCTCTTATTTATGGGCCTCTGACATTTAACCTTTATGTATTCTGACCTTTGAACATGGTTCCTTTTTGCATGTCCCACAGGTTTAAATTATTATGTATTGTATTATGATAACTCTGAGTAAATTGGGGTGTGAAAACAAATCAGTGTGTCTATTAATAAATAAATTTAAACAAGTATTGTTTTTTATATATAGTAACAAATCTCTTTGACATGTTATTTTGAAAAGAGAACTAAATTAGAGGAGCTGGTTTCTGTAGCAACCATTTGATATGTAACTTTGAGCATGCCATTTAATTCCTCTTGGTATCAGTTTCTTTATCTGTAAAAGAAAGGAGCAAAACTAAATGATTTGTAAAAGATTCTGCCAGCTCTCAAATCTATAATCTGAATTAAGTATTTTAATGAAATGAAATAAATGGCAAGTTAATAAATCATCTAGCAGATTAAATGTGATAGTCTGGTTAAGATTTTGTCGCGGGGAAGGCAGAGACCTGCACCTTCGTTTAATTTGTAAAATAATAGATCTAGCCAAAATTAGAGCTTGTTGAATGTGACAGCTTATTCTGCAAATGACTTTATTACCTGAATAGAGCATTAGGCCACATTTAGAAAGCATTTGAAGTTGCAAAGCAAAATAGAGTTTTTTATGGCTTTATTTAATGTCACGTTTCCAAAAAAATCACAAATCAGTTCCATTAAATCTAAACACAGATATATTTAAAACTTGGCAAAGGTGGGCATGATAATGAAAGATTATTATTTCTCTACCTGTCTCGTACAACGAGGCTACACATAACCATGATCAGATTTAATCTACTCAAACTTGAAACACATGCGATCAAGTGGATAAGAGTTAAATTTCTCAAAATCAGACCTATTATTCTCCAATTCCCTTTAAGAAATACCTTCTAAAAAGGGCACACACCAGAGAAAAGGAAGAAGAAGGTAAAAAGCTATTTAAAAGCATATATGCTATTAAAAAGAGAGAAAAAGAATGTCTGAATTCTCATTCTACCTTGATGTTCTAATTAAAATTGGTCATACAGCAGACACTGCACCTGCCAGCCAAAAGTTTATAATGAACAGAGAGACTTACTGCAGAGTCTCTTATCAGTGCAGCTCCCTTGGGGCCAAAAATATTGATCTCTTTCATTGAATAAATACTAAAGTAACAACAAGAATCCATTATGTCTGACCTAACAAGAATTTTTAATTGAACAAGTTACTGTCTGAATGCCAAAGAAAAAGTGGATATACTATCACTTACCATTCTCTTCTTAAAGCTCTAAGTATAAAGGGCAAATGATGAATGAGTTGACGAAATTACTCATTTTCACAACAGTGCTCTCCAAATACATAAATGTCCCTAGTTTTAAAAAATTAATGTAGGTTTTTGCCATCTTAACAACTTGATCATATATTTTCCATAATCTAGTAGCAATGTTTCTCAAGAAATTATCTTGCTCAATTAATAAAATGATGCATTACAGGTTTAACATTTAATTTTATATAATGTATTTTCCAAATATGTGTCATATTTTAACATGCCACACACCACTGGAATAAAATGAAAACGAATGCCATTTCTTTCCCTTTGGAGTCGGTTATTAGCACTAAAAAGTATGCTAGCAACTAGATGTTAAATATTTCATAGATCATTTCCTCAGGAAATTAAGTTACATGAAAATTTTTCTCAAACCGCAGTATTTACCTCAAATAAATGGCTGAGGCCCAAGAAATTCTTATACAACTTTCTTAGACCCTGGGCTAAAGCAAATCAGAAAATAATAAGATGTATATTTGGTTAGCTTAATCAGCAAATAAAAGATAACTATTCCTCTTGAGATAAATTTTGCATTTTGCATCTACATAGAAAGAAGAAATAAAATCAGAGGAAAAAAAGCTGCTGCAGTTATTTCAAATTGCACTTTTAGGCCTGTGACTTTTGCATGAAAAATTGGGCTTTTTCCATTAAAAATAGGAAAAAAATTTTGAAATAATTGAAGCAATTAGTTAGCTTACTGAGACAGAAATTTCCCCCCAAGTTACCAATACTTTGTTTTGGTCAGTTAGTAATTTAGATGCATATTAAAAGGAAAATAAATGTTATGAACTTGAATCCACGTTTGAGAAAACCAGTCATACATTTACATGGAGTCATTTAAAAATGGCACGTTGGCCAATGTGATGATTATATATAAATTTTAAGGTCAGATATCTATTTTTCCTTCCCAAGATTTTGTGCTAAAACCCTGCTCCTATACTTCCATAAAACTTACTTGATTAGGATGTTTTATTTTTTAAAGTATTTTCAACTTCACTCTGTAGATACAGTTATGCTACCTATTTTATAATTATAGTACTCTAATCAAAACTTCAAAATAAAAAAAAGTGAAGTCAACTAAAACACTCCATACCCTAACTCCAATTTGAGACAGATATCTTCTCTGAAATAGATACAGAGATTAAGTTCATGTACAGCCTGCCTTTTTATTGAGAGGCTCACAGTTTTTGTATGCCAGCACATGAGAGAGAGGCAGGAAAAGAGAAAATAAGGCATCTTTGTTTATTTGTTACTGAACCATGATATCGGGAAAAGGGGCAGCCATCCCTATTAATTATACTTACAATATCAATTCATAGTAAATGTTCATTCTATTCTGTGCTGTAATGTTGAGAGTGGCTTTTAGGAAAGCTAAAATCAAAAGAAAGATGAGAAAACTGACACTGTAGGTGCAAATGAATCAATCTGTGCTTCTTCAACTCTCTAGGGATGATATGGCATGGTAGTGGAAAACAGGAAGGTGCTTGCAAGTTAGCCAGTCTCTGAGCTCAATGATGGTACATTAGGGTTACAGGTATTCTCTCTGTGTGACTCTTATTTAACACACATGAATCTTTCTTAGGGGAGGGAGCAGAGATTTTTATTCCTGCTAAGTTGCAGCTATGACCTTCCTTGAAAATAAGAAAACGGTGATTGATGCTTCATAAATATCACATTCTGGCAATTCATTACATTAGACATTTGTTTTGTTTTTAGAAAAGGTTATTATGAATATAGTCCAACGGAATCGAAAGTTTAATTTTCCAGCTAGCACTATAACTCTTTTCATTATGCTACTTATTTATTTTGAATCTGCTTAAATCTTTTAAATATGTTTTAAATATGACATTCAATACATCAAACCTACTATTAGGCTCAGCATTATAATACTTTGACAAAGGCTAATACTTAGACCAAAATTTAAAATATTTGGGAAAATAATATCAAAAACTAAACAAAAATAAATTGATTAGTGATAGTCCAACACATTTGCATTAATGAAATCATGATTTTGAACTCTCCACTCCCTCACTGCGGTAACGTTCCTATGATTTTACTATTAAAGAATGATGGCACTGACATTAGTCCTGGCTAACTTCAATTACTGGACTACTATAATTTGGAACAAAAAGATGTTTGTATTAAGCGTAAAATGTATTTGGAAGGCTTAGATTTACCTTATATATAAAACAATTTTTATTCTATAAGAATAAGCATTAAATTCGAAATGACAATTATGACACTCCGAATTATGTCATAAAATTTGTATCCCTATGTTTTTATATTAGTCTGTAAATCTCAAATGGGATCCACAAATTTCAATATGGGATCCACTGCAGAACATTTCCTATCTACAAATTCTGTCCACAAACATCCAGTAAGGATGTAGTAAATAAAAGCAATATATGATACATCTCTTTTTTCAACAGAAGTGATGTTAAAATTGAATGGCATGTTCTTAGAGTCTAGAACTCCCACTATATAAAAGTCCTCCCAAATATAAGTCAGCTGTTTGTTCTACTTTATGAATATGTGTGAGCACAATTTAATCTTTTTAAAGTATCTACAAATGCATTTAAAGATGTAAGAGAAGGAAGGCATAGAAAAAGCCTAGAAAACATCTCTGTCTAAAGTAGTCCCAAAGCCAGAAAGATCATGAAATGGAGAACCAAGGCCAGTGTCAGAAAACCTTTAGAATACAGACCCTTAGGATATAATTGTTCAGGGTGGCTAGAGAAGGCATGAAGCAGAAAGCCCAGAGAACCACTCTGAAAATGGAATCATTGTTAGAGTAACTATAAAGTATAAAAAAATTTAATCAGTAGATTACCTGAAATGGTGCAAATTACTGTTGAGTTTGATATCAAGTTATCACATCCTGTATGAAAATTCTAGAAATATAAAAAGACTTAAATATGTGAAATTCAAAAGTTAGTATCCCAGAATTGCATGTTAAATTTACACCACTGTAGATCATTTTCCCCAAATATCAATGTATATTGATGTATGTGGTTTTGCAAGGGACAAGGAAAAGATAAATTCCAAAATGTAAATTTTGAAGATTATATTTGAAGTTAGAATTGCACTGAAGGTCAAAAATCATAGATTGAAGCTAATTTTTCACAATCTCTTACTGTGTGTGCCAGGACCTCCTATTTGCGGGAAATGACGAACCTCTACAGTATGTTATATTGCTTTAATTCAAAGGCCAGTTTGATTCAGCACTTTTAGTTATTCATCATTGCTCAAGGCTAGTAAATTTCAAAACTTGTCCATTTCAGCCAATTATCTCACTTTTTTTCTCCTGAAAGAAAACTCATGATGTTATATTCTTTATCATATTACATGGCACTTTTAGCCCACAGAAATTGGAGGCTGCGTAGAATATAAGGTATTCCCAGCACATTTTTCTGCCACTGTTCGAAGCCACTTTAGTTAACTACTCTCCTCCGCTTAGTTGTCCCAGGGATATAGGGAGTAACTGTTGCTATCAAGGGGTGGATAAAAAAGCTAGGAGACATGGTACTGGTACCACAACAGAGATATAGATCAATGGAACAGAACAGAGCCCTCAGAAATGATGCCGCATATCTACAACTATCTGATCTTTGACAAACCTGACAAAAACAAGAAATGGGGAAAGGATTCCCTATTTAATAAATGGTGCTGGGAAAACTGGCTAGCCATATGTAGAAAGCTGAAACTGGATCCCTTCCTTACACCTTATACAAAAATTAATTCAAGATGGATTAAAGACTTAAATGTTAGACCTAAAACCATTAAAATCCTACAAGAAAACCTAGGCAATACCATTCAGGACATAGGCGTGGGCAAGGACTTCATATCTAAAACACCAAAAGCAATGGCAACAAAAGCCAAAATTGACAAATGGGATCTAATTAAACTAAAGAGCTTCTGCACAGCAAAAGAAACTACCATCAGAGTGAACAGGCAACCTACAGAATGGGAGAAAATTTTTGCAACCTACTCATCTGACAAAGGGCTAATATCCAGAATCTACAATGAACTCAAACAAATTTACAAGAAAAAAACAAACAACCCCATCAAAAGGTGGGCAAAGGACATGAACAGACACTTCTCAAAAGAAGACATTTATGCAGCCAAAAAACACATGAAGAAATGCTCATCATCACTGGCCATCAGAGAAATGCAAATCAAAACCACAGTGAGATACCATCTCACACCAGTTAGAATGGCCATCATTAAAAAAACAGGAAACAACAGGTGCTGGAGAGGATGTGGAGAAATAGGAACACTTTTACACTGTTGGTGGGACTGTAAACTAGTTCAACCATTGTGGAAGTCAGTGTGGCGATTCCTCAGGGATCTAGAACTAGAAATACCATTTGACCCAGCCATCCCATTACTGGGTATATACCCAAAGGACTATAAATCATGCTGCTATAAAGACACATGCACACGTATGTTTATTGCGGCACTATTCACAATAGCAAAGAGTTGGAACCAACCCAAATGTCCAACAACGATAGACTGGATTAAGAAAAGGTGGCACATATACACCATGGAATACTATGCAGCCATAAAAAATGATGAGTTCGTGTCCTTTGTAGGGACATGGATGAAACTGGAAAATATCATTCTCAGTAAACTGTCACAAGGACAAAAAACCAAACACCGCATGTTCTCACTCATAGGTGGGAATTGAACAATGAGAACTCATGGACACAGGAAGGGGAACATCACATTCCAGGGACTGTTGTGGGGTGAGGGGACGGGGGAGGGACAGCATTAGGAGATATGCCTAATGCTAAATGACGAGTTAATGGGTGCAGGAAATCAACATGGCACATGCATACATATGTAACAAACCTGCACATTGTGCACATGTACCCTAAAACCTAAAGTATAACAAAAAAAAAAAAAAAAAAAAAAGCTAGAAGAGACAGCCCAGAATCATCAGGCATATGGCAGCTCTCATGGTGCATGGGAAAAGTCAGTAAATCAAAACCACCTTAGAAATAATCTTGTGAATTGTGAATGTGATGAATAAAGATCATTAGCAAATGACAAAGGTTCACTTACTGAAACCCAGTATTAATTAACAGTTTTTTTCCCAAGTTGTTCTTTGGTAGATTCTAATTTCCCAGAAATAAGAACTATTACTCAAGTTGATACAATTAACAAAAATCAGCCCAAAGATTCTGTATACAAAGATAACACCTACTACTGATCATCAAATAAGCATGTTTTGAAGAGTTCGTAATTTTGTCTTCTCACTTTTCTTTTTTTCTTCTCTACCTTTTCCAAGTAGGAAATGCTGTCTTGCATCTTACTTCGGTGATCAACAATACAACTTTATAGACCAACTGTAACCACGAAACACACAAGATGCCTTTTACTGACATACATGGTTACGGAGACCTATGACCTTGGCCTTCTTAGCTCGTATTGGTACTTACTGAAAAGGTTTTGTTTATTTAAAGAAACATTTTTTCCCAAGCATAATGTATACTTTCAATACAATGTATCTCTTTTTCCCTCCCACTCTGTAGAGCACAAGAGATAAACAATGGAATTCCAGTACTAGCAGTATTTGCCATAGGTCAAGTATTCTACTCTAAATGACAATTCTCTACTTTATTAGTAAAGGGCACGTTTGATAGAGTTTCCTACTGTCTTCTAAGCACAGTATTTACCATTATAAATTAACAATTTGACATAAAGAAAGCAAACCTTTGTGTAATATACACTGGTTTTACTTTTCTTGAATAGATACATGGGTGATTTTTAAAAAGGAAGAAAGGGAGGGAGAGAGAATCTGAATTTTCTGTGATTTAGAAAGAAGGAGCAACCCTCATACACTTACTATATGTCAAAAACCTATTTTATAATGCCTTTCCAAGTTTATAATCACTTTGAGAAAAACCTAAATCTAGATAAAATGGTCCTTTGCTATGTTTGCCCATTTGGGGTTCTAATTGTGGAGAGGGTAGTTTAAGGAAAAGGTTAATTAACACAGCTGGACCTACATGAAACATTTTTGAAGCTAAGACAATTTCAATTTAGTTCTCCTAGAAATCAGTTCACTGGAATTCTTGGCTTTCTCCCAAGAAGTTTCTTAAAAAGGTTACCAGCTTAATTGAACGAAATCAGAGTCTGCAACCGTCAACAATTATCTATAGAGCGATACTTGTTATTAGGCTGAATAAAATCAAAGTTAGAAACCAACCACAATTATTTATGGCACAGTAATTCTCAATATTGGCTAGTCTGATTGCATTGAACTATTAAGAAAACTTCCTGAAAATCTACTTGTTTCCTCTTTCATGCAGACACCACAAAGATAATCAAGGATACCACCAAGCCTATCTCAAAATAATTTCCAGTTATTTCAAAGGAAATCAAAATTAACCTGGAACAAAATGAAAAAAAAAACTACCCTAAATGGATAAATAAACATAGCCTATTTTATCTACAACCATGAAGCTCTGGACATTACGTTTTCTGTTGACCAATCAATCACTTCTACTTTATGGTAAGGGTGTTGCTTACTATTTCAATACTTATATCTCCCTGGTCCTGGAAACTCTTTTTGATTCATTTGAGAAGCAAGTGCCCACAATTTTGATGGCCAGAACTTGAAATGACTGAGCAACAGAGTCATAATCATACTGCATTGCATTGAATGCCTCATTAAATGACTAGCAGCACATCACGTATCATTTAAGGCTTTTTCTGGTACCTCACAGAAAACAGAGACATTCTATTGAAATGAGTGAGATTTAGAAGTGTTTATACCTTTTGTAAAATGAAACGCTAGAATTATACATTAAAAAGTCAAAGAGATGAGACTTTTTCAGGGTCTTTTTTTCTTTTTTCAAATGCACTCTATGCCAAGACAACTGCTTTACAATTTACATTCAATTACAGCTAATACTGAAAGGGTTAAACCCCAGTTACCAGGTTTCTCCCCATTAGGAATAGCCCAATATTTTTTGAATGCCAAAGTGAATTTAAATATTATTTTTCTGGGAAAATTAGGTTTTTTTGTTTTTAAGCACAAAACTCAATTTCTATTAAAATATTTTACATATCCTAAATTTCAGTTTAATTATTTGCACTTGATAATGTTAATAAAATGATACATATTCAGGAAATAATACAGCAAAACATAAATTTGAGTATGAATTGTTTCTGCAATTATTTTACATTTGCATAACTTTTTAATTTAGCTATTTATTATCTACTTAATAAATATAACAAGATTGCATTCAACAATTTTCAGAAATCACAAATATGAAATTTTCATGTTTGTCTTAGAATCTAACCTCTTATAAATATGCACAGATCCTAATTTTCTGGGTGTTATTTTGCAAATCTTCCCCAGTACTACCACTTGAGAGACAAGAAACTGGTGGCTGGTCCAGAAACATTTTTAAAGATATATCCTTCTCTGGTTGAGTTACAGCAGTTCTTAAAGAGTGGCTGTAGTGCATCAAATAACAAAAATAATGAATTGGTTCCACGTAATTCAAATTATTTAATAAAAAGGATAAGGAGTCTGTGATTCCATGGTAAGTTGGTAGAATTGTATAAAGTAGAACAAAATTAGAGAGAGAGAGAGCATAAGTCCTCAGCTCCTGTTTTCTTTTTCTTTTTTCTGTTAAGATAAATGCTCTTAACAATGTCTATGATAGAATAAATACGATTCGGAGAAAAGGAGGGCCCAAAAGAGAGAAAATGATAATAAGAGACCAGAGAAGTTCTGGTTACTGGCCCAGGTAAGAAGCAGCCCGGGTGAGTAAAAGATACAAGAATGACGAATGCTAATACAGCGTCTGGAGAATCTGAAAGCAAATGTCGCCCAATTTTTTTAAAAAAAGAGTGAAATCTAGAAATAACACAATGGCGACCTTAAATTTTTTCTGGTAAAACCATAACTGATATAACACAAAATTGGCATTTACAGAGAAAAGGGGTGACTTTTAGTGAAATCCATGCCAAACAGATTTTATTTTCTAATTTTGAAAGAGTTACTATGATCAGACACTCAGCATACTGAATTTCACAAGGACCTTTACCACAAAATAACACATATGATGCATAATAAAAAGAATGTATTACAATTACATTGTCATAGATGGCTGAATGATCATACCACATGCCATGACACTGCTATGGCACTGCTAAAATGTAAAAATCATTATTATAATATGAGCATATCAAAGGTGACGCTCAGAGATAAGTCTTGATTCCACGATGAGCACCTTCAACACGGAATTGTGTTCAAAAACAAACCTTTGAAACATAGTTTACTAAGCCCTTCCTTGGCCTCTCTTTTAATATTTCAATCTCATCTTTCCCAAACATCTCTAACTCCCCTTGAAGTCTAAGCTCTAACTCTACTGAACTCAGTTGTCTAAAAGAACAATCCTGTCTTAGTTTTGGAACTTCACACACATTGTGTCTTTCTGCCTCAAATATTTTTATCCTCACTCTTTTCATGGCAAATCCTAGCATTTTTCAGAAGTCAATTTAGATATTACTGCTTTTGAAAGGAGATGCTCTCCTTGACCTCCCTGGCTGGTTTAGATGTCCTTGAAAAGATGACATTGTAACACTATATGATGTTTTGTAGCATACTTTATTGTAATTCTTTCTTTAATCATTTGTCTCTTTTATTCAGCACTATGCCTATAAACCAGCTCTTGAAAAAATAAAAATTCCTTATTTATAGTGTTGGCCAAATTCCATGGGAAAAATATCCCACCACCACCACATACACACCCTGGCAGATTTCAAAATACAATTGCTCTCTGTATCCGTGGGTTCAGCATTAATGGATTCAACCAACAATGCATCAAAAATATTCAGAAAAAAATTCCAAAAAGTCCCAAATACCAAACTTGAATTTGATGTGTGCCAAGTGCTACATCGAACCCACGCAAATGAAGAAATGTGTAGGCCGTGTATTAGGTAGCATAAGTCATCTAGAAATGACTTAAAGTACACCGGAGGGCCAGGTACAATGGTTCATGCCTGTACTCCCAGAATTTTGGGTGGCTGAAGCAGGAGGATCTCTTGAGCCTAGGAGTTTGAAACCAGCCTGGGGAACATAACAAGACGTTGTCTCCACTAAAAAAAAAAAAAAAAAAGAAGAAGAAAAGAAAAAAAAAATAGCTGGGCGTGGTAGTGGATGCTTGTAGTCCCAGCTACTCAAGAGGCTGAAGTGGGAGGATCAAGCTTCAGCCCCGGAGATTGAGGTTACACCTTGGTAAACTGATATTTTTCTCTTAATACAAATGAGAAATGAGAATGGTGAGTGTGTTGGCTCATGCCTGTAATCCCAGTATTTTGGGATGCCAAGAGGGGAGGATCTCTTTAGCTGAAGAGTTCGAGACCAGCCTGGGCAATATAGTGGGACCTTGTCTCTACAAAAAATACAAAAATTAGTTAGACATGGTGGTACATGCCCATAGTCCAAACTACTTGGGAGGCTGAGGTGGGAGGATCACTTGAGCCTGGGAGGCAGATGTTGCAGTGAACTGAGATCATGTCACTGCACTCCAGCCTGGGTGACACAGTGAGTCTGTCTCAAAAAAATAAAAAAAAAATTTTAAAGGCCACTAAGATTCTATTGCATAAGATTAAAAAGCTCCTAAACCAGTCTCTTAATCCGGTCAAATTTCTATGTATTGATGCATATTCTATGCCATGCATTCTGCTAAGCACTTATCATTTCTTATCTTACTTAATTCTTACAACCACCCTAAAAGAGAAAATGAGACTCAGTGACATTAAGTAACTTTTCCAACATTGGAAAGGCAGTAAATGTCAAAAATAACATACAATACCACATTGTCTAACACCAAAGCCTTTGTTCTTACCATTACACTCTATTTCTGGCATAAACTGCACTACACTATACAGTCTCTATTCATTTCATTATTCATTAACACGGGAATCTGGCGATGCCCAGAGAAAAGAATAGACAGAGATGTACATTCTTGGTTTTTCATGTCAACAGCACTTGGTTAAATACTTTAGTAAAAGGTAATAGTAAAATGAATACAGTTCATTTTTGCCTTTATCTGTTCTATCTCTCATCCATATAATATAAAACAACCATCATTAGGTTTCAAAAACCCTTCCAATGTTTCATATATTTACAGGTTTATTATTCAATGAAACCATCTTCAAATATCTGAATCATTCTGATCTCTCCCAACTCTGACTCTCAATGTATTAATATCTAGCATGTTTATCATATATTTTGACATTTAATCTTATACATCTCATAAGCACCAACGAAATTTGAAGTTCCTTGATTGCAAGAACCATTTTAATGTTTTGGGGGGAATCCCTGAAGCCTCTAATAGTGTTAGATATCAAGTACTTATTCAAATGCTTCCTAAATTGAATCATAAAGTAATGATTTTTGAAATCGTTGAAAAGAGAAAATCTAATATGTCACAGGCCTATATCTTGGTAACCTATTTGAGTCTGCACTGATTTGCCTCATGTTATATTAGAATGTCAAAGATTTCCAATGAAAGTGAATATTTGAGAATATAAATATGTTCAAAGGGAAAAAAAGGTAACAGAAAAAAAGATGTAAAAAGTAAACACTCCTGCTTTCCTCCTTTCTCACACCTCATTGGTGAGGAGGACATTTCCTAGTGATTTCAGCGGTGAGCATATGGACGTGCTGTTCAGGAAGGCTTCATGCAATATAAACACTACGAGGATAACAGTGAAAACCCTAGGCTGTGGGAACAATTGCTTTGTTGAGTTTGCTTAGAATTAGGAAGAAGGCTGACCAATACTGAGCAGTAACGATCTTCTATTAAATTGTCATGCTATTTTTATTTATTTTTTATTTATTTTGAGATGGAGTCTCGCTCAGTCACCCAGGCTGGAGTGCAGTGGCGTGATCTCGGCTCACTGCAAGCTCCACCTCCCCGGTTCACGCCATTCTCCTTCCTCAGCCTCCCGAGTAGCTGGGACTACAGGTGCCCGCCACCACGCCCGGCTAATTTTTTGTGTTTTTAGTAGAGACAGGGTTTCATTGTGTTAGCCAGGATGGTCTCGATCTCCTGACCTAGTGATCCACCCACCTCAGCCTCCCAAAGTGCTGGGGTTACAGGCGTGAGCCACAGCACCCGGCCCATTTTTATTTCTTAATTGTTAGATATGGCGACAATGGGAAGACGCTAGTGAATCATTTTATTGGCATGTATCATGAATTCATTTTGAGATAGGTTCAATTGATGGGGAAGTGTGCCTGGAGTGATAGAGCTAATGAGGCAAATTTGGGAATGCTATAAAATTTTGGAAATATAGAGGAAAGGCCAAATTAGTATCTTCTTATCTTGATATGCGATTTAAGGAAGCAAAGTAAATAAGGAATATTTTTATTGCATTAGCAATGTTCAATATTATCTACTTATACTTCCTAGAAGTAGGTTATTTTGTTTATTTTTGTGATGTATATGAGCGAAGTGATTACTGGTGAGGTAGCTAACTTATCTATTGTTTATAGACTCCCTGATGTTATGGTTCTAGGGGCTACACAGAAGAAGAAGGAATAGTACACTGAGTGTACTCTCCCACTGGTTAGACAACACCTTAGAAGTGTCAGTAAGAATTCACTGATTTCATTGTATATAATGTATACACTGACTATATAAACATTGATTTCAATATCACTGAGCACTTCTTATGTGCCTAAAACAGACCTAAGCACCTAGGCATAATGTCATTTAGTTCTCACAACAATCAGGAGGCAGATGTTATTTGCAGTGCCTTTCTACAAAGGAAAGAATCAGGGAGGAAACATTTCCAAGGCCACTCGTCCCAGAGGAGCAGAACAAAAACTTGAATCCAGGACTCCTGGCCCTAAGGCTTCATGAACCACACTGCAATGATGCAACATAAACCACACATTTATGAATTCCAGGGGATCCTGGTGGGTACTAAATATAACAAGAGCTGCAGGTAGAGAGGATTCTAATACAGAAGGAAAGTAACCATCAGCACCAAAACCACGGTGACTTGTGGGGCAAAGTGTCTCCTCATTTGGGGATTCTTTGCTGTTGTAAGAAAGAGGCCTGTATTACTGGAACTCCAACCACAGTTTATCAAGGGACCTGGTCCACAAGTCCATTCAGAGCTAGCAAGCAAGAGCTCTTGTGATAATCTTGTGATAATAAATTAAACCTAAGTTTAATATTTTAAACTAAGGTTTAAAAATATTAGTCCTGAGGAAAGATGGGGGCTGGTAGTAGCTAAAGGAAGACAGACCTTGGGGAATTCCTAACCTGTATGTACTCACACACCACTTCTGACTCTCGGAGAAAAATCAGGCAGCTGGGACCACACACACATTTTCCCCAAAACTGCTGTGCCTCCTTCCTAAAGCATGGGGTGTGCACGTGTGCACACGCACAGACACACACACACACACACACCTCTAATTCAATTAAGTGAAATAAATCGAAAAATGTTATGAAGTGAAATAATCTTTAATAAGTTTGTATAAACTGACTACAGATGATCACTGATACCATATTAACATTAATTATCATATCTTATTTGATTTTTACTTTCGACTGTTACTTATCATATCCACCAAAATACATCCATATTGGGTTTTGGGGGCAGTTGAATTTTAATATTTATCTTTGTCTTTAAAAACTGCACTAATAAAATACATTTAATGTCTTCCTGAGCTACCTATTTAGTATGTCTAATACCATGTTCAAAGAACCCTAATCTTCTTAAATACACATCTTGTCTATGGACTTAAAACAAATAGGTTCGCTGGCCCACACGACTTATACTTGCTACCAAAGGATTACTGTGGTTTTAAGAATAATAATCAACAGAACTAATTAGAAACCATAAATAAATATTATGTTAAAGCTATTGTTTTGAATAATTGTCTTCTTTCTTCTCTCCACAACTTGGAAGCAAATGGAATTTTTTATTTCTTTCAACAGAGTTAAAAATTGAAACAAGACCAGTTTCTTGACATTGTGATCTATCACAGACTACAGTGATATTATTCATAGGAGGGCAAATGTGTCAGTGATAGACTTGGGAATATGGATTTAATAGAAATACCACATTTTGATCCTGAGGAATTCAAAATATTAGAAGGTGAAATAAAATCATGGAAAATATTTCACAATGAAACTGCCTCTGAGAACTATGGGCAAGATTTGTCATTGGCTTTGTGGAATGTACATTAAGATTTTTCAGCATACTTTTGTGTTCAGCTGGGAAATACTGTATTATAATTTTCATGTTTCAATTCATGCTAAAATTTGATTTTATGTGGGTGTTAAGTATGTGCACAAAAGACCTCAAGTACAAGAAATAAGAAAGAGAATCAAAAAAACTGTTAGCATTTTTGTAGGAAATATTAAATTTAGTTTTTCAAAGGCACAGATTCTTTTTCCACTAATAAAAGTAGGATATGAGACTACAGTTAGTCAAATGCACTGCAAATTTAACCACATTTTTAAAATGTGATTTTAACCTGGATGTCTGCAATCATCCTTAGAGTTTATAAACTCAGCTTATTTCCAGATTATACTTGATAGAAGGTAAAAATTAACATAAAGCGAATCACTGGTAAAGCAAAAGTAAAAATGCGCTTTCTGTGTTTGATTTGGTATTCATTCACTCACAATACTTCTTCACACAAAATAAACAAACAAACAACAGATGCTAATCTCTGAAAATTCATCTTGAAGGATTTAAATGATGTTCTTGAAAATGTCAAGTCCTTTTACTGGCTCATATTGAGAAAAAAGTGGATAATTATTGTATTATTGTTACCAGTTCAGAAAAAACTCACAGTTTTCATAAATTCTAGTCAGCTTTGCAGAAAGATAACTTCTGATGTGTTTTAAAATTCCTAATTATCCAATAAATGCTGCTACAGTTTAAATCAATACTCAAATACATAACAAGGAAAGAAGAGGCATACATTTTGAGATTAATGGTGTAAAAAGTAAAGGATAAGGAAAAAATGGTTAAAAAAACAGCTAAACAAGAAATTGTTATGTTGTCTCAGAATTTTCTTTCAAGAGAATGGCCACCGGATTGAAAACAACAGAAGAAAAACTTATCAGAAGGAAAAGTGAAGTTAATGCTTAAAAAATGTGTTTTGAGAAATGAAAACTTTTTTATTCACTGAAAAAGTATTTCAGTCCCCTGGACCCTTTGACTACGGACCATATTTTTTGAAAGGACGTGCAAAGTAGATCCAATAACTGCAGCAATCTTTGAAGAAACTTAAAAGATTGGGGAGGGGCCAGAAGACGGCAGGCTGACGCAGACACATGCGTATTCACTTTGCAAAAGAGGAGAACAGTAAATTCTTCAAAATATCGACAGAGGAGCTTTATTTACACTATTCTTACAAAAGCCTTCCATAACAACTTACTAGGGATTGATTTGTATGGTGCTAGGAAACAATTTATTGGGCCCTGCCTACACTAACCGTGAGCTATTTCAAATGAAATAATGAGAGGCAGACAGGATAGTGGTTAAGAATGAGATTTCTGTGTTAAACTTCCAAGACTAATTTCCTACCTGTGCGATGTGGCCAAGTAATTTCCAGTCCTGTATCTTGGCTTCCCCTCTGTAAAATAATAATAATGGAACTTCATAACATTGATGTGAAATACAAATGCATTTAATAGATCTTCATGACAACATAAGAATCATCACGTCTCCTTCTGAGTAAATAATCAAAAATAGTATATCTAACTATAAATTCTATTCTTTCAGAACATATCAGACATGTATAGCTTCGCAATGTGGAAGATAATGTCCAACTGGTTTTAACAAGGAAATTGCCAAGTTCACTCATGACCGTCTTCTCCATACAGCGGAGAAGAAAAAAAAAATTACAGAAACAAAATCAAGCCAATGTTTACTAAGAGGAATCTCAAAACTATTTCATAAGAAGGCCAAATGAATCATTTTGAAAACTCTAGCGCATCAGTCTGAATATACTATAACTTCTGGTCATAAGATTTGCTTCAGACAGCAGCTCTTGAGAACTTTCTGCCTTAAAAATTTCACTAAAGTGAGCAAGTCTGTGTTCAAGAACAACTGGATATCAACCAACCCTGACTGTCAGCAACAAATGAATTTAGCAGTCAGGAGATGTCATTCTAATGTCAGCCATAGCAACATCTTTTAATCTAATGTATGTTCATGATATTTATGCTACAATTTGAGTTAGTTTGTGTACATTATCCATCCTATTCTTTCAGTGATGTAAAAAGTACAAGAGTGTCATATTATGAAATGACTCTACTTGAAAAAATATTAAAAGACGTAAGAATGAAGGAAGCCATTGGTGCTGTGGTGTGCACTGGGTCAACAGCAGGGATGATACTGAAAGATAAAAAATAACCTGGAAAAAATGTAAAAGGCTCTGAGGTGATCCACAAGAAAGAAAAATGACTGATATAAGTTTTGAGTGTGCAGATGACCAGAGAATCAGCATCCATCCTGGATGCCTGTCAACCTGATGTTAATTTAGGAGATAAAAATTTGTTCAGGAACTTAATAAGCATGGTAACAACTACTGAGGATCTTTTGTCAAAATCCATGGATAATTATCGTTTCCAGGCATGTTCACACTTGTACAACCGTGCAGTGAGGGAGTAAGTGGAAATCCCCAAGAGGAGGGATCTATAAGGGTAAATGATTCACAACAGAATATCTAGCAGCATGAAGTTGAAGAGTATGCCTGGTTTTCAGGTAGAAGTTAAAGAATGAAGAGACCTGGTCATGCACAGTCATGTCATTCTTATTTATTTATCTTTTTAATATTCAAGACTTTAAAATAATTTCAAACAGCACTAAGAAGGTAGAAATTTTCATAACAAAAATCTGGACTAACAGTTTCTTAAAAAATAATGTGAAGTTCTGACAACATTTACACACTATATCCCTAACTCATTAATGACATCTACCTAACCCATGAGGCTTCTCAGTTTACAATCCCCATTTTAAAACTTCTAAAAAAATGACTCACAATTCTAGAAGATGGAAGTGAATTAGGGACTGTACAGTGAATGCTTTTTCACCTTGACTTAACCCAAAGATGCTGAATGTAAATGAACTCCTCTAACTGAAAAAGAAATAATGCATAATGAGTTTGAGCAGTGGTTAATATGAAAAGAGCCCAAATTAGCAAGCTTTCTTTTTCTCAACTACTGATTATTGATAATGCGACATGATGCTTGTACAGTATTTTGATAAAGATGTTTACACTCAGAATTAAGCAAAGGCCAAAAATCATATAGGTGGAGGCTTAATTTGCAAAAAAATAGTCGTGGTTCACAGAATCACAGGGATTTGGAGCTGCAAGAGCATTTGGAGATCATCTGGTGCAAGGCTCACAGAGATAACAATTTACTAACTTACATGCAAAATTTCAAAGCCTTTAAGTTCACTTTCATTATAAAGTACAAAGTAATTCTAGAAATAAATTTGTAATACAAATGGCATTGATTGGAAAGGCTATAAATATACTTAATCCTATATATATATGTGTGTGTGTGTGTGTGTGTGTGTGTGGAACTGAACACACAAACGAAGTTGTGCACATATTACAAAATGGGCCCATGTCAGCTCTCTAGGCTCTCACCCCTGTGACACAGTCACTATGCTTTAATGAATACCCAAGGGGATCCTGCAACACAATATATTCCCTGGCCTGTTTGGAAATCAGACAACATTTCCTCTTGGTGTAAGTCTTCGGTACAAAGACTTTTCTCTCTTTTTTCCCAACAAATGAGACCCCATGTTTGTCAATGGAGTAAGAGAATACTGGTTACCTACTTCCAGTAAGTACACTGAGTCAACCACCTAGAGGTTTGAGACAGTCAAGGGGTCTGGTAATGAATGTCCTACTCATTCTGCAATATAAAAGTAAATTACCAAATAATAAATGCTGAATCTTTGGAATTTGGAAGAGTCAGCTTTATATTTTTTAAAAAAGAAGATCTTGTGCATGAGTCAGAATCATTAACATAACTTTGCTGTGTTTGCAAATTTCTGGCAGGTTAATTTTTGATAGCCGGGGAAGAGCAAAGCTTCCAACCAATTTTCTAAATCATCTTTAGGCAAACATCCAGGCGCAATCACCTGTAGACGGCTGCCTGAAGGCCCAGGTATGTTTTCAGAAAGCAGCCAGATTCGCGAATGATTTACAAAGTTAACCATTGGAGCTACTCATATAACTGGCTTAGACTGAAAATAAGTAACCAAAAACACATGCATGACACACCTTAACCTCAGTGTCCTCACCTCACTCGGAGGAGAAAAAAGCATCCAGAAAAGGCAAGTCGACCCTGGCTTTTCAAATCATTTTCAGACATGAGCCTATGTAAGGTATTCCTACTCCGAGGTCACTAAAAATAAAAATTAAATAGCAGACATGACGAGCAAAAGACAGTATGGTCATTTAGATGTAAATATATTTCCTTTTTGATTTTAAAGTTTAGAATAGTATCATTAACTACTGAGTGCCAAAATGTCACATTTTGAATCAAGCTACCAGGACTAAAAAATAAAAAAAAAAAAGTTCATCTAATTTGAGACAAATGAAATCAGAAACGATCTAAAATACAGTGCTCTGACAAAGCGAGCTATTAGCTGAATTTGATATTATTGTGCTGTCACTTCCAAACAAATAACAGGGATCAATTTATAAAGTTAATGAGACATTTACAACTGAAACACAATTATAATTACAGCCCCTAGAACAAAGTTTTAAAAATACTCATTCACTGTCATTCAAAAATTTGAATCACTTACTTGTTTGTAATGAATTCTAACTTTAAAACATTTATCAAACTCACTTTTTTTCAAATCTTTTGACAAAATAATGTAATGATGATGTTAATGATACAATATTAGTAAATAACATACTGAGTTAAGAATAATTTACCTCCTGTTGTTCCTTATAGCTTTCAAAAGGGGCTTACAGACATGTTTTTATTTAATTTAATGTACACATAATGAACTTATATGCATGATACTGATCTAGACATTTTTAAAATAGGCAATTTAGTCCTCATAAGAATCGTAGGGGCTGGGCGCGGTGGCTCATGCCTATAATCCCAACACTTTGGGAGGCTGAGGTGGGTGGATAACCTGAGGTCAGGAGTTCAAGACCAACCTGGCCAACATGGCGAAACCTTTCTCTACTAAAAATACAAAAATTATCTGGGCATGGTGGCAGGTGCCTGTAATCCCAGCCACTCAGGAGGCTGAGGCAGGAGAATAGCCTGAACCTGGGAGGCGGAGGTTGCAGTGAGCCGAGATCAGGCCATTGCACTCCAGCCTGGGCAATAAGAGTGAAACTCCGTCTCAAAAAAAAAAAAAAAAGAATCTCGGGATAAGAAATTTCTGCAAGACAAATAAAGTATCACTGCTTGAGGATCACAATGACTTTTAAACTAAAAAAAAAAAAAAAACAAATCCTAGAGTTGAGGATGTGAAGATCCAAGATTAATAAGATGAAAATCTAGGATTAAATTTAAGTGGTTTTAGGCCTCTGATGGAAACCTGAAACTGCTTGCCCATAGTAGGTGACATGTTATAGTTACATTACTTTCTTGAGAATAATTTATAGAAAAATTGTTTTCAAAGTTAATCATGTTTACTCCTCATCATCTTTCATCCTTCTATAATGAGCAGCAGGGCATTGGCAATAACCACAAGTTGCTCGACACTGTCCCAAGAAGACTTAAACGTCGGTGTCCTTTCACCTTGAATCTGGGAGGGCCTGTGAATTCTTCAACTAATAGAATGTGGCAAAAGTGATGCTATGGGACATCTGACATCTGAAGTGAGGTCATCAAATGCCATGCAGCTTCCTCTTGGTTACCTGATACACCTGCTCTCTGAGCGTTCCCTTTCCAAACACAGCTGTCATACTGGGAGAAGTCCAGGTCACATGGGGAGGCCATGTGTAGGTTCTCTAGTCAATAGTCCAGCTAGGCACAGCCTTTGGTCTGCACAGCGTTTGGTCAGCACAGCCCAGAAACCAGACATGTGAGTGAAAGAACCTCCAGATGATTCCAGGCCCCAGAACTCTGAGGCCCACTCTGCCTTTGGAATCTTCCCCCGTGAAGCCCCAGGCATGATGGAGCAGAGACAAGCACTCACCTTCACTGCCCTGTCCAAATTCTGCCCACATAATTTGTGAGCATAATGAAACAGTAGTTGTTTTATGCCATTAGATTTGGGAAGTTTTTTATACAGCAACATATAAATGGACTATCACTCTAGTTAAATTATCTAGTTTTCTAAGTTCATTTCCATAATAGAAACAGTAGTAATAAAATAATTTTAATGATCTCTTGTTCCAGATATACTGTTAAGGCTTCATACTTATGATTTTATTATAACATTCCTATTTAACCTATAAAAAGAGTATTATAAATATTCCCATTTTATAGATGAGGAAAGTAAGTCTTTAGGCATTTAAGTGACCTTACCAACAGCACAGAAGTAACAAATATCAGAACCAGTATTTACCTGGAGTTACTGGTAACTTCTCAGCTGTCAGTAACACACAGATCATTTGAGAGAAAAAAACATGCAGTTGTAACATAAGCATGCACGTCAAAAATGTACTAATGTAAGTATCACGAAACGATTTCACTTTCAGGAAAATTTACTTCAAGTGGTTCAAATCTGAATAATTGGCAATTCTTAGAATTCAAGAGAGAAAAACAAAGAAATCAGTATCTTAGGCAACAAAAATCAATGGTACAGATTATAAGAACTCCTTCAAGGCCATCCGATCAGGCCCTCACTATCCGGGCTACATATAAAAGGCACCAAACATCACAAGAACCTGTGTGTGACTTAAAAGATGTGAGGAAAATGGAATTCCTAGAATCATGTTATTTAAGAATTAAGAAGAACCCCAAAGATCAGCCAATCCAACTCCTCCTTTAACAAGAAAACAGTCCTGTAACCCACTTGAGGCTGCCTTGGTTCCTCACTGCCATTGAATGCTCTGTTCTAAAGAGCTTATCGCTTCCTCAGGTAGATTGACAGCTTCAGGGAATTCTGTAGTCCCCCAAATTTCAGAAGGATAGATTTATCAACCCTGTGGCCAAATGCTTTTCCACTTCAAAGGGTGACTGATCCTCAATTCTTAGTTATATAGGGCATAAAGACAGAATATACTTACATCCCAACACTGAAGGCATTATATAAGGGAGACAATGCAAGGAGACACCAATTGCAAAACAAAGCACATATTAGTCCCAAAAGTAAAATAATTCACAAGTTAATGTGGATCATCATAAGAGTCCATAAAGCCTTGAGACTTCCAGCTGCTTTAATGTTACAGTAATGGTAAGGGAAATGAGAATTAGAAAGGGAACCATGCTAATGTTTACCATGTTCCAGGCCTAAGAATCATTTATGCGGTATCCCCCCTTAATCCTCATAAAACTACCATCAGAAAGCCACTCACTTGCTCATTTTAAAGCTGAGGAAATTGAAAATAACAGTGACTGCTAATTGTGCACAGTATCCATTCTCTCCTTTTCAATTTTATTTATGAGGCAATACACTCAGTTAAAAGACTGTGCTTCCCAACGTTTTCAGCTAGGTGTGGCCATGTGATTAAATTCAAGCTAATGATACATAAATAAGCATTGTGTGGAATTTCCTAGAAAGCTGCTGATTAGCTGGAAAATGCATTCCTTTTGTCACTCTGTTTGCTTCCTTTGTTTCCTTCATGCAATATGGAATGTAGATGAGGTAGCTGTAGCACCAGAAGCCATCTTTAATGTAAGGTAATCCAGAGAATGAACACCAGAGTCAACATGCAGGAGGAGGAGGAGGAGGGTGAGGCAGGAGCTTTGGTCTCTCCAGATCATGAAGACAACACAGAGCCATGCATCACTTACTGCTAAACTTCTTTTTCCAAGAGAGAGAAATGTATTTCTGTACTGTCTAGGCCCCTAATATGTTGGGTTTTCTGATAAACGCTGTTAGACACGGTTAATCCTTATGAATGTATTACCTTTACTGAAAGATTTTGCCAAACACAATGTTGAAAGCTCCAAAAAAGAAAAAGAAATCCATTTATTCCTAACAGTCCACTTCACTGTAATTTCTATTTCATCCTGCGAAAAACCTGTACTTCATTTCCAGACTGAATGCATGAATTTAAAGATAGACACGTAGACTCTAATTGTCTAAACTTCATAATTCTGTTTGCATCCTGTTGGAAACAGGAAGGTTAGATGGAGAAGCGAGCTTAGCAAGAAAAGGAAAGCTTATGGAAGAATCAAAATTGCTACAGTTAGTTGGCTCAAGCTTTATTCTGGGCACGTAGAATACAACCAACCAAGAAATTCGACCTATTATTTACGTAGTGACAGATAAAGGAAAATGAGGTGTAGCTCGATAAACAAGCTCTCTCCTAAAGCAGATTTAGACACTATTCATTCCCTTCCTTTCAGTCCAGAAGCCTGCTTAGGTGGAACTGTAAAATAAATTCCAGCACTCTGAACGTTTCAAGGAGAAATAATTTTCAAAACTGGCTCAGATTCTATTTTTCTTCACTTTTAAATTGATTAGATGTGCTTTTAAAAGAAAACTTGTTGTCTCAAGGAATAAAGAGTATTTTAGACAAATATAAGATAGTTAATTTAAATCCACTTAAGATTTTGCCTACATGTTCTAGCCATTAACCATTTCATCCCATTTGTCAGCAACGTACAAATAAATCATGTCAGATTATAACAAAAGGCAGTCAATATTATAATATTAACCTAGTATTTGCCATTTAGCTGAGCTGATTATAAAATATCAGTGAAATTTGTTCTTTAAAACATTTTAAATAAACAATAAATTGACTGAGGCAGTGAAAATAAAATCACTGATGAGTTGCTTAGTAAGTAATCAGACTCAATACTTGGAAAGAAATGTTACATAAGCAATAATTTAATTTAACTTTTCAATTTAGGGCATGCTTAGTCATATGTAACTTTCTGAAATGAAGCATTTCAACAACTCACCATGGGTCTGCTTTAGAAGATAATCTGAAAATCTATGAGAATGACCAAAAAAAAAAAATTACTCTACAGCAGCACTTGATCTAACTGCTAAAGAAGCAAAGACAAGTAAATGAGAAGGTTTCAATTCAGTGAGTCAACACTGCCTTTCACACATAGAGCAGTTCGCCCCTCTAAACCTTTTAAATGAAATCACTACACTCTTCTTGTGCTGGGATATATAGAGTAAATAAAATAGCTCTAAAACATAAATCAAATTAATTTTTCTTTGAATGGTTTTGCATTTCTTCAAAGCATAAATTGGGGATTCATATGGTTCATTTCTTTGCTATTAACTCTACGAGCGAGGAAACACATCACAGGATAACTTCCTTGGCTACTATAATGTATTGTTCTGGTATCATTCTTGACAATTGCTCCTGATCTATAAATTATAGCTATTATTATTATTATTACCTTTGAGTATCATTTTAATGTCTAAGAAAGGAAAATAACAATTTCTCATAAACCTAAATTATACGGGGGTAGGAAAAGGCAATCACATATTTTAATGTAAAATATGTAGAATACAAAACTACAGAATGTAAACGCTATCACAAGTATCCTTCTGTTGTTTAATTAGAAAACCCTATAACTGACTGAAATTTGCCTGAAAAGAGTCAATATCTAATTACCATTCGGGATGAGGAGAGATGGGCAACTCTGAATTGTGGCAATACATGGGAAATAAGTTGAAAAACAAGCCCTTTGAAATGTGTTTAACTACCATCACAACCAATGCAGATAACGATTTTATCCAAGATTTACAATTAGTGCTGTCAAAAAGTGAATGCCCCAAGAACTTTCAGAAAAGAGCTAAGCATGTTTATAGAATCTACATTACAAGAATTATCATATATATCTTGGTCTGTCTATAGGAGAACACACATAGGCAGGGTTTCTATTTATGAAAAGCACTCTCCGAATTGCAACAGAATGCAATGAAGGCTCTTTATGTGTTGTACCCACCACTCTATCCCCAGGATGTAGCTCAGTGTCTGAAACTTCATGAGAACTCAATAAATATATAACTTAATGGTTAAATGAATTTAGCTAAAAATAAAAAAATGACTGCTTTTCATCGTGGTTTGAAAGCCAATATGCTCATGGCAAAGATGCCTGAAACTAAAATGTACAGAAAAAATTATTTCTTTTCCTTTAAAAAAATCTCAATCTCACATTGTTATGTTATTGCATATCATGTTTGCTTGGAAGATAATCCATAAGTGGTAGCATTCAATTTGTGTTGTGCTATATAGTATAAATTGAATATCTTTCCTGTAAGCACATGATGAATTTTAATGCCACACAATCAGTAATCCTAGTAAATCTTAGCATTTATTCCAATTCTGAGCCATCCCCTTCCCCCATATATATATTCCTCTTCTGAAGAGGAACTTTATTAGAAGGTATATATGGGAAGAGGGATGGCTCAGAACTGGAATATATGCTAAGTTTTATAATATATAAATATATATACACACCTCATTTTGGTTAAAATATTATATAGGAAAATGGTTATCATAAATCTGTTATTTAGGGTATAGTTAACTTCATTTTTGCTGGAAAACACAACATTAAAATTATAATGTAACAAAAATAAGACAATAAAAAATAAAATTTACATTAGACTTGGGTGTTCAAAGCCAATGTTGCTAAGTTTCAACATAAATGACACATCTAAATTTAAATGTATGGTAAAACCAAACAAATTTGGGTATACAAAAATAACTCCTGTAAATTTTTAAATTTTGTCATAAATTATCTCTTTTAAGAGACCCTAATATACAGCAACATAGCAATGACTAAACTCCCCTCGATGCTTGATATAAGTTCTGTCAGGCACCATCTAGCTACCCTCATAACTAGTCTTGTTATTAATCATCCTACAGAAACTCTTCCCTGATCACCTGTTACAAGACAGATAGCAGCTGGGCTATTTTATGTAATAAGGGACTTGGGCTTTCAAGGCAGTGAGGGAAAAGAACCAGAAGCTTGGCAGCTGTGAGCCAAGGGCCCCACCCTTTCACTACATAACAAAAATCAGCTGTTGCCTCAACAGCTGGCAAGTGGCTGACAAAAATGAGATCTGAAAAGAGTTGTAGATTTTATGTAGAAAAGGGCCACAGTTAGGAGACAACAGAGAGTAAAAAAGAAAACTGATGATAAGGGTGGGCAATACAGAGAAAGCTAATATAAGTGGTAACTACAGATCAGATGCTAACAAACTGTGGCAGGGGGGACTCACAGGTATCACAGAAGCCTATAGCCTGAAAAATCTTGTAAAAGAAAATAAAGACAAAGAATAAGGACAGACAGCTATCTGCCTGAAGGTATTTTATTGCCCTATCTGAAAGTAGGGAACCTAGATTATCATTTGAACTATTTCTTCACCCTTGCATCTGTTTACCACTTAATGCTATTACTACACAGTGATGTGTTTAAAATAAAGTATGACAATTATAAATAGGAAGACATTTGTGACAAATGTGAATATGATGGCTCTCGCTCCTCTTGCAAACTGCATTTTGAGACTGGCAACATATTCACAGGCATTGATTTACTAAACAAACCTAAACTAATGCCAACCACGTGCCAAGTACTGGGCAAGACAACAATTAATGAGGCATGGACATGGCCTCCAGTAATTGCATGTGGGAGAGAAAGGCATAAACAATAATGACAATGCCTCTTGTGTTGTACATGAAAGAAAGAAACTAACTCTGCTGGGGACAAGACATGAGGAAGATGGACAGGAGGAAGTGGCAGACTATACAGCTTCATAAATTGACGTAGCATTCCAGACTTGTCTTGAAGGATGACTAGGCTTTATCTGGAGGAGAAATTTTTTAAATGTATTTCAGGAAAAGAATAGCACATGCAAATACAAAGAGCATGATAGATGAGAAAGGGAGCTGCCTGGGAGACAGGGGAAAGGATTTGCTGAGCGGTACTCAAGGTTCGGCTGAGGCTAAAAACCTTACACGTGTAATAGCACTGATCCACAAGTCTATTTGATTTTTCTTCAGCTGTCCTTGACAGTCTGGCAACGGAAGCAGACGTAAAGACAGCAAAATTGAATGTGCTTCAGAGAGAAGAGGACAAGAAAGAAACAAGACAAAAAATGCACAAGATGCTGTCTCCTCATTTCCTACTGCCCAACCCACTCACCAGTTTGCAGCCCCGTTCTTCATGCCAGCATCTCCAGAAGAGTAAAGGAAAGGAGATTGTGTGGATAGTGCCCCATTCAGTGAATCCTTCACTTATCTCTAAACAAACACTCTCCCATTACAAAAAACAATACCAACCATATAGCATAATAAGCAAAGATAAGTGGTAGAAATAAACCAGTAGAAAGGCAGAAAGATGGAACAGAAGCCATCGGTGAAGTTGTATCACAGTGCTAAGTGCAAATATTTAGGTGAAAACGATCAGTTTGTCTACTTCTCTGACCCACTATTCGAGATTCCTAGTATCATTCCTATTTTTGCCAGAGTCCATAGGTTCTATCGAGTCAGAGATTGTGTTTTTATGGGGGCTGATTCCATCTGTGTGTTCCCAATTACTGACTCAGGGTACAGCCGCTCCATAACAAGAAATCCAAGAATGGGTTTTAATTGGCTCTTTTTTATGAGTTTATTTTGTCATTGCACAATAACCCTAAAAAAATTAAATGCTAGTTTAATTTTATCAGCATTATAGGTATAAATTCATGTCATATAAGAGAACATATCACACATGTATTTACACATGCATAAATCTATTTGAGGAGAGAAAGAGAAAGATCAGTTTTATGTCTTTATTACTTGTGTACCTATTAGGCCTTATGGAGAAAGAAAATTCAGTTCTGCAACTCTTCTATGATACTGTTTAACTGATAAATATTTATATTCTATTAAATGAGCATTTATATCATTGAAACATTTTTATAAGGAAAATATGCCCCAGAGAGTAGATGACTTGAAATACAAGTCTAATTCCCTCTGTTCTACTGTTTTTCTTACCAGTAAAACACAATCCCTCCCCTTTCATCATATTTACTACTGCATAAATCAGTGTAACTGGAGTCAGCTAATAAACTTTCACAGCCAAAGGTCTCACACTGAAGTCCATAACCTACAAATATTTGCTCTATAAAATATGACAGACAGGGAAAGTTAGGTAGACCCGACAGCAACGTCCTAGTCTTTGCATTCTATCAAACAACTTTATTTACAATTGCCAATACAAATTAACCATCACTATAGAAACGTTTCTTAAATCTAAGGATAGTATTTCATGAAAATATTTTTAGTAGTAAAGTAAAATTGAATTTAACGGAATCTTAATAGTGTGGTTAGGTTTATTAGATTGCACAATGAAATAATGTCCTTTAACTTATTTTATGATGACTGTATTAAAATCAACCCTGGGTTTCATTCACAAATCAAACACAGTATCTTTTTAATATTATTTGCCCAAGATTTCCACTAGTACAAACATGACTTCCTTTTAAATATCTTTGAAGGAAGAGGGACTAAAATGGACATTAAGTAGTTTTTCTTCCAAACAAAATGATGGCTTTAAAGAAAAGCCAACATTAGAACCAAAAAGGCCTTATTTAAGTATTACAAGTATATATCTTTTAAAATTTAGGCAAGTTTCTCTTTAGAAAAATACTGCTAGAGGAAACTCTAAGTCTCTCTCTCACGCAGAAACCTGTACTTCGAAGACAAAAACATGCTAGAAAATCTCTTCATTGCTCAGTTGCTACTGCCCAAGGGAGAAGCAGAGATTGGATGGGACCTCAAGTGTCTGTCATTGATGTCTATATTCTTCAATTTAGCAAAAGAAAGTGTAAAAATTCACAGTTCACACAGGACCTGGTTCTCTTCTCTCTCTTGATCTGGGTAAGTTTTAACTCTAGCAGAGAAGTACTTGCAAAACCATTTGGCTGCAAGTCCAGACTTTGGTTTTTAACTGAGATCTACTATTAATAAAGCAAATAGTTTGATCTCTACCTGATGGTTTTGTTTACTTCCCATTTACTTTGAAATTAAAACCCCTATACTAAACACACAGAGGGTTTCACATAATTCTTACCAGTCTAACAGAAATCTTACTCACCTTTAAATGTTCATGTCTAGTATCACCTATTTCAGTGAAGGTTTAATTGATTCCCTTGTTGAAATTAATCGTTTCCCCTCATGTCCCCATGGCTGTTTGTAGACTGCTTATAGCACTTGCCCTATTTTCTCACTAGCTTACAAATAGACTCCTTAAAGCCAGAGATTATGCCTTATTGGTTTGCACACTACAAAGTGCCTTGCATAAAACAACTGTTAAATAATTGTTTAAAATAAATTATAGAATTAATATATTCCTTAATGTCAAAATATTAAAATTAAATAATGTGTTTATTGTGAAGAGAATGACAGTCTATAAAAACGAAATCATCACATATATTCTATTTACCCAACAAATAAGAGCACATTCTTATACAGTTAAGGGTAAACTGTTAGCCAACAGCTTTAAGGCAGTGAATACACGTATACTGGGAATTTCTACGTGTTTTCTGCATTGCTAATTCTAATGTTCATAAAAAATGCATGTAACTGTTTCACTGGAAAGCTCCTCACTGATATACCCAAATACTGGTTTTTTTGGGGGTTCAGACATTAATTCTGAATGCAAGCTTACATAAAGATAGGGGATGTAATGTTTAAAACAGTGTAAATGGCCACTGATTCAAATATAAATCAATATATGAGATAATAGAATAAAGAAAAATTGCAGAAGGCTTCAAACAGCTAACAGGCTTCCAACAGCTAACAGGCTTCCTTGTGGCAATTCACACTCCGATGTGTTTGAAAAACATCAAAGTACAACTTAATTGGTCTGGGAGACATTCATTTACCTAATTTAACAAATATTTACTGAACACCAGCTACATGCCTGGTCCTCTTCAGGGCAACGAATGTACCACAGTGTGACATAATAGACACGATCTCCATCCTCATTGAGGTTACAATCAGAACAGGGAGTCAGATATCAAACAGACGATCAAGCAAATACAATCATGAATAAGTGCTGCCCAGGAAAAAGCGGATGGGGTGAAAGATAATGCTCTAGGTAAAGACAATAGTCTGCATGAATATTCTCAATCAGGAAAGAACCGCAACTGATAAAACAGTACAGAGTGCTGGAGCAGAGTTGGCCATGAAGAGAGTGATGTGAGAGGAAGCTGGAGGGATGGACAGAAGCCATAGCATCTGGGGTCTGGCCATACTAATTATTTGGATTTGCATTCTAAGAATAATGCAAAGAAAAGAGTTAAGCAAGGAATTGCATTATCAGATCTATTCTGACATCTAATTCATGCTAAATACCATAGCAAATTTAGTATGTTTAGATATATTATAAAACATAAAATACATTTCTCCCAAATACAGCAATGTTAAACAAAATAATGGAATATAAGATTCAAACTATAATAAGAGTCAGTGGTGTCTGATTGTATTTCTGTGCTCACAAGTAAAAAGGTTTATACGTTAAGCTGTAAACAAGTGATAAATATTGTGCTGCTTACTAAAATCTCAGGAGTGTTAAGATTAAAAAGGGATATAGGTAGAAGACAGGCCACTTCCAATTCAAACTGCACATTTTGTTTCTAAGTAACTTGTAAATTTAACAAAAATCAAATATGAAATAAGAATTAATTTTTTTTACAATGGCAAGCCTAAAAATAAGTAATCTTTAAAAATATTTCCAAGCCATTTGTAGATTAGTCCAGCTAACATGGGTATTGATAAAAGTAGTTTCAGTATATTGATACCTAATTTAAGAATCTACATGGTGCCCAATTTCCTGATAAGTCAAAAATCCTATGGCTATCATTCAAGGTCTTCTGGAATCTATATGGAACCACATATCCTCTTTCAAAACTGTGACCCTACATACTCATGAAAACTATCACAAACACCTTCGTTACCTTTATCAAATCATCCTATCTCTTTATTCATCTAATCTCTAAATTATTTCTAGTTTTAAGGCCCAAATGAGCTATATCTGCTTTATTTGGCCATTTATTATATTGTTCTGATGCTTCCTAAGAATTATAAAAGATTTATACCTTCGCTATAAATCTGCACAATGTTTTATATGTATGTGTGTGTAAAAGATACATATATATATACACACATAGTTTTTTTGTCTAAAAATGAGTATAACAACATAATTTTTAGGATTTTAAATGAACTAATGCATAAGATTAAACAGTAAGTGCTCAATGAGTATTATACATTACAACTAGATATCACAGCCACTAAAATCATACCTACACATTAGTTTCAACAAAATCTTCCATTATTTCATTCAACAAATAATTTATCAACCATGTCCTATATCCCTAGCCTTATGCATAAGATTGTAATGAACAAGATAAATTAGATTCATCCCTCATGAAACATTAAACAAGTAAATGCATAAACAAAAAATCACATCTTGTAGCAACTATTAAAAAAGAAATAAACATTTATGGAAACTCTGCTGGCAACACATGAATATATCCCTAGCAAACATCTGTAAATAGCTCTACATACCCTTTGAACTTTCTTAAAATTTGTTTTAAAAAATCGAGTTAATATATAGAAAACTGACACCTATTCAACTAAATTTTATTTCAGCATTAAAAGAGTTAAAAATTACAGATAAAGACATCTACATCTGTGCCATAGATGTTTAGGCTCTACTTTATTTGAAAGAAAAATAAAGTTTTCTTACACTAAACTTGTGATGCAGAAAGTCTTCCTTAGAGATGGGCAGACAACAAAATCTTGCAAGATCCCTTTGGAAAATAATCCTGCTATGGTATGAGTTGTATGTATTTGCACGCCCAAAATTCATATGTTGGAACCTAAGACCCAATGTGACAGTATTACGAGAAGGGGACTTTAGTAGGTGAGTAAGACATGAGGGCACTGCCCTCACACATGGGATCAGAACCCTTATAAACGATCTCTAGGGAAATAGCTAGGCTCCTTTTTGCCCTTCCACTTTCCACCAGTGAGGACACAGTATTCACCCTTCTGCCATGCAAGGCTGCAGCAACAAGGCACCATCTTGGAAGCAGAGAGTAGCCCTCACCAGACACCAAATCTCATGCCTTGATGTTAAATTTCCCAGCCTCCAGAACTGCGAGCAGTAAGTTTATTTTATGAACCACCTACTCTCAGATATTTTGTAAAGTAGAACAAATGGACTAAGACAATCCCAATGAGGTAGGTCTGAAAACCAAAGTTGTTGCCAAATAATCAATGGCCTCTGATAGTGAACTAAATGTACACTCAAGTAAACATTTAGGTTGATGAACTTAAACATCATAGCCAATTCTTTCTCAATAATCTATTTCTTAACTATTTTCTAACATAACTCTCCATTTCAATGCCATATTTTGTTTTACCTATTTTGAATGAAAGTGATACACTGAAAAGAAAATCCCGTTTTCTCTTCATGCTAAAATTTAATTACATTCAAGCACCACTTAAACTCTCATAGAAATAAAGCATTATATTTCCTGCTTCTTCTTTTTTCCTGATTTTCATTTGAAAATCTACCTTGACTCATTTTGTTACTCCTTCTCTGTGTTTGTATTTAAGTGGGGAGGCAGCAAGCAGTGGGGATAGAGATTTAGCCTGTCAATCATTCTGTTCACTCAGAGTTTAAGTGTTCTGTTTGCTGTCTCCTGGGAGAGTAACATCCATAGTAACAAATGCAAATGCATTTACTTTAGGGCTATTTTAATAGCCATCAGTGGAGTGGGGAGGGGGAATTCTATATAGGACAAAGTCTCTCCAGGCACTAGGGATCAGCAGTAATTTCCTCTTTGAATACTAATGGCTAAAGTTTCATCATGCTGAAGTTTGATACACATTAAGCAGTCAACCACATATTTAGCATCTCTATAAAATATCACCCCACTGTCTACCTTCACAGCCCTAAAAATACAGCCTGCATTGTTCACATAGACAAACTGCCCCAAGTTTAGATGTATATTTCATCATTCATGCTTTGACTCTCCCAACCACCACCATTTGTTATAGAAACCATTTAAAACAAAAAATAAAAACAGCCAGTGCTTGGTGGTAGTTTTAGTAAGGACAACCAATCTATCTATAAGGGTTCCTTGAAGGAGTAACTATGAAGAAGGGCTAGACCAGAGACACAAATGTCTTTCTGAAGAGTAGGTAGAAACTTACATAATGCCCACAAGAGTGTCTAAAAAGCCTGCAGCTCTGGAATAAGAGAACTTATTTATTTTAAAAAGATTTAGTTATTCTGTAGGTGTCTAATAATTTTTATGTCATAAATAAGCTAAAATAAGTTTTTTTTAACATAGGCCATATACAAGAATGTGTATTACTTCATATACAGTGTTTTTAACTATAATAATCCCTCATTATTTAATGGACGTCATGTGCTTTATGTGAAATATGTTTTAATCTTCAAATAATTCTATTATAATATTCATTTTGCAGATGAGGACACTGAGAAGTAAGTGGTTAAACAATTTGGCCTAGGAGGTGGGAACATCATAATTTCAATCTAGGTTTGCCTGAAGGAAAACTCCAAGTCTTAACTCCACTGTCTGTAATTAGGGCTCATCAATTTTAGGTTGATCCTCAAAATAACTTTGGATATACAGTGGGTATTACTGCTGTAAGCACAATCCAGAAACCAAGACTGTGGACATGTTCGGAGAAATACACACGTGCACACACACACACACACACACACACACACACCACACATTAGAATTTACCCTTTAATAAAACTAATGTTTAAGTTTCACTGTGAAGTATTTAGATAAACTTCGAAAACAGAACCTTATAGAGATAACAGAGAGTATAAGGGAGTTCAAAATATTTGTATCTTAAGTGAATCCTCAATTTGTTAAAATGTAGTACCACAGTGAATAAGTATTTTAATAATTTTAAACTTCTCTCATAAAGAAGATCTAAAGAGGCAATGTAAGGAGGACACGGTGGTTCTATTTGCTGCAGTACTTAGTTTGTGCTCTTGTACTATAAGAACAAATGCTAATTACTGTTCAACCCTAATGCTAATCTCAGCATCTGCTAATTAAAAGATCACATCTTCTGCAAAATCAGCATTACCATTCAAATGAAAACATTAATCAGTTTGAAAAATTCAAAATCAATCAGCTGAAAGGAGAAAGTTGTAGGCCTCCAATGAATTGAGAACAGCACAAACTCAGGGTGCAAAAGAGCAAGTGTCAACTTACGCGTCTCAGCAACACAGACTCACACCGTTACAGGAGTTACCCAGCAGTGTCTTGTATTGTGTTTCAATATTTCACCCTAACCATTTCACTATGTATGATGTTGATATGCAAAATGACAATATCGCCTGGCTCCTGAAAGGGCCTTGTTTTAAATTTAATGCACTAGAGATATGATTGCCCACCAGATTTTCAAAATAAATGTTGCAGTTTTCAAAAAGCTAATGCGAAACTTCACGAGATAATTCCAGAATACTAATAACTGCAGAGAAGCTCAATTGTATTAATTATTTTACAGCTAATTTTTTGCTTTTTCAAAGCTAACTAATATTTCTATCTTTTACGGTCCTTATGAGTATTCTGAACACCTCAAGTGCAGACTGGGGTTATATTTCAGGGTCAAATCAAAAGAGCCTTCTTTCTCAGATTCACTCATGGAGCTGTCAGAGACAAAAGATTTAGATTTTGTTTGTGATGATCTCTTCTGTCACATTTTGTGCTCCTCCTTGTGTCAAAGAATAAGGACTAACAGAAATCTTCTCTCTGTGTAGCATAATACAGCAAACATAGCTCTGTCAGCCAAATGAATATTTAAACAACCAACAGAAACCCAGGACCAAAACACTAAAAATTGTCACTTATGTATGGATAAAATACAGCAATGTAAAAATACTTCATTTAATGCTACTTAAAATTGAAAGGATTTAATATACATAGAATTTCCTGCAGCCACAATGAATATATATAGTTGCAAAATGTGAAGATTCCTAGCATTTTCAGAATCTCATTGTTAACTACTCATGCATTAAAAGAAAACACTATAGGGAAAATAAACTTAAGTGAACTCTTACTGCAACAACAATAATGTAAAATACAAAAATATGAATTGGGACTACCACTGTGAAGGAGTAAATAAAGTTTCTTTTCATTTTGAAAAACAAATGAGTAAACATTATACATGAATTCACATGCAGAGCAAAAGATATTAATGTAATAATATCTGAAATAGTAAGTCAAATTCATAGCCTTGTTTATCTAAAAAGGTAGGAAGAACTCAGGCCCAGACAGATTTACAATAATGATTTCATCAAGCAGACAAATAGTTTTGATATATACCACGCCGAGAAAACTTAGCTCTAATTCACTTTGTTGAATTAACAAATGAATAACAACTTCATGTGACAATTATATTTCAAAGAAATTATTACTGAAATTTACTGTGTTTTCCTTAAAGTTAATAAGGCAGACAACACGAGCCTATATATCTTACACTGACCTCTACTTATGGAGGCTAAAAATCATTAAGGATAGTTTGCAATCATCATATTGACGCATACTCATAAAAAATTCATTTCATACATATAACCTTAGAAAAATCTTATTAGAATAGCATTCAGGGGGAGGGACCAAAAAAGCAATAAAAGAATAATATTCATATGTAGTAAAGAGTATTTCCATCTAATACCAAAAAATAAACAAGAAGAGTTTTGAACGGCATACATTTTTATCACCATGATGCACACAGTAGAAAAATGGCCAAGGTGGTCACCAAAGAAAAAGCTCCAGGGTGTCTCACCTGTGATCACTTTACAAAGAGAAGGATTCACTCTCTCATGCTTAGAAACACTGATAAAGAGGCAGGGCACAGTGGCTCAAGCCTGTAATCCCAGCACTTTGTGAGGCCAAGGCGGGCGGATCACCTGAGGTCAAGAGTTCGAGACCAGCCTGGCCAACATGGTGAAACCCCATCTGTACTAAAAATACAAAAATTAGCCAGGCGTAGTGGCGGATGCCTCTAATCCCAGTTACTAGGGAGGTTGAGACAGGAGAATCGCTTGGACCCAGGAGGTGGAGGTTGCAGTGAGCTGAGATAGAGCCACTGCACTCCAGCCTGGGCAACAGAGCAAGACTCAGTCTCAAAAAAAGAAAAGAAAAGAAAAGAAACACTGATAAAGAAAGCACGTGCAGGAAATAAATGCTCTCTCAGGAGCAAACTCACTGGATCCAAAGTTCACAGAAGCTAATATACATAAATGGAATGTGACCTTATTAATTTACAAAGACAAATAAACTTCACAGGGACCAGGATATTAGGGTTCCCACCTACTAGTCCATTCTCTTCCTAAAAGCTGGCTTCAGAGAAGTCGAACAAACATGGAAACAGAACAAAGGGGAATTAACTAACTCAAATACTTAATGGCTTCCATAGGTTAGTCAAGTTATCTATCTTACCATAGTGATGTTCTTAGCCAATAGTAGCAGGATTTATTTTCTATATATCCACACTTAACTAGCTCTTATTTTGAGTGATGCATTATTCTTTCAGGTTTGGTGATACTCCAATCCAGCCCTAGGAAAACTCCTGTCCTGGGGGTAATTACACTTCTATGCTTTCTCCATCCTATGCCCATCTCATTGTTTATGGGATTTGTACTTTGCTTCTTTCTCACTTCTGTAAGCAACACTTTAGTCTACAAGCTCTAATACACTACAATATCATTCTGAACTATAAACATTATAATTTGTAAAGCTTATAATCAAGGACATAGCCAGAAAAGATGTGTTAATTTAAAAATTGGCCAAATTATAAGTTTATACTACAAAAAAGAATTAGCAATCAACTAGTTCTCAACCCTTTCTTATCACAAATATAGAGTAAAAACATAGTACAGTTGAGTACTTTCATTTAATACATATCTACTGAGTACAAATTGTAGATAAGCAAGGCACATTTTTGCAGTGAGGATTGGGAGGCTGGAGGACGTAACATTTACTGAGTATCATCTACTCATCGCTCCACTAGACAAACAAGGAGGTCGTTTCTCATTTATTTCTTATAGCCTTAAAGTAGATACTGTTACCTACACGTGCACAAGAGAAAAGAGGTTCATTTCCATCTCTTCTGGGACCTTATTTGGTTGGTCGTCTTGTTTTGCTCATGTTTTCACTTCTGGCTAACTTCACGCAACTCATAATCACATTCAAGCATCTCATATCTTGAAAGAGCAAATGAGCAAGGCAGTAAACAAAAACCAAACTTCACAGCTGTCTATGATTCTTGTTTGCACACTGCCAAAACCTTCCTTTTTTTCTTTCCCAACCAATGGGGAAATAATATACACCTGCTGTCCACTACTACCCCTCATTCAGTCATCAACCTACTGCAGTCGTCTTTCAGGTAACACTACCCTTCACTAAAACTGCTCTATAAAACAACACTAATTACACTTGAACAAGAATTTCTGAAACATTTTCTTTCCTTCTATTTTAAGCTCCAAGCTCTCTGACCATCCCTCCAAGCTCACTGACCATATCTTCTTATTTCCCTCTTCTGATTTCTATCCTCTAATATCAGAGGTCTCCATAGCTTTCTCCTTGGCCATATCCCATGCCCATTCTTTCTGCTTCCTCCTAGAAATTTAAACCATATATTTGGTCTCAACCTGATATAGTTTGGCTGTGTCCCCATCCAAATCTCAACTTGAATTGTATCTACCAGAATTCCCACATGTTGTGGGAGGGACCCAGGGGGTGGTAATTGAATCACGGGGGCCGGTCTTTCCTATGCTATTCTCATGATAGTAAGCCTCACGAGATCTGATGGGTTTATCAGGTGTTTCCACTTTTGCTTATTTCTCATTTTATCTTGCCACCACCATGTAAGATGTGCCTTTTGCCTCCTGCCATGATTCTGAGGCTGCCCTAGCCATGTGGAACTGTAAGCCCAATTAAACTTCTTTTTCTTCCCAGTTTCAGGTATGTCTTTATCAGCAGTATAAAAATGGACTAACACACAACCTCTGCCTGAAGGTGCCAAAATCTATACCTCTAACCCAATTCTACCTCTAGGCTCTGTAAGTCTATATCCAGCCTATATCCACTTGTAGGGGACAGAAATGTCCTACATTGAAAATAATATCTCTCCCTTTCCCATCAATTTTTTCATAATCTTCTAAGACCACAAAATGACATCACCATCCTCTCTATCCCCCAAGTAAGTGAGCTATAAATTAACCTAGACCACCTTTACTGTCCATCTTTAATTTAGTCATAGATTACTGAAGATGTCCTTAGAACCTTATACATCCAGTAGACATTCCCACCATTTCCATGGCTACTACTTGGTTAGGTCCATGGAGGCCCAGAATTAGGCTCTTATCTACCTTTCTAGCTTTAATCCTCAGAATTCTTAAGTCTTCCTAAAAATTTGTAGAACACACACACACGCCACTTTTATTTCCTTATTCATGTCCTTTCCATGTATACATTTATTTCATTTATCCATTTCCTTAAATGTGCTGTTAACATGTTTGTATTTGACTTCCCTGTATATACTGACATCCTTCAAGTCTTTGTTCAAATGTCACCTTCTCAATGAAGCCTCCCCGACTGCCTGTTTAATAGAACAAGCTGCCTTCTATGCCTCCCACTCAGTCTCAATCCCCTCATACTGCTTTTCTTCTTCTTTCCTCCATAGGACTTATTACCTTCTTTATTAATCTACTAAGGCTGAAAGAAGAGAAAAAAGAGTAGTATAATGGTAGAAAAGTAGGGCAAACCATGGTCTTAAAAAGTAGAGGAAGGTAAAATTTCTAAAAAGGAGATTTAAAAAAAGAAAAGAGTAACTGAAGAAATTTTACCTACCTACTCCAATCATTCAAATGCCTACATAGATGGCACAATTCTAAGTAAAAGTATGTATGTGGAAGCTCTTAAATAAACCTAAGTTTAATACCTTAAATGATATTAGATGATATTATTACTAGGGTAATACTACATTTTCATTAATGTAATCAAATAAACTGGATAATGACTTTTTCCTTTTGAATTTCAGTAGTAATTGTAATGTAAGTAAATCTGTTTGATAAATCTATACAAATATTCAAGCACATAATTCTGCAACAGAACTATATTATACAATCATGGAGGCATCATCACTAACTACATCTAAGCTGGCATAGAGGCAAGAAAACTATGAGTCTGATTACAATGTTGGGTAAGTCAAAGTCCTGATGACAGTTTCACAGTATAGCATTGCCTCCCACTTTGGCTACATTCTGGCAAATATCCTCATAAAGCTAAGGGTTTATTTCTAACATCATATTGTGAGTGTCTTTACCTACATAATAATTACCTTAAAGCACATTTTCTATGTTCCAGGCACTGTTCTAAACAGTTTATATGTCTTACGCGATTTAATCCTTATAACAATGCTGTGACAATAATAATAATAGCAAGTGCTATTATTACCCCACTTTAAAAATGAGTAAGCTTGTTCTTCCAAAGTGACATTGTTGGAGCTGGGCACGGTGGCTGACACCTATAATCCCAGCACTTTGGGAGGCCAAAGAAGGTGGATCGCTTGAGGTCAGGAGTTTGAGACCAGCCTGGCCAACATGGTGAAACCCTGTCTCTACTAAAAATATAAAAATGAGCCGGGTGTGGTGGCACATGCCTGTAATCCCAGCTACTTGGGAGGCTGAGGCAGGAGAATTGCTTGAACCTGGGAGGTGGAGGTTGCAGTGACCCGAGATCACGCCATTGCACTCCAATCTGGGGAACAAAAACAAAACTTTGTCTCAAAAAAAAAAAAAAATGCAGTGACATTGTTGGTCACTGGTAAAACTGGAATTCAAACTTAAGAAAATGAGCTCCAAAACTGATATTCTGTCTCTTCAGAGCACTTGGATAGTTGGCTCAAATCCAAATAAAAAAATAAGCTTAAAAATTTGATCATTTACTCTTTAACAAGCATGATTCTGAGTGCTTCATATGCATCAAAACGTTTGACCTTGACAGCAACCTCAGAAGGGAGATATAACAATTCTCTCCACTGTCTTCAGACTAGGAGACTGGGGCTTGAGGAGGTTAAGTACTTGCACAAGGTCAAACCTGTTTACAATTTTCCTAATATATCTGTCTAGTAATGCTTCCCCACACACTGCCTCCTTTGTTTCTTTATGCTAAGCTAGTGGTCTCATTCTAGCATTGTAATATTATGGAGTCATAATTACCTCCTCAGCATTATATGCTGAAATACACTCCTCCCAAGGTACTGTAATTACAATGCAGGTATCTGATACCATGGATACCTTTTATTAATTTATATTTAGTACTTACCATGTGCCAGGAAGTTGGTTGGACCCAAAGGATAAAATGAAGAACATTGATACCACCCCTCAACGTCTTATTTATTTATGGGAAATAAAGCAAGTAAATAGACCGTTGCAAAAAGCCCTGAGAAGCACTGCGGCAAGGGAAGTGTAGTTGCTAAGGAAATGCACAGAAGCACAACCTTACCTAGATCCGGGGGAGGCTATGACTAATCTGAGCCCTAAATGAAAAGTTTGAAACAGCCAGGTGAAGAAGGAAGGATGGAGATGTAGAAATAAACTACAGTGTTCTCAAAGAAAGAAAAGAATGAAGACGCAACACTGGGAGGTTCGTTGTGCTCTGTCCCTCCACTCCACCCCCACAACCCCTAGAAATTACTTCCCTTGGGAATCACTAGTCAGCTGTTGGTCTCTTCATCCATCAAACCCTCTCACCTGGAGACATAGGATGCCTTCCAATTTCTGTTTCTGCCTCACCCAATTGCCAGTGATATCTGAAAGTATAACATGAGCATAAGTCTAGAATATGAACATTGCTAAATCCAAAAAAATTAAAATTCATATGAGATAATATCAACTGAGGTCACATGGATTTAGTTTCATTACAATCAACTGACATTTTGGCATGCCTGGGTCTACTATCTCCGCACAGACTTTTTTCTACTGATCTTCATTGTTGATCCACTCCCAAAAAACTGACTTCCGCCTCAGTTTACTTGTCTAACACAATAATTAATTAGTGGTATGTTACAAGGCCATCCTAGCTACAAGGGTGTCTGGAAGAGCAAGTAATTTTTAAATAAGCATAGTAAGTCCTGCTTGGACTAGATGCTTGCATGGGACAAAAACCTGACAAACTGTGGCCAAGCCACCCTGCCTGGTTTTTATCAGCACTTTTCCCCAGGAGGCTGTATTCTCCCAAGATTTAAATTTTAGAAAATGAACTGCAAGTTTGATTAGCTTATATTATTATCCAAATCAGGATACAAACTCCTAATTAGTGCTATGTAATATATTGTCAAATGGTTAAGTTATACCACTATAAAACTCATACATGATAGGTGGATGGGATAAACAGTAATTTGTATTTTTTGTAAACGTAAGCCACAGGCCACGCACAGTGGCTCACACTTGTAATTCCAGCACTTTGGGAGGCCGAAGCAGGAGGATGACTTGAGGCCAGAGTTCAAGAACAGCCTGGGCAACATAGTAAGACCTCATCTATACAAAAAATAAAATAATTAAATGAATAAAAATTAAAAATAACATAACCCCCAAATCAAAGAAACACATTCAGGATGAAAGATTTAAACAAGTTGGGAAGAATCCTTCTCTCCTTACAATTTCTTAATAACTTTTGCAATCAACTCCACATTACTAAGTCAGAAATAATAGGGAAAGGCTGCAGCACGCGGAACACTTATAATATCTGAGATGCCTACTAAGCACTGTTTCATCTTAATTAAACCAAGGCTAATCTTGACAATCTAAAAGAACTCAGGTGTAATACAGTAACAATAATAATAATGGTAGTAGAATGGCTGCCAGCCATGGAGCACTCCCTGTGTGCCAACAGCTGTGTTAAGGGCTTCTAGCAGACAGTCGTGATTGCTTACCATCACTAAGCAAGAGAACCTTCATTTTATTCACCATCACAATGTGCTTCTTTTAAAATTACTTGCTTTCCAGACACCCTTGTAGCTAGGGTGACCCTGTAACATTACGCTGATGAAAGATACATGGCATTCCAGCTTTAAGATATTTTTGAGTCCTTATAGTTAGAAACACTTAAAAATCAGATAGTGAAATAAGTTTTTCTAAAGTACATTCTATCTATCTATATAATATGTATATACATATATGTGTGTGTATATATATTTTTTTAAGAGACAGGGTCTCACTCTGTCATCCAGGCTGGAGCTCACAATCTCGGCTCACTGCAGCCTCAAGTTCCAGGGCTCAAGTAATCCTCCAGCCTCAGCCTCCCAAGTAGCTGGGACTACAGGCACATGCCACCACACCTAGCTAATTTTTAAAAAACCTTTTGTAGAGATAGGCTCTTGCTGTGTTGCCCAGGCTGGTCTCAAACTCCTGGGCTTTGGTGATCATCTCACCTTGGCCTCCCATGCCCAGACTAAAGTTTTGACTCACAGGGTCATTTAGTATTAGCCTGACTTCTTTTCACATATTTACAAAATTAAAGATACCCAATACAGGATTAAAAGAAAACAGTTAAAAAAAAAAAAAAAGCAATACTTCCGGAGTTACTCTGAAGGGTATGATGTATACTATGTTAAAATTCAAATCTAAAACAAATCTTTGCTAGCCCCAAATTAAAGTTCTCTCGAAACATACAATAAAGCTAATAATGTCCAGATAGGGCCACCAAAGTAATTACTTTCATTGACTTATTAATAATTATTTACAAGTTTTACTTCAAAAAGTTGCTATCTATACAACTCATTTGATATAGGTTATTTTATAAGCATTCATTATTCATAAACAAGTAAATAAGGCTTAGGTAATCACATAAGCAAAGACAGAAACACAGGAAATATTGAGCCAATTGGGCAAACAGTCGGCTGAGTGAGAGTTAAGAAAGTACTGGAGACCACTTTAAAATAATCAATGCCTTAGCCTACAGGCTAGAAGATCACAGCCCTCACCTCTAAGGCCCTTGCTTTTTCTCTACATCACAGCCTCTCTCAAGCAAAAGGACATTTACTGTATCTGTACATGTGCCAGATACCATATTCAGCTGAGGCACACAAAGATAAATAAGAGGCCAGGCATGGTGGCTCACGCCTGTAATCCCAGCACTGTGGGAGGCCGAGGCGGGTAGATTGCTTGAGGTCAGGAGTTCGAAACCAGCCTGGCCAACATGGTGAAACCCCATCTCTACTAAAAGTACAAAAATCAGCAGGGCATGGTGGCGGGCACCTGTAATCGCAGCTACTTGGGAGGCTGAGGCAGGAGAATCACTTGAACCTGGGAGGTAGAGTTTGCAGTGAGCCCAGACCGTGCCATTGCACTTATTAACTACTGTTGACAAAATAAGAGGGATTTAATTTATGCTGCAGTATAAGTTCAGACATAAAGACAAACTTCTTCACATAATGGGTTGTTAAACATGTTAAGGACTAAGGAAGCTCTTTTACAAATAATCCAAATTTTCATCTGTCATGGTTTGCTCTTCTTAAAGGTCCTCTCAGTCTAGTTTCAATCTAGAACATTTACATTTTAGCACTTCCTACTCTCTACTATATAAATAGTGGTGATTGCGATTGATGACACTGACGAGTGCTATAACTTTCATAGTATTACAGATCTAAACATCAAATTAGAATATGGAACTTGACTCTATATCCACAACCACATGGAAATGTGGAATGTATCATGCTACTGAGATCACTGAAATGGGATAAAAATAAAATGTTAATATCCGTAACATCTAATGATTTCCAAAAATAGTAATGATATTCCTTTTCTGAAATGGTAACATTCAAAAATGTACTTCAGAATAGGAAGAAAAGGACATCATCATTCTCACAGCATCAGAGGCTTGTCAAAATTCTGTCATTACTTTTTAAAAAGTCAATTAATAGCAAAACTTACCAACTTTACATAGTTACAGCTATGAATTACTTCACATTTTAAAAAACTCCTACATTAATGGAAATGCTGGTGAAATTTGAACAAGATCTGCAATTCAGTTAATAGAACTGTATGAATGTTAAATTTTCAGATTTTCATAAGTAGACTACAGTTATGTAAATAGTAATACCAGAAGCAGATAATTAAGGAGTATACAGGAATTCTTTGTACTATTTTTGCAACTTTTATCTAAGTCAACAATTGATCCAAAATAAAAAGTTTAAAACAGTCCCTACTTCTTTTAACACAAAATTTCATAGTAGCAGGCTGAGCAGCCCAGATGCTACAGATCATTAACAATGACCATTTCAAATATTCAAAGCTTTCGAATATCAGCAGATTGCAGCACATGTCAACTGTGTTTAACAATAATGGCTTATTACCCTTTGATTTTTGACAAAAGAATAGTTTTAAAAGATGGATCCATGAATGATAAATGAAAATTTAAGTCCTACATTTGAATGTGGGAGGAAAAACATTGTATTTCATAGTTATAAAATTCGACACTCAGTTCAGTCAAAGCAAAAATTTAAAAACAGATCATTCTTTGCCGTTATGACTTTGATATAACTCTCAGAGATCAGAGATAAGAAATACTTTATGAGAAAACGAGGGCTGGGCACCATGGCTTATACCTGTAATCCCAGCACTTTGGGAGGCCGAGGAGGAAGGATCACTTGAGTCCAAGAGTTCAGGGCCAGCCTGGGAAACGTAGGGAGACCCTATCAGCACAAAAAATAATTTAAAACTTAGCCAGTCATGGTGGTGCACACCTACAGTCCCAGCAACTTGGGAAGCTGAGGTGGGAGAATTGCTTCAGCCCAGGAGGTTGAGACTGCCATGAGCCATGAACAGCTCACTGCACTGAGGTTGAGACTGCAGTGAGCCATGATCAGATCTCTGCACTCCAGCCTGGGTGATGAAGTAAGACCCTGTCTCAAAAGAAAAAAAAGTGAGGTGCCAGAAGAAATGACAAAAAACCTCCAAGTCATCTTCTGCAGACATTTTTATGAAGACAAAACAAAGTGTTACTCCTTCATTCATGCAACATACATTGTGATGTCCTATTATGTGCCAGGCACTATAATTCATGTTAAACTTCATAAAACATAACTTAAAAAGATTTCATTATCATTTAGATATAAAGCTTACTCCCGAAGCAAAGATTACTAAAAAATTACATTCTAAATACCTAAAAGAGATTAAATATGATTTCACAGCAGGATATCTTTCCCATTTATCCTTCATGAGAGTTCAAATATCTAAATTTATGAAGATAATGGCACTCCACTCTTATATAGCTTTGTTTATTCTGGGGATAGTAGCAAAGAGTTGGATTTTTGTAAAGAATCCATTTTCCTTAGTTTTTTGTTTTTTTCTACTAACACCTAACCATCCCGAGTAGAGTGAAACTATAACTTCATGCCACATTCCCACCTGAGCTACCCTTCGGGTATTCTGCCAGGCACTTTGAAATAGAAGTAGAAACTTCTCAGGGCCTTCCTCCATCATCCCATGCCATAAGGCAAATAAACAGAGATCACATATATTCTACTTTATAATTCGGAGATTACTGACCTTTGTATTTCACCTAAGGTCAAGAACCTGAAAAATATCATAAAATGAACTCTCTTCCGCTGTTCATGCCATATCAAAATCTGAGTTCTGCTATTAACAGCCGTAACATTAAAATAACCATACATGTGCACAGAAAACAAGAGATTTCTGACACTGTAGAAAGGAATGGGACATCTCAAACAAAGAAACGAACAGAGATTTTTCTTGTCTCCTATACTTCAAACTGCAATTATTTATTTGCTGTGACAAATCCTAAAGACTGCCTACTTACAGCTAAAATAAACCCACAGTGTTTTCTTTTAAAAAGTAGTCATTAATCACAGCCAACTGGATAACTATAGATTCTAAGACACCCCCTCATAATGCTAGGAGAAAGGACTGTGCTAATGTCTGATGGAAGGCAGGATAATTGTAATTGTTTAGAAATGTTAATGTTTATGTTAATATTTGAATTGAAAAAAAACGATAGAGAACTAAATTTAAGTTGGGCAAAGTGACTCACAGGTAACCCAAGATGAGTCATCATAAATTCTATATGGTAATTTTTGGGGAGACAAAGATTTGGGAGTGGGGAATACTCTGAGAGCTGTTACAGAAAAATGAGAACTTGAGAGCTTTCAGCAAAAGAATTCAGAGAACAAGAAGGTAAAAAGCAGTGATGGAAAAGATATTAAAGAAGACAAAGGAAATATTACTGGATTTTCACGCTGACCATGGGCCAGGAAAGAAAACAGACATGGAACCAAATCCAGAGAACTTAAGGAGCTGGAGGTGAGTCACTGAAAGGAGAATGGTTTGACTGTTCACTGGGGGTCCCAAAGAAAGGACTTGGACTCCTTAAGAACGAAGCAAGCTTAGCTCAGGAATGAAACTGGGTATCACTGAAAGAGCAGAAGGCAGTAAAACTAGAGATGCCTATTCAACTGATGCCTGTTAATATACATTAATCTGTATTTTGCTAAAGTGAATAACAAAGTGGTGTTTGTAATTACTGACACAGATACATCTTGACTATGGTATTGGGACGGATTTTCACACATCTTACATAATGAATCATATTTAAATCATAGTTAAATGATATATGTTTATACCCCAGGACAGCACTGAGGTTGAAGAGGATGAGGGCAGGAAAAATAATGCCCCTATGAGAATAGAGACAGGAAAGTGGAGAAGTGGGAAGGTTATATATTGGCACAACAGCTATATAAAACTGAATATTTCTAAAGCTCTTGGTTTTACATAGCCCTTTAACTGTGGGGCCATCAACTCAAGGAAGATAGGTTTGACTAGGAACCAATGAGCCCACAGTACCATCCAGGAAGTGGCACAGGTAACAACAGGATACTAAAGGAACGTGACTGTTTCCAGTCCCTGGGACCATTGGATTGCCCTTCTGCTCTGCCAGGCAGCTAAGCTGAAAGTACCAGAGTACAAATTACTAAATTCCAGAGTTGAATTATAATCAGAGGTTGAAATGACAAAGCTGATTTATATTTTCCTTTCCTTTTCCACCAATAAAATACAAAGCAGATCCTGGGTTAGAAGTGAGAAGACTGGACAAGAGAATTAAGGAAGCATAAAAGAAGGATGCTTTGTCCTTCCCCATTCTCCACAATACTCAGGGTTCATGCAGACAGGGATGGTTGGCATTACATTCAGAAGACGAAGCTCAATAAATAAGAGGACCCTCTCCTTTTGAATACAGACTCTTTCAAGCTCCATCGCCCCTACAGAAGACATCAGAAATGGTTGTGTGTCACCATCCAGTCAGAGAAGGCAGTGAGAAGGTGTCTGCCAACCCTTGGAGTCCACCATTCCTTCCCTCGGGTCCTGCCAAGGATTTCTGAATGACTAAGAGCCTAGAGCAGCATGTAGTTAGCCAGGCCGCTGAGTCTGGACCAAGTTGACAGAGAATTCAAGGAGGTGGCCTCAAGCAAGCAACTGTGTGTTCATGTCTGCACCTCTAAGTGACCACTACAAATTGTGAATCCTCTACTCACATACTTTAAACAACACCATCCCCTATGCATACACTTCTTTTTCTGGCCTTAAGAAATATAAGGCCAACTTTTCTGTATTTCCTCCAGAGAAAATGTGGAAGACCCAGTTTCAGTTTAAAAACATAAAGATACATAATGCTTTAGTAAGAAGCAATAAATTTTTAATCTGGAAACTTTTAAAAATGAAAGACCAAAATAAACCTGTGAATTAAAAATTTTTCTGGCCACTACTATATCAAACTGTAAAATTAAAGGGTGGCTCCCACATTGAAACAACATATATTTAACGGCAATAAAGACCTAAATTAAAATACATAAACACATGCTAAATATTTATGAGTTCACCCAACAGATTTTAGCTATGGATAAATAAACATATTTAAAGTTGTCTGGAAGCTGAAAGAAAGAGTAAAGATAAAAGTAGCTATTGTAGTTATTAGATATGAAATTTTCATTAAATCTGATTTTGCGGCCCCACATAGTATACACGAAGATTATTTTTGAAAATAAAAATTTAAGTATTATTTTTGAAAATGAAAATTTAACAATTTTTAAAAATTTAATAATTTTTAAAAATTATTTCAAAAAATTTCTAATTTACCAATATAGAAATTTTATGAATAGAAAGTGTTCATTAATTAAGCAATGCATGAAAAATTTAAAATAAGCAGTTAACAAATATAAAGACACTTACCTAGCACTTTTATAAACTCATAATTCAGAGTGTTATATTTGGAAACGCCCACAAATCGTTCCTTCACTTACAAGTCTGGGATCTGTCAGAATTTTGCTCTTGGAAGCTGATGGCTTGCTTCTATATTGTCGTTTCTACTGTGTTTCACAAGGCATAGGGAAGCAGACGGAAACTGGCCAATGTAAGAACGACAAGGTAACCCAAAATGCCCAATCACTAAGTCACAAACACTCAGACACACACCCTCAACATTAGAGAAAACAAACAAAAATCAAATATGGGTTGTTACCCCATAGTGTGTGGGCAAAACACCCACGATGTTGACATATAAATCTTACACACAAGTGAAGGCATTTGACCGACAGACACCACCACTCACCAATCTGGTTCTACACCTACTTTCAAAACCACTGTGCTTCAGAAGCTGAGAGTATTGTCTCACTTCTCATTCCTCAAGTCACTGGAACAAGAGGCCAATGGGAAATCCATAAAAGAACAATTTTGCGTCACTCTCTGCTTATATTGTAAGTTGTGTCTGTAACTGCAGAGAGCCCATTAAATGTACTTTCTACTCTTTCATCAGAATGCCATAATAAAAGCAAGAGAAGATAATAAAAGTATACGTATCATGTCACCCTTTTCCTTGGCACTCTAACATCTCTCCAAAGAGAATTTTGTGAAGTGCTTCTAGCCACTTTTCTATCCAGCAATTAAGAAGAACCCTTTCAAAACTTACTTTCTGAAGAGGATATCAATAAAACTGAGATGAGAGAGATAATCTGACTTTCAAAAAAAAATCTGACAGTCATCCTTAAGAATTATTCTTAGAGGTGCAAACAAAACTATGCCTTCAACCTTCATTTTCTAAATTTCCTCAATAAATAGCCTAGACAAACGTCAACATGAACTGGAACAGTTAACTCTGGTAATTATTACAGCTCATAGTGGTTTTCTACTATCTTAACAATTTTCCCTACAAACGTTCCATACATTTGACAAAAATCAGTAATTATAACCATAATATGGGACCTCTCATTACAATTCCTTTTATACAATTAAGGACCCCAAGAGGAAATATAAATTTAAATTTCAAACTTTATTATTATGGGAAAGTGATGTTGTTGGTATTGTTTCAGGAGGAAATTATTCACTTCGTAGTCTGGGTTTCCCTTTCTATCTTTCTTGACTGCACACTAAGAACACTAGAATATGGAACCTCATTCCTTACCAAGTTGGTTCCTGTACTTAACATGAGTCCCTGCCATTCTTCTCACTGGCATTTCCAATGGAGCTTGAAATTAACATTTTTTTTTCAGGCTTATGCCTTATTTTGTTTTGTTTTGTTAGTCCAGAGTTGTTTTCCTTTAGTGATTTACTTTATGCAACATTTTCTAGGAAGTCAGTATAACTACAGAAGCAAGCAGTTTGTCTTAACCAATGCTATAGAACCAAAGAGAATGAGAAATACATAAAATGTCGCTTGTTATTTCTTTGTGTTTGAGATGATGGGTATGCTAATTACCCTAATCTGATCACTCTATATTATATATCAACACAGTGCTATGTACTCCATAAATATGTACAATTATGAATTAAAATCAAATAAAAACAAAAACATATATTTAAACTTCTCCCATGAATTACAACAGATTTAAAAGAAAGGTAAAGATAAGGTTTATGTTTGGGACCCAAAAAAATCTTGACCAGACCACAGTGTTCTATTTGGACGTTAAACTACCCAAGAGTATCTCAACAAGGCATCTCAATATGAGATTAACACAAACATGAATGAGCATATAATCTAAATGAAAAGTAGAATCTAATTCAATGCTTCCAGAAGGCTTAAAAAAACAGAATTCATAAAAATAAGAAATCTGAAAGGCTTTCCTGCAATTATGGTTATGATGGAGTTGGCAAAGCATGGTTTTAACCACATAGAAGATTAATATTTATTTTCAACAAATGTAGCTAGAAGAATGTTATTACATCCCCTCCTTTTTTCACTAGGAGCATGCTGATTGAAATGGATTCATTTATCTAAGCTGACAGCTAGACAAAACTATATTGCAAATATTTTTTATCTCTGATTAAATAAGAACTTCACAACATCTGGTTTGCTACAACAATTACACAAAATTATCCAAAATAAGTTTTTTGAATATGTTTAAACATGTCACAAAGTGTTTAACAGCTCTTTTAATATACTATTCAGAAAAAAATAAATAGTAAAGCAACTTATTGTAAAAGTATTAATTCTAATAAGAGACTCAAAAACATGGAAAAATTACCAATTCACTTTTATAGCAGTTAGGATTACAAATAAAATACCATACTTGGTTACCCAGAACAAGAACTTAAGGGTTTTTATGTCCTTTCAAAAAAAATCTTTTCAGCTATCAAGAGAGGTTTAAAATTATATCTCTCTCTTTTGAATACTATAATTAGAGAACAGACAATGTCTTATATTGAAATAGCAGTTCTTGAAGAGGACACAAATATTGACATCATATTACAAGCCTACTTTTGAAGGGCAAGTTCTCACAGGCCAAATATTAAGACACACTGAGTCCTAGTTCATACACATCTATGGGTGCTTTCAGAAAACCTGGTTTCAAAATGTTCTTTAAAACTATACTATTTTATCATGCATTTCAATTGGATGTTTTTTCTCATAATATCCAATACATTTGCTAAATATTATTTAATTATAATCCCTAATTATTAATACATGTTTATAAAACTATTACATTCAGCATGAGAGAAGTTAAACTCAGGATAAAGGTCTCTGAGCTCATATTCCGGCCTCTGTCACAGCAATTCTTTGCAATAGTGAGACTGTTTTCTTAAATTGTTACTTTTACAATAAGCAATTTTCTTCAAGTTCTAAAAATAATTGATTTAGGGGAAAATGTGCATTGGGGAAAAAGAAAGACTATGTCTGTCCTAAAATGAAAAGTATGCAAACTGTATTTTACAGTCCATATATATTATGTATCTATGCCTACAGAATGCAGTGTTAGAAATAAGTAATAAAGGCATTTCTGGCATGCTTATCTGAAGCTGCTGTAAGTATTCAGGCTTCCATTTGTATCTCACAAATTGCTAGATAATCATTCCTTTCAGAATAAGTCAGAGATAAAAAAAGATAGTTTGATATACATGAAGTAACATGCCAGAATTATTCCAAATGGAAGTCCCTGAAGACTGAAAGCAACAGATATAAAATGCAATGTCAATCTTGCAAAAACAGCAGGAGCAAAGGGGAAAAAAAGGAAATGGCTTGAACCACTGTGTTCCACTCCCTTTTTCTACACGAAGCAAGGGTGGTGATAGTACTAATTTTTCCTAACTGAATCTTATAATGACTAAACCTTCTGCCCGTGCATTAGATTACATGACTGAATTTAATTTTCACGATCCTTCTATGAAACAGATATAATCAGTCCCATTATATACAGCGTAAAATGATACTTAGGAAGTGACCCAAAGTCACATAGCTGCTATGTGGCAGTCCCACGGTTTAGGCTCAGAGTCTTCTGAGTCTAAAGCTCATGTTCTAAATCACTAAGTATCATGAGACAAACAAGTTATTAGAGCTTGTCCTATTACCTTTTTAAATCATACAAGGCACATTTCACGTATGATGTTTCATCTAATATACTAAGCCCCTACCTTCGAAAAAATCAAATCTCATTTTCATAACCAAATACTCTAGCTTATGAAAAGACTAAAAGAAGTTCCAGCCATCGATGACTTTGTATTTTTTTTTTTTTTTTGAGACGGATTTTCACTCTTTTCGCCCAGGCTGGAGTGCAATGGCTCACGCAATCTCGGCTCAGTGCAACCTCCACCTCCCAGGTTCAAGCGATTCTCCTGCCTCAGCCTCCCGAGTGGCTGTGGTTACAGGCGCCCGCCACCATGCCCGCCTAATTTTTGCATTTTTAGTAGAGGTGGGGTTTCACCATGTTGTCCAGGCTTGTCTCAAACTCCTGACCTCAGGTGATCGGCCCACCTTGGCCTCCGAAAGTGCTGTGATTACAGGCGTGAGCCACTGCACCCAGCAGATGACTTTATATTTTCAGAGGTTTGAAACAGAAAGAGAAATAATCGAAAGTCATTGCAGAATGTTGAAATGCCATAAGAGAGAGATGACAAAGAGCAATGATGAGTTAGAGGACAGAACACAAAGGGAAAATATTTACATTATTAATGGAAAGCATAAAAGCTGAAGTGTTTCGTAAGTTCTTAAATAATATAGTCAACTATTCTGCATCTGTCACTCAGAATATTAAACCACTGTTCTAAGAAAAATGTACTACTCTCTTTTCAGGTATCATTGAAACAGGAATTCCCTGACTTCAATAATGAGTATTTATAAATAAATCACTATAAACGAAATGAAAGATCTTTGTGGTTTCAACTTTTTTAATTAAATTGAATGCAGTTTCAACATCTGGCTTTATGGTTTTTATATAGCATTTAAAAAACAAACATATTAAAAATTCTAGTTATGTTACAGGTCTTCAGAGAATGGCTTTTAACTTTCAGGTAAAAAATAAATTCAGATTAAACAACTGGATACAGAATAACTGCAACCATATCTTATACAGGTAGATCAGTAAAAAACAGTAACAAAGTTTAGATGAGGTCATTTAACCAATGATCACCATCTCATTTAGGTCCTCCATATCTTTATAATCTAATTAGAGTACAGCATAGTACAGTCAAAATGGGTGCTATGCAATGCAGACCACTTCTTTACACATGAAATCAACTGAGGCCAGAAAGAAGCAGGACCTATCCTTTGCTGCTTAGCTGAGAAGTGGTAGGGCAGTGGCTTAGACTCTCATGTAACTGGTCTCTTCACAGTCCCCCTTGATGCCGCCTCCAATTATGTCTACACAGAGCAGCCAATATAATCTTTTTAAAATGAAAATCTGATCTTGTTATTACCTTGCTTAAAACCTTTCATGGCTTCCCATTGCTCCTAAGATAAAAATCCCAAAATACTTAGCCTTAGAAAATGTTACAAATTCTGGACTACTACTTACTAGCCAGATCTCATACCCCTTCTCTCAATCCTTATGTTCCAGGTTCTCTAACCTCTGAGTTCCTCACAAGAACAGAGCTCCTTTCTTTAAGCCTTGAAACAGGAGGTTCCCTTCTTCAGGAAGGTGCTGCTTGACCAGCTCATAAAACGCAGTATTTTTTCTGTTTAATTTTTATCACAATTGTGTTTAACCGTGTCACATGAGAAGCACTCAAGCTGGGCACACCAGTGGCTTATGCCACCAGCACTTTGCGAGGCCAAGGTGGGTGGGTAACTGAGCTCAGGAGTTTGAGAGCAGCCCAGGCAACAAAGCAAGACCTCGTTTCTACTTAAAAAAAAAAAAAAAAAAAAATTAGCTGGGCATGGTGGTGCACACCTGTAGTCCCAGCTACTCTTGAGGCTGAGGTGGGAGGATCCGTTCTGTTAGGAGGTCGAGGCTGCAGTGAGCCATAATCATGTCACTGCACTCCGGCCTGGGTGACAGAGCAAGACGCTGTCTCCAAAAAAAAAAAAAAGGAAGCACTTAATAATATTTCTTGATAAATGAATGAAAAAGATTAATGATTCTAAATATAGTATCTTCTATTATAGGACTCTTCCTCTTTTAAAAATTTGATTTCACTAAGTTGCTTTTCCTAAACCACACTTACTTAACATTTTGCCCAAAGACTCTTAAACAAAAAACATTTTTAAAACATACTTCACTATTATTTTATTAGTATTAAATAATTTGTTCCAAATAATTAAGAAATAATCTTTATCATTACATACTGTAGAAAGTCCCCCCCCGAATTTAAATAATAACCTTAATCCTAGCAGTGAAAAGAAGACAAAGTCTCCTGTCTTTACTAAACAATTATACCACAGTTTCCTTAACAATTGTTTTCCAGATTGATATTTTACTGCTACTCTTTGACAAACAGAGTCGTAACCACAGCCTTGTCTTTAGCACTGGTATTCCTAAAGCTGGCTGCTCTATTTCTACAGAGTTTCTCAGGGACAAAAGATACCAGGTACTTAATAAGTCAATGGGCATGGGAAGAAATAAGGGTTAGAATGAGTAGGAATCAACCTGCTGGAGTAAAACACTCCTCGTCACAATACGAACAGATACATATCTCCAAAGCTAAACTCTGAAATCTTCATTTCAACATTTGTATAGATCTTACCTATTCCTGCTCATCTCAAATCTTCAGTGCCTGACCACCGTTTATGGTCAACAGAGAGTTTATTTTCTGGCATCCTGAAATTTAATATTAAAGCTAGACAAGTGATATTAAAACATTCTCAATGTTAACTCACTTTCTCTGTAAAAGGAAAATTTCAGATTTGTTGTCTCTACTGCCACATCAAGGCATCAATGTTCAGTTTTCCTCCCTGTACTCAGCTCTATTAACCTCCTCCACCAGAACATGCTTGGGTCTGTGATGAGCTCCTCCGATGACAGAAAGTGAAGAGAGCGCATCCTCTAGGGCTGCCTAGTCAACCTTCCTATCTCAGTTCACATGTCACTGGCTCTGGGAGGTCTTTTCAGATCCCACTCACCGCCCAGCTCAGACAAGGTCTGATTCTGCTGCTAAACTCTCATAGCATCCTGGACTTGTCCTCTGTAGCACTTACCACAATTTTAACTATAACTAATTCATGAGGGATACATTGCTTAATTCCTCTTCAGTTCCATGATTTTGCATGTGCCATAAAGCCAGAGGCTCTTTCTGCCATGTTATGCTCCATATCCCCTGCACCCTGCAGACATCTGGTGCTAACAAATAAATAGTGAATTATAAAATTAACAATTTAATGAAGCTAGTCTTTTGGGAACTTCAGAAAAATAGCAGAACAATTTAGAGGCCCGCTTAGGAAAAGGTATCAGTTTCAACAACAAACTGATGAAAAATTAACACAAATAATAAAATGTATTGGGTGCTTATACAAATCTAGACAGTGTGCAATAAGTTTTATGTGCATTACCCCATTTAATCCTCACAATAACTCTGAAAGATAGGTATTATTTTTATCCTTTTCAACACATGAAGAAATGAGGCACGGAGAAGTGAAGTAACTTTTCCAGTGTGACATAGAGGAAAGGTTTGAAATCATGCTTTTATGACTCCTTTGCCCTCTACTTTTCCTCTTTGATTTTCATTCATGTATATACATTTTTATTACTGCAATTGGTACATTTCTATTTGTGTGTTTATTAAGCCCAGTAAAGACCATTTCATTAATGTAGAACTAAATACAATTTAATGTTTGAACCTTATAATAAATTGTAATAATTTTACATAAATAAATTCAGCCATAAGAAAAAAAAAGTAGTAAAACGGGGACACAGAATTCTATACTCAAGGTATACACTTCTGCTTTATAAATGAAGAAAAGTTGAAATTGTCTTGATACAAGGTAACACTGCTATGGGCCCAAAGCTCTGAATCTAAAAAAGTATTTAATATAAACATAAGAAAAAGAAAGCTGAGATAAAAAACTATACCAAATCCTAAAATCATTTATTAGAAACAAAACGTATTACTATCCTCAATAATACAGAAATATGATAAAAATATATCAGACTCCTTAATCGTTTCAAATCATGCAAAACATCTTCATTATGTCACTGTCTCTTTAAGCCATCACAAAAAGATAGTCTAATCTATTTCGTCTTTTTAAAATATGCTATTACCACATGCAATACTGAGCCTTAGCTCTTAAAGAAGGAAGAAATGTAAAAATTCTTACATCAACTATTAAGTTTTTTTGAAAAGTTCAACTTGCAAGCAGAAGTATTCTAATAAGCCTTACCATTTTATTTTATCCCATGGATATTTTAGGGAAAAAGGACCACCCACCATCCTATCTTCTACTTACGGATGAAATAGACCTACAGAAGTTACATGACTAATTCGACACAAGTTAGAGAGTGATAACATCATTCCTGAAATCAGAAATGAGAACTCTCAAGTGCAAGACTAAGAAATTCCAGGCCAGGCACAGTAGCTCACACCTGTAATCCCAGCATTTTGGGAGGCCGAGGCAGGTGGATCACGAGGTCAGGAGATCGAGACCATCCTGGCTAACACGGTGGAACCCCCGTCTCTATTAAAAATACAAAAAAAATAACTGGGCGTGGTGGCGGGCGCCTGCAGTCCCAGCTACTCAGGAGGCTGAGGCAGGAGAATGGCGTGAACCTGGGAGGCAGAGCTTGCAGTGAGCCGAGATCGGGCCACTGCACTCCAGCCTGGGCAACAGAGCAAGACTCCATCTCAAAAAAAAAAAAAAAAATCCATAATAGAAGGCAGCATGTGCTACAAAACTGCCATGTCACTTTGGGCAAGTTACTTCAACTCTTGACAATATATTTTTAAGGAAGCTAAAACGCAGGACAGTCTGGCTTTCAAGATTCCTTCTGTACCTTGCTTTATTCCAAATGCATGTACAGAACAATTCTCAATGGCACTTAAATTTATCTTGCAACAATAACTTCAAAAACTGCTTTCATGTTCACTTGTTTCTTTTAGGTCCATAAAGCACATTCGTGCAGTTATACAATCATTTATTTATCAAGCATTAAACTCTGTCCCATAAATATGTTCTGGTGCAGATTTAAACAAAATATTGATACTGAAAGTAGAATATGTTTCCACTCTGACTGCTAGAAATGTATCGTAAATATGTCTGTACAATTGGAAGCAGAAGTCTCAAAGATATTGTTTAAAGTCTCTCAGAACAAAGAATGAACTACAATGAAATCAAATTCAGTAGGTACCAGCATTACTGGAAAATTGATTTCAAATTGCATTATCCACCTGCTGTTTTCCTCTTTAATTTTACCTAAATACTACTGGACATTTCACATTATGTACCTATTTTTATTGTTTTTTTTAAAATAGTCAAGGTCTCACTCTGTAGCCCAGGTTGGAGTGCCGTGGCGTGATGATGACTCACTGCAGCCTGGAACTCCCCAGCTCAAGGTATCCTCCAGCCTCAGTCTCCTGAGGAGCTGGGACTATAGGCATGCACCCCAATGCCTGCTTAATTTTTTAATTACTTTTATAGAGATAAGGTATAACAATGTTGCCCAAGTTAGTCTCAAACTCCTGGGTTCAAGCGATTCTCCTGCCTCGGCCTCCCAAAGTACCGGGATTATAGGCATGAGACACAGCATCCAGCCTGTCCCTAACTCTTATTCCTACAGACAAATCTCTAATTGAGGTTACACCTAGCAAAACTTGTGTTCATGTTTACTCATTATAAGCCAAAATGTTCTGTTTAATTACTTTTCTGACCCATCTACTTTTATAGACAAACTTCATTTATTTTAAATGCATTGACTAATAATTTGCTCCTACTTTTCATACTTAAATTTTAGAACAATAATCCAAACCACCATTTGTTTTTGTTCCATAAGAAGTATGGTAAAGAAAAAGTTTTATTAAGTTGATGCTTTAGATGAACTTAAGAGATACGCGGTCCATTCAAGAGCAGTGAAAGAAACTGAGAACATTTATGGAAATATTAGACACAGGGTGGACTCAATTCTTCATGGAGAAAATTCATTGTATGGTTTTGTTTTAGTAATATGTTAAATTCAAAGACATTAGGCATAGCTTTACTTAAATATTAATAACCAGTAAATTTCCATTTTTGATTATTGCACTGACCTCTGCTTTTATATATTGGTGTACATGCAGCTGAGCATTAGTAATTCTTAAGAATCACCAAAAAGTTAGTAAAAGTTACTATACATATATACATAGTAAAACCATACATAACCAAGAATTAGTAGCTATGAACTATACACAACTGAGAGTTAACAATTCGTAAGAAAGAGTTTCCAAAACTTTCAGAGGACCAGTTATACAGAAGGCAATGATGCATCTGGATCTGTAACCAAGTAGAAAAAGTCAAAGAATTATTTACTCTTTGATCTAGTAATTGTACTTCAAGGAATCTGTACTACAGAAAAAAATTAGAGAACAGGCCAAGCTTTCAGCACTGGGATATTCATGGTGACACCACTTATTCTAGCAACAAATGACAACCCACATGAATAAGTAAATGTTTAAATAAATCATAGTATGTCTACATTATGAAATATTTTATGATACTTAAAATAATGCTTTCAAAAAATAATGGCATTGAGAAATTGGAGATAATTATTCAAACTATATATGGTTTAATCTCATTTCCATTAAAACAAACACACACAATACAGATGCAGATAATCAAAGCAAAAATTAAGTATGACAATCTCTGTGAACACAGTATACCACTATATTATGTTATATTGAGTGATTTCAGTTTTAACTTTATGTATCTCTGTATTTCAAGTGTTCAACGTGAGCATATACTATAATCAGAAAAAAATTTAAATATGATCTTCAGAATGTACAATTAGCTATACCAGGAAGAAAGAATGGGAGTCAAAATTCAGCCATTACCAGCACCCAAGTAGAATGGAAAAAGCACGCACAAATGATGTATGTGGAGAAAAATTCATTCCAGAGTAACCTCTACTAAGCCAAAAGAGAGTAGCCAGCAAGGAATTAACACAGAAGGACTGCTAAAATAAAACTTACGGACTAACACAGTGTCCTCTGACATTGATACTATGAGTCCCTCATACAGACTGTTCATTCATTTTTAATAAACTAGGTTAATTTCTCATACATAAATCTAATGCTTTCTTTCATACCCCATTACTTCTGTTGTTGTTGCTCTAGCTCAACATCCCCTAAATTCAAGGAAGAAAACACACATACACATACCACTGTTATCTCACTATCATCTATTATTTAAGAAAGGTCTCATTGAATAAATGTCTGCTCAGAGGCTCTAAGCAAATTTCATTTCTGAACACTACTGTCTGCAGCCCAGCAGGCTATTTCACCAAGATAAGATCACACATTTAATCAAACGCACCAGAAAAAGAAATACTCGCAAAAGTTTGCTTAATAACATCAAATCATAAAAAAAAATGTTGACAGCATACTAATTTTTAGTGCTCCTTCTTCTTTGAGGATTTGCAATAGTAAGGAAGGTCATTGTATATAAGATTTCTGCTAATTAGGCCTTCTACTAACCTTTAAAAATTCTTCCAAATTATCTTCATATGTTACTACTTACATTGAGTTGGTACTTTCAGATGAAAATGAAAACTCAACATAACTTTCTTTTTTGCATATATGAAAAGTAAAATAATAAATTTAGGAGTATTCCAAACAATACATATAACAGCTTTAAGGCACCTCAGCTGGTCAAGTGTCAGCATTAATATTCAATCTCTGCTTTTGGTAATAATGAGCCCATATTAGATGTCTATCATTTGAAAAATACTACTGGATACACTGAAGTTTATTTTCTTTGGATGCTTTAGGCAACTATAAAGTTATCCATGCTCAATTATCTGAAATATCCTACTTGATATAGTTTTGAATACTCTGCCTCTAAACAGGAGGTTTACTTGAATAAACATATATTCTCATCAGAAGCATGATATAATGAGTACACAGCAAGTGTAAAATAATTAGATGTCTCAAACAGATGGACGGATACATATCTACAAACTCAATTTTTCTGGTTTTACTTCTATTTGCATTTATTTTATGCTGTATTTGTTCCTATGCCATAAGTTTTTGTTTCTTCAGTTTCTTCTGGCATAACTTTTTCTTCTGTGCAATTTCCACTTCTGGTTTTGGAACAATTTGTTCTTTTTCAGTAATGTGGCCAGTGAAGCTCATACATGGGTTAATTCAACCATGAGCACTATCAGATGTCACATCTTGGGGATTTTGTTCATCTGAATGTACTCAGTGCCTAGATAGTCTATATTTAAACTTTGAAGATCAGCATTATTCTCTGCATTTTTAAGCATGTGCAGGAAAAAATCCAGCTCTCTTTGTGCCAACAAACCTGTGTCCAGCTCTCCCATCTGGCATTGAACATTGCCATTGTACAGTGGCTCTACCACTGTAGGACAGAAATGGCACGCTGCTTCTGTAAAGGGACGTCTTTCAGATATTTGGTGGCTTTTCGTATATACAGAGCCTATATGTCTTGAGCAGTTTTATAGATAACTTGGGTGCTCTTGAAATGAACCTGAAGATTTGAACCCCTTGATTTGCATGATTTTGTTGGGTTTTGTTGGTCACGTGAGTAAGGAACCATTTTCTAAGATCACTCTGGCCTCTTACAGGAAAAGGGTAAACCCATTTTCAATGATTTTCCTGACCAATTCTTCTAACACCTGATTTGCCCTAGTTATTAAAGAATAACTGTTCAGACACTATCAGCACCTCTTTCTTTTTGTGTGGACAACATCCCTCTCTTAATTGAGCCTTTTCTTCTTCAAGCTAACTATCCATTCATCCACAGAGGAACTGCAATATTCTTACTGCCTCCAGCAAGCTGATGACAGTAGATCAGTATAAGTCTGAGTACTTAATTCAGACTGTGGGGAAAGCGAATGAATCCAGTAGTCAGAGGAAAAGAAAACTGGTAGGCTGGGTAGGGGCATGGAACTGAGGCAGAAGCCTAGAGGTATCCAATTTTTTCTGACACCTAGGTAAGACTTCACTCTTTCCCAAGAATCTTTAGGTGAGAAACACAATGACTTCCCAATAAATTAATTAGTTCATCAGAAAGCTAGCTGGAGGTGGCTTTGCAATTAAAAGAGAAATAGTGAAAACATCCATTCTATTAAATATTTTAAGTTAAATTGAAGCACATATAACTTAGACACTATCATAAAATTGCACCATTTTAGAATGACTGTAAAATAATATTTAACCATCGTACATAAAAATTGTTAAGAATCAAAGTGAAAACTAATTGAAATTGCCTAAACCTCAAAAGATGATTGTATATAATTTTTTTAAATGGCTGCCTGGCTCTTCCTCCAAAGCCAACTACAGTTAATAATATAATTAAAACTCTTTAGACAACATCAACCGAACACTTACAGCCAATATAAATAAAGGCTATAGATACACACATGCCTTGTGTTAACAGAAAATGATTTCTCAATAGGTTCTTTGTCCACGCCTTGAAGTCATGATCAGTATTCCGAGTCAAGGTTCAAACAACAACCATAAGCCATTGACAAATCAAGAACACCGAAAATTTGAAAAAACAAAAGGTGTTAATGAAAACCAGTTGAACCCTTCCATTCTTGCCAGAAATAAAATCTCATACAAAAAGATGACCATCAGTCAGGACCATTTCCTTTTATTCAAAAGTCTTTGGAAGAGTTTGAGAAAAAGGAAACGGGGAAGGGGGGAACCAAACCAAATCAAAACAAAACGGGAGACTGTTGAAAACCCTCTTACAGGGTCAGCGTCAATGGAATGCATTTTAGTATTCAGGTTACCCACCCAAGCAGAACATCAAAAACTGGGCTTGAGTCTCTCCTCTATTCTCACAGGCTCAGGCTACTGTGGAGCCACTGGGGCTGTCCTGAATAGTAACACACTCTGCCTCTGCGGGATGCGTAAACACCAACACAAGCTGATCAAACAGGAGGGGGTGTCATTTCTACTTGGCTTGCAATTCCTTGAGTCATACTTTAAAACACCTAATTCTGGTACAATTTAGCAAGCCAGTTGTCCAGTCCAATGTGCAGTTTACTTTTTCATTCATTTTTACCACTTACTATATCATATCCTTTCCTTTTCAGTATACATGCTGGATAATTATAGTGAAAGTCACACATTTTAATAACTTCTCTTATTGGCACTGTCACTGAAATACAGATGTCAATTCTAAAATTTCGACTCATTTATGAGCCTTTCAAAAGTTTTAGTCTTTAAAGCAATTTTGGGATCTGAATTTTACAGGTTTATCTCATTTATGACATTCTTATGAGACTTAAAATCTGGGATTATAGATCTTTTAAAAATATGAAATTCCTGATATTTTTGACATTTATGATGACTTGATATGGTTACAGCATTATATAAAATTCTGATGCAGTTAAAGCTTAAAGAACGATTGACATGTGAAAAGATAATAGGGCATTTAATTTAAAACATCTTAAATTGTTACTTTCATTTTATACCTAATTTAAAGTCAATCTTCGGACACAGTATTTGGTGGATGTCAAAAATATTTTTCTGTCAGGATTATAATTTTTGATGGGGAATTAGTAGCAGAGCATAACATTTTAAGATGAAGAAGAGCTCAGAATAAGTACTTAAAAGGTTAAAAAAGGACAGAGGGAAAGAACATAGTAAAGATAAATACAAGACTTGAACCTTTCTCAACTACTTAGGAAAATGCTATTGATTTTCCTAGCTCATCAAGAACTCTTCAATTAAGAAAATGATATTTGATTTAGCTACATTTTCTTAATAATGGTACTCAAGGACATTTCTAATAATACTATGACTAATAACAAAAGGTACTATGCATGAAATATTCACTCCACCAGGTACTTTTATATTTACCTCTTATTACTCCATCAAACAAGCAATGTAAACTTTATTATATCTATTTTACAGATACAAATGACAGAGCTAGAAACTTGCACATTTGGGGTTGTATTCAAGTGATTCTCAGTCCAAAGACCATTTCTGAGATGCTCATAATTAAAAACACTGCCCAGCTATGCCTATCTATGGAGTATAATTTAATTTCTGCAACAGTAAATCAGAATTGACCAAAGTTCTGGAAGGAAATAAGTGCTATAGTACTAATTTCATAGTGATAGGCTGGGTCAGAAATTAGTCATAGAATATACCCCCAAAATGTATATAACTTATAAATACATCTATAACTTAAAGTTTTCAAATAGTTGCCAAAGTCTCATTCAAAAGTATTACACAGTTCTCCAATTAAACTTTAGTATCTAGTAAAGCTAATCTGAATGTATAGCTTCTTTCACTAGTTAGACATATGACCACTCAAAAACAGACTGAACTACAGTATATAATTACCCCAAGGATCCTTTGCACTGAAATGGCTTGTTGTGGTGCTTAGATAGTGATTAACAGATTAAGAGTATAGTGAGTCATCTTGATATCACTTCAGAAAAGTGATTTCCTCTCTAATAATTCCCAAGATATATAAATATTCAATTAGGGTCTTTGAAATCTAGTTTTAATTGGGCATTCACATTCACTATCAAACTTCAAACTTAGCTCAAGCTAACAAAGGTGTTTTATTAATTCTTTCTCTAAAAAATGCTAATAATCCTTCCTGAGTTTTAAAGTGTGAGAGTAAAATAAAGACGATTATCTTTTATACGAAATTTTAAAATTTACTAACATTTTAAGACATACTCTATAATGGTGTGAAATATAATTATGTATCTGAATCACATGGGGAATTCATTAAAGTTTCCTAGGACTCTCATGAGACCCAATAATAATGATGATGATAGTAATAATAATAGCAGCAAACAATTATGTTATTATTATGCACCAGGAACTGTTTTAAGGACTCTGCATAGATTTACCAATTAAATCTTCATAATCATCTGTGAATTTGGTACAATTGTTAAATCCATTAAAAATATCAGGAAATTAAAGCATAGAGAGATCAGGTATCTTGACCCAAATCCAATAGCTTATTCAACCTAGGCAAACACACTCCAAAGTCCCTTTCTGCTCATCTCTACACCACTCTGCCTTTCTAGGTATCAAAATATCTTGATCTAGGGCCTAGATCAAGATATTTTCCCCTTGACTCCTTTGTAGCCTTCCCGAGAGCAGTCAGCAGATCAGGCTGCATATCTGCTGCTTTAAAGTTTCCATTTCACTAAATGGGGACAAAAAATCTAAAAACAAGTTTTCTACACTGGATTACTTGGAAATAGAATAATGAAAATGCCAAATAATTAATAACTATATCCAACCTGCCTGTCTTTTTACAGGTTAGACATCTAATCATTTTCTCATCCTACATGGCTCTTTATGTGGCTGGATGGGTGGCATTTTAGAGTACAAGGAGGCAGATCTCAGAAAAATCTACTTGAGCCGTTCTCAGACTTTCTGGCCCAGGACTCTTTTATACTCTTAAAAATTAATGACCTATATTAGAGAAATGCAAATCAAAACCACAATGAGATACCATCTCATGACAGTTAGAATGGAGATCATTAAAAAGTCAGAAAACAATAGGTGCTGGAGAAGATATGGAGAAATAGGAATGCTTTTACACTGTTGGTGGGAGTGTAAATTAGTTCAACCATTGTGGAAGATGGTGTGGCGATTCCTCAAGGATCTACAACCAGCAGTACCATTTGACCCAGCAATCTCATTACTAGGTATATACCCAAAGGATTATAAATCATGCTACTATAAAGACACATGCACATGTATGTTTACTGTGGCACTGTTCACAATAGCAGACTTGGAACCAACCCAAATGCCGATCAATGATAGACTGGATAAAGAAAATGTGGCACATATACACCATGGAATACTATGCAGCTATAAAGAGGGATGAGCTCATGTCCTTTGCAGGGACACAGATGAAGCTGAAAACCATCATTCTCAGCAAATTAACACAGGAACAGAAAACCAAACACTACATGTTCTCACTCATAAGTGGGAGTTGAACAGTGAAAACACATGGACACAGGGAGGGGAACATCACACACCGGGGACTGTTGCAGGGTGGAGGCTAGGGGAGGGATAGCATTAGGAGAAATACTTAATGTAGATGATGGGTTGATGAGTGCAGCAAACCACCATGGCATGTGTATACCTATGTAACAAACTTGCACATCTGCACATGTATCCCAGAACTTAAAAGTATAATAATAATAATAATAAATGACCTAAAGTGACTTCGTGTTTTTATTTTATTTTATTTTTGTATTTATTTTTTTGAGACACAGTCATGCTCTGTGGACCAGGTTGGAGTGCAGTGACATGATCCTGGCTCACTACAACCTCTACCTCCTGGGTTCCAGCGATTCTCCTGCTTCAAGCCTCCTGAATAGCTGAGACTACGGGCATGCACCACCATGCCCGGCTAATTTTTGTATTTTTAGTAGAGACAGGGTTTCACCATGTTGGCCAGGTTGGTCTCGAACTCCTTACCTCATGTGATCTGCCCACCTCAGCCTCCCAAAGTGCTGGGATTAGAGGTGTGAGCCATTGCACTCAGCCTCTAAAGTGACTTTTGATTACGATATCTGTAATTGTCACCATTCAAGTATTGATAAACTGGGAAAATTCTATAACTTGAGAATACATAAGAACATATGACATATGCCATCAGAGCAATGATGTCATCACATATCATACACCTTCTGGAAAACTCCACTGAACACGTGTTAAAGAATATGCGTGAAAGGCAAATAAAGTCTTAGCATTATTATAAAAATGTTTTCTTTTCACATTTCCTCTGTAAGGGTGTCAGAGATCCCCAGGGTTCCCCAGAGGACACTTTGAAAACACTAATAAAAGAGCATTGTTTGCTTTACAAAGTAATTGACATGGAAGTTTGAAACATTCAGTTGGATGATTTTTCCATCCCAAAAACAGTTTTCAAAATAAGTAGGGTTACCACCCACAATATTCCATTTAAATTCTTGAATAATATGGACCAAATTTTGACTTCTTTTAACACCTATTTGTAATCACTTTTATGAAGACATTCATTAAAATTGAAACTAAGCTCCCGTTTTAAGTGTCAATAAGACATAAGGAAGACATGATTTATCAAGGTCTATAGAACCTATGATGAGCAAATATAGAAACTCTCCCCTTTTATCCACCCCTCAAAATAAATAAAGAAGTTCAGTTAATTTCAAGTAGGACAGCTACTTTTCTCTTTTATATTTTGTGCTTATGAATCCATAAGCACATATCACAATTCTAAGAAAAAAGTTACACCTGGTTTCTTATGCAGCAGTAGAGTTAATTTTATTGGACCATAATGACACTCAGATCAGAGTAATGATATTAAAGATTTGGGGAAAAACTTGTACACCTTAGATGCATAAATGCTATTTACAAGCATGCTCATGCTACATTCTCACAGTATATTACAATGAATGAAAAATCTGGATTTTTCTCTCATTGATCAACAACTCTCTAGCCCTCTCCCTACCCTACCCGACAAAACACAGAAAGATAACCAAGGAAAAATGTCAGGATGACCTTACTTATACTTGCAAGTTTTACTTATTATTTAATTATAAAATTGGTTATTCTATAAAGAATGCATTTGCATGAAATAAGAAGACATAAATATAATAATAATCTAAGTGTAAATATGTCCTGTGGGCAAACAAATAAGAAATTACAATACAGCCATATTCTTGAGGGTTCCCCCCAAAGTGAGCAAATGCATATTTTGAATATAATGCAAATCCAGGAAAGAGAAGGCAAAATAGCCATTTGCAAAACTTAAGGACAGATCAGCCTTTTTAAATTCCAACTGCTCTAGCCATTCACACCATGCTAAATTAAGGCTGCACAGCATTTCTTAAAATCACTGTTTGATCCTAAATATGAAAATCGCAATCAGTTTTCCTTGCTGATTTCTGGGCCAAAACTCCCCACTTCTAACAGTAACTGTCACTTCTACTTGGCAGTCCTTTTCAAAGAGAGTTTCAACCAACACTTAAAGTGGTCCAAATCAAATCTGAAAAACAATTCAGTTTTGCATCATATTATTTGACTAACTTCAATCCTCATGACTTTATAGTCTTTTTAATCTACTATTTATGATTTCCTTGGCTATAGCTCACAAAGGAATCAATGGTAAATCAAATCCATAAAAAAATCTGCCTTTCCTAATTAGTAGAAACAATGCCAGCCACAGTAGCTGCAGCCAGTAAGTAGCATACTTGCTATTATTCCCTGTGGAAAAGAGTATTTAAATCTGCAAAATGTTACGAAGATCATGATTAAGAAAATCATTTCTGAAAGACTTTCCATTCATATTTTTGAGGAGCACTCTCAGTCTGAAGGATAATCACACCAAGCAACCTAAAATGAGACATCAAAAGCATTTACCCATCAGGCAAATCACACGCTGGCTTATCACTCTTCAGGCCGGGGATGCCTGATGCAGCCTAACATCTCTATCTAAAAAAAAATTAATAGTTCATATAAAACTTTGTGTTAATCATTCCTCCTACCCTGATTTTGTAGAAATAGTCTAGTCAACCATATACACAAATAGATCAGGTTACTGAATACTTAGTGATAAGGAAGAGCTATGGAATGGCATTCAAATACTCTGACACATTCACCTTCAGCTAAAGACAGCACAATACACTGACACACACAGTTCTAATGACATCAGGACCTGTGGAATGTATGACTGCTAGGGAACACATGCTGCTAGGAAACAAAGAACAGATCTGATCAAATCTTGTAATGTAAGGACTGGGAATCATTGTGACTAGATCTTCGAAAATGGGAGGACAAGTATTCTTTAATCCTCAGAAATATTTGCAAGTATAAAGACTTTAATACGTATAATCTAGAAATGAAACAAACACATGAAGCTAGATTCTCATGAATTAAATCAAAATTTTCTAAGTTTTCTATTAGGGTGATAGGGTGATGGCCATTAGCAATATCTCTCATAAAAATATAACTTAAAGTCAGCCATCAGTGATTCGGTGTCTTTTGCAATCTATGCTTTTTCAAGAGGTCAAGGTCTTTAAAAAATAATGAAGATATCCAGAAATTATTGTACCTAAAAACAAAGTACCCTGTTCCATTAACAGCCCTATACTTTTTAAAACAAAATAGAACACAAGTATTTGCAACAAACACCAAAGCAGTCAGAGCTAATCTAGACCTAAGGAATTTAATACATTTTAATTATTGAAAGTAAAAAGCAATTTCACTTGCAAAAGTAACACTTTATAAACTGTGTTTATCTTTGTACAGTCTTTACCCTTGCTTTGGTTACAAAAAAAAAAAAAAAGATTGGGTGAAACAAAGCTGAGAGATAATTCAACACACAAATATCCTCTTAACTCCTATACAAATTATCTGGTATCCTATTTTGGTGATTATAAAAGAGCTGAGAATTCTATCCTATTTGTAATCCACATACAGATAAATTGGGCGCCAGAAGTCCAGACCATTTAGAATCATTACAGATGGAAAAATATACAAAAGAAATCTTACCAAACTCTGTTTATTCTCATAGGGAAATATAGGAGTCTCCAAATGAAAAAATGCTAAAGAAGTGTTTCTTTGCAGATTCTACGATGACATTCTTTAACTAGTGATGAAAGCCCATATGACACTAAAATTAGCAGACTGCCTATTTACTTCAGAGCAAAACACAGAAGGCAATTTTTCCTTCCTGCCAGAGTCTATGCGTCTCCTCATTTCCCCAGCAGCTGGCTGGAAGGATGTAAAATCAGAGGTGCAAGAAGCCTTATACTTCCTAATGAGTAATACAGCCAGGAAAGTAAACACAACAGACGACAGCAGGTTAGACTCTAAAGGAGACTGTGGCAGGAGTGCTTACACCGTTGTTTACAATGTGCTCTAACTACCGCAGGCAGGGAGCACACGCAGACACAGGGAGGAGACACCCTGGAGGTGGCTCCAAGGCTCGAGTTCGCCCAACTGCTATGACATCTCTGGCCATAAACAAAAGCAGCGCATGTTTCTATCAGAGGTAGGAAAGTGGCCAGAGAATTCCAGGGACCAGGAGTTAAGCTGGCTGGACTCGATTACTTCAATCTGCTGGAGAGATGACTACCCTATGAGGTTCTCATCAGGGCCAATCTGGGGTGCATCGAGCGCTGCACCAGCGACTCTCACGCGCCGCACGCATCTCGCCGAGCTGCGCCTCTCCAAGGGAAGGGGACATGGCAAGGCTTCCTCGCCACCCTGCGGGGGGCCCCGTGGCCTCCTCAAACCAGATTTTCCGGTTAAGCGGATCCCAGGCGATTTCAATAAGCAAGCTCAGCTCCAGCAGCATCAGCTCCGGCATCCCCGCAAATCCCTCTCTGCCGTCCCTGGGGCGCAAAAATGCGCACACACTCAAACGCTGACTCCGCCGCCAAGTAACGCTGGTAGAGGAGGTCGCCCCCACCCGTACACACCACACACACACACACACACACACACACACACACCTATAGTGCTGGGAGCCTGGCACCCCAAGCTTCTGAGCTCCGACGTGGGACCGGAGGCTGGGTCGCGGCGGCTCAGACGCTGCGCTGCAGCCTGGAGCCTTCCCTTCTCCCGAGAGAAGCGCCGAGGTGCCTTCTCTCCTACCTGTAACCCGCCAACCGCGACCACCAGTGCTCTGCCCACCCCGCCCCGGCGCCGCGGCCGCCCGGATTCGTGCAACACCGCCGCCCCCCGCCCAGTGCCCACTACCAGCACAACGCAGCCCGAGCCACCCACGAAAGTGGCAGCTTTCTCCAGCCAAAACCGCCTAACAAAGCCTGGGCACGCAGGTCTAAACCAAACTGCCGTGAAGGAGACACAACAGGCAGGGCGCGGGGAGGCAGCGCGACTCCAAGACTCAGGGGCGCGACCTGGGCAAAAGGGGCCACCACGGATGCTCCAGGCAAGCGTTGAGGGAGAATCGCGCCGGGCTCGGCACCCTGCATTTTCCATCTTCCCAGAGCCCAGCTTCTCACCCAGACCCTGTCCGTCCTCCAGCCCGCTCCCGCCTCCAGCCGCACCAGTTCCAGCCTGACGGAGAAAAGGCGCCCTCTTGTCCGCTTTCTGCCCCCACCAGGGGATGGCACTGGGGTGAGAGGAGAGGGAAAATTAACGGGGTGGGATCTGTTCCTATTCCCCAGCGTGTGCAGCTGCGAATGCGCCCAGTCTCTTATCCCCCTCACTCCCCTCGGCCGGCCAAATCGCCCAATGGCTGGAAAAAACTCGAACCCGCGCCAGACCCGAGCGCCCACCAGCCAGGAGGTTCCCTTCCCGCCCCGCACCACGACCGGATGAGTGTGTGTGCGTGAGGGCGAGTGTGTGAGTGGAAGGGCGAGTGTGCATGCACCCCGCACCCCCTCTGTTGCCCGCCCGGTGGATGCCGCCGCCTGCGCCCGGCCAGAGCGACCCCTATTATGAAGAGTGCGAAGAATAAATTACCTTTCGTAACCGCCGGTCCCTGAGATCGTCCCATCAGTTGCTCAACAACCTGAAGGCGGGTGCAGTTTCCACAATCCAGCCATTGAGCCCGGGGCAAAAGACCGGCCGGCCCCTGTGCAGACACCCCCAACCACACGCGGCAAATAACGAGAATCGAAGCGCAGAGAAAGCAGCAGGAGGGTGGAGACCCCGGTCAAGGAAACAACAACAAAAAGTCTCTCTTCCTTTTCTTCTGCCACACAGCCACGGAGAAAGGGGAAGGAAAAAGAGAGCCAAATGCTCGCCTTCCTTTACGTTCCTCGCTTCACACACCCCAAGGGGACAAAAGCGGAGCGAAGAGTAAAGAGGGTTCAAATGTCTCTCCCAGTCCACAGTTGCACAACTTCGGAGTCAGGCTCTGTCTCCAGCAGCAGCCGAGGGACCCAGCGGCAGCTATTAACATGCGGCAGTCATAGCTGGGGCTGCTTCTCCTCCTCTTGCTGCTGCTGCCGCCGCCGCTTAAGAAAAGACGCTGCCGAAGAGACCAAAAATCTTCCACCATCCCCCCAGCCGATCTTTATATCCAGTTCTCCCACCCCACCCCCCTTCTCTTTCTTTTTCTTCTTCCACGTCCTCCCCTTTCCGCCTCGGAGCGGGAGCGATGGAATAGGTAGGGGGAGCCGCGAGGGCCAGGGGTGGCTTCTCCGCCAAACCGTCCTCCTCCTCGTCCTCCCGAGGTTCTCTCCCAGCCGAGGGTCCCCTCTCACGCCCGCAACCTCCGCGGACAGCCGGAACGAGAGCCACACAAACTCCTTCCCCGGTGCACGGAGGGGGCGCGCGGACAGAGCGGGCGCCCGGCCGCCGAGGGCTGCGTCCCCGGGGCCGGCGAGCCCCGAGCCCGTGGGGTGGCTGATTAGCTCGCCGGCCGGGCCCGGCAGCTGCGGGCATGTGGGAGCTTCATCGCGCGGCCCCGGGCTCCGCGCCGCCGCCGCTGTCTCTTCGGCTCTTTCTCTTCTTCGACTCCCCAAGAGCGAGCGAGGCACCGGCGCTCTCCAGACACGCACACTCACACACGCGCACACACGAGCGAGCTGCTGCCAAGGCAAACCGTGCAACCCGCGCGCGCGCACACCCGTAGGAAGAGGACCGAGGCAAAAAGAGAAGAAAGAAAGGGGAGGGGGCGAGTCACAGGCGGCGGCGGCGGCGGCAGCAGCTGCCGGAGCGGAGGCAACGAGCAATCCGAGAAAAACCAGCAGCGGCGGCGGCGGCGGCGGCGGCGGCGGCGGCGCCCACCCCGACCAGCTGCAGCATCTGCATCCCCGCTCCTGGGAACTGGGGCGAGCGGGGCCGGGCCAGCAGGCGAGGGGGGCGAAGCGCAGAGAGCGGGTCAGAGCGCGGGCGCGCGGGGGCCGTGCAGCCTGCGCGCGGGGTAGGCGCAGCCGGGGCCCAAGCCGAGGCCAGAATGAGCCGCGGTCGGGCGGGCCAGAGGCGAGAGCTCCGAGAGCCGGGGAGGGGGCTCGCGCCAGGGAAAGGGGTGGCCGGCAAAACCCGGATATGGAGTGCTCGTGGGCTCCACGGCCCGGGATCCACCTAGCAGTTCGGCAAACGCTTGGAGGTGGAAACGGGAGGGCTGCTACTACAGGCTTCCCTTTCAGGGTTTGTCAGACAAAGGGTACCTCTCCAGTGGCTTCGAGGCCCGCCTCCGCGCTCTCTCTCTCTCTCTCTCTCTCTCTCATTCTTTCTCTCTCTCCTCCACTTCCTCCTCTGTCCCTCTCTCCCTCTCTCCCCCTCCCACTCTCCATCAACCCCCTCCCCTCCTTCCTCCATTCTCCTGTTGTCTTCCTCTCCCACTCCACCCTAGGTGAGTAAACCACATCTGCTTGAAAGTCCTGCCAGTGTCTCATTTTTTCAGGTGCGGATTATTCCGTATTTTCATTATGCAAGTACTGAGTCTGAAAATGTTTCCTGCCTTTGGTCCAGTTTATGTTCCTTCAAACTTAACTCGACCTGCAAGTTCATTGCACAGTTTAAAGTATCCCTGTCTGATAAACAATCGTGGAGATTCAATTATCTTATTTCACAACATCAATGGAAATTACCATAATGGATACAGAAAGGTGCGGATTCCAAAGTCATGCCTTCTGATAGAGGAAAAGTCTGGTCAAGTTAAATGGGTGACCTTGGTCAATTGCTGAACCTTTTGGTGCCTTCTTTGTAAAGGAGAGTGTTGAGTACATAATTTGTAAGGTCTTTTCCTGCTCTAAAGTGTCTTAATTTCAAATGGCTACGATGTTATTTTCTATACCAGGACACTCAAATCACTAAGATTTATCATATTCATTCAACAAGCACATTACATCCGTAGCTAAATTTCCCAAGTTGTATTTGATTGTATACACTTAGAATGATCTAACGACTTCTAGGAGCTCTTTAAAAGGTAACATCAATCCTAGCATATCTGAAGAACCTGAAACCTCATTAGAATTTAAAACATACCCAACACAAAGTGACAGTTAAAATGTCATTCATTCTTTAAAGCTCAACTCCAATCCAACGTTCTCCAAGAAGCCTCTTCTCACCAAGACTCCTTCCCCAAAAATCACTCCTTTCATGATACCCTGTAACATCTTGATGACATCTCTTCTCTAACACCTATTTTATTCCGCCTTTTTCCTTGTTCCTTTTTAATCATTAACGGTTTGTCCATTTGCTTCTTCAGATTACAGTTTTTCTTGAATGCAAATTCCTAGTTTTAATCATCTGTATAAGGAAAGATTATATCTACAGTCCTTTGTGCATAGTTACGCCTTTAAAAAATCGGGGGTGGGAAGGGAGATTTAATGATATTGCTGAATTCTGACCAACTAGATGTTCACAAGCTGAAGTTATGCTATTTGAATTTGCCTAATACAGGACATCCATGAACTCCCCTGGATACTTAAAGAAAATACAAATTGACATCTGGAGTCACTTGTTACTTAAACAGTTTTGGAAAGAGTAGACTCTAGCCAGTTGTGACAAAAGGCTCTTATTTGTAAAGGAGGAAAAATGGAAGTTACTCAATTCATTTCCCAAATGCTTATTGGTTGTATTAAGAAAAGTAATAAAAATAATATTGTAATAATATATATAATGACAAGTATAGATATTAAAGATTATTAGTGGTAGCATCAGAAACATTAAATACATATTTAATATTTATTTAGATTGATAAAAATATATAATGACAATGTATAGATATTAAAGATTATTAGTGGTAGCATGAGAATATTAAATAAATAGTAGCTATAGATCAGTTTATAGAATCAACTTTAACACAACACCAGAGGTCTGGAGGGATGCAGGAAAATGAAATTTCAAAGTAAAAGTTTTATATATATATATTTATACACACACACACATACACACATACATATACATATATGTGTATCTATATAAATGAAATATTAACTGAAAACTATGCATAGTCAGTTAAATAAGTAATTGGAAGTGTTCACCACAGAGGAGTTGACCACAATTAAGCAAAATTACAAAGACGGTAATGAGGGAGAAAAAAACAAAAATCGGAGGAGTGTGAATAAAAATAACCAATGAAGAAAGAAAAGCAATGAAAGAAAGAGAATAGGTCAGTTGTTTATATAACTTAATCAAATGTCAAGGCAACATTATTTAAGGCAGCTGCTTATATCTTAATCTCAAACTTTCATGCTTCCAAGTCATTTTTAATCTTGTGGACATAGTCTTCTATATCTGATTGAAGACATAAAGCATCCCACTTCATTGCCAGGAAATCCATGACTCTTGCCAATGTTTTTCTAAGGTGAAGCTTCCATAAAAATAAAATAAATTCTGTGTCCTCTTAGCTACTATATTTAACATCTTTGTTACATATATTTAACACCTTTTTCTCAATGAGAAGACATCATACAGATGATGTTTGAGCACAGATATTATCATATGTGTTAGGTAACATGGGGTACCTTAAAATGGCGCCGTACCTTAAGATGGGGCCGGTTCCGGGTTCTTCTCCCCTCCTTGACCGGGCACTGTCTGAACCCGCCAAAGGAGGGCCAATCAGAAAGAAGCATCTCCCGCCTTCCCTTGGGCCCGCCCCTAGCCCAATCCACGTAGGCCCAAGGGATATAAAACCCAGCACGCCAGCAGCCCTCTCTCTCTTCTCTTCCTTCTCCTTGCGTGGTGCGGCTCGATACCTCCAATGAAGATCGCTTGACCGCGACCTGTGTAGTTTGGCCTCCGCCCGGCCCCTTTCAATATGAGGTAACTCTGTGCAAACTAGAGTGGTTTTTTAAAAAGATGACGCTGTTGGCTTCAGCACCATTAAAATTGAAAAAAATAATTTTTACCAAAGGGAAAAGGGCTCTAAAAATGAAAAAAAAAACCACAGGTAATTATCTAATCAAATAAGATAAAGAGAATTAAAACATTTAAATGACTATTAAAATTCTGAGACCAAAGACCCTTTCAAATCAATAAGAAATGTACTAAGATCCCCAACAGAATGGAAGTTTAGAAAAGACCTTGAAACCATGTGTTCACAGAATAAATACAAATGGCCAATAAATGTAAGGAAATATGTTCTGCCTATAGAAATCTAATACATAAAAATGTATCCAGTTAGGAGATCTATCATGTTTCATGTTTGTACCATAAAATTAGCTGAAATAGCAATAGTGCTGTATTACTAAACTCTAATGATAAAGTGTGTTGAGACAGGCATGCCTCCATGCTAGTAATATACAGTGACACAATTGCTCTAGAAAGAAAGCTGACAATATGAAACGACTGCTTTATAGAATATATGTGTCACTAAATTCAGTGTTTCTATGTATAGATATCTCTTCTACAAAAATAAGCAGAGATATGGACAAGGATTTTGTATAATGATATACATCTCAGCCATAATTGCTATAAAAGGGGAGAGGGTATGTAATGTTTACATATTCAAAGTAATCTTGGTTTTTTCATACTCAATAAAAGCCCCCTTATCGGAATGAAATCAATAGTTAGTGGGAAAAAGTTGATAAGCAAAAATAATTTTTTAAATGATGCATACATACTATATTAGTTAAGATTCAATTTGGCTTCAAGCAACAGAAACAAAACATAGCTGTGACCTAAACAAGACAAATTTGTTTCTTTTTCAAATGAAAATCTAGAGGTAGGTGGTCTAGTGCAGGTATGGCCCTCAAAAGCATTCCAAACTGAAACAGACACTTTCTGTCTTCTTGCTCAGCCATCTGTGGCCACTATTGCTAATTTCAGTTCCAGCAATCACACCTACCTTGCAAGAGCAAAGACGAAAGGGAAGAAGGAGAAAGAGAAGAGCATTCTTGCATCCAGGGAAAATTTCCTAAAGTTGCATACACCATTTTCCCTTTCATTCCACCCTTTACATGGAAAATGTAGACTACTCTAGGCAGTCATGTGTCCAAGTGAATACCAGGATTCTCTCATGATTTAGCTCTTCCTCATCCTTTGAGTTACCATTGCATACCACCCTGGGCTGGGCTTGCATATATTAGTCTTTCAGTAACCAAATGCGTGGATAATGCAGACACGTGACAGTGCTACTCTCACATGAAATGACCTTCTACTTCAACCAGATGTAAGCTTTCACAAGATTTCAAATTACTGAGCTATTGCCATCAGGGACAATACTCTCTAATACTCAGTCAGATATCCGCAGGCAGTTACTATCTTAAATGCTACTGGGCCTAAATTCACTGACAAATCAAGGTAATCAGAGTTAAATCACATCTGCAACGCAGACAGCAAAGCATAGCACTCAGACTCCTAGGATGCCATGGCGTGATTAGAATTTTAAGGCATTTGGAATTCAGTAGAATAATGATGCAAATATGGATTACATAGGGCTACCAGAACATATTAGACTACCCTATGGGATAGCCCAATCCCAAGAAGCCCTCAGTGACCCTTTCTGTACCCTGGGATAGTTCTCAAAGGACCATTTTAAATCTGTAAAATCTTACTCAGATTATATTGCCCTGCTAATTTGGTATCTTATATTCCCTCCTTGCTTCAAGTTATTCACCCTCTTTCTTTTTCAATCCAAAAGAGACCTGTGAATTCTACATTCTTAATGACTTGGAAGCTTAGCTATAGATACAGATATCGTTATAGATATAAATCTAAATATTTTTAAACAGCTTCTCCTAAGTAGTAAACATTTTCCACATATTGACTTCTTTTCTTCCAATGGAAGTGTCTCCTTAAAACTCTTTATTATGATTTCTCAAATGTTTGCATACATGCATGCCAGTTCTGAAAGACTGAAAGCAATAATTCTTTTTTTCTTGTAACTTGGTTTTTGCCTGTAACTGTTCTAGCTACCTTGTCTTAGATCCCATAGTTAGATTACCTTTCATAACTCCTCATTAGTTTCAACACAGAATGCTTATAGCTACTCACTATAAATGTTAGTGAGAGTACCCTGCTCTAGTAGAAGTATTCAGCACTCATGGAGTTGCTTTAAAAGCATAACATCACAGTGCCTAGATTCTAGTCTCCAGAAATATAAAAGTATTCAAGAGCCCAACACTATTTTCTTAAGATCCTCTCATCTTTATAAGATAAAGCATACAAATATGTTTGTACTGTACTAACAAAAACATTGTGGTCAACCCAGAGACAGTCAGTAATAACTGTCATAGTCTAGAAAGGAAGAGAATGGAATTTTTGATCCTTTATAAAACACTGCCACTTTTTTGGGCTCTGCTTTTCAGCCTCACTCCTTTAAGACTATAATAGATACAGATAGTAGATGCCTGACTCATAATTACTCCCCCTTCTCTGACAACAGCTTCCACACATGATTGGGCAGATGTGTCTATGAAGTGGCCTTGTTCATACTATTTGGCCCTGACTCTTGGCCACGGTTGAAGGGTCCAGGTACAGGGAACTAATGCAGGCTTGGCTAATCAGAATTATTGTCAAGAATTTTTCAGACTATAGTATACTATACCAAGGGTCTCAATATATTCCTGATGGTAAGGAAAGCTAAGGAGCTATCTGCAATGGACTGGATGTTTGTGGCCCCACAAAACCCATACATTGAAATCCTAACTCCCAACATAATGATATTGGGAGGAGAGGCCTTTGGAAGGTACTTAGGTCATGAAGGTGGAGCCCTCATGAAAGAGATTTGTGCCCTTATAAAAGGGACTTCAGAGAGCTCACTTGCTCTCTTTCTGCCGTGAATAGACATGAAAAGCTGGCACTCTGCAGTCCAAAAGAGGGCCCTCACTAGAATCTGATGATGCTGGCACCCTGATCTATTTCACAAGAACTGTGAGACATAATTTTCTGTGTTTATAAGCCACCTAGGCCATGGTACTTCCTTTTAACAACCCAAATGGAATATGACACTTTTCACAGCTACATTATCTGCCACATGGTGGTATCTAAACCTGACTTAGTGCAATATTTTCCTGAAGAATGCAATCAGATTAAAATAAATATTGCTAGCCTTTATCATAAATTCCTGTTTCTTTTGCATGCATATTTTTAAATCCCAAATCAGATAAGCATAGGGAAAATTCTGTATGGATATGTAGTTATAATGCTAACATGCCGTCTGTGTTATGGTGACAGCTAGGAAGTTAGCTTCTCCTTCAGATTACCTACTGGATTTCCTTAAAATCTGAGCTCATGGAAGGCATACAGCATTACTCTTCTGAGATGTTGGTCACATTATTTCTGCAGTACTCTCAGTTAGATGATTTTCTCATATCTGACATCTTATTCAATTATATGCCTCACCTCTTTTCCTATAAATAACAAAAATAAGATTGGTCAGAAAATAATGGTTATTCTCCACTCGGAAATATGAGGGGTCTTCAAAATGTTCACAGAAAATACATATTATTAATAAAAACTATGCATGGATTTCAAAACTTTACGGCACCAAAATAAACTCATACTAACTTGTTATAACATGACTGATGATGATCTCATTTTAGGCTCTGAGAAAGGTAAGACAAAAGTTTGAAAAGAGCCCCTAGCAGAGAAACATGCATTCTGCTACAATTAAAGCAAAAGCAGACATCAAATTTATCATGACGCTTAGGTAGAAGAATGGTGAGCTCACTGAAGCTTTAAAAAGTTTATGAGAAGAATGCCCCAAAGAAACCAGTCATTTACAAATGGATAACTAGTTTTAAGAAGGGATGACACAGCACTGAAGATGAAGCCCACAGACGCACACCATCTACATCAATTTTCAAGGAAAAGAATTCATCTTGTTTGTGACCTAACTAAACAGGACCAATAATTAACAACAGAGACAATAGGCAAGACCATAGACATCCCAATTCGTTTGGCTTACACAATTCTGAGTGAAAAATTAAAGTTGAGCAAACCTTCCACTCAATGGGTGCCAAAACCATTGAGCCCAGATCAGCTGCAGACAAGAGCAGAGCTTTCAATGGAGATTTTAAATAAGTGAGATTAAGATCCTGAAGAATTTCTTTGAAGAATTGTAGTAATAGATGGAACATGGCTTTACCGGCATGATCCTAAGGACAAAGCACAATCAAAGCAATGGCTACCAAGAGGTGGAAGTGGTAAATTTCCCAGGACCCTCAGTTCTTTAGAGATGGACTAAATAGCTGGGATCATTGTTTACTGAAGTGCCTTGAACTTGATAGAGCTTATGTGGAGAAATAAAGTTTATATTTTTTACTTTTATATTTTAATTACATTTCCATGAATTTTAAGTCCCCCATACATTGCTCAGACCCATAGCAGGTATTCAATAAATGTCTGGTGAATGAAATAATTCAAGATAAGTGTTATATAATATATAATATTAAATACATAAGATATATAAATACATCAGTATCTATTAAACTATGTCTGATTAATATTAATATATCTATCATTCTCTTAAGATTATAGATTAATAGAATTTATACATCTAAATGAGAGTTATCAAATTCAAATTAGTCACCTTGTCCAGGAGAGGCTGCCGTTACTCAGATCAAGTTGAACCCTTTTGAAATCCCTTTCTACTGTGGCATGATTTGGAATAGCCTTAAGATATGAACAAATCTCCTGATTTTAAAGTCCATTTGATTTTTTGTTTTGTTTTATTTGTTTAATGGTTTGGAATCAACTGGGGGAAAATCATTGCCATTAAATTACTGGAATAGAGCTTGGCAATCATCTAATTATGTTATAGAGTCAGAAGACAATGTTTTTACTCAAAATAAGTAAGAATGACAAATTTTTTTCTTATGGTTTAATTTTAGACCATAACCTTCTTTAATGCAAGGAGCATAAGGAGCATAACTTTCTATGTGCTAGGGCTTTTTTTCATTGTAATTAATCCTCCCCCAAAACAAGCAACATAGGCATTATTTCTACTTTATTAACAATGATGTTAAAATACAGAGGGTATAATGACTAAGGCTAAAAAATCCAGTAAAGTATATACCATATAGACATGTTTACTTTACTGACTCTCTGCTTACATGGTGGAGATTCCAATGGCAAGTTTTTGTAATGAGAAACTTCCCCACCGGCTACAGTTTTTTGGATCAGAGAGGGAAAGAGGTAACTTCCTTGAGCAAGCTAATCAGTTCTTCTTAGGGAAGTTGGAATGGGAGCTAAGAGAATCATTGTTTCTTTCTCTCAATAGGCCATGTAAACTATCAAACTGTGGTGTGGCCCTCTTTTCTCTGCCATAGCAATTCAAGAATCAGAGGTCATTTGCTCTTGATGGGAGATATGAACTATTATATCATCAGTTGAACCTGCTTTTAGCCACTGAGCAGAGGTGAAGATAATAGGAATCTGCAGAAAGCAGCTTGAAGCACATGCAGAGAGAGGAGCCCAGATGAAATGCAGGGAGAGATTTGGGGTGGTTTTCTGAATCTTCATTTTATTTCTTTCCTAAGATCCAACTACATGCCTACACTTAGTTTCTAGAAAACAGCCATTGTAGTGTTATGGTACATTCACCTTTTGATGAAGCCAGCACAACTTCATAGCAGTTATTAATGGGTTTTGTCTGATCATTTATCTCTTTCCACTTCTGGAAATAGCATGCCTCTTCCTTGGGTATCCTTTTACTCTTCATTTTATGTACTAGTAATGGTAAGTCCATCATGATACCCAACCCACATAGGAAAGGCAAATTATCCAGGCCACATAAAATATTGCAACCAGCTTTATCCCAGTGATTTGCTTAGGGATAGCAACATGACTTAAACCAGGCTTCCCTGGGTCTTTTTTTTTTTTAATTATTATGAGCACTGGAATAGATAAATATTCCCTCCTTCTCTGGCATCTTTTTAGTTAGAATGATGCAAACCAGAAGCATTTATTCATTCATTCATTCATGTGCTTATTTATGTATTTGTTTATACTGTTCCATGTTGCTTCTCAGAGATTTAACAATTAGGAAAATAACATAATAATATTCTCTCAGTTTATCTCACTAAATGATCAAAAGATTGAACATGCACTTGCCAACAGCTTTCTATATTCTTAGGTTAAGCTGTTCAATATTAGACTTAAATAAGATATATTGGTTATACTTATGCAAAGTGCCATGAAATAAAATTCCAAATCTATACTGTAATATCCCACATAAGGATGTGCATATTGTGTTTCTGATTTTTCTAATGATTGAGAGAATCCTGGATCAGAACTTCAAACTGGAGGGGAGTGGTAGGATGTGAGTATCTTTGTTCTTTTTAGACATTCAGAGGTCCAGGCTGGTGAAGATTCCTTCATCTTAACACATGGCTTT